>NC_050574.1:410069082-410706582 GCF_011100635.1 Trichosurus vulpecula | reverse complement strand
GGGGATGATTTGAGCAAAAAGATAATGAGTTCAGTTTGGACGTATTGAGTTTAAGATGTCTATGAGACATTCGATTTGAGATGTCTACTAGACAGTTGAGGATGTAAACTTTGAGGTTAGGAAAGAGGTTAGGGCTAAGTTGCTAGAGTAAGTATAAGTAGATGTGAAAATCATCAGCATAGCTATAATAATTGAATCTATTGGAGCTAATGAGATCACCAATCGAAATAGAAGAAGATAAGAGGTCCCAGGATAGATCCACCCCTAGAGGTCATGGGGTCCACGACAACCATCGTTAGTGTTTATAACCTGGGCAAAGATCCAACAAAGGAAACTGAGAAGGAGTGATCAGAAAGATAGGAGGAAAACCATGATAGCATAGTGTCATTTAAATCTAAAGGGAAGAGATGAGGGTGATGAATAATGTCAAATGTTGCAGAGGGGTAAAAAAGGATGAGGATAGCAAAAAAAGGCAATTAGATAGGAAAATCCGAAAATATAGTTAATATTTATCAGGCAGACTGGAACCCAGGTTTTTCTCACTCCAAAGCCAGTCTTCTCAGATATACACTACCACCACCTCAATGCCTTCTAGAATCGTAATCATGCAGAGCTGAAAGATACCATTCAGGAAGAGGTTATTAACTTTTGGGGGGGTCATAGACCCCTTTTGTATTCTGGTGAAGCCTATGGACACTTTGTATATCTATCTATCTATCTATCTATCTATCTATCTATCTATCTATCTATCTATCTATATGTATGTATAAGTATATTTGTATATATACACATACATATATGTATGCATATATACATACATATGCATGCATGTGTGTATATGTATATATATGGAATTGATTATGTGACATGGGAGACATTGGCACAGGACTGCTCACTATGGTGTGCATAGAGAAGGCGCTGTGCTCTATGAGCAAAGCAGAATTGAAACAGCTCAAAGGAAATGCAGGATGCACAAGTTTGGAGTATCCACCCCAAATGTTCACATGGACCATTTGTGCCCAACCTGTGGTAGAGCATTTGGAGCTCATATTGGCCTGAGCAGCCACAGTCGGACACATTGAATCTTGTCTCAAGCATAGTGATGTCAGGACAGCAACTACGTGCACACACACACACAGACACCCACATACATATACATACACACACATACACATATACATATATATGTTTTTTTAAAAGCTCGTGCATTTCAGCTTAAGAAAAATTTCAAGGGCATCTAATCCAATCCAAGTATGTATGATGTACAAAGCACTGTATTAGGCTATGGGGCTACAAGGCAATGCTCTTCGTGACTGTACATTTTACTACATGGATGCAATATGTAAATAGAGAGGGAACACTAATGACCCTTAGCCAAAGTATAAATATATACTTAATAAATTCTGCTTAATGACCTTTGTTGAATGAATTAGAAAGGAGGTAATTACAAGCAGGATACGCAGAAGCAATGTTTGAGGCACCACCTCAGGTGTCTGGTATGGCAGTCTTTGTTTGGAATGAGTTTTGAGGAAAAGAATCACTCTGAATATAAGGGGCAGTGTTGCAAATACTAGCAACTGACCCTTTGGGAGATGATTACTGACACTCAGCCTTAATGAAGAAAAGATTATTAGAAGATAAAGAACAACCCTATGTACTAAGAGAGCTATAAGGGGAGAAATTAGGCAATGAAATTTTTAGAGAAGATGTATAAATAGAGACAATGACTTTGATTCTCTTATTACAATAAAGAAAAATGATCTTTAGGAAGGATGCAGTGAAAAAGACCCTGGATTTTTAAGGTCAAGAAGGCCTGCATTTAAGTACCAGCTTTCTACTTAATAACTGTATGCTTTTGGTAAGTCACATATTTTGTAGGGGTCTCTGTTTCCTCATTTGTAAAATGTATGGGGAGAGAAGAGGAGCAGGAATGTTGGACTTTTGTTGTTTCAGTCAGGGCTGACCCTTCATGACACCTTTTGGGGTTTTCTTGCCAAAGATACTGGAATGGTTTATCCTTTTCTTCCTGAGCTTACTTTGCACATGAGGAAACTGAAACAAACAGGATTAAGTGACTTGTCTAGGGTCAAATAGCTAGTAAGTGTCTGAGGCTAGATTTGAACTCAGGTCTTTCTGACTCCAGCCTTGGCACTTTATCCACTGCACCACCTAACTCCCCCTTAGGTACGGAAGTTGGACTAGAATCAGGGGTGGGAAACTAGCAGCTTCAAGGCTACATGTGGCCTTGTAGGTCCTTGTGTGCGGCCGTTTGACTGAGTCCAAGTTTTAAAGTACAAATCCTTTAATTATGAGGATTTGTTCTATGAAGTTTGGATTCAGTCAAAGAGCTGCACTTGAGGACATAGAGGGCCACATGTGGCCTCAAGGTTGCAGGTTCCCCATTCCTGGTAGATGATTCCCTAAGACCCTCTAGTTCTAACATTGTATGTGTCTGAGGAATCAGGGAAAAGATGGTAACAAAGCACTTTGATCCCCTTTTTTTTCTGAAGGTTATAGTTGAGTTCAAATGACCAGGCCTGAAAACATTACATCCTTAGGTACTCAGA
Organism: Trichosurus vulpecula; assembly: GCF_011100635.1. Taxonomy (NCBI): domain Eukaryota; kingdom Metazoa; phylum Chordata; class Mammalia; order Diprotodontia; family Phalangeridae; genus Trichosurus; species Trichosurus vulpecula. The sequence goes on along the minus strand of NC_050574.1, from coordinate 410,704,015 downwards.
GAACTTATAAGTGATCATCGAAAATAAATGGAGAGTAAAAGAAGTCTAGAGGAACTAGAAGTCTAGAAGCAAATGTCATCATATTTTTCAGAAAAGGGAAAACTTGTAGAGTTTTCAAATTATATGCTATTAAACAAGCATTCTCAACAAAATTCTAGAATGAATTATTAAAGGAGTGGTTTGTGAGCCCTTAGAAAAGGAAGTATTGATTATTAAGAATCACTATGTCTTCATCATGAATATACTAAACTCCTTTCTCTTTTTGGAAATGTTTCTAAACTGAAAACACAGAATAATGTTAGGAATCTCTGAATTGCAACAAGATATTTGACAAAGGCTCGTTATATCTTTGCTGACAAAGTAGAGTGATATGGACCAGATGATAGTACAATTTCTTGGAATCAGGACTGGTTGCATGGTAGTGTTGGAAAAAGAGTGATTAAAAGGTCAGTGTCAACTAGGAAGGAAGCCTCTATTGGAATACTCTGGTATCTGTGATTGATTCTGTTCTTATCAACATTTTTAATTAGACTTGGATAAAGACATATTACTTGCTTACCAAATTTATAGATAATAGGTGGTCTTGCTCCCTCCTGTTAACATAGCCCTATGCATGCAGAATAACTTGAACATTTTATGATACAAGCATTTGGTACAGGTTTATTCACAGCCATATACAACTCACTGAAGCTGTTGGTCAAATACAATTCTCTGAGCTCAAATGAACTTTTTTGGTCTTTGAAGAGTCTTGCAAAAGATTGAACACCATCCACAGGTACGTGGAGGAGCATCCTTTATGCTTTCTTCTATTCTATTCCCATTGGTCCAACTAGTCTTGGCCAGATCCAGTCCTCCATACAAAGAAATTAGGGAGAAATTCCTTTGCAAAAGTGTGTCTCCTTAGTCAGTGGAAAGTAGTTATGACACATTACGTATTTTTCTTTGGTGACCTCATGCCTTAAGGTTCTTTGTCGTCATGCATTTCTTAGCTGGTTAGCAAATACCATACATACACGTACACACATATGTAGTATGTGTATAAATGTGTGTATACACACACACGCACACGCGCACGCGCACATACACACACACACACACACACACACAACCTTTCCAGGAAATATTCCTATTTGCCCCAATATGCCCTGCAGGATCAGTCTCAATGCCCTGAAAGAAAATTCAGGAAGAGTTAACACCCTGGATGAAAGAGTAGGCATCTGAAAACATCTTTACATGCTAATATATTGGGCTAAAACTAATAAAATGAATTTTGACAGAAAAAAGCATAAAGTATTCTACTTGGGTTTAAAAAAACACACAACCATACTTCTCAAGCATGAGACAGGGGAAACATTGTGAATAATGGTGTGTGTTTTGATTGTAAACTTCCTGAGTCAATAGCCTTGCATAGAAGCCAAGAGAGTTAATGTAATTGATATATATATGTGTATATATATATATCTGTGTATATATATATATATATATATATATATATATATATATATATATATATATATATATATATTTGTGTGTATGTGGTATTGGTGTATGTGTATACATACATATACATACATACATATATACATATGGATACATACATATATATGCATGCAATCTTGGTTCCTATATATACATGTGTGTATGGGTGTGTGTGTGTATGTGTATGAAGGATGAAGTGCACAAAACTAGAGTGGTGATAATCCTATTACACTGCACCCATTAGACCATATCTGAAGATTGTTGATTGTAGTTCTCAGAACCAGAGTTGCAGAACAGAAAAAGGAACAGAAGGAAAGAGAGGCTGGGAAATGGCACCATGAGATTGGGATAAGTATAAGATAAGATGAATGTCAGAGTCCAAGGTCACAGGGGTGACAGATGTGAGTTCCAGTGGGAGGTATAGGCTATGGCTGCTAATGACACGATGTGGAGGTGGCTAGGAAGTGGCATGGTGGACCTGGTATCACGGTGAATTAAGGGGAATGCTCTTCTATCAGAATCCTGCTACCTCAATGATTTTTTTTCTTGCCTGACCCAACTCCACTTTTACACTGCAGGATAGCTAGGTTAAAGCCAAAGTTTATCTTATCTTTAAAGTTTGTTTACATTTATATTTAATTAGTTTGAATATTGGCTAGATAAAGAGGTAACTAATAAATGTTTTCATTTGTGTGCTTCATTATTTGTTAACCAAGAGTTGTGAAAAAGGGAGAAACAGTGAATATAAACAGAAATAAAGTGAAATGGTCAGAGATTCACACCTCTTATTTGTATAAAATCACCAGGATGCTATCCTGTGTTAAATGAGAGAATATTTTATTGATTTATTTCATATTTTGTATAAATAGCCCAATCATAAACAAGTTACATCTAGGTTTATTTCCCCCTTAATGTGAAAATCAGCATTGCTCTCTGGTTTGGGGCTGGATGCCTTTGAGTTATGATGTTTTCCCTACTTTTTTTAGTAGGAAAAAGTCTCTCTTTGAGCATTGGGACTAGAAAGCAAGTCTCATCTGGGGGAAAGAGAAAGGGTATGGCTGGGAGTGGAGCCAAAATGGTTGAGAAGTAGGATTGGTGCTGTGGAGCTCCCCTCCATGAATCTCTAAATCTAGAAAATGCATTAGACTGAATCCTGTTGGGGAAATTCAGGAAAAAGCATAGTGAGTCATTTTTCCAGCACATCTTGGTATAGGGAAACATACAAGGAAGTCTGCAGATACCAGGGAGCGAGTTAGGTCAGGAGCACGCTGTGGGAGGAGCACTCCAGTGGCCAGGGAAAGGCTGTGCACTAGGGCAAGAAAAGATGCCAGACATCTAATACTTGATCCATATTGGGACACACAGGGAGGTATGTGAACTGGCAGTCTTGTTGACCAGTACTCAGTTCCAGGCCACAGACCAAAGGTACACACTGCAGGGGCATTCATGATAGGGCATGTACTGAGAAAAAAAAGGATGAAGATCAGTTTAGAAGCAAGCAGCAGAAGCTGGGAGCCTACCATTCTGCCACTCTGAACCAAGAGAACTTCCAGATAGCTGATAAGGGCTAAATTCAATAGCAATCCTCTCTTGTCTAGACTCCGAACCAGGGAAGGAACTTGCAGAGCAAGTCAAAGAGGTCAGCAATCAGACTTTGCCCTGGATCAGACCACTGGGACAGCACTGAGAACTTGTAGGTCCTTACCTTTTTCCTGAGATTCTGTAATATTACAACATTGAATAGTCCAAGAAAGTACAATAGGATCAACTCAGACCTTCCCTCAAGAAGTGTGGCAGCATCCATCCCTGACACCAAAGTCAGGAAGTAGGCTGGAAGATGGAGTAAACAGACCAATAAAAAAGTAAACCGTAAAGAGTAATTATGGTGGCAGGGAAGCTTAAGACACAAACTCAGAAGAAAAGGCCTCAAAGTAAAACACAGCCTGGGCAAAAATTCAACTAGAGTTTCTGGAAGAGGTGAAGCAAGAGGTTTTTTTTTAATGAATTAAAAATACTTTTATAAATGAAATGAGAGCACTTGAGGAAAAAATTGGAAAAAAAATGAGAATTATGTAAGAAAGAATTGGAAAGGGAATTAACAGCTTGGCACAAGAGATACAAAACCTTGCCCGAACAACAAACTCCTAGAAAATGAGAATGTTCCAAATAGAATTTAATGACTCCATGAGGCAAAAGAAATGCAACAACAACAAAAAAGTCAAAAGGCTCAATAAATAGAAGAAAACATAAGGTATCTCATAACAAAAACAGTTGATCCAGAAAACAGATTGAGAAGAAAAAAAATACTACTCATTGTATCGTCTGAATACCATGATAAAAAAAGAACCTGGATATCCTATTTCAAGAAATCTTAAAAGAATATTGCAGAAATCTCTTAGAAACAGAGGGCAAAGTAGAAATAGAAAGAATCCACCAGTTGCCTCCTGAAAGAAACTCCAAAACAAAAACTCCCAAGAACATCATAGTCAAAAAACAAAAGATTCCAAGTCAGAGAAAAAATACTGCAATCAGACAGGAAGAAAGAATTCAAGTACTGTGAAGCCACAATTAGGATCACACACAATTTAAAGCTCTTAAGTAGAAGAAAACTTAGAATTCAATATTCTAGAAGGCAGAGCTTATGAACGTATAGTCAACGTATACTTACTAAACTGAGTATAATGCTACAGAAAAAAATGGACCTTTATTGAATGTAGAACTTCTAAGGGTTCCTGACAAGCAGATCAGAGCTGTATAAGAAACTTTGAAGTTCAAACACAGGACTGAAGAGGATAATTACAAAGTAAACACAATCAAGTAATCATAAGGGAATAAACAAGGATAATTTCCTTATATTCAAAGATAGAGCCATGACAGGAATCATCTTGGAGCCCTATCATCATCAGAGGTCACAGAGGCAGTTCAATTAGACAAGACCTAGGAGTGGTTGTGTTATATTGGCACGATTTAAGAACACTGGAAAGAGAGCAGAAGAATACAATACGTTGGGAGGGATGGGAATAAAGGAAGGTTAGGGGAAATTATCTCACGTAATAAGGTTCACAAGTAGATATCTATTCAAACAAGGAGGGAGGGTGAAGGGGAATGCTCAACACTTGAACTTCCCTCATTTGAGCTAGTCAAAAGAAGAAAAATACACACACAAGACTGGGTACAGATATACATTTCATTCAACAGGGAAATTAGAAGAGGGAAGGGGGATTTTGAGGGAGGATATATTGAGGTAGGGATTAGTTCTAAGTAAAACAAACTTTAAGGATGCACAAAAATATTTATAACTCTTTAACGTGGCAAAGAATGGGGATCTGAGGGTATCCCCATAAACTGGGAAATGGATGAACAAATTATGCTATATAAATATGATGGAATATTATAGTGTTGATCTCTTATCAGCATAACGACCAAGCATGATTCCAGAGGACTAATAATGAAACATATTACCCATCTCATAATAGAGAGATGAAGGACTTAATGAAGAAGAGATATTTTTTTGGACATGGCTAATGTGGATTTTTTTAAAGTTACTATCTATGTTAATAATGGGTTTTGTTTTTCTTGCATTCTTAATTGGGGAGGGCAGGGGAGTGGGAAGATGAAAAAGAAGATTTTAGTTTGTTAAAACTAATAAAATGCCCAAAACAAAAGCAAAGTGTATTGCTGGAAAAAATCTGGTAGCAACCAAATTCCTAAGGTAGGGGCCAAGAAAGGAGTAGGTAGCTTTCCTTTCTCTTTTATACAACTAATTCCTGTGAAGTCTATAATTAGATAGGCTCTGAGGTTTTTTCAATTCTAATATTCTGTGAAAATTGAATATCTGCTTCTACTTTAAAGCAATGAGGAGTAAAATGTCCTAATCAAGGCCCAGCTTGAAGGATCAGAAGCACATTGGATAGAAACACATTGGATAGAAGCATATTGATATTCTAATTTCAAATGTCTGGGAAGTGACTTAACTAGTCTCTAGGTCAGCCTTATAGCAAACATAAGCCTTTACCCTTCTATAATCCTAGGAGATGATTTTGGATTACAAATGACCTGGATTTGAATTGAGCCCTCCACATCTAACACAGTCTAGGATCATGATATCAAGACCTGTCCAGAATCATGTGGGCCTTTAAAATGATGTGAATAGAATGTGTTTCTTGGCATGTCGAAAAACAAAAACACATTCTTTCATCTTAACCATAAATGATAAGCCTATTCAGTACTTACAAGAAGGCTACTTGGGATTTAAAGCACAAGATTTCAACAAATTTGAAAAAAAAAATTTATGATTCACACACTAGATGCATAAAAGTAGAATATTATAGGGATTGGCAGAGGTAATATTTTTCTTATCTTTTTTATTCTAAGTCTGTGCCAAATTTGCTTTAACTATCTCTCTTTTTATACATCTGCTCAATCCCTCTTCATTAATATAAGCACAATCTCCCTTTGTGGGTAGCTCCATAGGGCTTTAAACTCATGATTTAGCCTACCACTCATTTAATTCCAATTCAGCTGCTTGCCTTTTATTCATTCCCTGTGTATCCCTCACCAGTATTCAAATAACCAAGTCAACAAATCAAATATAGAAAGGCAAAAAGGGACTAGAAAAACGGAATAAAAGAAACAAGCCTAAAAAAGACAGAGACAAAAATAAAAATGAAAAAGAACATCCCAATGCAAAGGAGGACAAAGGAAAAGAAGGACTAACATCTAAATAGGAAAGAGAAATAAATGTATGTAGGCAGATAAGTGTGAGAAAATACAAAGGGGGGGGATAATGACACAGGAAGAATAGGAATAGGGTGCTGATTTATTTTAAGAAATTGATAGAACAAACAGAAAAAACATAAAAAATATTTATAGCTGTTCTCTCAATTCTACATTTTTTTAAAAAGGAAGACAAAAGAAATTTCAGTGCAAGAAAGAGTAAAGTCTCTCAGACAGAGATATGAGAAACGAGTGAATTTGACAGTGAAGGCCATGAGTATAGCTAGGGACTGGGGTCTTTCAACTGGTTGCTTCCTCCTTCCTGATTAAAATCTCAGCAATCCATTGAGATAGGGGCATATAGAGATGAGGCTGTGATGAATCTATCTGTGATCATTTACAGAAAATTGTTCATATTTTTTGGCCATAGTAAATAATTAAATTGCTTACTTTGAAGCAGGGAAGGGGCATAGGATGCATTGGTAAAGTGAGTACTCACCTGAATGAAATTGTGATGCCTTGAAGTGTTAAAGAATGGCAGCCTCATACATGACTCTCTAATAAAGGGATAGAGTGGTACAAAGGATTTCATCAGAGATATATTTGACCAGAAAAGTTGTGTAGCAAAACTGAGGAATCATTGGTGGACAAATAGCTGCCTTCATTGATATTCAAAAAATGTCACTAGATGTAAGGATGACTGTCATTAGCTTATTGGGTGGACTCCCTGAGAAGAATCTATAAATTCTATATAACAGAATATATAATTTCTATATAATTCTACATAAAATCTATAAATTCTTTTAAGACATGGACAAAAGTACTACAGGATGAGAAGTCATGCATGAATAATTATTTACACTGTTGGAAAGAGTACCAACATTGACGAAATCACAGATTTGTGGAAGTACCAAAGGATCTACCAAAAAACCTAAATTTATATTATCCGTTCAGGGTACCCTTTCCACTGGACTGAACTGAAGAAATACTCACAAAATTCTTTTTCTACTTTTTCCCCTTCTCTTAATTATTGCAGACCTTCCATTATTTAGATACATTTTTCATTATACCACCTTGTTTCACTCCAAAGCTATTTCTAAATATGCTAATATCCCCAGGTTTACAGATTTCTAAAAATATTACTTTTAAAGGCACATGCTTCCTAAATGTGGATAGGCAATGACATTAAATCATACCGGTAAGCTGTCTTTGAAACACTTTGCAAATGAGATACTTTCCTTTAGGCAGTTCAGTCTCTTCTAGGTGAATTGTTTCTTTCTGATGGCTTTCCTAGATTTGGGGGTTCATCTTTTGTTGGAAATTGTGCTTTGCATTGACTCTCAGCTCCTCTGAAATTTTGTTAAGCAGGGTAAAAAGGAGAAATACTAAGCTGAAGCAGTTCTGGAATTGGCCACACAGAGCACCAACTTCAATATTCAATAAAATCACCAAGACAATTTTTGAAGTATTATCTCCTTGCAATCCAGGTGAGTAAACCTCAGGGTTCAGTTATTTACTGGAATGATATGTGCTCCATAGCTTAGCCTGCAACTTTTGACTCCCAAGGAAGATTCTACAAAATCTAAGAAAAAGAATTCAAATGAAACTCTCTTTGGGAAACCACAGGATCATAGCTTTAGAGCTCAAAGATAACCTAGTCCAACTCTCATTTTATGGATGTTGAAACTAAGAACAAGAGAACCAAAGTGACTTGTCCAAGGTCACACAGGCAGAAAGGGACTAAAGCATGGTTTGAATCCAAGAGGTCTGACTCCAGAACAAGTGCCCTTTCTGCTATACCATACCAGTTGATAAAAGAAAGCTGTTATGCTCAATATATAATGAACAAATTTTCCTCACTAGTGTCAACTCTCCTCTGGACCATACCACAGACCCTCATTGGCCTGCTCTCTATGAGAGGATAGTTCCATTTTGGTGGTGACTTCTCCTCAATTTCTTTGACTCATCTGGCCACTATGCACAGTTCTTTCTACATATGCAACATGTGGATGGAATCTTTATTAATACCATGGAATAGCATGAAGACACCAACCAACCATATTTAACAAAAAGATAGCAGGGAAAGAAGTTACTTAGAAGAAAACCCCATGGATTCTTTTGTATCTCCTCCTGAGGAGTCTTTACAACATATTACAATTAATTTCTCCCCATTAACAATCTATAATCAGATGGATACCGGTGTACCATATAACTGTTTCCCAAGATTCTACCCTCACATGCTCTCTCTGGCAGGAAGACTCTTAGGATGTAATGCCCTTTTACCTAAGTGCATTCTGACTTTTCCTACTTGATTTTACCCAAGTCAAAAGGCTCAAATATTCCCAATAAGATTTCTTCTAACTTCATTTCCTTGTCTTTTCAGAACATGATATAGACTTAACCTATAACTAGGTATCAGCAAAGTATCCCAAATGAGACATTTCTCATACCATCCTTCTAGAAGTATTGAGAAATGTGAACTAGATGATGTGGTACCCTCAGGTGAATTCAGAAAATTTTGAATGGCCAGACCCAAAATGAAGTCAATAATGGGTAGAGGTCAATGTAGAGGGAGATTTTTAGTGGAGGCCCCCAGGGATCTGTGTTTGACTTCATGCTCTTTAACATTTTCATTAATGAGTTGGATAAAGATGTGTGTAGAATGACTCAATGTTAGGAAGTGCAGCTAGTATATTACTTGATATGGTTAGGATTCAAATGTTCATGACAGACTAGAAAGATACAGAATAAGGACCAAATCTAGTACGAGATATTTATATAGATAAAGTCCTATATTTGAGGTAAAAAAGTCAACTTCACAAAGATAGAAAAGGTGTGCCTGGTCAATAAATCTTGTGATAAAAAGAACTGATGATTCTAGCAGACCAAAGTCAGACAATGGTATGATGTGGAAGTGCTCCTCTCCACTTAAAAGCAAGTGTACCCTTGGGCTCCATTAAGAAAAGTACCTTGTATGGAACAGAGGAGATGATAATCCCTTTGTGTTTTCCCTTGGCCAGACCACATTAAGATTACTGTGTTCTGTCCTGGGAACTACACTTTGGAAAAGATATTGATAAGCTGAAGAATATCCAGGAGAAAGTAACTAAAATATTAAGAGAACTTGCGAACTTACTCTAAGAGGAGCAAACTAAAGATGTCTCCCCCATCCCCACCCCCAGCAGAATAGAAAGCCTAAGAGAGGACTTGGTAACTGTCATCAAGTATTTGAAAGCCTGTCATATGAGAGGGATTTGACCTATTTTTCTAGAGTTCCTGAGGGGTAGATCTGGGAGTGAGGAGTGGAAATAGCAGAAGCAGATTTAGGATCAATGTAAGGAAAAGCTTCATGACAATTGGAGCTTTCTGAAATTGGAATGGGTTCCTCTGTGTGAGAGTGGGTTTCTCCCCACTAGAAGCTTTCAAAGGAAAATTGAGTAAAGTGGAAAAGTGATTCTTGTTCAGGTACAGATTGGATTGCGAGCCCTGTGAGATCCTTTCTAATGCTGAGATTTTAAGATTCTGATTTTTCCCATCCCATTCCCATTCCCATATTCCCATATCTAGACTTTACTCATTTGATCAAGCCTTTAGTTGACTATTAATTGTAGACTGGTCCATTTATCTCTTGTTTCTTTGGGGAAAATGTTTTGTTTTTTATGTTTCTATAATGGCACAAAAAATTCACCCTTTCCCTTAAAGAAGAATCTGGGAAGAGGCATTTGTGTTCCCTGGGTAAAGTCGGAAATGTACTGGGCTTCTCTGAAAATTGATTCCTTTGTAAGCTTGAGGACAGGGGCTGTCTTTTGTCTCTTTTCGTATTCCCACCATTGAGCACAGTGCCTGGCATACAGTAGATGTATAATTGTTTCCTCACTGACTTGACATCACAGAATAAGAAACCATGTGCCATAGAGAACAGAATTCTTTGACATTAAAATTGTATGCACATAAAAATTAATATTACTGTATTCCTTATTCCAGTCCCCTGCCTGGTGGAGCCAAAGTGGTCTCCTTGCCTGCCCCTCATCTTGTCCAACAATAGAAAGACTGAAGGGTGCATGCTATCACTTAGCACCTTGTTTTCCAGTTGGCATGTTAGCTTCTGTATAGAACTCTGCCCAAGAACTAAAAATAATTTTCATGGTGAATCTTTGCTTTCCACTTATTGTTTGACATTGAGTATATATTTTTATTTGATGACTCTTACTTTCTTCTACCCTAGACCTTCAGACTTTCTGAAATAGAAGGATTTTAAAGTCAGTGTGTGAAAGTTCTACATTTTTAAAAAAAAAATCTATATGTTTCAAGCCCTTTATCCTCAGGTAAGTGTGAGAAGTATTGTATTTTTCCAGCAATGACAGCAAATCATAGCCAGGCCTACCACATGGCATTTATTCATCACAGCTGGGTTTTCCTTGATTACGTTAATCGCCCAGTGAATGAGTAAAGGTCATTTCATTTCAATCACATTTATTAATCACTCACATTTTATACTCATTAACATTTTCCCTATTTACATCAAGCTGGTCTCCTAAGTGATTCTATCAGGGCTATTAAGATGTTAATGTCAAATCTGGCTGCATTAACAGAAGTACTCACTGAAGGTGTCAGGAGGAAGTACAACATTTTTTCTTCTAAATTATATTTGTTTTCATTTGGTGATTATTAAATATCAAGGTCAAGAACAATAATAGGTCAAATGGTAGAAAGATTAGTTCGTACCTGAGAGAAAATCCTCTTTCTTTTTTTTTCTTTTTTAAAAAAATATTATTGCCTGTGTATCTGAATTACTAGATTTATTATCATACGGTAGCTTATAATTGGAGGCATTGATTTCCATGTAAGCGCAGCTGTTGTCAATACACAGATACAGAGAAGATTTGGGAACTAGGAACTGGGCATGTTTCCCATTTCCCATTTCCATATATGTGATACCCCAACATATGAAGTACTAAACAAAATCTTTGAGTGAATATTAAACTGTTTACAAATTCTATAGCATGCTTGAGAATCTGGAAAGAGGTTTGAGAAATCTCAGATTTATATAACAAATTTAAGCCATGAAGAAACGTAATTGCACCTTCATTCTTTGTTTTGCCATGAAACACCTCATGAGTTAATGGCCATCTCTGCAGAGGGGTGATTTCCTTTTGTAAATAAATGTTTAGTGGAGTCCAGCCAAGGTCATGGTAGCAGGTGACAAATCATGACCAAAGCAGGTCATGATTCCGTGACTAATAAATCTACAAGATCAGTCATGGGATGAGTCAAATTCTCTATTTCCATTTCTCTCTCCTTTATCCATTATAATACCACATAATACTAACCAATTATAATATTCAAAGATTCCCAAAGCATAGATCTGGGGACAGAGGTAATAGATAATACCTTGCTTCCCCACTAATTATTGCCCTTGAACCTCAGAAAGAACTGGTGAAACCTTTCTGTCACATGTACCTTTCATGTATAAAAAAGAAAATCCTGAAAGTCATTTGTTTCAGTACCCCACGATTTAAACAAATGACGAAACAATTAATAAAGTCGACTTTGAAGGGTGGATCTCAGGAAAGTTATCATCTTTCGTCTACAGCCTTCCTGAGGCCTAGGTTAACTACTATCTATATCACATAGATAGCAGTATAGACAGATATATGTATATATATATATATATATATATATATATATATATATATATATATATATGTTTTTATATCTTATCTGCATCTATGTTTACGGGCAGCTGGGTGGTGCAGTGGATCGAGTGCTGGCCCTGGAGTCAGGAAGTCTCATCTTCATGAGTTTAAATCTGGCCTCAGACATTTACTACCTGGGTGACCCTGGGCAAGTCACTTACCCTTGTTTGCCTCAGTTTCCTTATCTCTAAACTGAGCTGGAGAAGGAAATGGCAAACCACTCCAATATCTTTGCCAAGAAAACCCCAAACGGGTTCACAGAGAGTCAAACACAATTGAAATGACTGAATAACAAAATCTATATTTATTGCCACAGATATAGATATATGTCTCACTTGGACATAAGGGATGTGTGTGTGTGTTCATGTGTGTATGCGTGTAGTTTCTCTTCATTTTCATAGTGTGGATTCTGAATGACCATACTTGAACCTCCCTGTCCAACGCACAATAATTTATTTAGCATTTCAGTTAATTTTTTCACTAATGGTAGGGAAACATGAACGGGAAATGTTCACCTCCACTTCCTCATTACCTCCTATAAATCAAAAAGAACACTCTGAAGGACTGAGAGAATAAAGGAACACTAAAGATCTAATCTAGATATTTGGGGAGAGAGCAGATTTGTTAGACAAGATGTCCCCTTCCCATCTGTGGGGCCAGAGAACTGTTTATTATCCACAGAACTATCTGTTGGCCGGAGGCTTGGAGCCCAGTGGAATGTACCACTAAAAAAAGTAAATTGCCAAGAAGAATGTTCATTTTTCAAAGATATTATTTACCTTTAACATGTACACTCCTACACTCCCTAATTACTGTTTATTCTTCACTTAGCAAATTACATTAGTTTCACTGATATGAGATAAATAGTTCCTTAAAATATAACCTGTGACTAAACATGCTTTGTATCTGTTAGCTTACAGTAATGAAGGTATGTAACAGTGGAAACAGAGAGTAAAATTTTTGCAATATCAAGTGGGAAATCTTTCTGTTTCTGTTTTGAAAATAAGATATTTTGAAGAAATGCTTAAATTCACATTAGTTATTAATTTACCTTTTGCTGCCATTCAAGCAAAAATCCAATTATTTTCTTTTACGTGTCCTACATTATGCTCAAACTCTTCTTTTTCTTTTCTATAACTAAGCATTGCATCCCTGCATCTACGCCTTTGGAAAGACTTTTCCCCTCCTCTCCCTGCCCCAACCTGAATTATACCCTCCTTGTCTCTGCCTTAGCTTCCTCCAAGGCTCAGCTCAGTTGCCACCTCCCATGGGAAGCCTCTGGAAACCCTCTTCCCCTACTTGTTAGTGTATTCTCCCTCCCCAAACTATCTTGAACTTACTTCTCTTTCTACATACGGTCTCCCTCAGCAGGATGTAAGCTCTTTTGGGATTGAGAGTATTTTTTGTCTTTTATATCATTGCTATGTATATCATAAAACACTTTATAAGTGTTTGGGCTGTTGGACTGAACCAAATGAGATAAGTACGTGTGTGTGTGTGTGTGTGTGTGTGTGTGTGTGTGTGTGGCCAGAGGGTAAACTAAACTTAATGATACACCCTAAGACCACTGATTCAGGCCTTTCAAGAAACTGCCCAGGGACTCCTGATGCCGTTCCATTGGATCCCTCATAGACTGAATGGAAGACAGACCCAGCAAATAGGTTAGGCCTTGCTCCCTGGAGGTGCTTTGATAAATACTTCAACAAATAATGTCTGGGCTACTTGTTATGGTTCCTTTGATCTCTTGGCTGTTTTCCCAGAGATAGCCACCTCCTTCTGACCTCCTTAAAATGCTTCTTGGAGTACAAATGTAGAACTTATGAGTCAGAAGGAAAAGATGCTGACTGAAAGGGACAACCTACCTTATCTTACAGTCTCTGGTGTCCCTCTACCTGCTTTAGTCGCGCAACAGTGAAAACCCAAACCTGAAGCTAGATTGATTATAGAAAGAGGATGTAGAACTGGAAGAAGGAGTAGGGAGAGGACAGAAGCCTCTTGAGGTGAAACTTGCAGAATTTTTTTTTTCCTCCTTGGAGGCCCACCATTTTTAGCTTTACTGCTGCTTTTTAGAGATGCTTTCATTCATTCCATTAGTTGGAAACAATGAACACTCATTAAGTACTTGCTACACTAACAATTTGGATACAAAAGTAAATAATCAGAACTAACAAAACGATATATAAAATAATCACAATAATACAAAGGAAAACAAAACTAAAAGATATTAGAACTCAGATCAATGCAGTAATCAATCCTGACAACGGAAAACTGACTATGAAAGATACCACACTCTTCCTTTCAATAGAGAAGTGGAGAAGTATGGGTACAGAATAGGTGATGTGGTCAGATATGGTTTTTGTTTGTGGTTTGTTTTATTTAATCATGCTTCCTCGTTAAAAAAAAGACTACTTGAGGGATGAGCAGTGGTATTGGGATGTGACACTAATTTCTTAAAACTAGCCAATCACAATTAAAAAAAAATTATCAGATCAAAGGTAGGGCTAAGATGGCAAAGCAGTAAAGCAACCCCTCCCAAAAAAGTACTTTAAAAAATAACTAGAAAATGGACGAAATTGAATACTGATAGGGTTATCCAAGAAAAAACTAACATTGAGTCATTTATCCAGCCCAGGCCAGAATTAGAAGACAGACAGAGAGGTGTATGGAGAGTGGAGATGAGTCTAGTGAGAAACAGCTGGGCTGAGTATTCCAGAACACAGAGAGAGGTTATATATTGGGGCAAGAGGAATTTCCAGAAAAATACCAGGGCATTATGAGAAGAACGAGTTCCAACTGGCTGCTTTTTTTTAAATTTTTTGCCTACTACGCAGTCTCATGTCATAGGTCTAGGGTGGACAGAGAATGGAACTTCCACCGGATAGTGGCATTCCCGAATAGGGAGTAGTCCCAGGTTCTCTCAGACCACTAACAAGAGAGGAGTAAGTTTAGAAGCAAGCAGTGACAAAGTAGCTTAGATCCCAGGGGCAGAATAGGGACTCGATTCCAGCTTCTAGCCTAGTCTGCAGAAGACAAACCAGGTCAGGGTAGCCAATGACTCCATAAGAAATAGAAGAACATGTAAAGTATCTCATTGCAAAAACAACAGACCTGGAAAACAGATGAAGGAAAAAAAAACTTAGAAATCATTGGGCTATGGAGATATACTAGAGTGGGGCTGTACAAAATGCGACCTGTGGGCCACATTCAGTGTGATTTATGCAGACTTCCTACAAGAAATTTACATAAATGCTTTAGTAAATAAAGACCAGCTTCCACAGAGCTTTCACTAAAATGGCAAATCAAAATACATTGTCTATTGTTTCAATAAAAACCTAAGGTTGGACAGCCCTGTACTAGAGCATTTTCCAATAAATATGGGAGGAAAGCAAGGCTGCCCATTCTCCCCACTATTATTTGTTATAATTCCTGAAATGTTAGTAATAGCAATAACACAAGAGGAAGGAATAAAGATAGGTAAAGAGATAAAATGATCTCTGCTGATGACATGATGGTTTACTTGGAAAAAGATGTTAACTGAGACACCTAATAGCATTAGCAAAGTTCTAGGCTACAAAATAAATCCTCAAAAATGTACAAAATTTCTACATAATAACAAACACAAGAAGCAATAATAGAAAGAGAAATCCCATTCCAAATAACTACTAAAATATCTGGGAATCAACCTCCCAAAGCACATAAAAGACTAGTATAGATTCATTTACAAAGCACTCCTTAAAGAAATAAAGAAGACCTAAATAGCTGGAGGAATATTCAATGCTCATGGCCAGGCTATGCCAATATAACAAAAATGATAATAATATCAAAATTAGTTTATACTTTAATGCTATACCAATCTAATTATCAAGGGGATACTTTATAGAGCTTGATAAAATAATAACAAAATTCTTTTGGAAAAACTGAAGATCTAGACTATCAAGGGAAATGATGAAAAGAAGTAAGGATGAGGGGAAAATAGCACTCCCAGACTTCAAACTATAGTATAAAGCAGCAGCCATCAAAGCCATCTGCTATTGGTTAAAGAACAGACAGAAAGATCAATGGAATCAACTAGATAAGGGAGATTTGGAAACAATAGAACTCAATAGCTAGTGTCTGGCAAAGTGGAAAATATAAATTATGTAGGGAAAATCTCCCTACTTAATAAAAATTTCTGAGAAAACTAAAATACAATCTGACCAAATTAGGCTTAGACTAAATGTGTATATCATACTCCACAATATATTCCAAGTGGATATGTGACCTTAATATTAAAGATCATTCTAGTAAAAAAAATAGAAGAACATAAACCTTTCACAGTGATGGATAAGAGATGTAGTCTTAACCAAAGAAGTTAGAGACAACTACAAAATAAAAAAAAAATACATAACTGATTCCTTGAAGCTGAAGAACTTCTGCACAGACAACATTAATGTATCTATGATAAGAGGGGAGATGGTTGAATGGGAAAAAAATCTTTATATTACATTTCTCTGATAAGGGTTTGTTATTTGAGATATATAAACAATTTATGTATAATTCAATGTATGTATATATGTATGTATATTTATGTATATATCAACATATACATACATGAAAGTAATGGAATACTCATGTGCTGTAACAAATGATGTGTGTAATGTGTGTAATGAAGCATGGAAAGATTTATATGAACTGATGCAGAGTGATATAAGCAGAGCCACAGTACTTACAACAATGTACATGGAAATAATGACACACAAAAAATTAAAAGTAAATGTAACAAAATCATAAAGATCAACAGGAACTCAGACAAAGAGAAGGGAAGGTGCCACACTTACGACCCCTTCATGGAAATGGGAGGCCCACAGGTATTACATGTTGCACATATTTTTGGACTTTTTCAATATATTGATGAGTTTTGCTGACTTTTAATTTCCCTTAAAAGATTGTCATTTGGGATGGTTCTTAGGGAGTAAGAATGGGAGGGATATATGGGATACGATAGTGATATAAGAAACTGGAAATATCATTAAAACTTAATTTTGAAAAGGATACTTGAAAATCATGACAAAAAATTAAAGAAGTCTAAACACCATATCTCAAGAAATCTTATAATTCCTCAGATCTCTCAGAATCAAGACGCAAAGTGGAAATGGAAATAATCCACCAGTCACTTACTGGAATAAACCCCCAAATGAAAACTCCCAGGAACATTATAGCCAAAACTCAGAGGTTCCAGGTCAAAGAAGAAAATACTATAAACAGCCAGAAAGAAAGAATTCAAGTTCTGAAGAACCATACTCAGTTTCACACATTATTTAGCAGCCACAACTATCAAGAAATGGAGAACTTGGAATATGATATTCTACAAGGCAAAAGATAAAGGCTTGTGACTAAGAATAATTTACCCAGAAAAACTGAGTGCAATCCTACCAGGGTTAAAATGAACCTTTAGTGAAATAGAAGACTTCTAAGCATTCCTGATGAAAAAACCAGAGATGTGTAAAAACTTCGAAGTTCAAACACAGGGATTAAGAGAAACATAAAAAAGCAAATATGAATAAGCAATGCAAAGAACTAAAAATAATAAATTGCTTACATTCAGATATGCCAAGATGGTGTCTCCTCTCAATCCTATCTTCACCAGGGGAAGTGTAATTAGACAAGAACTGTGAGTGGTTGTGGGAAGGGGATCTTAAAGGAAGAAGTGGAATAGAGGGCAATATGTTGGGGAAAGGAAAAGAAGGTTAGGGAAGATTATCTCTCATTGTTAGGGTGCTAAAGTAGACAAAGAGTGGGAGGGGTGTGGCTGGCACTTCAAGTGCATTCTTATCTGAACTGGTCAGAGGAGGGAAGAATATATACATGAACATCCATTGTTTAGTTAACAGGAGAATAATAAGAGGGAAAGAAGGTTAGGGGAAATTAGGGGGAGGTTAGATTACTTCTAAATACAATGAACTCTAAGGATATACAAAAAATATTTATAGTTTTTGAGGTGACAGAGTTATAATATGAAAATTATATGGGAATAAATTGGAGAATGGTGAACAAATTATGGTATGTAGTACAATGGAATGGAATGGAATACTATTGTATTATGAGAAATAATGAAGGGGAAGAAGTTCTTCAGAGAAACCTGGGAAGATCTGTAGGAACTGATGCAGAGTGAAATTAACAGAAACAGGAGAACAGTTTATACCATGGCAACAATATGGCAAAGACAAATGACTTTTAAAGCTTAGGGATTCTGATTAATGTAATCACTAACCACAATTCCAGAGGACCTGTCACAAAACATGTTACTCACCTCCTGATAGAGAGGTGAAGGACTCAGAGTTCAGAATACACACATACATGTATATATGTATTATATATGTGTGTATACACACATACATATACGTACATACATACACATACATATTTGGACATCGCCAACTTGCAAATTTATTTTTCTTGACTATATACGTTAGTAACAGGGCCTTTGTTTTTCTTTTATTCTCAAATGGGAATAGGGTTGCCAGGAAGGAGATAAGGTAGGTTGTTGCTGATTGAAAAATGTAAATGTAATTTAAATGGAAAACTTAAAAGAACATCAAGTCTATGGAATATAAAATATTCATCTCCTGCATCCAAGTCTAAAATAATGGACTACTTAATAAGCAAAAATAGGTATATATTCTGGAAAAAAATGTACAGCATTCACTTGAAATTAAACTCATTTTCACCTTTGCCTTGATTAATAAAATGGACACACTAATGTTAGTTTCTACTGTGCTCATATTAAGATAATAAAAGAGCATAATAGCAAGATTAATTTCTTAGCTACATGTATCTAGTGAAAGATAAGCTTTTATAAGGAAATGTTAATATAAATCTGTAGGTTAAAAAGATATACTTAGAAAACATACCATTTGATTTATAAGTGGTTAGAGAAAGAAAATGTCAGATCATGATTAAATCATTATTTAATAACCTAACACGAATATAAAACCATTTGCCAAGGTGATATATAAATACAAGGTATTCTATTATGATAGCTTATTTCCATGACTACCTGATCTTTTCCCCACTTCAAAAGTACTTACCTTTAAATATTCTTACAACACGATTCTTACAAAAGACACTCTTCATATTTAATGAGAAATCACTAATTATAGTAGCTAGTAGAACTGAGGTACCACACTATTTTTGGTGTTAAGTGATTTTAAAAAGTTGTCATTTATCTCTTATAAATGAAACTAAGACTTAATTGCATCCTGAAGAATGTATGTCAAATGTAGGACCATCCTATATCATCTTTTATTCATTCTGGCTCCTTGACCTTGTCTTGGTGAGGTAAACTCTGATACTCAAAACCAGAAGGCGTCAAGAAAAGAAGCAAGCATATACAAAAGAAGGGGGCTAAGGAGAGGAATTCTATCTAGTAACTACTAGATACTAGGTACTACTACATCTGTTGGTCTATCATTGCTTCTGATCTTGATATTTAATAATCACCAAATGGACACGAACACAATTTAGAAGAAAAGATTAATGTAATTCTCAAAAACCTTGCTGATGATAGACTATTCCAATACTTCAAAATACCCGTTTTGATTTTTCAGTTTGGTAGGAGAAGGGGAACCAACTCGATACACATTTTACTATGGCCAACTGTAGTCTTGGAATCTTTTGGTCCATCTAATTCTGTCCTTTAGGTGTAAATTTATTCATAGCCTTGGGATTAGACTGGGCTGCATTTCAAAGAAATAAATTCAGATCAGAGAGTGGGTAATTTCTGTTTGCTGGGATAATAGCAGTAGAAGAGCATATATTTTTTTCACAGTATCTGCTCAATTATATGTGATCTGGTCCTAACCTATCTCACCAGCTTTGTTTCCCACTTTATGTACCATTCTTTCCTCCAGTCCTAGTGAACATTTTACTGTTCCCCAAATATACCCTAAACTGGGGTACCTCTGGGCCAAAGTTCACATTGGAATGCCTCCATCTGGAATATCCTTTTCTTCCTCATTTCTGCCATCTCTACCAGTCAAAATCCTAACTATTTATTGAAAACTAAACACCACTGTTACCATGTACTCTGCTCTGGCTAGTAATCTCTCCCACCTCTGATGACACTGCTGGTATCCTTGCTATGTGTTTATCACATTCTACCATGGATTATATTTATTTGTGTAGCTGTACTTATTTATAAGCTCCTTGATGATAGCGTCTTGTTCATCTCTGCATTCCAAATAGTGCTTAGCCCAGTTTCTTGCACATAGTTCAATAAATGATTGTTCAAATGGATTAAAACAAGAACTACTTAATGATAGTGCACTTAGGCCACACAGGGAGTTGGTCTTTGAGATAGGATCCTTAGGAGAAGGAAATACCATTAATGTTCTTTGCATGTTCTACCCTGCTAATGACTCATCTCTCTGGTCCAACTTCTTTCAAGCTTGAAAGACTGAAACATGGTGGTCCAATTTTTTGCCTTGTTTTTGACTCAGACACAGCAACCTGACATAGGTTCCTATCTTGTTTTGTATTTTTAACTAAAGTTCTATTTGCTACCTCTGATCCTCCTGATCTCTGATTCTAGTTTGTTAAATTGTCCCTTTTCTGTGATTGCTCCCCCAAAGCAGTAGCCAGGCTTCACTTCAAACGACTGAATTTTGATTTCTATGCCAAAAATCTCCACTGTTTATTGAATATAGTCATGGGACTTTAGGATTTTTGAACTGGAAGGGATCTTAGAAATTATCTAATCAAAGCTCTCATTTTATATTTGAAGAAACTGAGGCCAGAGAGGGAAAGTAACCTGTCCAAGGTAGAAAGTGTGGCTTGGACCTGATTAATTTGAGCAATGAAACCTCTGAAGGAGTCACATTATTAGAATGTGTGCTGTATATTTCCATTGGGTGTGATCAATTGCCATATTGTTCATAATTATGATTCAGAATAGTGTAAATCTGAGTGCATGTGACCACTTCAGAGGAGTCATTATTCACACTAATCAGGACCTAGCTGTAGCAAAGTTAGGAGTCAGATCCAGTCTTACACTACAGGGTCATCTGGCAGCATTATCTTCATGCTTATATATCCTGAAAATTGAATCTATGTTTAAAGGCAGATATGTAGGAATAACTGTGTGAATAGCACATTGGGACAGGTGTGTATCTTTATTGCAAAAAGTTAGTCACTACTACTTCGAACCCAAATACTTTTTAGGTGTCCTGTAGCAAAAAAAAATCACACCTTTTAGTGATTAAGATCAATTAATTGCATGATCTTATATACATGCTTTAATTACCTTTCATGTCTCATAAATCCTCAGAATTTAGTAGGGGTAAACACTCCCAAGAAACACAGAGAAACCTATTCCTGAACAGGGTAATGCGGACATTTTCTTATAACATAGTAGATCTTGTGGTAGGAAACTTTGATCTAGTGGAAAGACCTGGCTTTGAGATCTGACCTTTCTACTCACTTGTGAGCATTGTTGAGTTACTTAAATTTTCTGAACCTGTTTCCTCATCTGTAAAATGGAGATAGTAATACTACCATTGAACTCGCATCCAGAATTGTTTTGAAGACCTAGTGAAAGAATGTATATGAAATACTTTTTAAAAGTCAGCTATTTTAATTATTATCCTTTAGGACTCTTTTGTGTATGAGTCCTCTTCTATAATGACGATTAAGTTATTTTGGCTTAGCCAAATGGTTGTCCTACCGGAAAACATACTGGAAAATATTTTTCCTTTTTTAGTGCCAAGTAGCAATCCAAACCTGTCAGTCTGATGGGATTTTAAAAGCTGTGTAAGCTAAGGAATATGCTTTGCCTTGTGCTTTGTTCTTAAGAATAAGAACTCTGATTTCAGTCTGCTTCCGCTGAGAAGAGCAATTCTTGGTCGGGTGAAATTCATTAGCGGAATTGAAGCCAATTGAACCACAGTGATATCCTTAATTAGTGAAAGCACATTGAAAAACAGCCTCGTGATTTTAAGTTCTATGAAGCATGTGAAAAGAAAGGAAAGCAAAAACAGAGAAGGGGAGAGAAATCTCTGCAACACCAGACCGCAATCTTCATAGGAAAGGTGTGTATGTGTGTGTGTGTGTGTGTGTGTGTGTGTGTGTGTGTGTGTGCGCGTGCGCGTGTGTGCGTGAAACCAAAGATATTTTTGAAACTTTTCATAATGGAACATATGTACATAACATTAAATTTCATGAGTGGGCTATTTGCATTTCCAAATTTCTCACTCCTTATCTGGTTGGCAGGTATGTAAATTTTTTTAAAAAATTCTAAAAAATCAAGTTGTTAGTCTCTTTGGAGTTACACTGGGTTATTATAGCTTGAAGACATATGAAAAGTGAACTCTCTCTTTGCAAGATGTCAATGAGATGAGTGGAATACTTGCAAGCATTTTGGGTACTGCCATATTAGGTTTCCTTCAGAATCTTTTATATTTTCCTTTATTTTGCAAAGAATTTCCTTAGAGTATCTAATAATGAACAACATAGTGCCATCTAGTGTGGGAAAAAATGCAAAAAAAATGAAGAAGAAAATGATGTTTTGATCATGATTTAATGCCCTATCAAAAACACTTAATGAATTAATCCTAAATTGGAAACATTCTCTCTTCTCCAGCCTCATGGATATGTGCTTATGAGGAATCTGCCCTGCTGTCTAAGCCTATAAAAGAGCCTATTTCAAGACTGCATTTGAACAAATGAAATCTTTCATTTGGTGTGACTAGGATTTTTCAACTGATAAAAAAGGCTTAACAGAGAGGGTGACTCATCTTTAAATTATTTTGATGTCACTTGCATAACCTATTTTGTCATGTTGAGCACTGATCAAGGAACTCATCAAAAGTGGCTAATTAACGAGCTGTTGACCCTTTGATCTCTTTATATACAAGAGCAAGCTCTGGTCTTATGTGTTAGTAGAATAGATGGTTGCCTAGACAGTGCTATTTTAGAGCTCCTTGTGAAAATCCTTTAGGAAAAAACAGAAACAAAAACAAATATTAACCTCACTTGTCTGTTCCACTTCCCATGTTTAGAAATTCTCTCCTTTAGATATTCATTTCATTTGGATATAGGGTTCTTAAATATTCATGTATCCAAGAATCTCCTTTTAAAATGCAATACAAATACATTTAGGAACGGCGGTACATTAAGTTATTTGTATTTTAGCATGAATTAGTTGATCAAATATTACCAAGTCAGTAACCTTTAGATATAGATAGACAGATATACACATGTATATATGAAATACATACATATGTATATATAGTACACACCATATATAACTAGGTACATGCCATATACACATATATGTAAGCATACACACACAGATATCTGTATCTATCTATCTATATCTATATCTATCTATCTATCTATCTATCTATATATATATATATATGTATGTATATAGCATTTACCCAGTAACATTCATGTTTTCTCCCCCATTCTGTTCCTGAAGACCAGGAGCTGGTTTTGCCTTTCCTTGTCTCCCCAGCTCCTAGCACAGTGCCTGGAGGTTAGTAAGGGCTTAATAAATGCTTGGTGATGGACTAACTAGTAAAAAAAGAACTTTTTATATATATTTTGAGCTCAGAAAATATTCAGCCCTGTCTCCATCCTCCTTTGTTGTACTATACAGTGATAATTGATTTCCACAACTGTGACTTTGAGGTACTCCAAGATCTTCAATAATCAGGGGAGGTTGAATCATATTCATTATTGTACTTACTAAGGCAGAAAACTAGATTAATACCTCTTAGAAATAATTTAACCAATAAATGTTGAAATAAAAATGACTTTTACTTACCTTTTAGGTAAAATTCAATTAATCAGGGATCTTGATTTTCCAAGCACTTTGAATCTTTGCAGTTTTGGAGCATTGAGTCTTTTTCTCTATCTGACATATAGCTATTTTTAATTACAGCTTTCCCCTGCTCCCCCAAAGAATACAATTTGAAATAGAAAAGAAGCACAAAATTAAAACTAGCCATGTCCATGTACCTGTGTCCCCTTCTGTGTTTAAAGATATGATCTGATGAACTGTTGCAACCCAGGACAGACCTGATGGTTAGTCTAATCCAGAGCCATCATTTTATTGATGAGTAAGTTCAAGTCCAAGGAAGTTCAGTGACCAGCCCAACAGCCACACAGGTGGAATCATTTAGTTGTTGGTTTGTTTGTTTGTTTTTTTCCCATTCCTAATCTACTTAATGAAACGAATGTGGTTGCTAACCACACAATTTATATATACAACTGAACCACAGAAAATTGGACTGACTACATTTTCAGTCCAGTTGGCCTATACAGACAGTCTGTATCTATGAGACACCAAGAAGTTGTTTTCTTGAAAGAGAATGATGCAATGTGTTCCTTTCCCATTTCCATATTAATGACAACAACCTCACTGCTTTTAAAAGGCACTTTGGTGAAGGGTGTTGCAAAGAGCACTTAGTCCAGCTGTTGGTCAAAGGCAGTTTTAGGACATAGTGCCTGTTACCATGGAATAGAGAATGGACACCAATTACTCAAAACAATGGAGAGTGCTCAGAGCTCTGAAACAAATAGAATCACAAGAGACTAAGGCAACAGAGAAACTCTTTGCAACAAAAACCTTTCTTGAGTGTTCAAAGACTCCATAAAGCTAGAAGGGCCACCAGACATCATGTTGTCCAGCCTCTTGAATTCAGGCAGGTGTAGATGAAGCATGGAAAGTGTGCTGGATTCAGAGATGAAAGATATGGTTTCTAAATTCTGCTGCTATTTTTATTAATGTGTTATCCTGCATGAGTAATTTAGAAGGGGTTGTATTAGATGCTCTCTAAGGCTCCTTCCTAGGGCCGCTAGTTGGTGCAATGGATAGAATGCTGGGCCTGGAGTCAGGAAGACTCATCTTTGTGAGTTCAAATCTGGCCTCAGACACTTATTCTGGGCAAGTCACTTAACCTTGTTTGCCTCAGTTCCTCATCTGTCAAATGAGCTGGAGAAGGAAATGGCAACCTACTCTAGTAGCTTTGCCAAGAAAATCCCAAATGGGGTCATGAAGAGTCAGACATGACTGAAATGACTGAATGACAACAACCAGGCTTCTTCCAATTCAAAGTCTATGGTACTGTACATGAAACATTCAAGGGAGATGGTTCTCTAGTGTCTCCACGAAGACTTCCAGGATGAAAACTTCACAATACTCCTTCATCACTCATTAATTCCTGGGTTAACATTCTCCCCATCTCCTATACACCTTGGTCATAATTTACAAGCCTAAGGACTGAAGCGAGGGAGGGACAGAGGAAGGGGAAGGATGAAAAGAGAATGTAGAATGTTGATTTCAGCAAGAGAATGAACCAGAAACCAAACACTTTCACCCTTTTTCTCTTCCTCATACATCAGAGGATATAAGGGAAGTGTGGAAGAGTGAAAAATATTGCATTCAAAAAGAATCCACCTATTAAAATTCAATACAATTAGGTCTTGATTAGTACGAATAATGAATCCTCTGAAATGGGTCATATTATTTGAATTCACATGGCTTATTTCCATTGGACTGGAACCAATGATCTTATTTTACTTAATTATAACTTTGGATACTGCAAATCTGAATACTTGCAACCATGTCGGGGGATTCATTACTCACACTGATCGGCACCTAACTGTACACAGCCAAATCATACTGATTTGTAATGATGGTGATGAGTGTCCTGGGTAGATCACTGAAATTTTGGAAGTTATAGAATATTTTTCAAAATAAAATCAGTTTTATTATTTCTTGTATTACAAGGCCTATCTATATTCCAAAACTAAATGGGCATATTGGTGTCTTTCATTTGG
This sequence comes from Trichosurus vulpecula, assembly GCF_011100635.1. Classification (NCBI taxonomy): domain Eukaryota; kingdom Metazoa; phylum Chordata; class Mammalia; order Diprotodontia; family Phalangeridae; genus Trichosurus; species Trichosurus vulpecula. The sequence continues at coordinate 410,678,303 of NC_050574.1, read as the reverse complement.
CAGCATTTTCCTTTCTGCTAAGCACTGGCTGCCTGCCCTGATCAGCAAGGGGAGGCATACGGCCAACTCCTACTCTCTCCATCTTGATCTTGAAGACAGCGCAAGCAAGGAAAGGAGAGACAGAGACAGAACAAAGCAAAAATACCATCTCCCAGGTTCCTGTTAGTGGAATTGATTGAGATTTTAAATTAATGAGCTTTTATTAGTATCTTAATGTATATTTTAAATGAATGAATAAAGGGTTGCTTTGGCCATTTATTCAGATACCCTGTATTCTAGGAAATGTAACTTTATGTAATTTTTACTCCACATTAATGAATGCTCCCTTCTAACAAAACTGGACTTACTAATACTAAATTATCTTAAGAATATGCTTATAGAAATGTATTATCTACAGTATAGCATATTCATTTAAAGGTAATTCATCTAGATTTTAATGGCTTACTCATTATTAAAATTCATATTCATTATGTCTTCCTGAACACAGTCCCTTATGCAGGCATAGAGCTGGTTGAGAAATATCTCTGTTTATGTCCTGCTTTAAGATTTGCAAGGCACTTTACAAATCGTATATCTTTTTAGCCTCACAACAATTCTAGGAGGTGGATGCTACTATTATCCCCACTTTTAAAATTTTTAAAAAATATATTATTTTATTTTTCCCCAGTTATATTCAAGAAAACTTTTAGCATTCACTTTTATAAGATTTTGAGTTTGAAATTTCCCCTCCCCTTCCTCTTCTGAAGATGATAGGCAGTTTGATATATTTTATACATATTATTCCCATTTTACAGATGAAGAAACTGAAGCGGCAGAAGTTTGATGATTTACTAAAGATCTGTGAGTGACTAAGTGTTGGATTTGAACTCAGGTCTTCCTGACTCCAGTTACAATGCTTTATCTGCTGTACTGCATAATTGCTTCAAGAAAGTCATTGAAGATCCAAGAAAATTCTGAAGGACTTATGATGAAAGGTGCTATCCATCTCCAGAGAAAGAAATGGGGGAGTCTGAATGCAGATTGAAGCATGCTTTTTCTTTACTTCCTTTATTTTTCTGGGTTTTTTGTCTGTGTTTTCTTTCACAAGAATGACTTACATGGAAATGTGTTTTGCATGACTAGACATGTATAAACTGTGTCAAATTGCTTGCCTTCTCAATGAGGGGGAGGAGAAGAAGGGAGGGAGAGAATTTGGAACTCAAAATTTGAAAAGAAGATGTTAATTTTTTTTTACATATAATTGGGAGACAAACATTAAATTATGAAGGAAAAAAAGAAAGTCATTGAAATAGATGGGGGAAAACCCACAATTAATGTTCTAAAACTCTTACAAATAATTAATTCTCTTGACTATTCTATGTAATTGCCCTCTTGAGATCCTGTATAGATCTCACAAATTCGCTTGTAATTCCTCTCTTCATAGGTAGTATAAAGATTATCTTCAAGTAAAATTGCAAATTCCCAATCACTGGAATATACTTACTGGCTTTTAAAAGTTTCTTTCAACTTGAAAAATACCTAAATTTTAAACTGAAACCATCAATTTATCCTGGCTCTACCACTTGCTATAAGTGGGACTCTTGGGCAAATCATTTAACCTCCTTTCCCTTCTCAATTAAATGACCTTGTGCTCAAAACTTCTGATCCTATTTCCCTAGTCCTGGTTATTTAAAAGACAGACTTTTAAAACACATTTCAACTAAAAAGTATTACCTACAATATTTATAAAACATTCATATTAAGGTATATTATCTATATTGTAATGACTTACTCTATATTAAAATGTATTTTCCTTATGTCTTTCTGTCCATGTGTCCTCATATATAAAGTGGATTAAGAAATATCACATTTCTTTTCATTGAAAGAGTGTTTTGATTTTCTCTCTGATTTTGAATTTAATCAGGAAATTTTGAGAAAGCTGAATCAGTTACTAAGAAATGTTACAAATGAAAAAATGTCTTAATATTGTTATGTGCAATTATTATATTTCCAAATCATATTATATCATCAGAAATCAGAATAACACCATTATGCTCTGCAATTACATGCTTTAGTGGCAACTTATCATGTGTTTACTGTAATTACATCATTTGACTAATTATAGCAATTATGTCATTTAGTGGTTTAATCTTTAACTGTGAATCCCATTGATTTGGTGGGCTTTCTCAATAATTCAATGGGGTTTTGTGTCATGGAATTTGGTGAATATAGTTGCTGAATCTACTTTACTGAGATTGTATTTTTTTCTACCTTTCATACAATATGGCTTTGAGCTTTGGGAATGACTAGACATTTGATAAGTGTTTGTGAATGTTGTTAAATCACTAAGACTTAAATGGGGCCAGATGGCCTTATCCTTTCCTCATTTAAGAAGGAAGCAATAACAGAAAACACCTACTAGGAACAGATATCAAAGGCTGTATGAAGTAATAGTTGTCTCTGCAAAGATCCTCAATGCCCAGGGATGATGGAAGATGAGATGGGATAGTGTATGGAGCAAAGTGTTGGAGTATACTATGGAACTATGACTCTTCCCATTCTATTAACAGACTGTTTGATGTAACTGACTGGTTGTCAGTTGAGATGAGCAGTCAGTTTTGTAATTCAGGAAAAAAAGCATACACACGTAACAGTCTCTTTGATTTAGCCTCCTATACCCCCTTCAAAGGAATGAACTATTTGTGTAATTGGATTGGTCAGAAAACATCAAGAAAGCAGCATACTCTAGACATACAAGTTACAAAAACCAATCACCTTCCTGCACTAGAATAACTATTGAATGTAAAATTAAGTAAGTTATAGTCAGGATTCCAGAATCTCTTGATGTGTACCATGTTTGGCTAGATTTTCTTCCCATAGCCTCTGGAATATAAACTTTCATGAAAAAAAAACATGTAAGCAAATAGCTAGACAAAACCAACCCCAACCATTTTGAGAAGTCTGACTTCCAAATCATAGCAAGTCATTGCACAAAGATGTATTAATTTGGGGGATCCAAAAAAAGCATTCACAGCCAAATCTAAATAGAGCACAAGTCAATGAGGGTATCTGCACAGTTGATTTTTCTATTTTAGAATCACAGTAATGGTGATTAGATGATCATGTAAAAGCAGCAGAAGCTTGAAAGTAGGTCTTAGAAAAAGCATCAAATATTTAGGACTAGGAAAAAGTCAATAAACAATAGGAGAGCATAGCAGAATGCCACATCATATTAGTTTTACTCTTTGGTATTTATGTTGCATTTCATATTTCCAAAGTGCCATTTAATCATTAATTAGTTATGAGGCAAGTCACTATTATTATATGACTAGAGATAGGAAAAGAAAGCAGGAATGCACAGTGCATACATATGCCTATATATATCTTCCTCATAATTTGACAGCCCAACATTAATAATGGATAATAATTGATGTTAATGGGTGTTCATAAAATAGTTTATATTCTTTTTGCATATTCTCAATGAAACTTTTCGTTTATTGTGCTCCATTGTCTTGTTCTACTGATGCAACAGCAGCATAGGCTGCAGGATGTTGCTCCTTGCATTTGTTTTCTGGTTACTCTCTATACTTAGTATTCTCCTGCTGAGATTGCTTTTTACCCAGCTACAATAGTAAGCATCTACAAAGCCTTCAAGGAGTAATTCAAAGTGACTTCAGAAAGTTATCTTTATCCTCTGATCATTTATTTCTGCCAAGCTTGTAACAATCATTTCAAGTTGACAATAATGGCTGAATTAAGCCAGATTGTCCTGGAGTTCAGAGCTGTGATAAAAATAAAATGTTATTTCCAATAGCATTTTAAGTATGAGCTTACTGTACATACACAGCAAATTGCTTGAATAATGTTCACTGCAATATAATAGTAGGATAAAATTTTACTTTCTAAATCTCTAGCACAATTTAAGCTTTATCTGAAATTAAGCCAATTCATTCTCAAAACTCACAAAGAGCATTTTAGTATTTTTTAATACAAAAAAAGAAACCCAAAATCCAAGCTGCCCAATTTCCAGCTTAGTTTATGGAACCTTAGATTTCAGAGTTGGGAGAAAACTTGGAGATTATTTATTTCAACCCTCTCATGTTAAATTAAATATGAAGAAATTTGGGGTGTTGATTGACTTGCCCAGGGTCACACAATAAACAAAGAGGGAGCAGAATCCAGGCCCCCAAGCTCTCAGGCCATTTTTGTTCTTTCTGCTTGCTTTTTGGCTTACATTTTAGTGGAATATGTATGAATTAACGTCAGGAAATGACCTTGTCTAGCCTATTTATTCTAAATAGAGTTTACATTTTCTTACAAAGAACTTCAAAGAGAATAATTTCAGAGTGAGGGTTGAAATAATTGTAGAGAACAGTAATTTATCCATTTTTAGTGGATCTATTCATCTAGGTTTTTCTTATTCCTTGTGGTTTTTAGTAAATATGCCAAGGAGTTGTGGTCACATGGATGTAGGTCTTTCCTCCAATCGTTGACCTAGATCTATCAATACCTGCCTGTCCTAAAACTCATCATCTCATACATTGTCCACAGAGAATTTACCTAACATGCTGGCAACCTTCTTTAATTTCTCTTGAGGATAACAAAGGAGCATACAGGCTGTTCCACAGTCATTCCTCCCTCTTGACACATGGCAAATCCATCTTTTTTGATCATCTAAGGATAAAACAAGGAAAGGCATCCTCATCAGTGTTCACCACTCTTATGGAGAAAATAGATTTAAGAGTTCAAGTAGAAGAAAGATTTCCTTATGTGGAAATGTCTTCAGATGTTCCTGCTTGTAGATGGAATTGTGCTCTTAGCATCAAATTTTGGAGCCTTATAAAATGAAATTCATTGTCATTTAAAAAGAGTTTGTCCTCACTACAAGGAGGAGGGAAAAAAGGGATGATGAATACCTACTGTTAGATAATGTTTGTGCCTAAAAGATGATTAGATACATACATATACATATGTGTGTGTAATCTTGGAAAAACATGATAATTTCAGTAAATATAGCCCTAAAAATAAACTCTTGGAGAAAGCAGGTAATTACTCCTTAGATTTCTTGCCATAATGATAAGTATCATTTAATCACAAAATCTTAAAGTTAAAAGGTACATTAGAAGTTGTATAGTCCAATCTCTATCCAGTATAGATATCTTCTCTAAAACATTTCTGATACATCTACTGCTTGAATGGTTTTAACATCACGTATTTATACAGTTGGTTCTTTTTTAAAGTCCAATTGCAGAATTTTATTTAATTTCACCTTGCTGGTTTTAGGCCACCTTCTGGCCTATCAACATCTTTTTAGGATCTTGAGTTTGTCATCCAATGTATCTTTCCCATCTTAGTGATATCACAAATATGATAAATATAGCCTCTCTATCAAGTTATGACCAAGTTATTCATAAAGACAGTCCTTCAATCCCATTTATAAATCAAATACTTCATGTCATGCTTCACGTGGGCCTGGACATTTGTACCTATTGAAATCAAGCAGTTTGAATATTGCTAAGCAACTTGGTATAGTGGATAGAGAGTTGGAGTCAGGAATAATAATATAATAATAATAATAATTAGCATTTATATTCTGCTTTAATGTTTGTAAAGTGCTATACGTATGTTTTTCATTTGATCTTCACAACAACCTTAGGAGGTAGGTACAATTATTATCCCCACTTTACACATGAGGAAACTGAGACAGATAGAAGTTAAGTTACTTGCCCAGGTCACATTCTAGTTTGTGTCTGAGGTAAGATTTGAATTCAGGACTTGCTGACTTTAAGCCTAGTGTTCTTATCTACCACTCCACCTGAGAAGATCTTGATTCAATTCCTGAATCTGATATGTGTTGGCTGTGTGTGAGAGACTGGTAAAAGTTAGGGAAAGTCAGGTTTCCACAGAAGAGTTAATTAAGTTCCACGCAATAGTTGATGAAATGTCAGCTTGAAGAAAGAAGGGAATAAAAATTAACTAAGGTAGATGGACCCAGCTAATGAGAGAATAGCTAGTGGCTTTCTGAAAACCGCGGATTCAGGATGTTGGGAAAACTGATCTGAACTGGCCAGATAAGGGTCAGGGTTGAAGAGAAAACTGGGTCAAATGCCTGCCAAACATGCGTAATTGGCTAATTGAATATTACCTTACACACCCACAGGGAGGAGTTTTCCACCATTTTTGAACATGGGAAGTATGATGAGGAGAGGGGGACGTTCTTAAGCATATTAAGGAGAGAACATATGAACAGGTGTATCAGGAAGAAGGGAGTCGACCAATCCACTCTCTGAGGGGAGGTACTGAGTTGATGGTGCGTCAATCGGCATTGGTCTAACATTATAAAGCTGACCTCATTTTTGTAAGCAGCACTCCCTCTTCCTAAAGAAGGGTGGGGTCCGCTCCTGGCCAGGAACATTTTCCAACTCCTTTGGATTCCTCAATAATAATAAATTACCCTTGATATCTGAATTTCAGTGTGTAGTATATTTCTAACACTGGGCAGTCACTTAACTTTCTTAGTCTCTTAGTCTCTTTAGGCAAATCTTCATGACTATAAGGTATAAATTGCTCTGCTAAAAAAAATGATGCTACATTGCTATCTACTCTCCATTTGAGGATTCAGTTCTCTCTTAATGCTAACTCAATCCATGATTTAAAAATCACTTTCCTGGAAAGACAAGATAGAAGTGAAAAAAGACATTCAGTAGTTCTGGCTTGTTTTCCTTTTTGCCATCAGCTATTAGATTGTTGGATTTGGCACCAGGAGATATGGGCTAAAATCCTAAGCTCTGCTACCTCCTGCTCTCCTGCTGGTGACTCCTCGGTCAAGTCATTTAACATGCCTAGATTTCAGTTTTTTCATATGTAAATTGATGGGGTTGGGTTGGATTTCATTTCTAAAGCCATGACTCTTTTCTAGCTTTTCAAAGCTAGAAACTGGGAAACTAGTAACTGGGAAAGTCCTAGGGACCGTGCTGCTACATCCACTTAAAGTTTAGTACTCAGTAATATGGCTTACACTGAGTTCAATTCTGGGAGTTACGTTCACTGTTCTCATACTCTGCAGGTCTTTTAATTATTGGCTTATGTCTAAGGTCTCCTCCAGAAGGAGAGGTAAAAAAAATAAACAGTTCTCAATGAATATAGAATATAAATCAGGTATGGGACAATTAATTTATTCCTACACACAAAAGGAATGTTAACATAAGATTCTTGTAAAAGTGGATTTGGCAAAACAAAAAAAAAACTCTAAAAGTAGGATTCACTAGCTTCATTTATAACTGCTGCCATAGTGTCTTGGGAGGCTAATACTTAAAACTTCATCTGAACATAAAGCAATTTATGCTGCCTACTGATAATTAGATATTTTAGGTCTCACATTAACATTCCACTGTCCAAGCTACTCCCAGTATATATCTGGTGGTAAAACAGCTAGGCTTGGGTGAGTCCTCTCCTTGGTGGTTGTCTTCTTCCCTGCAGAAGCTTTCTCTGACTCTTACCTACCCCATCAATGCTGCTAACAGTTGCTCCTCCATTGGACCTAGGACCTTTGGAACTCACAAAGTTCACTTCCAGGTCTGGACACATTCAACTCCAAAAAGCTGTTTGGTCAACTACTTGGGAATAGGAAACACAAAGGTCAGTAGCTAGCCGAGGCTCCGGTGGTAGCTCTCCTGGTGGACTCCACACTACACATGAGAGTGGTGAGACAAGAGAAAGAAGTCCTGCCCATCCCCCAACTCCCTGAATGAGAGAGTGACAGAAAACAAGTCACTGCTTGACACTTGATGAAGTGTGGTCAGAAGAGGCTGAGCTAGGAGTTGCCTACTCTTTTAAATGACACATGCTGTCACATTCAGTCCTTTCAGCCCTGGGTCAGTCAGTCAATAAGCATTTATTAAGCACCTACTATGTGCCCCTCAGTCTACTAAGTACTGGGGATACAAAAAGAGACAAAACATAAGTCCTTGTCATAGAGGAGCTCACCTGAAAAAAGAAGAACAAACTCTGATCTTGCTGGGAGAGTGTGGGGGTGGGGGTGGGGCGGGGGGGGGGCGGGAATGACAGAACACCCACTATGTTCTGATCAGCCTAGGCAATGAATCTATCCTCTTCCTTTTTTTAAAAAAAAAATATTGATTTACCCTCAGGACTGTGTATTTAAAGTAAGAAGCTAAAAATTAATGTTTTAAAGTTGCACAATACAGTTATTATGACCAAGCCAAAAGGGAAAATAATGTTTAGATGTGCATTTTTACCCTCTTGGATCACTGTTTCTGGTGAAACCTAATCTCTTTTTACAATATCACCTTCTGGTGAAGCACATCATGCTTCATGGAAAAAACAAAAACAATTTAAAACCAAAAGGAGAGAGAGAGAGAGAGAGAGAGAGAGAGAGAGAGAGAGAGAGAACAAAAGCAGTGAATTTAACTCTTTCTAAGCCATCCTCAAGGCAACTCTAGTATTGATATAGCATTTCTAGCCATATTTCAGCTTATACAGTTTGCTAGATGAAGTTAAATTAGACTAGGTTACCCAGAAGCCAATTACTCTTTAAATCACTTGTAAAGTACTTTATTTTTTTAAATGTCTAGAAATTTACATGTGAATGGGTTTAAATACATTAGCATTTCACAGACTTGCCTCTTTGCTGGCATATCAAACCAGCATTACTTTTCTGGTTGAAGTAGGAATTTCTCTCTCTTCATTAGCATCCTTCAGTAAGTAATCTGCCTTGCTGCTCAGGAATTCTTCTCTTTCCCTGCTCTTATTCTCAAGAAGTCATACTCTGTGGTTTTTGCTAATGAGGGGAACAAAGCTGCTCTGCTGTATAAGGAATTTGTGCCTTTTTCTCAGGGGGGCATTCTGGAGGCAGCAGAACAGTGATTTTAATACTCACCAGTGGCAACATGGGCTTGCAAGTCCCTTATGCTTAATGGCAGTGTAGGGAGGTTTGCTTTGCTCCTGGGGTGGTCCTTGAGAAGTTGTGACAGTTAGGGAAGATGAGATGCCTTCACAAGGAACTATGTACTAGGTCTAGACTTTTTAGAACTCTGCCATGATCAGGGCCTGTCTTAGGCCTAAACAAACATGGCAATTTGAGGACTGTCAGGGAAGGTGCACTCCTCAGAATATTGGCCCCACAAACCTGTTGACTTGTTGCTTATTTCTCAGTTTTAGAATTAGCCTTCATTTGTGATGAAAACATTGCCCATCATTAAAATAGAAATTATGATCTTATGAGTCTAATAAACCTTTAATATATTATATTATCAACTATCAGCATCTTGGCATAAATGAATTCATTAGATATAGTTATGGCTGAGGTCAACATCTTAGAAAATAAGGCCTTGGGCAGATAAAAAGATTATATATAATGGTATTAGATACATGGGTGGAGGGAGAGACTAAGATTACTATGTAGAGAGAAGGAGTGAAAGGCACTAAAGATAAACTTCACTTTATTCAGGATCCCCTGGGTTTAAATTGGAAACTCTAATTTTCCACCTTGTGGTGGGTGAGACTACTAGTTTACCTAACCTTAGGTACTTAGGTGATATAAATGGTTGTCAAGACACTAGTGAGGGTCATAAAAGAATAGTATATGGTTGTCAAGGGTAGCAAAAGGGTGCAGTGAATAGAGTGCAGGACCTGGAGTCAGGAAAACACATCTTGTTGAATTCAAATCTGGCCTCAGACACTTTTACTAGCTGTGTGACTTTAGGCAAGTCATTTAACCCTATTTGTCTAGGTTTTCTTATCCATAAAACTGAGCTGGAGAAGAAAAGGCAAACTACTCCAGTCCCTTTGCCAAGAAAACCCCAAATAAGGTCACGAAGAGTTTGAGAACAATTGAACAACAGCAAGTAGCCCAACATGAAAGAGTGATATATCTGGTTCTACTTCAGATGAGCCCCAAGGCCTTTCTTTGTCTTTCCACTGAGACCATGTTCAGGAGATGGCTAAAGCGGCTAGAATGCAGCTAACGGGGAACATAGGATTTCACCAGGGGAGGCATTGGAAAGGAATCGTCTCAGTGGAGGATTTTTATAATGCTAAGGGGAAATGCCAGTGACCACATTTCTAGTACAAAGTGCTCTGGTATGTGCAAAACAATGAAACTTTTAAGTTCTAGGTCCCTATCTGACCCAGGCTACTAACCTGCATCATTCCTTAATTCCCATTTGTACGTAATATTATTTTTCTCCTCAACCTAGGAATTTCAACCTTGAAATTCTAGCTGTCACCATGCGGGGGGGCGGGGTGCGGAGAAGAGGGATAGAATATGGAACTCAAACTTTAAATAAAAATGTTTAAAAAAAAAGAAACTCTAGTTGTCAAAAGTCCTACTCAACACTAGGACCTGATTTATCACAATATCTCTTCCTTTTAATCTTTCTCCACACACTTACAACTCCTTCCTTCCCCTTCCGAGAAGTCATCCTTTTCTATGAACTCTCAGAGACCCTCTCAGGCACTTTCAAACTCTACTTTGTATTATCAACCTTAAACCAGAAGCTCTATCATACACAATGGAAAGTTATCTGATACCATGTAGGGAATTAGTTTCCTCATTCTCCTGGCTTTAGACTCAACCCAGGAAAAGTGGAAATATATATGTAGTTTTGAGCAGTATACGAAGACTAGTTTAGAATACAGGAGAAAGAATAATAAGAGAATTCTATATAATAAATATATTTATATTAAATAAATATATAACAAATATAATAAAAGAACAATACAATAACAGAATTTGGAGCTGGAAGTAGTTATCTTGTCCAACTCCCTAATCTTACCAATAATGAAACTGAGGCCCCAAGAGGTTAAAAAACCTGCCTCACTTCACATGGATAGGAAAGCCAAGCTTTGAGCCAAGATCAAATGAATACAAATATAAATTCAGCAATATTTCCACTGCAAGGAGTAAAAGCAAAATCAAAACCAAAAAATCCAACCTCATCCTTTTTCTCCAAATTCAGAATTCTTTTCTTTTATTTAATGTAAATAGTATTTTTTTTCCAGTTACATGTAAAGATTATTTTCAACACTCACTTTTTATAAGATTTTGGGTCCCAAATTTTTCTCCCTCCCTCCTTCCTTTCTCCCCTCACCCAGACTGCAAGTAATCTGATATAGATTATACATGTGCAATCATGTAAAATATATTTCTACATTAGTCATGTTGTGAAGGAAGAAACAGAACCAAAGAACTCAAAGCCCATTTTCATGGGACTCTCCTCATTAGTAAAGATTGATTAGTCAACCTTCTGTGTCTGGGTAAGGAGAGGAGTTTGTGAGAGTGAGAGGTCTGGCGAAGAGAGATCCTGGACTGCTGCCTTGCAGCTTTAAGAGGGAAGGCACATAGTTCCACACTCTTTTGAGGTTTCTCAAGAAAGAGAAAGACTCTAGGAAGAAGTAGATATGTGAGAAGCCAGTACCTTGATCACATCCCTATCTCCAGTTTACTATACTAAAGAATTCCACAAATTTCTCCATGGTCAGGACCAAGGACTCTCTCTCTTGCTTGAGCTGAGATATCCTGCTCCCATTGGGAAAGCCCATTTACTCTGTGTATTGTCTGCTATATATTCTCATCTGTATAACTTCTCTGATTTCTTTTTGCTATTAGCTTGGATAAATGGGTTTATTTGCTATTTGCTATGTGTATTCACTGTGGAACTAGCATTTGGTGGGGAGTCATGCTTTGAAGATATAGCTTGGGGGCACTCCTTCCCCAGTGAGGGATAACAATTAGGAGCTCAGCTTGAGTCTTAAAAATATTTCCCTTAGACTAATAATATTTAGGGGGTCAGATAGATATAATTCTATTATGGCACCCCTGCTGTTTAAGGAGAACAGAGTGGACAGCTGCTGGCCCCAACCTCCTGCTTCCCCTCCTGGTAAGAATGAAAGTCTCCTTTGGAGAAGGTCGGATAGAGGAGACTCTAGAAATATCTCCTCATGCCTCTGTGAGTCATATCTAATCAGACCCTTGGGGACACGTGTAACCTATATAGGCAACACAACCCTCATACCCTCTTAATGATCATCTCTAACCCCACACAGTTTGATTCCAAACTACCTTCTAGTCTTATTTCAGATGACTCCCTTTAATTTACTCTCCACTCCAGTTAAACAGGCCTATTAGAAGTACCCTATAGACACTTATCTTCTACCTTTGCACCTTTACTCATGCTGTCTGTCCATCCTCATCTCCTCTTAGAATCTTTGTCTTCCTTCCCAAGACAGCTTAAACACCAGCCCTCTTTACACAAGCTGCTTCTGAGTCCTGTCTTGCCAATTGTTAATCCTCTCTTCCTCTTGAAATGATTTTATCTCACTTGGAATTTACTTTTCTATGTGTGGGTTGTATCAATTCAGTTGAATGTAACTCCTTTGAATTTTTGTAATCCTAGTACCTCATATAGTACCTTGCAGATAGTGGGTGTTTAATAATTGTTTCTTGAATTGAATTCTATTTAGGAGATATTATCTTTTCATGATCTCCCATTGACAACCCAATACTCCTTTTCTTCTCTTCAGTCTCTCCTCCTTATGGGCCCTATCTATTAATGTGCATACCTAAGCCAGATACACTTTACTTTTTCAAATTACTCCAATAGGAGAAGATTAGCAGGAGCAAATACCCAAGTATTCCATGTATTATATTTTTGTACGCATGCATCTTATTTTCTTTTGTAGACAATAAGTTTCTTGAGGAAATAGATATGCCTTACTCACTACTGCATTGCCAGTACCTAGTGCTTTGTAGGCACAAAATAGATATTTATTAAGTGAATGGTTAGAATTATATGTATTTGATCAGAAACATTTTTTTTTCAATGTTTGCCCATAATTTTTTATTGGCTTGATCTCAGTTCAAAATAAAACATACGCTTTGTGTTGTATTGATTTTTGCATCTTTAGAAATATTCTCCATGATAAAAAAAACCATTGGAACCCCTATATGAAATTGTTCCATCACTAAGCAATAAAATGTGATAAATATGTTATACACAATAGTAAATGTTAGAATTAATAAGCTGAAATGTTGATGTATTACTGTTTGTATACTCGACATCTAATAATTGCTTCATTTATCATCTAAATCTGGCAATCTTAAATAGAGAGCATTTATAATTAATTTTCTTCCTCTGGAAAGTCCAATTCATTCCACATTCAAAAAGAATCAGTGTTAATTTCTTTTCTATCAGCCACAGGCCACGAGTTAATGTATTAAAAATCAGAACATTTACAATAACTGACTAATTAAATTATTTCCTCTACTGTTGTAGAAAAACGTATGGCTCTTCTGGAGATAATCACTCACTACAATAAACACCATTTAATTCTCCTTGAAAATCTAGTTCTTCCCATTGGCAATTTTAAACTGTCAAGCAAGTTGAGAAATTCACTGTGCTCTGGTAATAAAGAATATTGACTTTTGCATATCATTATTGTTAACACACTTCAAAAGAGAGTGATAGGGAACTCATTAGAAGCAGCATTTTTTCAATAGATGAGTTTCAGTCATCATTCAGCATTGTGAAGCTAATGGGGTTTGGGGAGAGAGGAATGATGGTCTGAAATCTGTGCAAAGCCTGGAACAAATTTTGAAACACTTGTGCTTATAAACTTGCCCTGTCAAATATAATTCAATGACAAGATATTTTAAAAATTGACATAAGATGATCACATAACAGCTTTAATGCTTTGAGTTTTAAACAAAGGTCTGAGCTACCAAAAGCAATAATCCTTCTAGATGACAAAGGACAAATACAGATATTTCAGGCTGTGCATCACGGAATACTGCAATCTCTGAAGAATCAAAATTGCACACACCGTCTGACCTCAACTGGGTTATACCTACTCTAAAGCAATCCTTTTATTTATCTTTTATTGAAAACCCATTCAATCCACAAAAAGGCTTTTCTAAGACTTTTCTTCATTCCTCAAGGCCCCTTACTCTATTCCCTCCCTCAAATGACCTCGACTCCTATTCTACTGAGAAGATGGAGGCCATCTGACATGAACTCCCTCATTCTTCTCCTTTAAACATCTCAAGGAGTGCACCAATACTTCCCATTCTAAGAGAGAGAAATGATCCTTCTCTATGCCAAGGTTAAACACTCTATCTTTTTCTGGCTAATTAACAATCATTTTATTAATTATGTCTAGAAAATAACTAGTAAAAGAGGTCAGTGGCACTCTCAGAAGCCAAGAAACTAAACACTCTGTCTTAACCATAAATTTCATCCCCACTGATTCCTTCTGTGATTTTTATTGTCCCCTGTACTCAATCAATCAGGCAGCAAGATGGCACAGCAGATAGTATGGCAGGGCCTGAAGTCAGGAAGACTCATGTCTCTTGAGTTCAAATCTGGCCTTAGATACTTACTAGCTGTGTGACCCTGGGCAAGTCACTTAACCCTGTTTACTTCAGTTGCTTCATCTCTAAAATGAGCTGGAGAAGTAAATGGCAAATCATTCTAGTAGCTCTGCCAAGAAAACTCCAAATAGGGTCACAAAGAATCGGACACAACTGAAAAATTACTGAATAACAACCACCACAACAAGGCATACACATTGTACAGAGATACACTATCATGCCGGAAGTGAGATAGACATCAAAGTGTTTTAAGACAATTAAAAAGGGAAAGATCATTCACGGCTGGCGGGTTCAGGGAAGGTTTCAGAGAGGAGGTAGCTCCTGAGCAGAAATTAGAACCAAATTAGGGACAGTTATAGCAGCAGGAACAGTGATTTCATTGCGTTAAGGATTTTCCCAGATGGGCAGAACCTCTCCACTGATGCAGGATACTTCTTTGGCAACTTGTTGCCTTAGAGAGTTGCTTCAAGCATTGAAAGATGACACAACTTTCCTAAGGTCCCATATGGACTTGAGCAAGACTGGAACTTGGGGTCTTCCTGGCTCCAAGACTACATTATGTCATTCTGCCTTTGGAAGGAAGATAAGGATTCCAAAGTACGGGGACAATGAAGGAATAGCTTCTAAGCACGGAGGACAACTTTTTGAATACCTAGAGAAAGGAGACAGCATATCAAATTAGAGGAATGGTTAGTAACCTAATTCGGCTGTAATCTCAAAAAGAAATATGAGACACCATAAGGCTGGAAAGTTAGAGTGTAGCCAGAGTATGAGAATCTTAAATGCCACATTGAAGTTTGTTTCATCCAGGAGATAACAGGGAGTTAGTTGTTGAAGGTTTGGGGACAGGGGAGTTATAAAGTTATAGTTAGACCTTTAGAAGATTATTTTGGTTATTGTTGGAAGAATGAATTTGATACTAGAAATACTGATGAGGGGTGGCTAGGTGGCGCAGTGAGTAGAGCACCAGCCCTGAAGTCAGGAGGACCTGAGTTCAAATCTGGCCTCAGACACTTGACATATGTACTAGCTGTGTGACCTTGGGCAAGTTACTTAACCCTAATTGCCCTGCAAAACAAACAAACAAACAAAATGAAATACTGATGCAAAAAAGCTCAAATAGGAGGTTATTATAATGATTCAAGTGACTGGTGATGAAGACCTGAACTAGCGTGGGAACAACGTAAATGGAGGGTGTCTGTGTGTGTGTGTGTGTTGTGGTGGATATGAACATTAAGGGAGAGGGAAAAATCAAGGATAACTCCAAATTTGTGAGAAAGTGATGGTGTCTTCATAAGCAAGAGGATAATTTGAAGGGATAGATTTGGAGGATAGGATGATGATCTCCCTTCTTGCCTTATTAAGTTTGAATGGACATCCAGGTGGAAATGTTCAGTAGGCAGTTATAGATGATCACTCAGAATTCATAATAAAATTTGGGGCTAGATATACAAATCTGGAATTTATATGCATTTGAAGGATAGTTGAATTCATGGTACTGAATTCAAGGGAGCTAGTATAGGGTGAGAAAGGAGGAGAGTGATCAAAATAGAGCCAGGGAGACACCCATACTTAAGGGCTGGGAGAGAGATAATGAACGACCACAAAAAGGAAGGAAAAAAACCCAACTCTGAGTGGACAGATAGGCAGGAGAAGATGCAGGAGGGGACAGATTAAGAGAAGCCAAGGGCAAAGGTCATGTGTAGAAGAAGTAAGTAGTACAATCTGGCTTTTACCCTAACTACTCCTCTGATATAGTTCATTCAAAATAATTAATTAATTCTTTATTGAGAAAATCCAAGGTCTTTGTTCGCATTCTCCTTGAGTTCTTGGAAGCATCTAACGCTATTGACTATCCCTTTCTTTCTTAGCTCTCCTTCTTTTATTTTTATGACGCAGCATTCCCATAGTCCTTCCCCCCCACCTTTCTGACCAGATATATATATATATATATATATATGTGTGTGTGTGTGTGTGTGTGTGTGTGTGTGGGTGGGTGTGTGTGTGTGTGTGTGTGTGTGTCCATATATAACTGAAAATGTATGGTTTATATTATACAAAACAATTTGTGATATATGTGTGTATGCATGTAGATACGGAAAAGTATAGGATATAGATACTTGGGAGTATAGTTGATCATATGCTTTTAGAAATTATATGCCATTTTGAGAAAAAAATGAAGTTGGATATATTCAAACATTTTCTTTCTCTTCATCATTTGGATGTAATGTGTATAGTAGTACAGTGGAAAAAACATGTGCATCAATTGTATTGAGCACTGGAAGGGACCTTAGAAATAATTTAGTTCCACCCTTTATTCCATATGTGTTGATACTTAAGACTCGAGAAATGAAGTGACTTACCCAAGGTCATATGGGTAGCAAGTTACAGAAATGAGATTCAAATGTTCAGTCTTCTAACTGAGAATCTAATGAACTTCCCATTACACCATTCAGAAAGTACACACAGAAGCATGCAGTCCTTAGTAAATAATAGATGACAATAATGAAGCAGTTAGAAAGACAGCTCCACTGTGAAATATCTGATTCATACCACTCCTGAATCAGGTAATTCCATTCATGTCAGGATCCCCACCCCCAGCTTTTTAGTCTCTAGTTACATAAACAAATCCATGACATTGTACTATAGATTGTACTTAACAGGTTTGTTCCTCATGTGATCTAATCTATTTTCAAAAAACGTTTTCATCTTATGTCCACGTTAGACTATTACCTCTTTGAGAGAAGGGACCTTCTATCTTATTTTCTTCTAATTTCAAGGGGTTCTGAACACAGTAGACATTCAATAAATATTGATTCGGTGATGATAATTCTTTATTGAAAGGTAATTCTGTTCCAGAAATGATATTTTAAAAATTGATAATAAGCAATAGAAGTAGTCTCAGCTTTTTATTATTGGTGTTGTTTTTCTCATTTAAAGAAAGGCCTGGCCTCAAATACCATTGCTTCTATTAAGTCTTCCTGATTCTCCAAGTTAGAAGTGACAATTCCCTCATACGACCTTATAACATTTTCTATTCATCATATATACTTATCATGTTGCTGTTCCTACTAGATCATAAGCTTCTTCAGGATAGGAATCATGTCATTTATCTTTCACTTCAATTCAACAGAAATTACTTAAAAGGAAATCATCTGCATAGACATGAAAGAAGAATCAAGCCCCAGAATAGCATAGAATTCTATCAGCCAGGTGTATGATGACTCAACACTCCTTGCTAGGCACTTGGGTATGAAGATAGACAGGAAAGAGGCCCCACTTTAAGGGGCTTACAGTCTATGAGGAAAAGGACAAGTATACACACAGTCATAATTAAAAGAAGAATGAGATAAAACATTTACTAGGTGTGATCCTAGGCAAGTAACTTAACTCTGTTTGCCTCAATTTCCTCATCTGTAAAATGAACTGAAGAAGGAAATAGCAAACTACTCCACTATCTTGACCAAGGACCCCCTCTTTCCCCAAGTGACTGAAAACAGAAATAATAAAATAAGTACAAATGATATATCCAGGAAAAACACTGTAACAATTTTCATAAAGATCTATTTTCCTGAATATGGGACAGGGTGTATAAGAGTATAAGAAGAATACGTGTAAGAATATAAGAAGTTGTAACAACAATGCTGCTTGCAGCTTCTGTGGAGGTATAAAGCCAATAACACCAGCACAGGAGAGGGCTGCTAGCACAGGTTCTTTGATGTGCTTTTCTAAAGAAAGCAGATTTACAATCTCACTTTAATTAAACATACATATATCATTCACTTAGTTCAGGGGAAAAAAGTCAGCACCCTGAACTTCAGAGAAAACACAAACAGAAATTACAACCAGAAATTATATAAACAGAGCAAATAACACAAATCAGCAGACAGGGCTTCTAGCCATTTGTCCATAGCAATGCATACATAGTTACCAGAGAGAGAAGCACCAACATCTGGGTTTTCAAAGCAGGGGAGGCTCCTTAACGGCTACCCAGAGTCTCGTCTGGTCAAATCACATGAATGCTCTTCTAATGAATGAGCCCCCAAAGCAAAATGCTAACTAATCTCAGACTATATATACATGTTTCTTCAGGGTCAGAGGGCATTTGGATTTGAACTGTGACTCAGGCTTTCTTGTGATTTAAGTAGGTCATCAAAGACTCTTGATTCAATCAAAGACTCAATCAAAGGCACTTGATTGCCTTAGTACTGAGAAGCACTCCAAAAGAAAAAAAAAAACAGCGAAAAGTCCCACTTTGCTTGCCATTACAGAAGTATAATTCAGGAAAGGTCATTTAAATTAAACTTGGAGAGATTGCTCAGAAATTAATGGGAGCCATGCACGAACAAAGACGGGGTAGGGTGGTACAAGTGTGGTGAAGAGTAGGCTAGTATGGCTAGAATGTAAAATATGGGAAAGAATGTAATAATATGAGATAAAGCTGAGCAGGTAGGTTAGAGCCAAGGCAGGTAGGTGGCTCACTGGGCCTGGAGTCCGGAAGACATCCATTCAAATGGAGCCTCAGATCCTTACTAGTTGTGACCCTGGGCAAGCCTCTTAACATCTATTTCCCTTAATCCACTGGAGAAAGAAATGGTGAACCACTCTAGTATCTTTGCCAAGAAAATGCCATGGACAGCACGAAAAGACTGAATGGTTGAACAACAAGGTTAGAACCAAAGGATAGAGGTAGGATGCAAGACAAGGAGTTCATACATTACCTGTTAGGTTCTTGAAAAAAAGAATAACTTGATTATAATTAGAATTATTCCTGGGGTACCTATATAAGGAATGGATTAGAGAGGTTATAAAGGATAGGTAAGAAGACCAGTTTAAGAAGTTGTTATAACAGTTTAAATAGACATAGATGAGGATATGAAATAAGTACAAAGGGTATATCCAGAAGAAGCATTGTAATGAATTTTCATAAAGATCTATTTTCCTGAATATGGAACAGGGAGTATAAGAGTATAAGAATATAAGAAGTATAATGCAGGAGAGTTCATCTGAGTAGCTGTGAGGAGGATGGAGGAGAAGGCACAGATATAGAAAACTTAAAGAGTGAGGAGAATATGAGAGGTGAGGGAAAGAGAGACTACAAACTCGACTTCTAGTTTAAAAACAACCTAGTAACTGGGAAGAAGGTGATATCATTAGTAATAGAGAAGTTAAGGGAAAAGGTAGGCTTTGGAGAAAAGTCAATAAACTCAGTGTGAAATAAACCATTGGGAGGTTGAGGTTGATATAATCATCAGGCAGTTGGAAATATAGGAAGGGAACTATGGGGAGAGATTGGAGATGGAGATAGACATTTGGGAGTCATCTACATGGACATGACAGTAAAAAAAATCAAGCCCCAGAATGTCATGGAACTCTATCAGTAAGTGTTGGGGGTCCCTGACCAGCAAGGACCCCAATCTCAGTACACAATGATGAGGTGGGAGTCAGGGAAGATACAACTCCGATTTACTGGGAGACATTATCCAGTTTTATAGGGTTTTGCACTACATGAGCAGAAGCAGGTGTTCAGGGGTAAGGGGATAGCAGCATGGGAAGATCGATATCGGGTGGGAAGAATCTGGATTGTAGCAAACTATGATTCCTACAGGCGTATGGGAAAATTAGGGCTGTTGCAAGATAGTTTCTATGGGAGTATGGGGGGTGCTGTCCTACAGTATCTATGGAGGCACGGTAAGGCTCAGGCATGTAGCCAGCTGGTATCAGAGCTGTATGAGCTATGTGAGGCATGGGGCAGGATGCCCTTGTAAAGTATCAAAGATGTTCCAGTAAGTAAAGTATCAAAGCATTGTTGTGTTAGGCACTCGTTCAAGAGCATTAGGTAGTGGCCAGCTGGGTTCCTCCTTCTGGGCTTGTGAGTCCCTAGTGGATGGACTCTGTCTGCATGAGAAGGAAGACTAGGAGGGGGGCTGTTAAGGACGGAGGTCCTTCCTCCAGACGCCTTACTGTTCCAACTCCTACTCAGCCTGTTTGGTTTTACCCAGGAAACAGGCCAAGCGCTAGGGTCTTCACAGCTCCAGGGTCAGCACCAACCCCTTACAAGTAAGTTGTATGATTATTCAAAGGAGACCAACTTAACAATCTATATGGGAAAAACTCAATGGATGAAAAATGTTTTTGTCCAAAGTATGTCTTAGAGTGAGAAGATTGAGCTTCTGAGTTAATATATCAGGACATAAATCCAGGGTAGGATCTACAGATGGATAGGGAATTGAGTAGAAGGAAGAAATCATATTGGATTGCACTTGGGAAATTGTTCAGTACTTTCATGAGGGTCAGGTTGATGTACTGGAGAAAGTACTACATTTAGAGTCAGGAAGGCTGAGTTCAAATCACATCTCACTTGCTAGTTGGGCCACCCTATGCAAGACACTCGATCTCTTTCAACCTCAGCTTAATCAACCATAAAACAGGGATCATGATAGCAAATACCTCACAGGGTTATTGTAAGGATCAAATGAGAAAACTTTAAAAACTAAAAGCATCGTAGAAATACTGGCTGCTGGCACTACCATTACTGCTACTGCTACCTCTGCCGCTCCTGCTACTGCTAGTGGCACTGCCATTGCTATTGTTCCTACCGATGCTAAGTTACCAATCTGTTTCTTGGAGGGAAAAATATACATTTCACATACGTGTTAATATGTTTATGAATATATACACATGTGTATTTTATATGTTTTTTTGTTCAGTTATGTCCAATTCTTTGTGCCTTCATTTGGGTTTTCTTGGGCAAAGATACCAGAGCTGTTTACCATTTCCTTCTCCAGCTCATTTTACAGATGAGAGAACTGAGGCAAACAGGATTAAGTGACTTGCCCAGGGTCACCCAGCTAGTAAGGGTCTGAGCCTGGATTTGAACTCAGGAAGATGAGTTTTCCTGAATTCGGGCTTAGGCACTCTATCTATCGAGCCACTTAGCTGCCTCCTATCCATATATACATATGGATATACATGAGTATCTAAAAATACAAATCTTCTCCCAGTGATGTTCTGTGTTCATAAATTATGGAATAGCACATAAAGTGGAGGATGATCAAGAGTAGAGTAACAAACTCAAAGAGAAACAGATCTTGTGGTGTGGTACTTAGAAAATCACAAATTAACATTATCTATATTTCTGTGTGTGTGTGTGTGTGTGTGTGTGCGTGCGTGTGTGCACTCTTTAAAACATACTGAGTTTTTGAGAGATTTATTCTTCTGAGGGCAAAGAGAAAGTTTGCCCTATCTAGCTACATGAGTTTCTGAAAGATGCCATTCATATATGTGTATGTATACATGCATGATGTGTGTATATATGTGTGTGTGGTATATGTGTATATGTGTGTGTATACATACGCAACACACACACACACACACACATACACACACGCACACATTTCCCAATTATATTTTAATCAGTTCAGGTCATGGCTAGCTGGCCCAAGTTTGATGGAGAGACTCATGGTACATATAAGCATTCATTGATTCTGTAAGAATCTGTTAAATATCTACTGTATTTTGGGCATGGTGCTAAGCACTGAGAATATAGACAAACATGAAATAGTCCCTGCCCTCAAGGAGCTTACATTCCATAGAGGGGAAAGATAAATAAAGACATAATATAGGGGTAGGACTTGACCTGTGATTTCACTGATATATTCAGATAGCTCCCAGAGGAGGAAACACCCTTTTCCCAATGTAGGTTGGTACCTTCTTTGCATCTTATAGTCTTAGAGAGTTGTATAGAACACTGAGAGGTAAAGTTACTTGCCTTGAGTTATCCAAGCAGTATGTTTCAGGGCAGTATTTGAAACCAGCTCTTCCTGGCTTTTAGGCCAGAATTAATTCCATGTTGCCTATCTTCCCCTTCCTCCCCCCTTCTCTTTCTCTCTCTCTCACACTCATATTTTCTCTCTTGCTATCTTACTCTGTGCATTTTTTTGTATTAAACCACTTTTCAGCACAGAAAAGAGTAAACAGAATAAACAACTATATTAAATGTTAAGAGTTCCCCGAGTGGCTCCCCTAACCATCTGTCCACCCCATGTGCCATTGAGTAAAGAACAGACTACGAGCAGTTAACTCCATCACTGCCAGGGTAGAGAAGGGGCCTAATTAAGGGCTATAGGGGCCTTGACCATCTTTCTATTATTCTTATGTCCCAACTTAACTGTCATCAAATGCTGTCTTCAGTACAGAAAACAGGCTGAACTCGCCTGCTCTATTCAGGATCCAAGGGTCCAGAGTCATGGGCAACAATACAGTGGGAGGATGATGGTCCTGGGCTAAATCAACATGGCATTTTTCTTCAAAATTAACAAAACATTCCCAGTGTGGTTTTGGAACTACAGTGAGACAGATGGTTCTGGTAACACTTGAAAGACCCTAAGTGACTACTAAAAACAGGGAGGGGGCACGGGAAAAGGAAATTAGCATAAAATAAATAAAAATAAGCATAGCTTATAAAACAAAAATAAGCATAGCTTATAGTCCTTGTATATGGCTTTAACTATATGTTTGGAATACAAGGTAAGAGTATTAAAACAAGTTACTTTAACACTGCATGCAGTTTGTGGATATAGTCTCATTATTTCATAGTCATGACTCTCCATTGCACAACACATTTGAGCCTCTACACAAAGCGATTTAGACAGGATCACTACCCCCAAAGGAACCTCCATCAAAGTTTTTCCTTCAGAAGGGGTCTGTCTCTGTGAAATGGACTGACATCTGATGCTGGAACATCATCTAAGCTGACATTCACCTGAACTGGTATTCTGCCATACTTTGTTGAAATTAGATTACACAATCCTAAACCTGAGCCAGTTACAGGATAGCTTTTGATGAAAGAAGGTAGAATGCTTCTCCTAATTTAACTTATTTTCTTGAATAATAATGTGCATAGATTCATCTAAGGCACATGATGTTAAACTACCAGCACACATTTTAAGGGAAGAATGATTGTAGCATGGAATGAAATAAGCTCAAAAAGCTTCCATTGACTTATCACTCTTCTTTCTCAGACTTGATTTTGGAATAAGAAGTTCAATAATTTAACTCCTGCTGCTTAAAGCAGCCTGAGATGAGAGTTAATTTATCTTCAAAGTATTTTTTCCTTTTTTATGTTTTATGCTGTATTAAGTGATTTATCCTTTCTCTAAATTGGGGCTGTTCAGCTGGCACATGTGGTTTGAAAGAGGTTGTAATTGGCCAGTTCCATGCACATTCCTTAACTGATAAAAGTTAAATAGGCTATTTTCAGCTCGTGGTAACAATTGATTTTAAATAATAATAATAACTCTAGTAGGCTTGCCTTTGACTTCAGGAAGGAAGTGATTTCAAGTATCTCATATGTAGCTAAATACATTTTCCTCTTAAACTTATAAATCTCTGGACGTTGCCAAAATGGGAATATGAGTTATATGTTGTATTTTGTTCTATAACTGTAACCAATAAACCATTTACACAAAGCCCATAACTGTGCAAGTTTTAAGTTATTACTAGTTGTAAACTTGTGAATGACTTCTAATCGTTAATATCTGCCATTCCCTTGAAAATCTACTGGAATGTGATAACTCTGGCTGGAGTCACAAATGTTCTTCCTGTGCCTAAGGAATTTATTATGGCATGAGCTGAAAGGTAATAAACCTTAATGAGCTTCAAAGGCTCAACTACAGCATATAGGGAGGTGTGGAAACTGACATTAATCACCTTCTTAATTCCATCTACACTTTTGGGAAAGTAACAAACCTGGGGAGTAAGTAGAAGGCAAAGTTCTAAAACATATTGAGATTTTGAGAGACTTATTCTTCTGAGGGTAAAGAGGTTCTTCCTACCTAGCTACATGAGTTTCTGAAAGACGTCATCCCAAATAGTAGGCATTGTTTCCTTCTATTCTGGGAAAGATGGGGAGAGAGAGAGAGAGAGAGAGAGAGAGAGAGAGAGAGAGAGAGAGACCGACAGAGAGAGAGAGACAGAGACAGAGATGGACAGAGAGAGACAGACAGAGACAGAGACAGAGACAGAGAGACAGAGACAGAGAGAGAGAGAGAGAGACAGAGAGAGACAGAGAGAAACATAGACGGAGAGACAGAGACAGAGGACAGAGAGAGAGAGAGAGAGAGAGAGAGAGAGAGAGAGAGAGAGAGAGAGAGAGAGAGAGAGAGATCCAGCAAGTGGTTTGGGATAAGAGTGTAGAGACTGGTAGGCTGAGCATTGGAGTAGTATTGTACCCATGAGGCTAATGCCAGAGCTCTACGCCCTCTAACTGTCCACAATATTAACACCCAAAATGGCCTTGTAGAGGGCAAAGGTGACTGAGCTACTGGCTGTATGCTGAAATTCCATTCAGGAAAATTGTTGTTAACAGTGAAGTGGCCACTTCCCCCCTCCCCACCTTCTTTTGTTATCTGAGGTTAAAGAAATGTATTTTAAAATTATCTTATTCTTTAAGTTTATTTATAATCCCTGACTTAATTAGTGCTTTAATAGCAGCTTACTCTAGATAAAAAAATTATCAGTCATAACTTCTTTTGATTTGTGTTTCATTATTTGTGAATACTGGGTTGTGAAAAATGGAAGCAGTGACTGGTCTTGGTATACATGCTAAAATGAATCATCTATAAAGCTGGACACTGACTGGGTGCTCAGGAGCATCATGAGATGAAATGATACTGATTTTTTAATTGTTATAAATGTCTCAAGGTAGGTAAAACTTGATATGGAGCTTTTGACCTCAAGTGAAAGCAGGTTAGTTGCCCTTGCTAGCTGGTAGGAACTAGGCGGCCAAGTCATACTTCCTTTTCCATTGTTTTCCTGCTCTCTTACGTGAACAGAGAAATCTTGTTGTAGGGGTGGAATAAAGAGCAATGACTAGAGAGTAGATCATGCCAGGGAGGAGGACGGAAGCAGTACAAAGGCTACAGGAGAATCAAGATGAAGTAGGTTATTAGAGAAGACAAGGTTTTAAGAAGTTGTTAAACTCTGGAAGCTTGACTGGTCAATAAGTTAGAACAGCCCTGGAATAGCTGCTGACTGCTTGTAAACAACGGCAACAGACAGTCATGTAGCCCTGGACAAATGGAGAGGGAATGACTCATTTTAATTAAAGGTATCTTACAGCCTCTGAGTCAAAGAGTCAGAGCTGCAGTGAAAGACCCTATAAAGAATTGGCTCACCAATGGATTATGTGGGTATTTATCTTGGAAAGTGACACAGTCGTTCATATAAACAGTAACACTGTTAGCAATGTTATACACATGCAGACAATATATTTATATATAAACGCATTCATATATGTAAAAAATAGCCAGAATGTTTTTACATATGGTTCAACAAACACATATTAATATATTACATTGATTCATTATTATAAATTACCATTATGGAAACTAGAGCAAAATGCTTTACAAACTCTTTAATATACCCTTAGTACTGGTTATTCTATATCATTCCCTTCATTGAAAAAAAATTAAATATATTTGTCTGGGAGATTCTGCAATATTTCCACATAATTGAGCATTTTTATTACCCTTTCATTAAAGAATTGGCTTGAAAAGGGTAGCACATATTGAGGTCAATGAGGTGTAATACAGTTCTAAAATATAATAATCTCTGCTGCTTTGGGGAAGATATATCAAAATTTTCATTTTTTATATAAAATACACTATTATGAAATTGGTTCCAATGTAAGTAGGTGCTACATATTGCTCAACTTATGAGATGATAATTTACTTTTAAGGTCATTTTACTAATATGTAATAGGTGAGAGAGAGCAAGGTAAAGAAATTAGGAGATGAGACTGTTGATTGATAAATGACAGAAAATAAAAGTAATTTAGGACTATGAATAGCATAAGTGTCTCAGGTACAAAAAAAGATTTATTTTATATAGAATATATGAAATGGTCACTTTTACATTTTTACTACTATAACCTATAATGTAATACCAACCTTCTGGGCCAGTTTCAGTCTTAGGGGCTTCACTCTAAAATAATCTCTTTTTGGCTCATATCTACACACAGGTTTCCTCTGGGAAATTCAGAATTTGGCCTACACCTAGATCTCCAAAATAAAAAGAAAAGTTCCCATGTGAGCCCTCAGGCAAAGAATACATCAACTATAGCACAGGATTCATTAACACTGACCAAAAAAAAAAGGCAAAAAGATGAACCTAAGCCCATAAATGGTCCAACCAACTCTCCCTTCCTCTCTGGTTGCCCTCCATGTTTTAGAGACCTATTCAATCCTTCATATTTACAGTCAGTACAGAGGTATGTGAGTTACTTGGGATATACATTACAATTTTGATATGGTTTCATTTTGTGACAGCAGTTGTCATTTCTGTGTGCTGTTACTGATATTTGCTGACTCAGAAAGTCTGTCTCGATTAGATGAAACTGGATTGAGCTGGTTTCCTCACCTTTAGGCAGTTTCTTATCAGTTGAATGCTAGACTTTTTTTTTTGCCATTCATATGTCTTTCATTGCTTTCTTTCGCTGTGTTTTGTTGTGGTTTGATGGAATGGATTTTTTCAAATGGCTTTATACATTTATGTTCATCATCTGACCATATTTTAGTCACTATAATATCTTGTCTCCAAATTTTAAAAAGTATGTTGTTTTCTATAACATATCAAGGCTTTTTTAAAGTACGAAATCAAATAATGACTAACAATTCTCAACCATGTGATAAGTAGCATATTCAACTACATGCAAGAGATGCCAAAAATAAATACTCAAAATTCTAGAGAATAAAGATTACCAATGCTTTGAAGGTTCATTTTCATTATCATATGTTGAATATTTGACACATCTCATGGATATCATTCAGTCTAGCAGATAAGAATACTCTGTCTTAAACAGAAAATGGCCAAAGAAAGCAGGCATTAGGGAAACGTCAGTGTTTGTAGGTATAAACCTAAACGAATCAAGAAGGGAAAAGAATACAAGGAAATATAACTCTAAAAGAACACACCGCAATGACTATTAGGGATGTTGCTGTGGCTCTTGGTTTGGAGAAAACAAGCAACTCAATTAAAGGATCATTCAAGCTCATGCTGAAACAGGATCAGTCTCCATGAAGCCCAAAGGAAAGGAAAGTTGAAAAGAGCACAAAAAAGTCAAGTAGTGACAAATGATTATTGCCAAACAGCTCTCATAGCACAGTCAAGGACCTTTAGGGAAATCTGGAATCTTGAGGGGTGGTTGCTGATTTTTCTACAGTGTGGCATAAGCTAATTGAATTTGGAAGAATCCCAAGCTGCTATCAGTTGCTATGAAGAAAAAAAAAAGCTTGTCATGGTCAAAATAGTACCAATAATGGACTATTGAAGATTGAGAAGGAGAAATTTGTATTGACAAAGTTCTTTTTTGTTAAATTCAATGCTTAACAAAACAATTTTTGTAAGAAATCCATGTCAGCTTGTAAGATTTGGGCATCTTTATCAGACTGAAGGATTTTCATACTTTTAACAGTCCTAGAAGTCTTTTCTTCAATGAAGAAATGCAGCATCACTGATATATCAATAAGTTCAATTTTTCTGGAGTAACAGAAATTTCCAAATATCAATAGACTAATGCATCATGAACCTGTAACATGGCACTTCACAAAAGCTTAAGAAAAATATCCAAGAAATATATGTAAATATAATTAAATATGCTTCAGTGGTCTGGGAACTAGACTTGCTTAAAACCCACTTAAAAGATATGGGTTATCATAATAGCATAAGTAACATAATAACAACCATATTTTGCGATGACTGATTTTGTTAAGGTAAGCTCTTCTCAGCAATGCAAGGATCTCCAAAAGACTCATGATGGAAAATATCTACATCTGGAGAAAGACCTTTGGAGTCTGATTGCAGATGGAAGCATACCATTTGCTCTCTTTTTCTTTTGTTGTTTCGTTTTGTTTCTTCTTTCCTGTGGTTCTTCCCATCAGTTCTAATTCTTCTTTATATCATGACTAATGTGAATATATGTTTAATATGAATACATAAGTCCAGCCTATAGCAAATTGTACACTGTCTTGGGGAGCAGGGAGGAGAGGGAGAGGAAGAAATTTTAAAACTCAAAATATTATAGAAGTGAATGTTGAAAACTAAAAAATAACTAAAAAAAGTTAAAATTTCAAAAACAGAGGTGCGTTATAATCAAGGTGAGATTTGGAAAACTGGACTATTCGTCAAATACATATTTCATATTCAGTATTTTAAAAAAAAGTTTCTTCATGATGAAGAATTAATGGATGCTGTCAAAATCTTGTGAACTCAATGCCAAATTATGCTAAAGAAGTGATTGCAGCAAAATGACATATTGTATGTTAGAGGTTTTCTAAAGAAGTAAAAATTTGTAAGGTTTATAAGTTGGTAGATATATTTTATTCTGTCCCAGTTAATTTGCACACAAATGTACTACCCAAGTTGAACTTTCCCAGAATGGGAAAGTATTTGAGGTGGGTAAAGTAAATTAAACCTACTCTCTATTGGTCCCCAAGTGCTCCTGGGGCATATAGGGTCCTACAGACATATACTGTGCTACTTTCAACAAATAGAAAAAACTGGGGGTTACAAGTGATCCATCTGTTTCCCCAGACCTGCACAGAACATATATAAAGGCAAGATAAGAGTTTGCTCCTCTATTCAGAGGAGACACTGTCCCTTACTGCTCCTTTGCTCCAACTCCCATTTGGTAGAAAAACTCAGGATTATCTGGAAATTCCTCTTGTGCATTCACAGGCAATTTTGCCATTTCCATTGCTGTGATGCCATTTGCTACCTCTGTTGTCATCTCTGGAGTCCTGTTGTTTCTCCTCTCCTGAGGCCATGTGGTTCTCTGATGTGCATAGTTCCATAGAAGGGCCACCTGGTTATGTTGGCTTCCTTCCAGGGAACTGTATGTCACACCATCTTCTCTCAGTACATTACAGCTCCCTTTCTCATGTTCCAAGTCCAAGGTTTTAGTTCAGATATTAATTTCTTTAGCAATGAGGTGTTAAATGGGTGATAATTACTAGTGAACTTTATCATTGAAGTGGGGGTTACCTCGGTGATTGCCAGGAGAAGAGGGGTTCAAAAGAGTTCAAGGTGAAGTCAAGATAAGTTCACACCTTTTTTAAAAGAAATTCCTATGCTAGAATAAAGGTATCAATAACAAAGAGTTAACCTTGTCAAGGGAATTTTCACTTTTTTAATGTAATAAAAGGGAAATCCAGGAGGGCTTCAACAGGTTTCTCTTGGGTTGACACCATACATTTTAATTTGCATTTTTTTATCAAAAGGTTCTTTGTTTGGTGGAGGCATCAGAAATTAAATTCTTGTGAAATGGCTTTATCTGTATAGGGAAATACCATTTTATAAGAACCTGTGTCCATTTAAAGCTTTGCTTCCATTTTTCACTGTTTAAGCTCAATAAATCTGAGTTCCAAGTCTCCAGATCTGTAATGGCTATTTCAGAATGTGTGCAGTGATTTCTGATTGAATAGAGACAAGGTAAGAAGCCAGCTGAACAAAAAATTCTGTCTTTGAACAATTTTCCTGGTCTTCTGAGATTCTTTGAAAGAGGATTTCACAGCCCTAGGAATGATATCATTTACATCACGCAGTTCAAAAAAAATGCTACTATAGAATTTTCCCATGTGATGTATTTTTAAAGCAGAGATTTTTGAATTTCCGTAGATAATTCACTTTCGTCCAGTAACAAAATCAAGCACTTAACATGGATATAGTTAGAAAAGCACTCAACTGCCACTCCTGGAAATATTATTCTTTAAGTCTTCAGGGAAAGAATAATAAATCAATCTTGGCATCTGTTCGTATTGAGTTTGAATGGATGGAATGTGTCATCTCTGCATGCCATCATTCCATTTGCAATCTTACTTTCTAAAAGTTTTCAGTCTTCTTGAGGCTGAAAGCCCTATCTACTCTTCAGGATCTGACTCTTCACGTCTCCTGTTTCTTCTGCTCAGTGCTATCTCCTATAAGAGTGTCATGCACAGATTCAATCCTACAATGGGAGTGGGACAAATGTTAAGTTGCATTATATGCTGCTCCACTCCTCCAAACTACAGAGAGGCCAGAAAGAGACCAGACTGTAAATGGTTGCTGGAGGACAATGTGGGACAATGGCCACCAGCCTTTTCATTCTTTTTCAATCACCCTAACCTTACAATTTGCATAAGACCAAGGAGTACAATGGACTAGATTAAAAGATTAAACTTTCCAGCTTCTGATGCTTACCATCTCTGTGACCTCACACTGGAAAGTTTAATTTTTTAACCTAACTCATCATAATTCTTTGTCCTATGAAAATTAAAAGTCTCTCTGAGACTCAGTTTCCTTATATGTAAAATGAGTAAGCTGAATTCAGGGCCTTAGAGGTCCCTTCTAGCTATGAATTTATGAGCCTCTTATCTTCACTACAATTCTCATTTCCTTTTCCATTTGAGGAAGTGAACTCTTGTGATATTTGCTTAATTCAGAACTGTGATTAAATAATAAAAACCAATGTCAATGTCTAACCATGACATATAAGAATTAAAATGAGAGATTCAGAGAAGAGAGTTCAAAGAGCAGATATGACTTTAGCCTGAGCATCCCTTACCTTCTATGAGAAGGTTGATTGAGAGGAATACCTTCCTAACTATGAATTCCATAGCCTTTGTCTGAAAAAACTGAAAGCTGATAGAAGTTTAGACTCATTGGTTGAATGAGGAGAATTATAGCTTTCTCCTGAAGAAGAGAGGCTTACTAAGCACAGCACCAATATCACTAGAGGACAAGGTATTAGGTAACACTGATGATAGCTAAGTAGCTTACCAATCACCTGGAGCAGAGATACAATATCTAGTAGGGTGCAAGAGAGATATGATGCCTAGAGATGAGCAGAGACAGAAAAGCAGTGAGATGGCATCATCAGAAGAGATCAGCTCTGTAGTATGTATGTGAGGTATGAGTTGATAATCCATGTATGTTCCTTGCTACATTCATTTCTTATACATTCACTTTCCATGAGAGTGTCCTGGGTATATATGTTCCATCTATATATATATATATATACACTCCATGTGTAATTTCCATGCCACATGTCCACTCTGACTATGAATGTATATTAGTGAAAAAGTATCAATGAGGAATTTTAGAAGTGAAAAATAAGGGGAGAAATATCAGTGAAAATGAATAACATAGGAAAGGTTTTCTCTATTATAATATATATTTCTTTTAAAGCTATCAATCATTTGTTAGATGTCTCTAGATTGGAACCAGAATTTTGAATGATCATTCTTTTCTACAAATCTTTCAATTTTCTGATTAGATGATCATCACGTAAGATGTATTTTTTAAGGTTTGTTTGACAACAGAGAGCACAGAGATAATTGAATATTAAGCCTGGAAATTTTATCCTATTGGTCAACACAGGTGCATTGACAAATAGGCTCATAAAATTTCAGAGCTGGAAAAGAATTCAGAGGTCAACTCAGTGTCCTCTGGGTGTGTAGTGCTTGTCCTTGGTTCTCTGAATGTTATTGTAAATTAGAAAGTTTCCTCATATTTCTCCCTTTATAAAGATCTCACTCTCACCAAAAAAAAAAATCTCCATTTGAATCAGAGTTGAAAGGGACCTTGAGATATAATCTGGTTTAGCCTCTCTGACTTTAAGTATCATTGCTGAAAATATTCCTCCCTGTTGTATAAAATTGGCTAACCTTGAATATAGGTATGTTGTTATGCCAACATTATAAACTATTATAATTGAAAACTAATTAAGGTGCTTTCTGTGGGCTTTGTGGACTCATCAAAACAAATGTGATCATTATATTTTGTGAAGAGGGAAAAACATGAGCTTACCTTGAATTAAATTATTTTTCCTACTAGCTCATACCTTAAGGGAAAGGCACTGTAGCAACAGTGAAAGAGTGCTGGAGGAGGTGGAGCCAAGATGGCAGAATAAAGGTAGGGATTCACCTGATCTCTCCCCCAAACCCCTCCAAATACTTTTAAATAATGACTCTAAACAAATTCTAGAGCAACAAAACCCACAAAAAGGCGGAGTGAAACAATTTTCTGGCTCAAGACAACTTGGAAGGTTGAAATTAGTGGCAACATCCAGACCTCTTAGTCCACAGACAGTAAGGGAATTGGATGACCAGTCAGAAGGACATTTACAGAGGTCCCTTTGCTGGCACCAGAGGAACTCTGTTGCATTGTCTATACTTGGATCTGGGTCACAATGTTGGGTCTTAGTCCTAGGAGGAGGACTAGCATACCAGAGCTTGCTGCTGTAGGGGAGCAGGGACCCTGATCACAGTTCCAGGTTGGTCACTCACAAACCAGTGCACAGTACAGAAGAGTAGTAAACACACCTCTCCCCAGATCAAACCACTTTGGAAGAGCCAAAATCTTACAGGTCTCCAGAATTACCTCTGAAACACCTGCACAAAAAACCTGAAGCTTAGGATAGAGGCGCCATCATTTGGGAAGCAGAGTCCCACTTTAGCATTGAGCAGGCCTGCACAACTTAGCGGCCTGCCAAAGGACTTCGGGCGACCTGTGAAAAATGTAGAGAAAACAGCCCGGAATCCTTTGGCAGGCCACAGGTTATGCAGGCTTGGCATAGAGTTAAAAGTCAAGAATTAGGTTAGAAAATGAGCAAACAACAGAAAAAAAAATTCTGACCATAAAAAGTTACTATTGTGACAAGGAAGATCAAAACACCCACTCAGAACACAACAAAGTCAAAATTCCTGCATCCAAAGACTCAAAGAAAAAAATGAATTGGTCTCAGGCCATGGAAGGGCCCTAAAAGGTTATTAAAGATAAAGTAAGAGAGGAAGAGGAAAAATTGAAGAGAAATGAGAGTGATGCAAGATAATCACGAAAAAAAATGCTGAAGAAAATAGCACCTTAAAAAACAGGCTAGGCCAAATGGTAAAAGAGACACAAAAATCCAATGAAGAAAAGAGTGCCTTGAAAAGCAGATTTGTTCAAATGGTAAAAAAAAAATACGAAAATCCATTGAAGAAAAGAATTCCTTAAAAAGGAGAATTGGCCAAATGGAAAAGGGGGTACAAAAGCTCACTGAAGAAAATAGTTCCTGGAAAGTCCCTTAAAATTAGAATTGGGCAAATGGAAGCTAATAACTTATGAGACATCAAGAAAAATCAAACAAAATGAGAATGAAAAAGTAGAAGAAAATGTGAAATATCTCATTGGAAAAACAACTGATCTGGAAAATAGATTCAGGAGAGATAATTTAAGGGTTATCAAACTACCTGAAAGTCATGATGAAAAAAGAGCCTAGACATCATCTTTCAAGAAATTATAAGGAAAAACTGCCCTGATATTCTAGAACCAGAGGGTAAAAGAGAAATTGAAAGAATCCACTGATGACCTCCTGAAAGATATCCCAAAATGAAAACTCCCAGGAATATTATGTAGCCAAATTCCAAACCTCACAGATCAAGGAGAAAATACCACAAGCAGTCAAAAAGAAACAATTCAAATATTATGGAGCCACAGTCTGGTTAACACAAGATTTAGCAGGTATAAAGGTTCAGAGGGCTTGGAATATGATATTACAGAGGGCTAGGATTGTGACCAAGAATCACCTACCCAGCAAAAGTGAGTATAATCCTTTAGGGAGAAAATGGATATTCCATGGAATAGAGGACTTTCAAGTATTCCTGATGAAAAGACCAGAGCTGAATAGGAAATATGACTTTCAAATACAAGATGCAAAAGAAGCATAACAAGGAAAACAGGAAAGAAAAATCATAAGTGATTTGAGAAGGTTAAACTGTTCATATTCCTTCATGGGAAAAATGATATTTATAACTCCTAAAAAACTTTCTCATTATTAGGACAGTTGGAAGAAGTATACATAGACAGAAAGCAGAGGTGAGTTGAATATGATATTCTGATATTCTAAAAAATAAAATTAAGGGATAAGAAAGAAGAATGAACTAGGAAAAGGGGAAAGGGAGAGATAGAATGGGATAAAGTATCTGATAAAAAAGAGGCCTGAAAGAAATTTTGCACTGGAAGGGAAAATGGGAGAACGGGGAGGGGAGTACATGAACCTTGCTCTCATTGGTATTGGCTCAAAGAGAGAACAATATACACACTCTTTTGGTTATAGACATTTATCTTGCCATACAGGAAAGTAGAAATGGAACGGGATAAGAGAAGTGTGCATGTGTCGGGGAGGGGGGTGGGGTGGAGCTGATAGAAGGGAGGGCAGTTGAAGGAGGTAAAAGTCAGAAAGAAAACACTTTTTAGAATGGACAGGGCAAGAGGAGAGAAAGAGTAAGACAAACAGGAGAAATAGGATGGGACAAATACAAAGTTGGCAATCATTACTGTGAAAAAAATTTTACACTGAGTTTTTCTGACAAAAAAAAATTCATTTTTTAACATAGAAAATGGAGTCCAATTTATGGAAATAAGAGCCATTTTTCAATTGATAAATGGTCAAAGGATATGAACAGGCTGTTTTCAGACAAAGTAATCAAAGCTATTTATAGTCATATAAAATGCTCTAAATCACTTTTGATGAGAGAAATGCAAATTAAAACAACTCTGAGCTACTATCTCACACCTCTCAGATTGGCTAATATGACAGAAAAGGAAAATGACAAATGTTGGAGGGTATGTGAGAAAATTAAAATACTAACATACTATTGGTGAAGTTGTATAGTGATTCAACCATTCTGGAGAGCAATTTGGAACTATTCCCAAAGGGCTATAAAACCATTCATACTCTTTGACAAAGCAATACCACTACTAGGTATGTATCATAAAGGGATAAAAAACAAAAAGGAAAAAGACTTATGTGTACAAAAATATTTATAGCAGATCTTTAATAATGCCAAAGAATTGGAATTTGAGGGGATGTCCATTGATTGGGGAATGGCTGAATAAGTTGTTGTATATGATTGTGATGGAACACTATTATGCTTTAAGAAATGATGAGCTGGATGCTCTCAAAAAACACAGAAATACTTACATGAACTGATGCAAAATGAAACAAATAGAATGAGGAGAAAATTGTATATGTTAATATAACATTGTATGATGAAGAACTGTGAATGACTTAGCTATTCTCAGCAATACAATGATCTAAGACAAATGTGTAGAACTTATGATGAAACGTGCTGTCCATTCCCGAAGAAAAAACTGGTAGAGCCTGAATGCAGATCAAAGATCTTTTTCTTTACTTTATTTTTATTTTTTTGCCTGCGTTTTCTTTCACAGAATGACTTACATGGAAATGTGTTTTACATGACTACACATGTATAACCTATGTCAAATTGCTTACCTTATAGATGAGGGAGGCAACCTGGGCTCAGGCATAGACAGATTAAGGAGGTCCTGGGCTCTAATCCCATCTCAGATACTTAGCAAATCACTCTGGAACTCAGTTTCCCCATCTATAAAATGACAAGGTTGGACTAGATGGCTTTTAAGGTTCGTTCCAGTTTTAAATCTACGATCTTATGACTTCCATGTTTGATGTTGGTGTTGGTGTTCAGTCATGTCCGACTCTTTGTTACCCCATTTGGGGTTTTCTTGGCAAAAATACTTGAGTGGTTTGCCATTTCCTTCTCCAGTTCATTTTATAAATGAGGAAACTGAAACAAACGGGGTTAAGTGACTTGCCCAGGGTCAGACAACTAGTAAGTATCTGAGGGCAGATTTGAACTCAGGAAGATGAGTTTTCCTGACTCCCTCCCTTCTAGATGAGAGGGGAAGAGGAGGGAGGAAGAGAATTTGGATCTCAAAATTAAAAAAAAATGTTAACATTCTTTTTACATGTAATTGGGAAAAAATAAGATATTAAATAAGAAAAAGAAGAAAGAGTGCTGGAAGTCAAATTCTGATGAATTGTAGAAAACAATTTTGGTAGAAAAGTAATAATAAAACATACTTTCATTCCTTTCTGATGAAAGATGGGGGACTATGGATATGCAGTGCATCATATTGCTTAGATGTTTTTTCTTGTTACAATGAAAGATTCAATTAGGACTAGGTAGAGAGTATGAATAAAAGAAAATGACAACAAAATGCAATAATACAAGTTACAAGTGTGGTTGAACTTGATGACTGGTTTTGAATCCCATCAACCCCATCCCTGGCATACACTAGTTGGGTGAGCAAGGACAAGTCAAATTAAGTCAACTCAAAAGGCATCCTACCATGTGCCAGGCACTATGCAAAGTCCTTGGGAGAAAAAAGGGCAAAAACCAGGCCCTATTATTAGCATTTAGTGTATGTGTGTGTATGTATATGCATATGTGTATTTATATATGTATATGTACTTACATTTATATATGTATGTATGCATGTACATGTATATGTATAGGTATGTATCGTGTATATGTATATGTATATATTTGTATATATACACACAAATGTACCATATGTGTATGTTTATGCATATGTGTATGTATATGTGTATGTGCATATATGTGTATGTTTGTATACATTTATACATATGTGTCTATATACAGACATACATACACAAACATGTATATATATATGCATATGTGTTTTTAAGGATATAATAAGACTTTTTGCAGAAGGCAGAACTTTGTCTGAGACCTGAAGGAACCTGGGAAACAAAGGATGGAGATAACAAGGGGAAGAGTTCAAGGCTTAGGGACAGCCAGTGAAAATGCCCAGGGTCTAGAGATAGAATGACATGTGGGAGGAATGGCAAGAAAACTGGTGCTGCTAGATCGCAGAGTATGTAGAGGGGCATAAGACAAGAAGACTGGAAAGGTAGAAAGGGATCAGGTTATGACAACTTTAAAAGCCAGAGGAATTTATATCTGATACCAAAGGTGATGAACATCGGAGTTTTTTGAACTGGAGAGGGGAAAACATGGCCAGAGAGATATGGGCAATTTGTAGGCGGTAGGGAAGCTGGCAGTAGACTCAGAGTTTGAAGATAAGTGACAATGGGGATAATAGAGGGGGCAATCTGCTGGAGAACACAGGGTGGAATGGAATCACTTGTGCCTGTAGAAGTGTTTGCCTTGGCAAGGAGATGGGCCACTTCTTGATGTGAGACAGGGGTATAGGAGAGAAGATAGTAGTAGAAGACATCTGAGTGATATGTGATGAGGGGAGAAGAGCAAGCTCTTAGCAAACGACTTCAATTTTTCTAGCAAAAAGTCATAACATTTCTGAATCTCCAGTTCTTTATCAGCAAATTGGAGATAACAATTCCTGTCATATCTACCTCCTAGGGCTGTTGTGAGGATCAAATAAAATATGTGTGTAAAGTGAATTGCAAATCTCAAAATCATATAAATATCAATTATTAATAATACATTTGTATTTATTATTAGAATATCTATACTAGAAATGGATGAAAAATTGCCAAATACATCCATTATTTAGTAGTTTACATGTTAAACACTATTCTCCTTAGAAAGTTAGGAGTAACTTCATAGGGTACCCTATTGTATTACAGATTGTAATCCAGCTGTTCTTTCTGACCTGTGCTGTTCTTGTCCATTTCCCCCACCTTAACCCTCTACATCAGAGGTTCTTAACCTTTTTTGTGTCATGAATCCATTTGACAGTCTGTTAAAGCCTATGGTCCCAATCTCAGAATAATATTCTTAAATGCTATATGCAGGGTGTTCCTAAAGTCTGGACACATAGGCAAAAATGCATATTTTCAAGAAATGAACTGAATGAAATTTTCAACATTTTATTTAATTGGAATATTAACAAATAACATCTTCAATATGATTTCCATCATTTGTGATGCAAAGGTTGATGCACTTTGCAAGATTCACATGAACTCGATGCAATAACTCCACATTGCCGTCAATTTTAGCACTGATTCACTCTTTATGCGTACAATCAAGGGTGTTGCATCTGTGATTTTCATTGAGTACACCTTCTCCTTTAGCAGACCCCAGAAAAAGAAGTCACTGAACAACACAGAGTCTTTGGTGAAATAGTTAATGAGATGTTATAGAGATTTCTTATGTGTCCACACTTTAGGGACACCCCGTGTGTGCGTGTGTGTGTGTGTGTGTGTGTGTGTGTGTGTGTGTGTGTGTAAACTTACTAAGGATAATAATTATATAGAAATATGGTTATGAAAATGTTTTTCAAAAATGTTTGTGAACCCCAGATTAGCTACCCTGCATTATAGGTTGTTCCCCCTTTAACATTATGTGTGGCCCCCAGGATTTTTGTGTGTTATACTCCATTCTCACTATGTGACTGGTCCATTCCATTTTCTAGTGATGTATTTTGGATGATACTTTTACAGCATTTCTTATATAGAAATCGTTGCTAGTGATAAGGTGCAGTCCTTTCATGCCTACCCTATATCTATCCTTCCATTGCCTTCCACGTGACCTGAAACTTTGATTCTCCAGAGTATACTATGTTTTATTCTTGTCAGTTATGTAACAATGCCAAGAGAATATTGGTGTTTAAAAGATGTTTTTTTTTTTATTTTAGGTAGAAGCTTGAAATGAATGAAAGTGCTGACTTAATTTCTCAAGTATAATGCCAGCCATTCTCTTCTTTCTATTCAATTCTGGGCCCACAATATTGTCCATCTGTGCTTTTTCTAAACACATGTACCAATATATGATTAAACCAACAACAACAGGCTATATACTCAACTATGTATCATAGACTGGCCAACTGTCATCCTTTAACCACTTGGTTTTCCTCTTGTGAATTGTTAAGCAAAACTTTTTTGAATTGTTGTGAATCTCACTTTGGAGGATCCATAGCATTTGAATTGGTACCATCAAAACAATGCGATTCTCAAATAGGACTTTTTGAAGGACCTTGGTATCTACAGGAAATCCCTCTTTCACTTGAACCATGCATTAGATATCCTTTGTGTCAATGACAGACACATTTGGCAGTCATTTATTGTTGGACACAATTATCTCTATTGTTGTATCTGTCAAGGCAACTTATATATTATGTGCATAGACCTTGTTGAGAAAAAGCCTTTACGATCTATGTTTTATTTTACCTAATAAAACAAAATTATAGTCAACAAATAATAAATATCTTGTGATCTCATATTCTCTTAAGTCAATTACATGATGGTTTAGATATGATTTGTTGTGTAATTTTATTATGAAAGCCTTGTAGATTCCTAAAGTATACTTTTGATACACACAAAGAACATTTATACATATTTTATGGTAATAAAAACCAAGCATATTGTTCCATATTTATTGATGTCTTCTCAAATGTCTTTTTTGGTAACAATACCATTTGTAGTTTTTTAATCATTAAATACATTTTCTTTTGAAAATCAATTTTTTGAAAATTCATTCCTCAAAGCCATAAATATTGTGTTGCTTTCAGAATGGACCTCATCTACATATATTCATTTTGATCTTCTTGCTCTTTCCATCTTCATTTTATTTTGTATCAATTCCAATCATGTTGGGAACTGATTTGTTAAGAGTCTCAGCATGATAAATCCAGTATCACTGATGAAGAAAATAAATTACAATAATATTATCCATAGTCCAGTGCCCCACCTTTTGTGTTTTTGTGGTCTGATCTGAGAGACAGACTCCCAAATCACTGTCTTTTGATTCATCTTGCCCTCAACCTGAATTTTCTCTGGGAAATCTCAGAATATAGTTGGTTTTTGCCTACAGCAATGAGTGAAAGTCTCCCAGGACTTATATAAGCAATAAAGGTAGCAATACATTTGTTGGATACAAAGCAGCTTTTATTTCGCCCCACAGAAAATGTAGAAAATGCAAAGCACTCATAGGAATCTATAAACAAATGTGGAAAACATATAAAGGTTCACAATTAGTACAATTTTCCAGTTCCTCCGGGGAATCCAACTTCCTACTGCATCCTGAAGTTCAGATTCAATGCAATCTTTTTGCATCTGTTTGAACTCCCTTCAAAAAATACACTTGAAGTTGACACCCCCCATCTCAAAGAATTGTACTTTCCAAAAGGATACAAAGCACTACCCCTCACAGATTAAATGCTACCCTACAGTTTTGATTCATACCTCTCCCTGGAAACACACTTTCGGGCTGCTAGGCAAGCAATACGCCCTCCAATCAGAGCCATAGCATCCAAAAAAATTGCTTTAATAGCAAAACTCAAAATCTAGGTCTCTTGTACCTCTCTATAATGAACTTGGTTCCCCCAGAACTGGTAGCCACATCCATGAAAGAGTATCAAGGGGTAGAGAGCCAAGATGGTAGCTGGAAAACAGGGACTCACTTAGGTCTCCCCAAAATCCCTCCAAACACCTGTAAAAATGACTCTAAACAAATTCTAGAGCTACAGAACCCACAAAATACCAGAGTGAAACAAGTCCCCAGCCCAAGACCACCTGGATGGTTGCTGGGAAGGGTCTATTGCACTGTGCTAGGAGCAGAGTGCAGCCCAACATGGGCCACTCCAGGAGAGACGAGGCCAGAGTAGACCAGGTGGATGAGGCCTCAGGGCCCTGAATCACTGAGCTGTGGTAGTTTCTAGACTTTTCAACCCACAAATGCCAAAGAGAACAGAGCAGGTCAGTGGGAAAACTGTTGGATCTGGGTGAGAGAAGTGCTCAGTCTGGCCACAGCCCCAAGATGGCTGCAGTGGTGGCGGTGGCAGCAGTAGCAGCAGCAGCAGCAGTAGCGGAAGCAATACCAGTGGCTGTTTCCAGAGCCCCAGGGCCACGTGGGGGTTGGCGGGGGTGGGAAGCAGGCGGGAAATCAAGGAGGATCAGAGTAGGAGTACAACAATTGATTTGCTGGTGAGAAGGCAGGGTTCTCTTGCTTTGCTTTGCTTGATTCTGTGTCGCAGTCCTGGTTGGTGGTTCTTGGGGGAGGAGAAGCATTGCTGTGGCAAAGCTTGTGGTGGCTGTGGGGAGGGAGTCCTCCTGGTAGTTACACAGCAGAAAGAAGTGCTTTCACTCACAGACCAGAGCATAGGCCAGTATAGGAGTATCATATCACCTCAGAAGAGGAGTAGCTTTGAAAACAGCAGCTCAAAACCCCAGAAGCTTGGGACAAAGCATTCTCCACTCTGAAAGCAGTCAAACTGTGACAAAAAGATCAAAAGTCAAGTAATTGGTTGGGGAAATGAGCAAGCAGCATAAAAGAACTCAGACTAATAGAATCTTTCTTTGGTGACAAAGAAGATCAAAACATACAACCAGAAGAAGTCAACAAAGTCAAAGATCCTACATCAAAAGCCTCCAAGAAAAATATGAATTGGTCTCAGGCCATGGAAGAGCTCAAAAAGGATTTGGAAAAGCAGGTAAGAGAAGTAGAGGAAAAATTGGGAAGAGAAATGAGAGTGATGCAAGAAAATCATGAAAAGCAAGTCAATAACTTGCTAAAGGAGACCCCCCGAAACACTGAGCAGTGCTCCTCATCCCCCAAGAACCAACAACCAGGACCATGGCCCAGATCTAAGCAGGGCAAAGCAAGAGAACCCTGCCTCTGTGCCAGCAAGGTGCTCTCTGCACTCCTGCTCTGATCTGCCACTTGATTCCTCCCACCAGGTGCACCTAGGGCAGGAAGCGGTCACTGCCAGAGCTCTGAATGTTAAATGATTTGCCCAGGGTCACCCAGCTAATAAGTGTCTGAGACTGGACTTGAATTCACATCTTTCTGACTCCAGGCCCAGCATTCTATCTAGTGAGCCATCTAGCTGCCCCATAGAGGATTGAGTAGTTCATAAATAATCTTTCACCTTGCACCTCCAAACCTATGCCTAGGTTGTGTAATCACAAATACCATTAATGCACATAGCACTCACATCTCACATTCCCCAGTGATTGATACTCCTAACACCCCAAATTATTCAGATTATGACTGCAGACTTTCAGTTCCCTCTGGGAAGCAAAGCAGTATTCACCCAGCACTTTTTATACAATAAGCAGTAGAATTGATTCAGCTTCCTGTTGATATGATACAGGAACTTTGAGCTCCCTAATAGGTTTCCACAACAATTGTGGTGTACTAGGTGTGTTTGCTATTGGCCCTGCACAAAAGTGATTGTGGTTCCATTTCTGATCTCTAGCTTTCTTAATACTTTAGATACAAAGAAAGGCAACACCTTCCACCAAAAATAAACAACCACAATAAAAACAACACACCCACAGATCCTGCCCATAATGTTTATAGATTCTAATGGGGGAAGACAACATGCACATAATTAGGTAGGATGTA
This sequence comes from Trichosurus vulpecula, assembly GCF_011100635.1. NCBI lineage: Eukaryota > Metazoa > Chordata > Mammalia > Diprotodontia > Phalangeridae > Trichosurus > Trichosurus vulpecula. Next base: position 410,635,742 of record NC_050574.1, on the reverse strand, counting down.
AGAAAAGTAACTGGAAGGCAATCTGAGATGGATACTGGGGGCATATCTCGTGCAGAGGGTGAGATTTGAGCTATGTTGAAGGAAGCTAGGAAAAGCAAGAAGCAGAGGTGGCGGGGGGCCAGGGAGGAGGAGTATTCAGACATGAGAGCTAGCCCTACAAAGCAATGTAGGAGAAAGATGGATTGCCATGTTGTAATGGCAAGCAAAGTGGGATTTTTTGTTGTCTTTTGTTCTGGAGTGCTTCTCAGCACTAAGGCAATCAAGTGCCTTTGATTGAGTCTTGCCTTTGTTTGTAGAAAGGCCCACACCCTTTCGCTAGTTAGGTCAAGAGAGGTGTGAAATTCTCAAGAGGTGTGAAACCATCAAGAAGTGTGAAACCCTTGAGAGGTATGAAGTGCTCTGGCCCTGAGGAAGTATATAGAGATATATAGATACACACACACACACATATGTATACATATGTGTGTGTGTGTATGTGTGTATATACTCTGAGGTCAGCATTTTGTTTGGGGCTCTCACTCACTGGAAGAGTGTTGTGTGGTTTGACCAGACGAGACTTTGGGTAGCCATTGTTAAGGAGCCCCCAGCTTTGGAAAAACCCATATGTTGGTGCTTCTCTGGTAACTATATTTTGCTATGGATAGACTGCTTTGTGTCATTTGCTCTGTTTATATAATGTATGTTTGTAATTTATGTTTGTATTCTCTCTGAAGTTCAGGGTGCTGGATTTTCCCTCTGAACAAAGTGAATGATATATGTAGGTCTAATTAAAGTGAGATTGTTAACCCATTAAAGTTGCTTTCCTTAGAAAAGCAGATCAAAGAACCTGTGCTGGCAGCCCTTCTGTGTGCTGGTCTTGTTGGGTCTTTCACCTCAGCAATAGCTGCTAGAAACATTGTTGTTACACATGTTGGAGGTACAAAGGCCAACAACATGCCTGGATCATAGAGTGTGTTGAATGTAGTAATGTATAAGCTCACTGGAAAGGCTAGAAGGAGGCATATTGTGAAAATGCTTTAAATGAAAAATATGGAAGTTTATATTTGATTCTGGATATGATAGGGAGGCATGGGAGTAGGAAAGCAACTTGATTAGACCTCTGCTTTAGCACCATCATCTTGACAGCTGAGGAAAGGATAGACTAGTGTTGGGAAAGGCATGAGTCATGGAGACCAGTTAGAAAGTTATAGCAATAGTGTAGGTGGACAGTGATGAAAGTTTGAATTAAGATGGTGATTGTGTGAGTGGAAAGAATGGGACATATGTGAATGATGTTTTACAAATGGAAATAGCAAGATTTGGAAAAGGATTAGATGTGTGGAGGCAATGATAGTGAGTATTAGAAAATAACACCAAGTTTGCTTGTTTTGGATGACACAGAGGATGGTTACAAGAACATTCAGAAGGGAGGAGGGTTTGGGGAAAAAAAGATGAGTTTTATTTTGGGCATGTTGAGTTTGAGATACTTTTGCAACATCCAGTTTGAAATATCTAAAAAAGCAGTGATTCAGGAATGGAACATAGGAGAAAGAGTAGGGACAGATACATAAATCTTGGAGTTATCTGTAAAGAAATGGTAATTAAGCCAATAGGATCTGATGAATCATCAAGTCAAATCAATAAGGATTTATTGAGCACCTTCTATGTGCCAGTGGAAATGCCCAGATGAAGGAGATGGAGTGCCTTGTGTGGGGTACAGCAAAGGGATCAGAATCACTGGATCAGAATACAGAATGTATGTGTTGGGGATGGGGAAAATAAGGTTGGGGTGGGGTGGGAACCAGGTTATGAAGGGATTGGAATGCCAAACAGAGGATTTTATATTTGATCCTGGAGGTGATAGGGAGCCATTGGAGGTTTTTGAATAAGGTGATAAGAATATCAATTTGACATTTGATTGGAGGATGAAATGGAGTGTGGAGAGACTTATGACAAGGATACCAACCAGAAGACTACAGCAATAGTACAGGTAGAAGTTTGAGGGACTGCACTGGGATAGTGGCAGATTAGACAATGGGGTGGGGGGCCCTGTGAGGAAGAGGGAAGAGTTGAGTATGATACTTATATTGTGACTGCAGGTGACTGCAGGATGGAGGTTCCTTTGGGGTGATCGTCTACCCCAAGCACACGAAGACTTTCCCTGACAGAATGGGCAGATGAGAACAGTTTGTTCCAACAGCCACAAAGGTGACTGAAGCAGGTAACATGGAGTGCTTAGAGCCCTTCTTGACTTTTGTCTTGCCACTGGACTTCAATGACTCTGGAAGAGAGAACGAGGCTGAGGACTTTGTGCAACTGTGTCTCACTTGGATCCAATTCGTGAAGGAGTCAAGATACCACCTTGTATGTCATTGGTTCTTTTTGAAAATGAAGGACATACAACAACAACAAACAATAGGAACATTAGAAAGATGGGAGGGCTTGAGAGAACATAATCTCTCAGGGCCATGTATCTTTTCTGAAAGATGCTTTTGCCATTGGGAGGGAAAAAAGAGAACTCTCCTCGCCCTCCTCCCTCTACTTTTACTAAACAACAGGCACAGGAGAAAGGTAGAGAGAAGGTGTTCTCAAGAGTTCAGTTCTTCCTCCAGAGCTGAAATCCTGAGCTCACTGTCTGCAGAACTGGGCCAACTTGATTTTTAAAGGCTTGAGAGGTATGACTTGTCCTATGCCAGTCAGTCAGTAGAAATTCCCTATCTCCCATCAGTTTCCTTCATCCAAAGGCCAAAATTTCATAACATATTCAGATTTTTAGGTAAACTCCTTTGTACTCTGATATTTTTTTGTTTAGGAAAACTCTACAATTTGAACAAGAATTGTTATGATCCACTATTTCTAAACACTTAAGAAGAAACTTGTGGTGGAAGTGTGGGAACAAGTTTTGGGCACTTTTTTTTACTCTATTTATAGTTAAATGATAACTCCATCTCTCCCCTCCATCTAGAATCCTCCTTGAAGAAGTCTAGTACATGACATGCTTTCAAATTGTTTGAAAGAATCAATATAGCTCTCCAAAATAATTAATTCATTTTCTTCTTCAAGCTTTGTAAGTTGAGGCCAAACAAACATGGGCAGATACCTGGCAAACTTGACGCATTTGATTGGTTCCATGAATGACGTGAGTGGGTTATCAAAGGTGCGGCAAAGTGTGTAGACTTCTGGATGGAGACTTGGCAGGCCCATCTCTTATGCTATATGCCCATTGGAAAGTCACTTTTCCACTCTGAGGTTCGGGTTTCTTATCCTTTTAGTGCCAGTGCCTTCTTGGCTCTGTGATCATTTCCAATTTATTCTGTGTTTGGGCAGCTAGATGGCACAGTGGATAGAGTGCTGGGCCTGGAGTCAGGAAGACCTGAGTTCAAATACGATCTCAGACATTTACTAGCTATGTGACCCTGGGCAAGTCATTTGTCTCAGTTTCCTCATCTGTAAATGAGCTGGAGAAGGAAATGGCAAACCACTCCAATATCTTTGCCAATGAAATCTCCTAAAATAGGGTCACAGAGTCAGATACGATTGAAATGACTGAACAACAAAATAAATTGTTTGTACATTGTTGTTTGCTGTCTCCCTCATTAAAGTATGAGCTCCTTGAGAGAAAGGACTGTTTTTCTCCCCTTTTTTTGTATCCCCAGCATTTAATACAGTGCCTGACATATAGTAGGTGCTTAATAAATGCTTGTTGATGTGATTTGTAAAGCAGAAATAATAGCACTCTATGTTAATGTACATAAAAGGAAGAGCAAACTTTTGGGTATTTAATAAATGTCAGCAATCAATATTATTTAAACTATAAAAAAACCATATCTGCTATTTTGTGTGTGAGGATAGTCCTCCTGGGAAGGCAGAACTTACCTGGGCATTCTGATGTTTTGGGAAAAGAACATCATCTATTTTAGACTGAGGACCAAACAGACTTTGTAATGATCTATGTAACTGATAACATTTCTGGGCAGGCTCTGACTAGGCCTTCCAGACTACTCATAATTCCTGGGGACTGATCTTCAATTCCATCCCTCTCCCCCATTGAGAATCTTCACAGAATCGCAGAATGTTAGACTTATAGCTACATAAAAAGTCACAGAATGTTAGAGCTAAAAGGAACTTTGGCTATCTAGTGTTGACTCTGAACCAAAGTAGTTTTTGGAGTTGTTTGGGAAAGGATAGGGTTGTGTTTGTCTAATAGTATTCACATTAAGGCACTAAATTAATAAGGCTAGATACATGATGTTTTAAGAAAAAACACAACAATGGAATAGAACTTCTTAAAAGAAACTTTCCCTTTGTTACTCCTCATTTTAGTTATCTGACAGGCATAAGACTGTATCCTTTATGGTGCCAAAAACTAGAGAAAGAATTAAAAAGAGACGAAACTAATTCCATTCTTATAATATTCAATTGTATTCTCATAGTCACCTGTCAGATCATGTACTAACCTTCTATGTGAAATAAGGAAGTCAAATCAACGAAGTAAATTGATGATACTTTTCTAAACCCATACACTTCAAAAGTAATGGAACTATAAAACTAAATAAAATAATGCTGTTTTAATGCCAGGGAGTCACAAACTACAATAGTTACACATAATGGATAATAATAATAGGGTTATTAGCTTTAAACTCACTAGTAATTGCTTGTGCTAATTTATCTTTAATCATTATCAGCAGGGTGAATGGCACTGAATCCATGCTGAGTTCCTGAAGAAACTCATAAAACATTTGGTTATAGGAAGTATAGAAAATAAGGAAATCAGGTATAATTCAGTTTTGCCGAATTCTTAAATCTCTTTATACAAACGAATTATATTTTAAAAATCCAAAACAATTTAGAATACCTGCGGTTCATATCCTTTCCTGGAACTTAAAGAACATGAGAAGTTATTTCTCAAGAAGTTCAAGATGGAACTTTCCTCCAGGCCTCTCACCCCTGCCTTTTTAATTTATTAATCAGTGTTTGGTAGGACAATTATTGAGTACTATGATGCTTTCCATTGAGGCATGTAACCCCGATGAAAGACATCATATTTCTCTGGAACTTGATATAATGGAAAGGGTATTGGATGTGGGAATGAAGACAGCCCATGCCCGAGGCAATGAACAGTGTCCAAAGAAGGAGAAAAGGGCTGTGGTCCAAATTATAAGTACACAAAATTCAGTGCTGAGTCAAGCCAGAATTCACAGGTTAAGTAAATCAAGAGGACTAAACAATGGTTGGGAAGGAATTAGAGCAATAGTCTCAGGCTTAGGGACAGACCAGCTCAGGGTAGCTCAGGAAAAACACATGAAATACATAAACTAGGTTATTTTGGGGTGGCAGTGATTCCTCCTTGATCACCTGTCTAAGCTATCCCATGGGTTTGGACTTAGTAGAAGAATAAGGAACCGTATTTGACTTGGAAATGTGAGCAAGCCTGAGCTAAGAAATTAGCATTTCTTTTTGAAAATTGAAGGAAGTTCAAGGTATGAAGTCAGAGAAAGGGAAATTTGAGTAATCTTCAAAATTGCTATAATAAGCAGAACACCCCTGTACAGGTTATTGCTTTGCCATTGTATCAAACGAAACTCTGCAATGGATGCTCAAAAGAAAATGTTACCTAAAGGATGAACAAAAAAGGAATTAAAATATCACAGTGAAATTTTCTCCTGTATTGATCCATAAAAAAATAAGATTATGAACGTGTGTGTGTGTGTGTGTGTGTGTGTGTGTGTGTGTGTGCATTGAGTGGGTAAAGTAATTCACCTCAAGGGATAATTCATCTAGGTTCCACACTAAGGAACAGTGCATCCAGCAGCACAGATTTTGATTCCATAAAGGGGCTACCATCTGTAGATTACCCAGAACTTATGGTGAAGCCTGGGAGTTGTAGCAGAGCTTTGAAAAACCCTTCCTAAGTACTGCAAAGATGGGTGGTAGACAGACACAGACAGACAGACAGATAGATAGATGATAGATAAGATAGCACAAGCATTTTATATCTATATCTGTAGCACTTACTACTATTAGGGCTCTTTCTCATCCCCAGTGCCTTGTATTTAGGAAACACTTGTTCAGTCTTTTGCAGTCATGCCTGACTCTTTGTGACCCCTTTTGGGGTTTTCTTGGCAAAAATACTGGAGTGGTTTACCATTTCCTTCTCTAGCTCATTTCACAGATGAAGAAACCGAGGTAAATAGGGTTAAGCAACTTGCCCAGGGTCACACACCTAGTAAGTGTCTGAGGCCAGATTTGAACTCAGTGAGATGAATCTTTCTGACTCTAGGTCTGACACTTTATCCACTGTGCCATCTTAGCTACCCCCCTAGGAAACACTAGACTTATGTTATCATTGGTATATCCCTTCCTTGGTAAAAAAGAAACTTTTTCTACCAATGCTAGACAGCACTATTACTATAACTTATTGTCTCAGAGAGTTGTTTTGATCACTGAGGTGAATAGACTTCCCTGGAGTCACATATTCCATATGTGTTAGAGTCAGGACTTGAATCCAGATCTTTCTGGCCCCAAGGTCAACTTTGTATCCACTGTTATTCTGCCTTGCATGCAGCATACACTTAATAAATGTTGACTGAATGGAATTTTGGGGAGAGGGGAATTGGAGCTAGGAAAACTAAGGAATGACCTGAGGTAACTTTAAAAAAATTGACTTTGTAGATATTTTATTTAATTGCAGATTATCCCCATGTATATTTCTTTGTCTATTCCAGTTTTGAGGAGAAAATAAAAGATTTTCTTCTTCATAGTTTTAACCAATGGGCTAAAATAATCATCAATAGCTTTTTTCAACCTCTAAAGCTGTGGAGGGAGCAACTGAGGGTATGTGAATTGTGTTTACTTACATTTTATTTTGTAGAAAGTAAATCCATAGGGAATCTATAGATTCTACAATTCCCTTTTTATTTGCAGCTGCCTCATTTCACCTTACTACTAACTGCTAATAACTGTTGAAGCTTTCTAGAGTCAATGCCTCTATGCTATTATTTTCTTCTAAAACCTCTGTAATATGGCTTTTGACCTCATCATTGAACTGGAACTGCTTTCTCCAGGTGCCAGTGGTCTCTTAATTGCCAAGTCTAATGGCCTTTTCTCCATCCTCATCTTATTTGACCTTTTTGAAGCATATGACACTGTTTACCTTCTCCTCCTAGATATTCTCAGGTTTTTTTATTGTTCTCTCTGTCCCTCTCTGTCTCTCTTTCTGCCTCTCTGTGTCTTTGTCTCTGTTTCTCTCTCTCTCTGTCTGTCTGTCTCTCTATCCCTCTCTCTCTCTCTCTCTCTCTCTCTCTCTTGCTCGCTCTCCCTGATCCCTGGCTATAAGACTGATGAAGGAAGACATTGGTGCAAACCTCTTTTTTTCTAATATTACTACTTCTGTACATAATCACAGAGCACCCTACTTAGCCTCCTTTGCTGTATCTTCATCAATGTATGTCATGCCTACTAAATGTAAGTATACCCCAAGAGTCTGTCTTTGAGTTTCTACTCTTTTCTCTCTTCTTTCTCATTTAGTGAATTCATCAGCTCCTATAAGTTTAATTACATCCCTTTGCAGGGTTCCTCAATGGATCAACTTTCTCAAACATATGTAATGTTAATATGTGGTTTTCTAAGTCAATGTGCAGTTTGCAGGAATCCTTATGTAGTGTTTAGTGCTGCCCTCCTTTCAATTTGAGATTGACACCCCAACTCTAGGCTATGGTGAAATTCTAGTTCACCATTGTCAGAACCAGGACTCTCCACCCTCACATTGGCATAAGATCATAGGTATGCTGAAGTTGACTCCTACTTCTTCATAAGAGTCTATTATTACTTTTCAGTGTATGTATTTCTATCCTAGAAATTGATAAATACTACAAATCAGGGCTTGATTTACTGTGATTGTCTAGACTTAAGAAAATGTTAATAGGGACCTTAAAACTATGTTGTATGTACGTATTTTTGGTGGAGTGGGGGGGGAGGAAGGGAGGGAGGGAGGGCACAGATGAGTGTTAAATATTTACCACACCCCTCAGTGGATCTAGAGATGGAAGAACTCAGAGACAATCTAGTTCAGTCCCTTATTAGGAAACAAGAAACTAAAACAAGGATTTATTAAGTGATTATTGTGTGCTAGATACTAATTCTAAGATGATTCCTTTATTTCCACTCAGGAAACTAATTTCATGGGAGAGACAATGACAGCCCCAAGGCCACATATAGTATCTGAGTATCAGATACTTACTGTGCAGCAAATTCCAGAGTCAGGAGTCAAAGCCTTGTCCTCTGCCCTCCTGAACACACACTCAGAGCTATGGCCATAGTACCAAGTTGCCACTTTATCAGTCTCATTGCTCTGCCTACCATTGTAATTCCATTCCTTTGAGTCCTGATACTTTCAGTCTTTGGGTTCTCAATTTAAATGTAAATACCCCCTGATGCAGTTAGCCTTTATCTTCTAAAAGCTTAGTTATCAAAAAACACCTTAGTAGAGATTAGCAGGAATGGAACACAGGATAAGCAGCCTGGCATTGGACAGCTTAGAAGGCAAAATTCACCTTCCAAACTTGGCCTGAGGCTGGGCTTTCTCAGCATAAGGATGAGACTTAATTTCTTTCTTTCTCTTACCCCCATATCCGTGGGGGGAAAGGAGAGAATTATAGGAGGAAATGGAGTAGCAGCAGCAGTAAGGAACGAAACAATAGCCTTTTACTGGGTCTGTGAAAAAGATCTCACGTAGATACAGCTAAAAGTCTTCTGTGACTATGAAGGACAGAAGCAGCAGTCGGGAATGATGATTGGTTTTGTTTTGGTTTCATCTTTATGGGTGGCATCAATTTCTTAGAAATAAAGATTTGCTCCAGCGTCTTCCTTCATCAGCCTCATAGCCAGGGGTGCTCAACTCAGCTCAGCATGGCGGGATGGAGCTCTTGGAGCTTGACAAGCGTGGATACGTCTGCAAGCAGTTTCTCCCCTGGGGATGGTACATAATGGAAGACCTGGCTTGTGGAGACGAAAATTTAAAAATGGAAAGCGCATCTAGCCCTGGCCCTTCTTCAGCAGCGCAGTACAGAGCTGAGAAGTGTGAGCAGGTAAAGGGAGATTAAGCTCTCCCATAATATGTGAAAGAAGTGGGAATTTGGGGAAGTTCAAGTTTCCCCACCATGATGGTGACCAGGATCTCCATTATTCTCAACGAGCGTTACTTGTCCTTAAGGCAACAAAGTTGTTCCCCAGACCTGATGGGCCCCTGCCTCCTTTATGGCAGCTTCTTCTTTATCTAGTAGCATAAAAATCCCGCCAATGTGGAGTCAGTCCCTCCTGCAACTGGTTTGATGTCTGAAGAACACACTGTCCTGTTTACATATGGACATGAGAAGGGCTAAGCCCATAGAAGCTAAGGGCTGTGATATCCTGGTTGCATATTCTTGCTGTGTTAGGGTTAACTATGTTTGGGCAGCTAGGTGGCATGATGGGGAGAGTGCTGGGCCTAGAGTCAGAAAGACTCATCTTCATGAGTTCAAACTTGGCCTCAGATACTTACTGTGTGACTCTAGGCAAGTCACTTAACCCTGTTCGCCTCAGTTTCCACATCTGTAAAATGAGCTGGAGAAAGAAATAGAAAACCACTGCAGTATCTTTTCATGAAAACTCCAAACGGGGTCACAAAGAGCTAGGCAGGAATGAACAACAAAGATTTCATTGTATTAACTGTTCAGTAATTTGCCCCCAATTTGATTATAAACTAAACAGAAACTGCTCTCAGGGCCTGCCTGTAATACTCCTCCCACCCCCTTGTGTGTGTGTGTATTTTCTATGCCTCTACTCAACTTATTCAGATGCCCAGGGGACAGGTCCATACGCCAACCCAGGTCACTGACATTCACCAAAAGTAGTCTTCCTATAACATTAGTGTCCATATTCTGGGCACTCTGGTATTTATGTGAAGGCCCCCTGACTAGGGCATAACCTTTCCCCTAGGTAAGTTATTACAAAAGGGGCAATCAGTCTTGTTATTATAGGGCTCTCATCTCTATTTCCATAGGCATTTTGACAAATGAACTACTATACTAAAAAAAAAAAATCTTCTTTAACTAAAAATATTATTTTACATGCCACTATGTTATATGCTTTCCTCTTTGCTTTTCTCAAAAATGAAATCTCTTTTAATTCCAAATTCTCCTAGCAGATTTTGTGGCATGTGGAAACAACAAAAATAACAAAACCTAGCTAAATAATCACATACAACTATGGACACTAAGCCACCAAGCAAAGTCATCAGTCCTAAGCTACAAATAAGCAGTGTTCTCCATTACATAGCATGCATTGGACTCTAAGACTTAATTAAGATCATTTAACACACCGAGCAAAGTAGGTATCACCCTGTTATCTTCAGCTGCTCCTGATTTAACAAACTGTAATACAGCTCACAGAGCAGAAGAGCAATGTCTGATTAAGATTTTCAAAAAATTCTTGAATCTTGTAAGATGTAGGAGCCCATAATCCATTCTCAGTATTTTAAGGTGCAACCATTTCGACTATTTTTAGCTGAGATAAATTCTTGCTGCCAGTGTTAAAGCAGAGGGCTATAATCTCATGACAAAGTAGTCTGGCCTCATTAAAGAAAATCTCTCACCCTGCTCTCGAAATTTCATTCTTTTAGGGGTAGGTGTTGCATGCTAATAACACAGTTTGGGATTTGCTGTTTTCCTTCAATATTGGACTGCAGATTTTTCCTCTATCTCAGAATGGTGGTAGATGGATTTAGCTATGCTAATTTTCAGGAATTTAGTACACAAATTGATTTTTTTTTTTTGCTAGACCTGTGATTTCATTGTATAGAGAATTCCTGAGGAGGAATCTGTGCCTGCCCAGCCATTTATCATTTCAGAAAACAACCTAGAACATAGAGATGGAGAGAGATCAAGTGACTTGCCCGGAGTCACACAGCTGGTATGTGTCTGAGTGGAAATTGAACCCAGGTCTTTATGACCTTGAGAACGTCCCTCTCTATTCACTACAGCACACTTCCTTTCTCCTTCATCCTTTCCATTGTCTTTTTCATCTTTTTCTCATTATTATCTGCTCTTCCCAAGTGTTCTTATCTAATAAGTAGTCAAACTGTGAAGGCTTTCTAATTTGTTATTTGGTTTGAAACAGCACTTTCTGCTCTTACCAGGCATCTTTTAACATGCTTCTATACACATGGCTGATTTTAAAATTTGTATTATTACAACCAGCTTTTGCTGCTAAATCCCACAAATACCTACAATATTTAAATATAAGTGTCATCTCCCCAAAGTAATGCCTCAATAGGCATCCCTTAGTCAATAAGCTCCCTGAGAAGAGAATAGGAGAACTTAATTTGCTGGGTTTAGTACCTAATCAAAGTGATTAGAATTTGAATTGAATCTGGCCTCTGGGGAGTGGAGTGGAGTTTATTCACCCATTGTGAATAGCTGTTTCCTCTGCTAAGGACAAAAAAGCAAGGGTACCAAATATCCTTTGGTTCTCACCTGGACTGCAGGGGAAATATTTTCAGCAAATGAGCAGAGAAAAACATAATTATGTACCCCAACTTGAATCAATCAGTCCACAAGCATTTATTTAGCCTTAAAGCTTACTATGGAGCAGCTAGGTAATTTACTGGTTAGATCACTGGGCCGGGAGTCAGAAAGACCAGAGTTCAAATATGACCTCAGACACTAGCTGTGTGACCCTGGACAAGTCGTGTAAGCCCTGCCTAAAAGTGGAGAAGGAAATGGCAAACCACTCCAGTGTCATTGCCAAGAAAACCCCATGGATGGTTGGTCCACGGGGTCATGATTCAGAAATGTCTGAATGACAACAAAGCTTACTATATTCCAGGGACCGTGCTGGAGATAAAAAGAAAGGCAGAAAACAATCCAGCTCTGCTCTCAAGATCACATTCTAATGGAGGAGGAATTACAAAAACAACTTATGTACATACAACGTAATGTCAAAAGGAAGGCACTAGCAGCTAGGAAGTGGGAAAATCTTCCTACAAAAGTTGAGATTTTAGCCAGAGAAGCCAGGAGGTGCATGGAGGGATAGCATTACAAGCACTATGGACCACCCGCACAAAAGAGACAAAATTTGGAGATGTGGTGTTGTGTGTTGTGTGTAGAAAATAGCAGGAAGGCTAGTGTCACTGGACCATGACCAATTTAAAAACATGATAGAAGAGCCTCCGTCTGATTAAATTCTTTACCAAATAACATTTGGTCCCCAAAGAAGATGGGGTGTAGATCTCATATGACTATAAAATACTCTGGGGGAGGCTGAAGCTTCCATGGAATGAGTTCCTCGGAGGAAGACAGGAAACAAGCATGGAGTTCATTGTTTCCAGAATCCAGTTCCACTAGTTGCACTTACCTTATGATGAATGATTCAAATGTGAAAAAGGAAGGCTCCACCATAAGATTCCTTTACATACAGAACATGCTTTGACTTATAAAAACTCAATTTCCACTTCATTTTTCAGAAGCATCTCTATCACACAAAGTAACTTTTAAGGGCCAAAAAATCAGTTTCTGTGTTTACCTGGCTGCCTCTGGTTGTGGTTGTTCAGTATCTAACTCTCATTTGGAGGACTAGGCTTTTTCCGTGAGGCAATGATGTTTCCTCAGCTGGCAGTGACCTAGTTTCAGTATAAAGAACAACCAACAGTGAAATTCATACTCGCTATTTAGGAAAGGATGTTTAAAGCTAATTGATGTAGTTACCTTCAAAGAGATTTTGTGAAGCAATGAAAATGTTACCTTGCCATAGTGGACTGACTTTTCAATGCCACTTTTTGTGTTAACATCAGAAAGCAGAATAGAAGAGAACACAATTAGAATTCTCCTTTACTCCTTCATCCTTAGAGTAGTTCATATATCCAAGGCTGGACCTAGGTGGGTATTCCCCAAGGCTTTGTCCTGGGACCTCTTTTCTTCTCTCTCTATATTCTTTCCATTGGAAACCCATATCAGCTTCCATGGATTTAATTACCACCTCTATGCCAATGACTATTATATATATATCCAGCCTCTGAAATTTAATGCCAATTGCCTATTGAACATCTCAAAATGTCCCAGACATTTAAAACCCAACATGTCCAAAACAGAATTCATTATTTCCTGCCCCCCCCCACAAATCTACATCTCTCTTAATCTTTTCTATTTCTGTCCAAGACATCACTGCCTTCCCAGTCATCTAGGTTCATAATCTGACATTATTCTCAACTCCTACCTCTCCCTTGCCCCATACATGATATCTGTTGCCAAATCTTCCTATCTTTTTAATTGCTACATATGGTCCATTCTCTCTACTTATAGAGTGATCACCTTAGTTCAGGCCCTCCTCACCTCTAACCTGACTTACTGCAATGGCTTTCTTGACTCCTTTTGCATGTCAGTCAATCCTCCACACTATCGCTAAGATGATTTTCCTTAAGTAGAGATCTGGCCATTTTACTCCCTTGCTCAGTGAACTCTGGGGCTCCCTATTGCCTCTGGGTTCAAGGGTAAATGATTTAGCTTTTAAAGCCCCTTACAACCTGGTCCCAACTTATTTTCTCAAATTCATTATATACTACTCTCCCTCTCACAATCTGAGATTCACCCACACCGGCTTTCCCTTTGCTCCTCATACATAGTCCCCCAGCCCTTACCTCCCATTTCATAACTCTGCACTGGCTGTCTTCCATGCCTTCAATTCACTTTCTTTGTTACTCATAGTGCTTTTCTCTTCCTTCAAGATATAGCCAAGTACTTTCTTCTACATAAAACCTTTTGTGATCCCTTTAATTGTTAATACCTTCTATCTCAAACTTTCCTATACTTATTTTTGTTAATTCTTTACATTTATTCTACATTTATTTATCTACTTATTTTCGTTCATTGGAATATAAATTTCATTCCAGTAAAGATTGTTTCCTCCATTGTGGTTTTTGAAACAGCTCTTAGCACGGTGCACAGCATAGTAGGGCATCTAGTTGGCACAGTGGAGAATGTTGGGTCTGGAGTCAGGCAGCATCATCTTTTTGAGTTCAAATCTGGCCTCAGACATTTACTAGCTATATGACTGTGGACAAGTCACTTAACCCTATTTGTTTCAGGTCCTCCTCTGTCAAAAAAGCCAGAGAAGGAAAAGGCAAACCACTTCAGGATCTTTGCCAAGATAACCCCCAAAGAGGTCATGATGTCAAACATGACTGAAAAACTAAACAACAACAAATGCTCTCCTTCCACTTGATATACACTGCAATGTATCTAATAGGTATGTATGATGATGTAGCTAGAACCTTAATTATTTTCTTAAAGACTTTGGAGATGGCTAAAGTTATAGGTAACATATTCCAGATATTTACATATAGTAGCATATTAATTAGAATTTTATAGTGATATTTTACAACCCATGTGGTACCACTGAGAGAGGTTATAAAATTTTGCTATGGAAAAACATTATGATTGGACACCATAATTTGAACGATTACATGTAAACTACATGATTGATTCTCTTCCAAAAATGAAATTGTACTAACCAACCTGAGTCATTGTGACCTGATAAAATTAATGAGCCAACTGGAGGCTGCCGATTTTTTTCAATGGCCTTTCAAATAATAAATTTGAAGATAAATTCTTTAAGATAACTTCTTGACCTTATAAAAGTGAAAAGTGTGTATATGTGTATGTGTGCATGTGTGTGTGTGTGTGTGTATGTAAAGTGATCAAAATTTGCTGTCTGAATACATAAGCTATACCTTGTAACCTCCTCAAACAAGCATTTGGAGGTTACACAAAGTATGGTATAAGGAAGAATGCCAATCTCAGAGGCAGAGGACCTGAGTTCAAACTCTGACTCTGCCATTTACTACTTACATAGGATTGTCAAGGGTACTATCCTCCCAGTCACCCAGGCTTTGTGTCACCTTGACTCCTCTTCATCCCACAAATCCAATCTGCTGTCAAATATTGTCATTAATCTATTCCTAGATTCTTTGTTATGCACCTCTTCTTACTCACGTAGCTACCAGCCTGCTTACATCCTCATCACCTTTTGTCAGGACTAGGACTGTTTTAGTAGCCTTCACATTGGTGTAGCTGCCACATGTTTCTCCCTTCTTTGATGCATCTTCTGCTTAACCAGCAAAATTATTTTTTCAAAATTATATTCCATAAAAATTCCTTGCTAGAAGTTGTTATAACTTTTGAGGCAATGCTAAATAATATAAGAAGTTTACCCTTGACATCTTGGCATAAAAGTACTCATACTGATCTTCTGTCTAAATTCTTCATTTTTGCATTTCTTGGAAATCAGGATAGGTCCAGGGTCCTGGATGTCTCAGGTACCAGTTTTATACTCAGTGGAACATAAGCACCTCATCTGATAATTCCACCTTTGACATATATACTGCTAATAATTTTATCTTTGAATCCTTAATGAGTGTCATAGTTCCTTGGATAGAGAAGATACTTAATAAATTTACTTGTCAGATTGGAAAGGAGTTTATACTGAGGTCCCAAGAGGGAAGAGAAACAAAGAAATACATAAATCATTGTTTCCAAATTAATCTATATTAATCACTAAATCATTAAATCACTAAAATTAATCTATATTAATCACTAAAATGAGAAACAAATCTATATCTCTATACCAAATGACAATTTGATCTTGAAATTATTAGAGAAGATCAACAAAGAGCCTTGCTGATATGCAGTTGATGGACTGTGTGATATGATTTGTGGCATGTTGTGAAGTTTCTGTTCCCCCACAATATCTTCCCTGGCAATATGTCATACTGCCTGAAATCTCATTATTAAAGATTCAGTCAATCAATTATACAGTCACAAAATATTTGCTTTAGAGAGGACCTTAAAAATCTACCCCACCCTCAGGAGGTATAATGGTTTGCCTAAGGTCAGCTAGTCAATTAGTGCCAAGATACAACTGTGTCTCATTTCATACTTAAAGTGTCTACTAGGTGCAAGATTCTGCTATGCGTGCATCTTAGATAATAAGCTCCTCATCATCAGAGGGGTCCAAACAGACATCCTTGACAGTGTAGTAAGTATACTCATGCTGAGAAACCTAATTCTTTAATACCATTTCCCTGTTAAATGATGAAAATATTCAGCAACGCTTGGCTTTTGTAGAAGAAAAGCACAGCAGAAATGGAATACCCCAGGTGGCTTGGTTCTCAAAATAGTTACACTACAGATCATACGTAAGTTATTCTATGTCAGGTGAACAAATACATCATTTAATCAATCAGGCAACAATTAAAGAAGAATACTAGAGGTTCCTATTTTGTATTTTTTTTCATTCAAACATCTGTGGTTCATATTTTTTTCAGCTGATCCTCACAACAGCTCTGGAAAGTAAGTGTTGTATTTATCCTCATTTTACAGATACGGAAACTGAGGCTGAGAGAGACAAAGTCTTTTGTCTGTGGTCACAGTATCTGAGACAAGATTTGAACTGAGATCTTTCTGACTCCAAATTCAAAATTCTATCTACTGTACCACCCAGCGGTATGATGGCATGTTAGCTGCCATCAAGTATTTGAAGGCCTGTGGTACCTAGATGCCTAGACTGTAGAATTCTATAAAGCAGGGTATCCATGAAACATTCAATAGTTTCAAGGCTGATAACAATTCTAAAATGAAACCTCTAAATTCAGAATGATCTCTAATGAGAGCTGACTCTTGAAAAGCCCTTAGAATGTCCACACAACCTCACCTTGCCATTTGGTTTTAGTGTTAGTCCAATTGCCAGGGCCCAACAGGTACGAGTCATTGGCTTGATGTTGTCCTGTTTGATTAGATTATCAAGCTCTTGTTTCATTTTTCCCTAAGAATAAAAAGGTACATTTCTACCTTTCAGATGAAATGGTATAATGACCAGAACCAGATGGAATGACACTAACTCCCCTTTGCGGTTGCTCAGAGATCGTGTGGGGACAACTACATCATGGCATCTGGTTTATTTGTTGGAGGCAAGAGAGGTGATCAGACTCCTGTGCAAGTGCTCTCTAAATGGGTGATTTTTTAAGTCACTGATGATTCTAGAAGGATGCCAGAATTATAAACGTTCTTTGACAGTATGGTGACCATATACTGAAAGCTTCATGGCCTTCTCATAGAGAGCCTTCTACTGGTCATTCTTATGGCATCAAAAGAATCAGAATGAGAGGCATTTCATATTAGCAGAAGAGTCCAATTACTGTACAGGAAGTTGTCAATGGGTGTGTGCAAATATTCTACTTCATTAAGTATTTCCTCAGAAACTGTCTAAGCCATTTGTCCATCGGGAACCACAAGGAGGAGACAAGGCCTCAGTCATGATGCTTGATAAAATTCTTCAGTTAATTTTGGTACTTGCAAAAATGTTCACAAATGGCCATGAATGTGAGATGGAAGTTAATTTATTGTATTGTTACAAAATACATTAATATAACCTCCACAGACCATTGCAGGATCTTATATTTTCTATTTCTATTCATCAATTTCATGGCTGTAAAGATAAAGAAAATGTTGTAGGAAATGGTTTTGAGACCCTCCCTCCATTTCCTTTTCACATTTTTATCAATGATATCATATATATATACATATATATACACACACACACATATGTGTATATATATGTATATATACATATGTGTAGGTATATGTATGTATATATACGTGTATGCGTATATACACACACACACACACATACATACACACATACACATGTGCTCAGTGGTGGGATTCAAATAAATTAACAACCAGTTCTCTATGGGACCAAGCTGAGGCTCTGCTGCTGCTGCTGACATGGTGGGTGCAGGCCCTACTCCCATTAACAATTGATTTGCTGGACTGAACCTAAAATTAGGGTACCAGTTCTGCTGAACCAGTATGAACCAACTGAATCCCACCACTGTTACTTCTTCTAAAGATTTTGTAGAGTTGAGAAAGGAGGCACATAGATTGGTAATTACTATTTTTTTATTCTTCTTTTTAAAAAATTATACAACTACATTAATTTAATGCTTTGTAAACTGTAGAATCTCCCAAGGAGCAAAAAATCTGGTTTGACATTGAACCACTGTAATGGCAAGCAAAGTGGGACTTTTTGTTTTGTTCTTTTTTCTTTTGGAGTTCTAGTTCTTCTCAGCACTAAGGTAATCAAGTGTCTTTGATTGAGACTTGCCTTTGATTGGATTGAGTCTTTGATTAATCAAGAGTCTTTGATGACCTGCTAAAGTCACAAGAAAGCCTAAGTCACATGAGTTTGAGTCACATGGTTGTGGCACCCTCTGTGGGCTGACCCTGAAGAAGTGTATATATATACCCTGAGGTTAGCATTTTGCTTTGGGGGCTCACTCATTGGAAGACTCTGGGTAGCTGCTAAGGAGCCTCCCCAGGTTTGAAAACCCAAATATTGGTGCTTCTCTCTCTGGTAACTATGTATGTAATGCCATGAACAGATGGCTAGGAGCCCTGTCTGCTGATTTGTGTTATTTGCTCTGTTTATATAATTTCTGCTTTTAATTTCTGTTTGTGTTTTCCCTGAAGTTCAGGGTGCTGACTTATTCCCCTGAACTAAGTGAATGATATGTGTATGTTTAATTAAAGTGAGATTGTAAACCCCTTAAAGTTGCTTTCCTTAGAAAAGCAGATCAAAGAACCTGTGCTAGCAGCCCTCCTGTGAGCTGGTGTCTATGTATGTATGTATGTACCTATCTATTTGTCTATCTACCTGTCTATCTACCTGTCTGTCTATCTGTCTGTCTATCTATTTATCTGTCTGTCTGTCTGCCTATCTGTCTATCTATCTGTCTGTCTACCTGTCTGTCTACTTGTCTATCTATCTATCCATAGAGGCTCCATATATTTGGAGCTTTCTCCAACAAACACATAGGAATCTATAGATTATTCATTGGTAATTCTAATGTGCCTGGCCACGTGGTAAACAATGAACAGATATTGTCTTGTAGATGGAATTCATAACTTAGAGGTAAAATGGCCCTGGAAAGACTTGGTGATAAAACTGAAAAGAGATTCTATTTTAGTGCCCTACTACTTTTGCCAAATGTCTTAAGGTTAATTTGAGGTCCGTAGAAAATAATTGAAAAGGGGAACTGATCAGAATCTTGTGTCCATATTCTTTCTTACATTTATTCCATTTTAAATGAGTGATCTTATGATAAACTAACTACCACACTCAGGGAAGAAACACAGTTCATATATAGAATTTATGTTTATTCTTTGCAACCAATATAGATCTTGTGAAGGCTGAAGAGTAGTTGGGACTACTGTGTTATACAGAGGCTTGAGAACCCAGATCAGCTAGTGAGGGAGGGGCATCTGGGGCACCTACGCAGGTCAGGTACCAGCACCAAAGACTGGATGATAGCACCCCAGATGTGATATAATACCAAAGTAGCTTCCCACTTTTCCTTCTTATATAAAAAGTCCTATCTCTAATGTAGGTTAGAGATGTTTCTGATTTCCATTTCCTGGGGATTCTTGCCTAAATGGGATGGCAGTCATAGAATTAGAATATTCTCACAATGTAAAAACCTGTGGTCTCTAATACCAGGAACTAGGGTGCTATAAAAAGCTACCTAATTGGGACTAAGATCAGCATTATCATGATTTTTGGAAACAGGGAGAAATCTCAGTAGATAGGGGTATAAGGCAAACTAGTGACAGGCAACAAATTGTGTAGTTACCTATGCGGGAGAATAAGCCTTTAGGGATGCATTTCTTAGGATACTTCTCTGATTAGCTTGACCATTGCTAAAAATGAGTGGCTTTGATGAACAGATAATAGAACCTATGCTTTAAGGAGTTACAACTTTCCTTTGAGATTCCTACATATGAATGTCAACCAAGATTTTAGGAGGGAAAATCTCCACAAGAGCCAATCAGCAGTGAATGAGCATTTGTTAAAAGCCTACTACGTGCTAGGTGCTGGGAACATAAAGATAAGAGTGAAATTCTCCTAATCCTCAAAGAAAGTCTACTGTGGGAGACCACATATACCTGTAAAAGTATATACAAAATCAATACAAGGTTATTTATTTATTTTTTGAGAAGGGGAGGAAGTAATGGTAGGGGAAGCAGGAAAAGCTTTATTTAAGGGTGGTACTGGAATTAAATTTTGACAGAAACTAGAGATCTTAAGAGGCATAGATGAGGAAGAAGTGTATTTCAGGAATGGGGGTCAGCTAGACAGGACAGAGAGTCTTGGGAAAGGAACAGTAAAAAAGCTAGGTCCCACTATTGGGGAGATGTTGTTCAGACATTTTTTGTCATGCCTGACTCTTCATGACCCCATTTTGGGTCAGATATTGGAGTAGTTTGCTATTTTCTTTTCTGGCTTATTTTACAGATGAAGGAAACTGAAGCAAACAGGATTAATTGACTTGCCCAGGGTCACACAGACAGTAAGTGACTAGGGCCAGATTTGAACTCAGGAAGAGGAGATTTCCTGACTTTAGGCTTGGCACTTTATCCACTGTGCCAACCTAGCTTCCTGATGTTAGGGAGAAAAGGGCCTTAAATGATCAATATAGGATAACAAAAGGAACAGGGATGGGACATATACTTTTATTGGCAAAGTGAACTCCTTCTACCAATGCAGGCTGGCATCTTCTCTGTCACTTGTAATTTTCAAGAGTTGCCTATGGGGCCGCTAGGTGGCACAGTGGAAAGAACACCAGCCCTGGAGTCAGGAGGAGCTGAGTTTAAATCCAGCCTCAGACACTTAACTAACCATGTCACTTAACCTTCATTGCCTCCAAAAAAAGAAAAAAAAAAGAGTTGCCTAGAACATTAGAAGGTTAAGTGGCTTAACCAGGGTCTCATAGCCAGTATGTGTCAGACACGAGTGGGACTTGAACCCAGGTCTTCATGGTTTATGCCATAGTGAGGCTCAATTTAATCACTCCAGTTATGTATACACATGTGTATCTGTATATCCATTTCCTAGCAAACGCTATCAATTTGTTCAAAGGATAACATTTGCAATGTAAAACTTCTTAAATCACAGGCATATCATATATGTGATCTGAGGAGATTTAAGAACTACAAACCAGACATTATGGAATGCATTGCAGCAGTCAAAGTCTAGCTGGCACTAACACAGACCTCAAGCCCCTAACACCTAGTCAATTGCTTGGCACGACAAAACTCTTTCTGAAAGCAATGGTAGTTAAAGCATGCTCTGAAAGCACGGTGATATTGAGTGTAGTTGAGACAAAATAAAACGGGATGGAGAAATGACTCACTTTAATACTTCAAGGGTCTATGATTTCATCAGTGTGGGTACTCCCTCCACCCCTGCGGATCATAACCCCTCCATACCTCAGTAGATTTCCTTCATGAATTGCTCTGCCTGCCGAAATTCATCATATGAAGGAAACCCTTAGGGATGGAGAAATGACTGCCAGTGCGAAATATGAGTTTAGTTTCTCTTCACCATCTCTGCAAAGAACAGAAATGCAGTGGATATTGTTTGCTGTGCGGTTTGGTAAGTCCTTTATTTTTTTTTTTAGATAGAGAGAATACATGGAAATTACACTGGCCCGAGGAGGAATCAATCATTTCATCAACCAACAAGCATTTATTAAGCACCTGCTTCATGCCAGCAACTGTGCCAGGTCCTGGAGATATAAAGCAAAAAGAGGAAAGGAAAAAAATGTGAATCCTTTAGGCAAGCAAATAAGAACAAGGAAACCAATGCCTGCTATCCATGTTTATACCTTCCAGGGCGATGGTGTTGAAAATGATGCCAGGAACATAATTATGGTTCTTAGAAATGCCTTGGCCATGAGGAGATTTTTCTACAAATATATAGTACATATGCATATGTGTGTATTTATATATTGTGTGTATGTATGTATTGTATATATGTATATACATATATGCATGTGTGCTGCACCTGATCAATAAAAGGTACTAAAAGGTCTTATTGAAGACCACCAGTCTGTGGAAGAGACTTCCAGGAATAAAGTGATTATGTGGTTACTTGATGGCTTTGTATGTGAGTGCATTATATTTTTCTACTTGGTAATCTGTACAATATATAGTACCTTTAAGGTGTACAAACCACAACCCATTATACCAGAAAGGAGCAGCAGAGCTGGCAAATGACTGCAGGTTTTTATCTGTGTGTCCTGCTGCCAACAATGGGCTGAGAGGAGGAAGGGAAAGGAGGGAGGGAGAGAGCATCTTGATTTGCAGGTCATTCCTTTAAAGCAGCTAGCTTTGCATTATTTTGCTGACTACAGACCTGATGAAAATCTGATGAATGTGATAAAATATGACCCTTTGTCCATTATGGCACCAAGATGAGAGCAGCCCGTATTTGGCTTCTGGGAGCTGTGCAGTCAGTGCACTGCATTTAATATAAAAATATGAAGTGTTCAGAAACTTGGATGGAGTAGCAATCTCTGCTTTTAGAAATATAGCCCTGGGCTTTCAATACTTATAGTGCCATCATCAGGGCACACTAGGTCAATGCAGAGCCTAAAAAGCAAATACCCAGGAACTTGGTCTGGCCACTGGGAGAGAATTCTTAACCCAATGATGATGAAGGAGCCAATATGCAGTGGCTAAATGCCAGCGTTGCATTACAGTATATATGCTTAGGAAGAGCAATTCATGGGTCACACGGAAAGCAAAATCTAAGGAACAGATTAATGGTCCTTGTTAAGGAAATCCAGTCCTTCCTTAGGCATTTATGTGGGCCTACTGTGTGAGAGGCAGTTTGTTGGGCTATATGAAAGATATGAAAATACAAAGCTACAATAAAGTCTTAAAACATCAATAATACATACAATGTCATATATGAAATAAGATATAGAAGAGATAAGATGATATTTAAGATGTACTTTATAAGGTAACACAACTTTAATATATAATATCCTACATAGTCACAATAAGGTATGAAGGCACAAATTTCTATATCAACCATAATACATAGAATGTTACATATGAAAAATATATAGAAGAGATGATATTTAAGATGTACTTTATACGGTAACATAACTTAATACATAATATCCTACATAGTTACAATAAGGTATGAAGACGCAAATTTCTATAACAGCTATAACACACAGAATTTTTATATATATGAAATAAGATAGGGAAGATATAAGATAATATTTAAAATATAATTATCAGGTAACAAAACTATAACATATAATATTCTACACAGTTACAATAAGGTATTAAGGGGAAAATTGCGGTATATATAGCTATATTATCTTACATAGGGAGACATGTGAGATAAGTTAAAATATATAAAATAAAATATAGAAAAGATACTATTTAAGATGCACTTATAAGGTAACATAACTATAATATATAATGTTCTATATAAGTACGTTAGAGAGGTACAAAAAAGTACTTTATGAAGTTCAAAGGGGAGGTTTATTACCAGCAGGGATGAGAGTTGGGATGAAGGAAAGATTAATGGAGGAGGTGGCATTTGATTTGGTTTTTAGAATACATTTAGGCATTCACCAGATGAAGCAGAAGGAGAACACATAGGCATAGGGATTCACTTAAATAGAGATATAAAGGAGGAAAAGCAAAAGGCATGTTAAGAAGCTAGAAAACCGTCCATTTTGGTGGGAGCAGAGGGTGAAAGGGTGGAAGCAATATGAGCCAAGTATAAAAAGGTAGAGTGGTACCAAATTTTATAAAGTCCTGAATGCTAGCAAGAGAGTTTGGACTTTATTGCATTTGGTATATGGATCCAACTGAAGAGCTGGAAGACCAGATCTATGCATAAAGATTAGTCTGAGAGCAACATGACAGTGGACTCTGGGGAGAGAGTGGAAGTCATAAGACCTGTTAGGAAGAGGCATTATCAAGGATTCCATTTTGGGAACAAGCAAACTATGAACAAGAATGACAATAATAAACCCTTCCAATTGGCAGACTCATCAGAATGTTGGAGCTAGAAGGGAACTAGGAGGTTATTTAGTCAAAAGATGGATTCTCTCTACAATGACAGTGACAAGAAATAGCCTACAGCTAAAAACTTCCAATAATAAGAAATCATTATCCTTCAGAACTGTCCATTCTATCTTTAATAACTCCTGATTATTAAGAACTTGTTTTATTTTGTGAGTCAAAGTTTTTGTCTTTGTTACTTACACTCTGGTCTTAATTCTGTCCCTAGTTGCCAAAAAGAGTAAGTCTAATAATAGGATTTCATAGGATCAGACACTATCTAGTACCATCCTCCCTCTCCCAATTTTACAAATGAGGCAACTGAGTCCCAGAGAGTTTAAGACAAAGAAGTTGGATTCTACTGGAAAAGTCTTGCCCAAGGTCACACAGCTCTTAATCTAGGCTCTATGCTGACTTAGTCTTCCTGAAAATGGCTCTGTAAGTTTTGAAAGCCCACTGTCGGCTTTCTGAAACTAGACCTTACACTCCATCCAAATGTACTCCACCCAAGCCTTATTCCAAATCCAGTGTTTTTTTCCACCATACTGTAAAACCATATGCAAATTATATAATCCTATACAGATTTAAAAGATAGCAATCATATTAAGGGATGCCTTCCATATCTAAGGAATCCATATCATGATACAATGGAAGGAGCATGAGCTCTACAAGCAAAGGTTCTGTGTTCAAATTCCACATCTGATGATTATGACTTGTGTGTGACTTTGGACAAGTCACATAATCTTCCTCTCTCCAGGATCTCAATTTCTTCATCTGTAAAATAAGAAGATGGGATTAAATGGACTTTAAAGTCTCTTCCATCTCTAGATTTGTGATACTATTTTCCTTCCTAAGTCTTCCCTTCTCTAGAGAAAATTCCTAGTTCATTGAATAAATATGAATAGGGCATGGTTTTGAGTCCTCTCACCATCCTGGTTGCCCAACTTTAAATGTATCTTTGATACCAGAAGAAGATACAACATTGCCCATGTGGTACGACCAGAACAGAGTACGGTGAGACTATCCAATCTATTGATTTGGACAATATATTTATATTCATGTAGCTCAAGGTCACATTGATTTTTTTTGTTTTGTATATATTTTTGATTCACATTAAACTTGAATTTCTAGCAAAACTGCCATGATGTTTTTTTCACATGAACTGTTATCTAGACACGTCTCCATCTTGCATTTGTTCTGTTGTTTTTTTGATTCCAAGTGAAGAATTTTAAATTTATACCTATCAAATTTTACTATATATCATTTTATATATAATATATGTGTATATATATTTTATATTTCATATAAAATATATTTTTTATTTTATATAATATTTATATATATATTATTTTATTATATATTTATTCAGCTGACTTTTTAACTCTCGAAATCTTCAAATTGTTGTTGATGATTTATTTAAAATATTGCTTACTCCTCCCTACTTTGTGTGGTTTGCAATTTGATAAACATGCCATCTTTTGTTTTCATTCCAATCATTTTTTAGAATGCTGAATAGAACCTAGTACTTCCTTTGAGACCACCCTACAAATTACTATTCATCCATTTAATCAATATTATTTGATTGATTTAATCAGCTCTAATCCGTATAACTGTAAATTTAAGCCTTCTTCTCTACCTTGTCCACAACAATAAGGTAAAATACTTTTTCAAATACTTTACTAAAATCTAGGTGTCCTATGCCTTCACACTTTCTAAAATCTAGGTTTTTTTATATCTTTCATATTTCCCATAATCCTGTCCCAAAATGAATGAGGTTAGTTTGGCATGACCTGTTCCTGAATCAATGGTAGTTTTTAATCTTACTGCCTGTTGCTTTCAAATAGGTTACAAGTCATACCTTAAAACCCATTCGAGATAGTTTCCAACTTGTTGTTTTCAGAATCTATTTTCTTCTTTGTTTTGAAAATTGGGCAAATGCTTATCTCCATTCCTGCGGCACTTCTCCCGTTCCCATATTTCACAGATAACTCAGCAATCTTTGACAGAAGTTCAGTGATCACATTTCCAACATGTGCCAGTTTTTTTTTTTTTTGTGGGGGTTGAATGGGAGGTTAGTTAGTGCTTTCAAGGCACTTTCATATATGGGACATCATTTAGTCTCACAACAAACACATGAAGTAAGTGAGTCTGATATAACGTTCATCTGACAAATGAGGCAACTAAAATTCGTTGACTTTGAGTGGTTTGCCTGGTGGTGGTGGTGGCTTGTCACACAATGTTAAGGCCACTGAAATCTCCATCCCTGCTACCTAAGCAAAGGAAGCAGGATTATACACTGAAAACTGTACAATAAGACAAAAAAGAAGGGATACCATTGTAGTAGCAATTTAGATTTGAAGATCTTTCCCACCCATTAATAGGCCATGTGACCTGCCTGTGTCACAGAAAGCTTAAGTCACATGTGGTGGGAGGAGCTTCCTGACAGGAAAAGGAAGTTATGTCACAGGAA
Organism: Trichosurus vulpecula; assembly: GCF_011100635.1. Lineage (NCBI taxonomy): Eukaryota > Metazoa > Chordata > Mammalia > Diprotodontia > Phalangeridae > Trichosurus > Trichosurus vulpecula. Next base: position 410,609,339 of record NC_050574.1, on the reverse strand, counting down.
ATGCAGAGAGAGAAAGAGAGAGAGAGAGAGAGCGACTCAGTTATGGCTGCTAATGGCTGTTAATGATGGTTGTGGCTGTTAGAGCTGAGGTAATGAAAGTTGACCTCCGATAAGCTGAACGGACTGACGTAGCTGTACTGTGAGTTTGTTTTTGGGAAGACCCCAGCAGGGGATCAGAGAGGTTTTGGGATGGCGAGGCTTCATGCTATGATATTATGCATTGGATGCTTCACAGCTGTGAGGAATTGGGCAGATGGCTCATGGAATATGGTTCTCTGGTATCTGAATAAACGGCTTACTTCTTCTACCTTCTATGTGGAGAGTCACGTATACTCTGCTATACAGAACCACATAGGCATTTTGACAATTATCATCTACATTGCAATTTTTGCCTTATACATGATGCAACCATGTATAGAGAGAATGAGAAGGAGAGAAAGGATCAAGGAAGAGAGAAGAATCAAGAAAGGAAACACAAATGGTTTCTGGACATAAACCCACCTACTCCACGATTTGCCTACTTTTGCCCCAATTATTCCCACCTCTATCCCCGGACTTCAAAGTAAAATGATTCTGAGTTTCCAAGTACTTCCCAACTTTATCTCTTCCATCAATGAACGGCTTTGCCCTGAGTGGTTCTAAAATAAATAGAAAATATTTTGAAAAAGAATTGTGGGGCACTTTTAGACCCCTGCATATTTTAGCAACAAATATACATGCCCTTTATATGAGATTCAATTTGGTGAGCTCTTCAGAACCATTCACTCTATCATTATTTGATGTCATTGATTAATTAATTTAATGATTTCATTTTCCTTTATTTTATTTTTTATGCTGTTCATTCCACCATTGATATTACAATAGTGGTTATAGTAGCTAAATAAAGCAGGTGAAAGGGCCACCAAGATGAAACCAAGGAGTGCTTGTTTTCATATGTGTGTAAACACAATATTAAAAACAAATGGCATTGACAACCATTTAAGTCGCAAAACTAAGCATAGATTGCATTTTCTGATCCAAGCATCTGTGTCCATTGTCAATATTAGTTTTGAAGCTTTTATGTCATCGCAAAGAACCTGCTTTAGCTACTTGCATGTGCCAGAAACTAGAAAATGGAAACACTGCCACCTGGTGGTGGATAGTAGAACATATCCAAGCAGCCACAGGATAAAGTTCCAGTCCTGGAGATTTCTAGTTATTTCCATTTGTTCTTTTGAAACTTTCCTGTTCTGCTGAAGATAGACCGGCTAAGTGGACTTAATGATTTACCTTAGCTATATGTTTCATTGTTTTCATCATTAAATAAGAATATATAACCAAGGAGAAGAATCCCTTTTCAATTTTAACCTTTATTTGGTAAAAATTAAGGATAAAATTAAAATGAAGCACTTAGTTTTATTATCTCTATTCAATTTCCCTTTTTATATGGCCCCCAGAACTTTGCATAGATGAGGCTGGGTATATTTACTAGAGGAGATAGACAATAATTGCATTGGCAGGGCAGGCATGGAAGAATTATGATCGACATTTTTTTTTAACACAGCAGTACTCAAACATCTCCCCTCTTTTTATTTCCTCAATATTTCCTCAATATCATTCTGTACCTGGAAGAATACTGACACACAAGCTACTGGAGTGTCGGGAAATACAGCCTTGAACATGTGATTACAAGTATAGGTTTCTTAGAATTCATAGTAGATCTCACTGAAAGTCATTGCATTTATCAGATTAGATGATTTAAGGGAATATCCAACTAGATGAGATACGATGGATTGTCTCTATTTGAATAATCATTAACAGTCATACTTTACCTTTTCTGGGAGTATAGTCTTGACTGGGTTTTCAAAATTTTTTTTTGTTGTTGTTACTGTCAATCATTTTCAGTCATGTCTAACTCTTTGTGACCCCATTTGGAGTTTTCTTGGCAAAGATACTGAAGTGGTTTGCCATTTCCTTCTCCACCTTATTTTATAGATGAGGAAATGGTGGCAAACAGGGTCAGGTGACTTGCCCAAGGTCACACAGCTACTAAGTATCTGAGGCCAGATTTGCAGAAAGATGAGTTGCTGACTCCAGGCCGGGCACTCTATCCTCTGTGCCACCTAGCTGCCCATTATCTTTCCTACCCTCTGTAATAATCTCTTATTTAGCTTAAAAAACTTCTACACTGAATTTATCTAATGAGACAAAGTTAAATATATTTTAAATGTAATTATAGTTTTAATTTAATAGGTTATTTAGTTCTAGAAAGTTATTCTTTAGACTTTAATTTCATAAATGAAAGGAAGGAATGTGGCTATTTGCTACCCTTATTTGGATCCTTCTCTTCATTGTCTGGCACCCCCTAGTGGCCAGTTGGGTACATGATGGTGAAAGACCTCCATGTCTTGACAGTTGGAAGTTCAGGCAATTTTATAGAAGCACCTGACAAAGTTTTAAACATACAGTGGGGAGCCCTTATTCCCTAATGATACAAGGTCATCCATGGGTCATTCATAGGGTCATCACCAAGAAGACTTAAGAACATCCACAAACCTAGCCTTGAGACATCTTTAAGGGTGTATAATCTAAGATTGTGAGTCCTGCTAGAGAACAGAGGAGAGTTATAAATGGATGGGATCTATTTGCAATTCCTCCCTGGTAGGAGAACTTGGGACTCTTACGTCAGTATATTTGTATTGCTTCCAAGATGTCATGTGATTCAGTTCAGCTTAAAAAGGGATCTGGACATATAATACCATTGTCTTCTAATTACGAATTTTGCAAACGCATCTTCACTGAAAGCAAATTTTACCTTTTCAACAATTTTCATGATAAATTCTTTGAGAGTCTGAAAGGGGGTCAGGAAGATATCTGTTAATGGATTTAGTTGAAGACTCTCTGTAACAAAGGAGTCAAGATGATAGCCAGCTCTGTGGCACCTCAGTCATTAATGAGCACCAGCAATTTCATGTATGGAGAAATTATAATCCTTTTGTAGCAGAGCATGAGAGATTAATTCCTGCTGGCAAAAGTAAATTCCAGTTCCATCCTTCCCTGTGGATATGACTTTTCTTTAGTCAACGACTTCACTCCACCCTCTGCTCAGGAGTGGATAAGCCCATTTAACCTTATGGGGAAAAGCAATTCAAAAGCAAAATCGATCAAAGCTACTGTTTCTAATGGAAGGAATTACTGCTTCTCACTCAGCAGCTCTCCTTCTACCACTTAAATCTGCTTCCTCATGGTTCAGGCTTTAATCTAAAGAAAACCTTGAATTCAGCTTTTGCTCCACTTTGGGAAGCTATGGAATAAAAAACCCAGTAAGATTCTTTTTCATTTAGTTCTAGAGCCCCCATCTGTGACAGAATCTCAACAATCCTGACAGAGAATTTGAATTTTTTTATCCCTTTCTCTTCCTTTCTCTATGCCACACCCATTAATGTCCTTTTCTCAAATCCTTCATAGTAATGAAAGGCATTCAAATCAGGAGCTGCTATGATGGATCAAAATTTATCTTGGGCTGGCATCCAGTACTAATTAAACAAAAATGGAAGCAAACTTTAGAACGCAAAGAAAAGCTCTGGAACTTATTATATCATATTATCAGAGCATGTGATCTCTCGTAAAGGGAACAGCCAAATCACCATCTGGTAACTTCAGAAGTCAAAGTTTAGTAGGAACGTAAAATCATTGATATAGAATTGGACCTCAGGGGTTATTTAGTTTAACTCCCTCATTTTGCAGAAGAGAAAAATGAAGCCCAAGGTAGATACGGCCCAAGGTCACACAGGTGGTCAGTGATGCTCTCCTCAAAACCTGACGCTGTGGCAGCACAGAGCTCCAGAGACTGTTCAGTGTATGCTGGACACCAGACGCTATGTCCCTCAAGTCCCTGATCCAGCCTCCTTTGGCTGTGGAGGGGTAGTAGCTGACCCAAATACGAGCTATGTCAGCTGCCTCTTGTCCTGCCCCACATTCTTGCTTGCTTATTGGAATCATGCACTGAAGAGGAACTTTGCTTAAACCTTTTGTTGCCTTTCTCTTTCCTCAGGGAATTTCTTTTTTTTTCCCTCTTTCAGGATGAGGGAAAAGCAAACTATTTTTTTTCTAGGTTAGTTACAGCCTCATTATTCATTGAGGCTTACGTAGACAGGTTTTGGGGATTCTTCTTCTTCCAGCAGAAACTGATCTCCCATTCTCCACTAAGTAGCTATTCATCTTTACTTCATGCTCTTTTGTCCCTTTTTGTATCTCTGGTGCTTAGCACAGGGCCTTACACAGTGTAGGCACTTAATAAATGTTGATTAATTGGTCGATTGATTCTACTAGTTGTCACTCCAACTGCCACTCCTAACCCCTCACGCCACTCTCAACATCTCTAACCTATGTTGTAAGAATTATTTGATTTTTCCAAATTCTATACTCACAGATCAGAACTTCCATCCTCTCCTCATTTTGTCTAGTTATTCATGTATAGAACAGCAGGACCATAATATAATGGTTTTTTCAATGATATGCTGTTTATCTAATACTCCTGCCTCTATAAATTAAAGTTTTTCAGTCTATGAGAACAAAATTCTATACTTTGTGAACCTGCTGATTTGCAAATTTACTTTGTAAAGTGAATTTCTGTTGACAACTGCTCCCATTCTCTATAACAAATGTGCACAATTTAATTTTGAACATGGAACTCAATTTTTTGTAAAAGTCATTGTACAGATGAAGAGAGACAAAAGCATGTATTAACATTTGTCTCTACTCAAGCACATAATCAAAAAAACTCCCTTGATAAAAAATAGCAAATGAATTTCAAAATGAAAAAGGGCATGCTTATGAACTGTTAGGGGTGGGGAACCTGCAGCTTCAAGGCCGTATTTGGCCCTCTAGGTCCTCAAGGGTGGCCCCTCGACTGAATCCAAACTTCACAGAGCAAATTCCCTTAATAAGATTTGTTCTGTAAAACTTGGACTCAGTCAAAAGGCCATACCCAAGGACCCAGAAGGCCACATGTGGCCTGGAAGCTGTGGGTTCCCCAACCCTGTTAGAGTAACTAATCTGGTCAAGCCCATTTTTATTTATAGGCTGACAGAAGGTTATCTTAGAAGATGCATATTTTTCTTGTTTCATGATAACATTTAAAATAGTGAAATGCCACTTATTGTGAAAAGGCAAATGGCACAAATATTTATCATTGTGTAGTCTTTTACCCTATTCTATTTAGCTTAATAAATGATTAATAGACAAGGAAAAAAATAAAAACAACATATGCATTTAAGGCCCTTTTGTTATGACCCAAGGACTCAAGTGAAGCTGACCTAGAGGATCTAGGGAAGTACTTAGACAAGGGGAAGCTTGTAAAAGCTATTTGCTTATACAGAGGAGAAGGAAGAAGTGACTAGTAACTGTATTCAGCTAAATTCACCCTCTTCTATAGTAGCTATGAACAGCTGCCGTTTGCTTTGGGTCTTTGGCAGGAAGCCTCTAATTGGAAATCCAAGATAGCTGAGCAAGCGAGACTTGGAAGATTGTTCTAAATACATACAGATTTCTCAGGAGTCTCAGCTGCTGAGCCCCCACTCCCCACCCCAGAGGCTACTAGCTTTGTCCAATAGCCAATTAGCCACGGCTGTTAGCTCAATAAGATGGCAGAGAACTAAGGATTAGTGCTCTCGTTTTCACCAAATATGGAGGGCAGGGAGAATTTGTTGTGATCTTAAGAGTCAATGATATTTAATTTTTGGCCTCAGCCAAATAACTGTTTTCTGTGCTCAAAGAGAAGGCTAACTTCCTTTCCATAAAAAAGAAAGCAAAGAATACCTCTCAGTTTTCCAGAATATCAGGAAGAATGACATTCTCTTTGGTAAAGTAGATTGGTGGGTGGGTGAGATTGGTGAAATGAATAGGATGGTACAAGACTGAAGTGGGTGGAAAGGAAATTGAGTGGCATTGTCAATTGATTAAGAGTTGGTACATAATTGGTCATAAATATTTTAAGCAGGTGCTTAGGGTCGAGCCTACCCACAAGGAGTTGTAGCAAAACAAAGCTGAAAATCTCAACCCCTATGATTTAGATGGTAAATCGTGCAGTGACTTGTATTAGAGTGTGCCATTATTTTAGTGACTTTTGTGTTCCAAACATAGGCCAGGCCACCCACTGGAGGAAAAAGTTAAGAGATTTAGATAATGCCTCTTTAAGCTTTAGATTGTTAGGGAGAATGAAGAGTTTCTAAAGGAAACAAAAATAAGTTGTCAGTGGGGAAAAAAAAGGAATCTGATATGGAAAGAGGGAGTTGACACTTGTGAGAATATTGGAGAGTGGGAGTGTTTTTTATGCATAGGATAAAGAAAAGGGAAAGGACTACTGTACAATGAGAATTTTAAAATAGGTGTGAGGTTTCTCCTGAAGAGAATGAGCTGAGTACTTTTGTTGAGGTTTAGGGGTGCTGGGACCCCAAAATTCAAGGGCAAGCGATGTGTGGGTCCTGCCTCAAATGAATTCAACCCAAGCTTTCTTTCAGGTAAAGACAAGGTTTATTAGAACACCAGTCAGGGTGGGCATGATTCTAAAAACGCGCAATATTGCTCAGAGTGAACCTGAGCCATCGGCTAGACGATTAAGGAATCGGAGCATTGGCCAGGCTCTTAAGGAATCTGAGCACTTTAATGGAAGGCAAGAAGGATTTTTTATGTGGAAGACTGGGTAGGTCTGATTTTGGATTTGGGTTTGCAGACCACAGCTTAAAATGTAGGTATGTCAATTTCCTCACCAGAAAAGTAGTATGCCTAATAAAATGCTTGTAAGACTGTATTTGTAGTATCTTGCAAATATAATTTTAAAAGGTCTTAAATTAAAAAGTATAGGGGAGGGAGAATATTGCCTATGTATCTCCCAAGTTAGATAACAAAGAAAGAACCTACAAAGGATTTCCTTCTTTACCAGTTGAGAAATCTTGATGTTCACAGGAGACAAAACTCAAGAAAGGAGTCAGGAGTTAGCCCATAGCCTCAAATGTCCATACATAAATGCCTGAAATTTAGGAAACAGGCAAGAGGAACTTACTCAAAGAGGAAAATTTGACCTTTTAGGCATCACTAAGGCCTACTGGGATGAAAGCCATGATTGCATTTTATTCAAAAGATAAAGGAGAGGTAAAATGGGTGGGAAAAGAAAATAATGTAATTGTAAATGGTATGCAATGAAAACAATATTAAAAAGAAAACTTTGAAAGACTTTGCAATTCTGATCCATACTATGACAAATCCAATTCCATAGGACCAAAGATAAAGCACAGTACTCATCTCCTGTGAGAAGGTTGATGAACTTAAAATGCAGAATGAGATATATTTTTGGATGTGGCCAATGTGCGAATTTGTTTTCCTTAAATATGTAAATTTGTTATGTTGATTTTTTTTCTCTTTTATTGTATTTTTGGGGTAGGGAGAAGTAAGAGGAAGTGAAAATAAATCCTTGTCAATCAGAAAAAAATACGATAAAAAAGAAGTAAGAGAATTTTAAAAAAAAGTGTAGTCACGTAAGGAAATCCAGGGACCTATGAATGGAAGTGTGATGGGGAGTGTTTGGGGGAAGTTAATGGAATGAAAAGCAGAAATAATTATGTCACTGGAATATTCTACAGATAACATGTCACAATCCTTAAACAGATGCATGATATACTAATGATGGGAGATTCAACTATCCAGACTTTCTCTCTCTTTCTCTCTCTCTCTCTCTCTCTCTCTCTCTTTTTCTCTCTCCCCATTCCTTCCTCTCACCTCTCACTCCTATTCCTCTTTGCTCTCCTTCCCACCTTTTCAAAGGAATAGTTATTAATTTTTTGACCCAACTTACTGATAATTTCATCCTTTAAAAAGTAGAGGAACTAACTAAGAGAAATTGTTATGTTCTAGGTCTGATCTCTAGAGCTGGTGGTAAAGAATGAAGGGAATCAGGTATAGTCTGTCTTGCACTCAACATTTTGGGAAAGCAGATTTCAAAAGACTCAGAGGAAAATACAGGTTTGGTCTCCATGAAAAGTCAGGCCAGGTGGTATGGGAGATGTTCAAGAATAGAATTATGGAGATACAAGAGGAAAATTTCCAAAGGGGAGGAAAAAATGGCAAGTGATCAATTTGGATGCACACAGAACTGAATAATCAACTTATATATTAAAATAAATCAACATTGCAATGTGGCAGCAACAAAAGCTAGTGCAGTCTTGGACTTTATTAAGAGAAGCTTAGCTGCCAAGAATAGGGAGGTAATAACTAGACCTATTATACTCTGGCATAATTATACCTGAGTATGCTGGAGCCAGCTTGAACCAGCTTGCTAGGTCTGATGGTAAAATTTCAATGTGAGCATATCAGCAAATGCTACAAATTAGGGCTTGCTTTATTGTTTTTTTTTATTGTCTATATTTAAGAAAGCTATGGAAAAATGTTAATAATGCAGTTTAAACTTTAAAATGTGTTGTGTATACTTTTTTTTCTGGAGACTGGTTGTTGTACACATACCAGCACAACCCTGCCTCGTATGTATTACTATATTTAGTTCTGAGGGCTCTTATTTAAGTAGGACATTGCTAAGCTGGAGAATACCCAGAGGAGTGAAACTAGAATGTTCAAGTAGAGATTGCAGTAACCTTGAGGGGAAGTGACCATTATTCTTCAATTTCATGAAATATAAAATGATGGTAAAAATAGATAAAACAGGTAAACAGGTAAAAAACAGATTTCAGAGTAATGGGCTTCATTGTTGTTGGTTGGCTGTTGTCCTTCATTCTCGAAGAGGACCAAAATGACATCACTATGCTAAAGTTTCAGTGTGTCTGACTGTGGCTGATCAGAACAATATGAGCTTGGAATGTTCTACCACAGGTTGGGCACAAACATTCCACATGAATATTTGGGATGGATTCTCCAAATCTGTGCATCTCATGTTTCTTTTTAGCTACTTCAATTCTGCTCTCCTCATAGAGCACAGCAACTTCTCTGATGTGGGCACACCATTCTGAGTGGTCCTATGCCAGTATCTCCCATGTCATACAATCAATTACAAAGTTCTTAACAGAGACCTTGAGAGTGTACGACTTCTTCTGACCACCATGTGAATGCTTACCATGTGTGAGTTTTCCATAAAATCGTCTTTTTGGCAAGCATACATTTTGTATTCGAACAACATAGCCAGCCCATCAGAGTTGTGCTCTCCGAAGCAGAGTTTGAATGCTTGGCAGTTTAGTTTGAGAAATGACCTCAATGTCTGGTATCTTATCCTGCCAGGTTGACCTGGCCCGCAGGTCACACAGTCGTGGGTTAGCGAAGCTGGAGAGGTCCGGGGGAGCTAGGCTCGAGGGGAACCTAATGGCTCTAAGGGCCAAGAGGCTCGGGAACGGGATCACGGAGAGGAAGGAGACTAGACGCGCTGCTGGTGAAAAATGTCTCTCTTTATTGTTCCTGGTAAGGGTTTTTATGAGCATGTTATCAGAATGCCACGTCCCCAGAGGGGTGGCTATGCATAGGACGCAGGCCTGCGTCATATCCCAGAAACGAGAGTTAGCCAGGAAATGAGAGCTAAGCGAGAAATGAAAGCTAGCGAAGGGAGGGGGCGTGGGTCAGGCAGAGGGGAGGGGTAAGGCGATTTTCCAGTCTCCGGCACCAGGTGATCTTCAGAATCTCCCTAAGACAATTCAAATGGAAGTGATTCAGTTTCCTGGCATGGTGTTGGTAGACTGTCACCTTTGCACAGACATACAACAATGAAGTCAACACAGTGGCTCTGTAGACCTTCAGTTTGGTAGTCGGTCTAATACCTCTTCTCTCCTACCCTTTCCTTTGGAGTCACCGAAACACTGAGTCAGTTCTGGCAACGTCTGTGTCAAACTCATTATCAATGTTTACATCCCTGGAAAGTACACTACCAGAAAGTACACTACCAAGATAAGCGAACTTATTCACAGCATTCAAAACTTCTTCATTTACTTTAACTGATGGTTTCATGTATGGATGGTGATGGCTGATGGAGAACCTGTGTTTTCTTGGTGTTAATTATTGGGCCAAACTAGCACAAGCAGCAGAAAATTGATCCATACTTTGTTGCATCTCAGCTTCGGAGGCTGCACTGAGTGCACAATAATCTGCAAACAGAAAATCATACACCAGCACTCCCTCCACTTTGGTCTTGGCTTGTAGCCTTTTCAAGTTGAAGAATTTACCATCAGTGCTGTCTTTGTCCTCATTGAAGGCATTTGACAACATGGCCGAAAATATCATGGTAAAAAACATGGGAACAAGGACGCAGTCTTGTTTCACTCCATCAGTGGCTGGGAAAGCACAAGAGCATTGTCCAGTATCTAGAACCTGGGCAAGTATGCTATCATGAAATTGACATATAATGCTGATCAACTTCTCTGGGCAACCAAATTTTGACATAATTTTCCATAAACCTTCATGATTGACAGTATTAAAGGCCTCTGTCAGATCTACAAACATTTTGTACAGACCTCTGTTCTGGTCCTGGCATTTCTCATGGAGTTGTTGGACAGCAAACACCCTATCAACTGTTTCTCAGCTCTTTCTGAAGCCACACCGCATCTCAGGTAGATGACCATCTTCCAGGCAAAGGATTAGCCTATTCAGGAGGACTCTGGCTAGAATCTTGCCAGCAATGACTAAGAGAGAGACCCCACTGTGATTATCGCAAGACAATCTATTTCCTTTACCTTTATAGAGATGGGCAAAGGAGGGGTCTTTGAACTCCTGAGGGATAATCCTCTCTTGCCATATAATGTGGAAAATTTTGGAGCCACATTGATTAATGATAAGGACATGATCCTAGAGAGATGGGCTGAACACTTCCATAGTGTTCTGAACAGACCGACATCAATCAATGCTAAAGCCATTGACTGTTTACCTCAGGTTGAAGTCAATCCCGCCCTAGTTGAAGCTCCAACTGAAGAAGAGGTTTTGAATGTCATTAGGCTCCTTTCATGTGGCAAAGCACCTGGTGCTGATTCTATTCCAGATGAGATTTACAAGGTGGGGGTCCATCTGAAATATTTATAGTAGTTCTGTTTGTGGTGGCAAAGAACTGCAAATTGTAGGGATGCCCATCAATTGGGGAATGACTGAACAAAATTGGGTATATGTTCATAATGGAATATTATTCTGCTATAACAAATGATGAGCTGAACAATTTTATAAAAACATGGAGAGACCTCCACGAAATAATGAAGAACAAAATGAACAGAACCAAGAGAACATTATATACAGTAACAGCAGTATTGTTTAAGAACACCTTTGATCAACCAAGTCATTCTGACTATTATAAATATGCAAATTAACCACAAAAATCCTATGAAGGAAGATGCTATTAGACTCTAGAAAAAGAACTTACATATATATGTATATATATAAAATAAATGTATATGTACATGTATGTATATATACATATACGTGTATATATGTGTGTATACATATATGTGTATATATACACATATGTGTGTATATATGTATATACATACATACACATACAAATTTGTGTCTGATGGTAGACATCTCAAAATGTTGGGTGGGAGGAAGGGGGAATATTACTTCATAACTTTGTTGTATACTTAAAAGTATAGCGAGTTGTACCCAATGCATCTGCAATTTCAGGTGCAATATCCTTTTTCTATCCCACTTTGTTACGAAAATGCTTGTTTTAATTTCTTAAGTCCAGAATATATATTTTTTTAATTCCCTACCCCACCCCCAACCTATTCTAGTTGTATAAAATATCTCAACAAACTCATCAGAGCCGGCATAGTCTGGCCCACCAAACTCCTACACGGGTAATAGGCCTGACATCAATTAGTAACTCGTAAGGAAGTCAAGACCCAGAAAGGTAAATCCAAATAATAGGTTGCCCGGGTGAATGGAGACAATGTGTTGTTGGCAGTCTCCATAAAGAGATTAGCTCCAGTTCTTGGAGGAAGTAAAAAGAATTGGAAAAAAAAATCACATGCAGCACTGCTGGAAGGCTGACTTCAATCAACCACAATAGGGTAATAGAGGAGATTAAAAGAACTGTATGTCAGGATTGGCATATAAATAAAATTTACATAATTAAGAGCAATTCTTAAGAGCTACCACTACTAATTTATTGTTGATGAAAAATAAAGCTATACATTAGGTGGCATCTAAAATTAATGTGCTAAAAGATAGGTCTGGATATTTGTAGTTACCCTTACTGCACTCTAGATTTGTTTTGGGAACTGGAGAGTTGAGATTCTGGGTAACAGCTGTGTAGAAATCCTTACTATCTTATAATACTTGCCCTGGTCAAGTTTTGGGCTACTTGACTCTCCTCATCCCCCCAACCCTCTGCAGAGAATTATTATTTATGACTTCCATCCCCACCCACTACAAAATCACTGGGTTTATTATAGGACACCCTATAGAGGGTCAAGGTCCTAGTCGCTAGGAGAATCAGGAACGTGGGTCTTCTCATGTAACCGACTTAATTGTGATGACCTGGTATGCGCATTAATGGAACACAGCAATTAGACTTCATAAGCTTTTCAGCCACATTTAAAATCTGCTCCCATTTAGCTATTAACTGATAGCCACAAAATAAATGATACTTCTCTAAAAGAAAAATCTAAGAAGTTAAGATCAAAGACCATTAATTTAAGCACCCTCAAATGCAGCTATATAAAATAACACCAAATTGGGACACATCTAATTCAATTCATCATGTTGTTACAAGTCAGGCTGCAGAATGGGGAGCTGTCATGCTGCGGAAGGACCTCCCTTTGTAGTCCACCCTTCTTCAAGTATCTCTCCATTCTTCTTTATCTTCCCAAAGTGATCTTCCTTAAGCCCGTATCTGACTAAGTTACTCTCCTATAGGCTTCCTATTGCTTTTAGGATAAAATCTAAACTTCTCTGTTTGGCTTTAAATTTTTTTTAATTCATTTTGAACTTAAATACAAAAAGAAAAAAAGAACATTTTCATGTACACAGCACAACATAAAAAGAAGATTCATTATAAAACCATGAATTTCCATTTCACACTGTTCACTTTTCTCTTTTGAAAAATTATGTAATAAATACTATGCATTTTTTTTCAAAGCTACCCTGCTTTTCTGTGCTTCCTTCTAAGTTCTTTCATTCTCTGCTGTGCCCTTTTTTTATTCTCCCTCCCTCCCCACCCTGCCCTAGAGAAGGTTACCATTAGACACAAATATGTGTATATATGAAAAAACATGCCATATATACTTTTATTCATCAGTTTGGCTTCGTAGCTTCACTCAAACCTATCTTTCTAAACTCATACATTACTGCCCTCCCTATACTCTACTAACCAGCCAAATTGACTTTCACTCTGTCGTAATACTATTGGATGTCCCCTATGCTTGGAATACAGTCCCCCCTATATCCACATCATAGAATCTCTTCCTTCGAGACACAGATCCAAATACTACCTTTTACATAAAGCCATTCCCAAACCTTCTAATTGCTGGGCTCTTTCCTTATCTACCCTGAATTTAACAACCTTATATTTATGATGTGTTTATTCTACTTACATTTGCTTTTTCCATGTTGATAAAGTCACATGTTCTCCCCTCTAATAGAATGCAAGCTCCTTGAGAATAGCTATTATTTAATTTCTTTGTTTTTGTATCATTGGCACCTAGCACAGTGCCCAGCTCATAGTAGTCACTTGGGAAGTTGATTTGCTTTTAGAGAGGAAACAAGTACTTATTAAGTGTGTACTACATGCTAGGAACCCTGCTAAGTGCTTTACAAATATTATCTCATTCTATCCTTACAACAGCCCCAGGACTATTATTAGCATCTATTTTACTGCTGAGGAAACTAAGGCAGCCATAAGTTAGGTGACTTGCTCAGGGTTACCCAGCGAATAAGTGTCTGAGGCTGGATTTGATCTCAGGTCTTCCTGACTTTAGGTCCAGAGCTGTATTCACTGCATCACCTGCTGTTAGTGAACTGAATGTGATATAAAGTCAAAGTTAGCCTTTTGTCGTTTATATCCTGAAGTGCGCATTGCTCACAATTGCCTATATTCTGAAGGAAAAGTCAGGTACTATCCTACCACGTGCTAATGTCCTCCCTCATCCTCCAATTGCTTTGGTTTTAATTTGTTTTAATTTTCTATTTATAATTGAATATAACACCAATAGCATAGGAATCTTTTGAGACTAGGTCTTTTGGGCTTGTTATCCCCATGACTCAGCACAGTGCACTGGCTATAGAGAGTGATTAAAAAATGTTTTACGAATGAATAAACCAAATTCTTATTTTGTCATAAGCAGGAAGGGAACCATATGTAGGGTGACATTTTGGCGCAATACAAAACGCAGTTTACATCCAACAGCATTTTCAAATTTAAAAAATTATTATTCTACCCTTTATTATGATTTTCACTCTTTCCCTTTGTTTGAATAACATTTTCTGTTAATTAACAGATTCTACCAAATCTGCCATCAGATAGTTTGCATATCCTGAAGATCTGGACACTACAAATCAACTAAAAACAACCGTATAATTGGAATCTGATTGTCTCAGGAACCTCACTCATCTTTCAGATGCTACTCTATGAATCTTCTCAGCTTGGCAAAATTTTTTTTTTACAGTGAGTTTCTCTGACTAAGGCCTCATTTCTCTAATATGTAGGGAACTGAGCCAAATTTATAAAAATAAGAGTTACTACCCAGTTGATAGATGGTCAAAAAATATGAATAGGTAGTTTTCAGAAGAAATCAAAGCCATTAATAGTCACATATAAAATACTCTAAATCACTATTGATTAGAGAAGTGAAAATTAAAATAACTCTGAGATACCATATGATACCTATCAGATTGGCTAACACGACAGAAAAGGAAAATGACAAATAGTGGAGAGGATGTGGAAAAATTGGGACCATAATGCATTGTTGGTAGAGTTTTGAGCTAGGCTAACCGTTCTGGAGAATCACTTGGAACTGTGCCCAAAGGACTATCAAACTGCATAACTTTTCTATTCAGCAATACCATTGCTAGGTCTATATCCCAAAGAGATTTTTTTAAAGGGAAAAAGGCCTATTTGGTACAAAAATATTTGTAGCAGCTCTTTTTGTGGTAGCAAAGAGACAATGCACATCAATTGGGGAATGGCTGAACAAGTTGTGGCATATAAATGGGATAGAATACCATTGTGCTATAAGAAATGATGATCACAGAAAAACCTGAGAAGACTTATATGAACTCATGCAAGGTTAAGTGAGCAGAACCAGAAGAACATTGTACATCACAATAGCAATATTGTTAATGATGACCAACTGTGAAAGACTTAGTTACTCAATCGAGACAATGATCCAAATCAAATTCAAAGGATCTGTGATGAAAAATTATTTCTTTTATCTGCATTTTCTTTTGCTAGTACAGAAATTTTTTAAAAAATGCCTCTTTACTGACTAAAAGAAAAAGAATCTTCCTAGTGGGATGTCTAAAACTACTCATAGTCATGCTCATAAACCCCTTCCCATTGGATCTCTCCCCTTTAAATAAGTAAGAATTTATCATATGTCAAATGTGCTAAATATGTAAAAATACTAAAATGTAAAAGAGTACACATTAAACAAATGCATTAATAGCAAATACTCCAAGCACTCATGCTCTGTTAAAAAAACAAACAGATGAAAAACATGGCACTCCCAGCCCCACAGGGAGAAATATGATTCCAGTCTGGCCTTGGTTTTGCAGCTCAGTTCCAGCCCCCAAGATCAGACAAATAGAACAGGACGTGATGGATTAATCACTTGCCCCTTGGATGCTCAGGGAAGGCTGCCTGACTCATCATATCTGTTCATCTTGTGCATCGCTTAATGATTAGGAACCAACTGCTACTGTTGTCATTATGGGGGAGGTGATCTCTGCCCACGATCTGGAAGAATATGACCACTTAAGTTAGGAATGAGGAAAATTATCAAGGGGAAAGCTCTCAAACCCTATGAGATATGACATTGCAAGATTGAGTGGCCATTTTCTCCTATTTTCATTTCTTCCATTTCTCTGCACATCGGGGCATCCTGGGATGAATGGGCAAAATGGCATCTCTGAAAACATCCATTAATAGCAGAGGAAATTTGTTCTATGACTATGGTTCCTATTATACAAGCAGGATGAAGTACACCCACATACACTAATTATATCATGTATACAAACTATGTAGAATTTGTTTTACTTGGGACATTAGCCCCGTGTATGAAAGAAAACATCCATTTGGACAAAAATGGTGGGTATGCGTGGAAGCAAGGTGAAGTTCATAAGGAGATTCTATGTTCACTCTAACCTTACTTTTAGCATTCAGTTGAATGTGCACACAAATTGTACACTAACACCATTTGAGGTGGTGTAGGCTAAATACTTTCCCTGGGGCTTTCATGCATTTTCAATAACGTGCAACAAAACAATCAGACTTTGTCAAATATTTTTACATGTCCCACATGGCTAGAAATGCTTGCCAATCTTTTCTGATTTGATAAATGAGTTGGCATTTGCCTAAATAGTCCTAAAAAGTTTCTCCTTGTTAGTCTTAGTTGAAAAAGTACAAAGTTCCAGCAATGAGTGTCTCTAGGCAGAAATCTACATTGCATATAGTGATTCTAAGGTCAGCTCTCAGGTTTTAATCTAGCAAGACCTGAAAGGAGGGCACATCTCTCGGTTGTGAAGACATATTTTGAACAAAGAAAATAGGACTTGAAGTTTTCTATCTTCTCAGTGAGATCATTGGTGTGGGTTTGGTTTGTAGATGACCTTTTTCCATGGAACTTGACAAAGTTCCAAAGATGGTGCTTAGGCTGCACCAAATGTGGTCTCAATTTTAAATATTAACATTATCGTTTAAATCCAGAGATTAAAATGAAATTCAAAGACAGTGAACATAACCGGAACAAATCTAAATGGAAAGAAATGCCTGAACCTTTTAGAAGTGAATTTTTTAATGATAAAGCTCTGTCTGGCTGCACAGGCTGTTCCATCTGATGGACAGAATGCTCGTAAAATATCTTTCTTGGCCTACCCAGATCCCAAGACAGCTTTAATTCAACTCACAAGGTAGCGCATACGTCCTAGCAATCTCTTGCCCTTGAGAAATGAGAAGTTCCTGTTTTTATTTTGTTTTTGCTTTTTTCCTTGTCAGCCTTCACTATCTTTGAGGTTTACTTTGACAGCACTGAGGCTGGGGTGGAACAGAGTCACATACACAGAGTAAGGAAATCATTAGGTTGTATAATATCTTTCCATCCTAGAAACCACAACTTTAAAATATTCCTATTGTTTTTGTTTCTTTTGCTTTCTCTTTTGACAGCTTACAGGAACTTTGGGACAGCTGGAGGTATACACTACTTTAAAATTCAGATGTCTACATCTGTAACTCTGTTCCAGAAAGTTCATGTTAAGGGAATTTTATGTATTAAAGCTTAAATTAATTAAATGATAATTTATACATCTTAGAGAAATCCTACATTAATTTTGAGACAAACTATTTTGATTTTGAAATTAAGTCTAAGTATTTGTGGGGATTTGTTTCCTAGAACTTCTACTTTTCTATTTAAGCAATAAGAAAAAATATAAATAGAAAATAAAAAACAACTGGAATGTTGTTAAAAATTGTCAGAAATATGCAAATGTGTCAGGTTTCCCAAAGTGGAATCATTTGAATTATAATACCCCCATATTTCAATGGAACTGTGATCTCAATGAAGTGGGTACTCCTTCTGGAGCAGATCACAAAGTCCTTCATACCATCTCATTCTATATGATTTTTGTCCATATCTATTTTTTCATATATCCTACATACAGGATTTATTAAACATGGAGGTCATCTTCTGGTTCCTTTGACATTTCATGGCTATCAGTGAAACACTCTCTAGACCAGGGCTTCTTAAACTTTTTCCACTCATGACCCCTAAGAAGTGCTGCTCTAGACTACATGGCCAGTCTGTGTCCTTGATGGTGCCTTCAACGTTTCTCTTGTGCAAGTCAAAATGTTAGCAATATGCTGCAACTTTCTTACACAAACCATGTTCTCCTATTATCCTTTGGGTTCTCATTTTATGCTCCTGAGACCACAATGCCAATCAATAAATCAACAAGCATTTATTTGGTTTCAATGTGCTAGGAACTGGGGATTCAAAGGAAAAAAAAATATGGAACAGATCCTGCCCTCAAGGAGCTTATATTCTTCTGAGGGATACAATGTGTACATGTCTAAGTATATACAAAATAAATGTAAGGCTATTTCTTAGGGGCAAGGGGAGGCTCTATTACATTAGAGAAAGGCATCATGTAGAGGGAGATAATTGAGCTAAACTTTGGGAAAACTTGTAATTCTAAGAGGTGAAAGTCAGGAAAAAGTAGGTTCCAGGCATAGAATACAATTTGTAAAGCTATAGAGATGGGGAATTGGAGCATCATATATGAGAAACATCAAGATGGCTGAATTGACTAGACTGAAGCATGTATGAAGTGGAGTTATGTATAATAAGCCTAGAAAATTATTTTGTAATCAGGTTAAGAAGGCTTTTAAAAGCCAGACATAAGAGTATACATTTGATTTTAGAGGTAATAGAGAAATCCTGGAGCTTATTAGTCTGTTGAATGACATGGTCAAACCTGTGCTTTAGGAAAATCACTTTAGCAGTAATGTGGAGGATGTATGAATTGGATAGGGAAGGGACTTGGGGCAGGAAAACCAAATAGAAGCCTATTTTAGCAATTGTAATGTTAATACAATTTGAAGATCTTCCCTGCCCCTTAATAGGCCTATATGACCTGCTTTGAACCTGAGTCACATGGAAGCCTGAGTCACATGAGCCTGTGTCATGAGGGTTGTAACGCCCTCTGGCCCTGAAGAAGGGTATATATACTCTGAGGTTAGCATTTTGCTTTAGGGCTCATTCATTGGAAGAGTGTTCATGTGATTTAGCCAGATGGGACTCTGGGTAGCTGTTAAGGAGGCTTTGAAAAACCCAGATATTGGTGCTTTTCTCTGGTAACTATGTGTGTATTGCTTTTGGTCAGATAGTTGGAAGCCCTGTCTGTTAGTCTTTGCTGTTTGTATTTGCTCTGCTTATATAATTTCTGCTTGCAATTTCTGTTTGTATTTCCTCTGAAGTTCAGGGTTCTGACTTTTCCCCTGAACTAAGTAAATTTTATACATACATACATACATATACATATATATGATATATATATATATAGATATAGATATAGTTTGATTAAAGTAAGATTGTTGACCCCTTTAAAGTTGCTTTCCTTTAGAAAAGCAGATCAAAGAAGCTGTGCTAACAGCTCCATTGAAATATGGGGGTATTATAATTCCAATGATTCCACTTTGGGAAACCTGACACATTTGCATATTTCTGGCAATTTTTAACAATATTACAGTTGTTTTTTATTTTCCATTTATATTTTTTCTCATGAAATTGCTTAAATAGAAAAGTAGAAGTTCTATAAAATAAATCCCTACAAATACTTAGACTGTGTGCTGGTGTTGTTGGTCTTGCACCCCCACAGCAGCTGTGAGCAGCATTGTTGTTACAGCAGTCCAGGTGATGGAGACCTGTGCTAAGGCTGTGGCTATGTGAGAAGAGAAGGGAACAGATCTTGCATCTGCAAGAGATGTTATAGTGGTAAGAGTTGATGAGATTTGGTTGCTGCCTGGATGTGTGGGGTAAGGAATCACGAATAAGTGTGATGATTGTGAACATGGGAGAATAGAATGTCAATAGTAACCTAAAGGGAAATATAGGAGATCAGAAGGGGAAAGGGAAAAAGCATGGAATAAGCATTTATGTAGTGCTTACTATGTGCCCGGCACTGTGAGAAATGTTTTTTTTTTTAATACAAATGTTAACTTGATTTTATTCTCTCAACAACCCTCCAAGTAGGTACTATTATTATCCCCATTTTACAGGTGAGGAAACTGAGGTAGGCAGAGGTTAAGTGACATGCCCAGGTTCACATAGTTAGCAAGTATTTGAGGCCCAATTTGAACTCAGGTCTTCCTAATTCCAGATCCATTGCTCCATCCACTATTCCAGGGATTGGTTTTGGAGGAAATATGAGATAATGATCGAAATAAATGGGATAATAGTTGCATAGTGTTTCCATAGTAAGCACCATATAAATGCTAGTGATAGGCAATCATGCTGATGATGATGACAGTGACAATGATGACTAGTTCTGGTTTAGACATGCATTTCAGATGTCCGTGTGACATCCAGTTCTAAATGTTCAGTGGGCAAATGGTGAAAAAGAATTGAAGCTAAGAAGAGTGACTAGGGCAAAAATATAGTTCTGAAAGGCATTCGAATAGAAATCATAACTAAATTTATCAGAGTTGATGAGATCGCCAAGAGAAAGCATAGAGAAATAAGAAAAATAGTGACAAGATAATAATTAGGGGGAAAGACCATAAAGATGATGATTTAGTAAAGGATTCTGAGAAGTAGAAATAAGGTGGGTAGGAAGAAAACTGGGAGGCAATGTCATAAAAATCCAGAAAGGAGAAGATATCTAGGAATCCGGGGTAGGGTTGGGGGGTGGGAAGGAATGGTCAACAGAATCAAATGCCACAGAGAAGCCAAAAAGAATAAAGAATCAAAAAGAGGCATTAGATCTGATAATCAAGAGATAATTATTAATTTTGGAGAAAGCACTCCTAGTGCAATGATAATATCAGAAGTCAGACTGTAAGGGGGTCAGAAGAAAATGAGAGAAGAGGAAGAAGAAGCAAAGAAAAGGAAGGAATTTTTAATAGGAATTTGGTCCCAAAAAAGTGGAAAGATATGAAGCGATAGCTTGAAGATATATAATGTTGTATTTATATAATTATTACATAATTATATAAAAATATAAAAACATTGTATTATATTTTTAAGGTAGGCAAGGGAAAGGAAACCAGCATAAAGGAAGAAATTAAAGATTGGAAGGCAGTGGGGGAATTGAGATGATTTTGTGTCCAGTGATGCAGCATCATTAGAATCTGTATTTTAAATATGAGTTTTTTGGGGTAGTGAGCATCTTGGGAATTATTCAAAACATCTTACAATTTCCCAGGTGATATGACAATTTACATTCTCCATCCCCTTGCTTTTTCCTGTGTAGATTGATAATCTCATTTGAATGACCCAAGGGCAGCTTATTGTGCTGATAATAGTAATAGTCAAAAATTAGGATTCACTTTGCTCTAAGGAATTGCACTAGCCTCAAGGAGGAGGGTGGGGTGATCCAAAGTTTTCAATAGGAGGAAGAATTTGAGGAGCAAGTAGGAGGCAAATTCTTTGGGGATTTTAATACCATGTTTCTATACTAAGTCATGTCAACAAATATTTATTCAGCACAAATAATAAAGTTTTCTGAGAGAGACATGACATAGCCTCCCTGGGAAATAATTCCAGGGTCTAATCATAAGTGCATGAAAAGTGAAATAGCAGTAACATTTAAATAATAGTCCAAGACAATAATAGGAAAGATGCCAAAAGGCACTACCTGACTACTTGTCAAAACAATCACACAGAATCACTGTAGCACTCCTCAGAGCAGAGCTTACTTCACTCAGACAATGGTAACAGAAGGCTTTACAAATCAGCTAACAATGGACTTGAGTCAAGTGGGGAGGGGAGGGCATTTAGGTGGGAAGAATGACATGTGAAAATGCAAGGAGGTAGGAATGGGAAAAGATAAAGTATTAGTATTAGTAGCAGTAAGTCTGAATCATATTATTTAGGGTTTTGAATGGCAGCATAAGATATTTATATTTTGTTATATGTCTAGCTACACATAAACTCATTTATTAAAAAACCAGAACTATTAATATGACATATAGTGCTAGGTTCTGTGAGGGATACAAAGATAAATAAAACCTAGTTCTTGCCCTCAAGGAGCTTACCGTCTAAAGAGGATGCAGCAATACAAAAACAACTACAATAGAAGATGGATTATAAAAGTACAAAATGAGATCTATGAAGAAAAGTTCATTGGAATTTAGAGGAATGCAAGATTACTTGGGTCTGGGGATGGGACCATGGAATATTGCATAAAACAGGTGGCACTGGAGTTGGAACTTGAAGGATACTTTAGAATAGTTTGTCTTTTATTCTTGAAGAGGACCAATGACATCTAGAGGGTGATGTCTTGACTTGTGCATGAATTGATATGAGAGGGGCAGAGGTGCACAAAGTCATCAGCCTCACTCTCTCCTCTGGAATCATGGAAGTTCAGTGACAAAACAAAGGTTAAGATGACTAGGAAGGCTCAGGATACAGTGAATGACCTTGGCCTTTCTAAATTAAGGTCTTTCCCAGGTCTAAGTTTGTCTTAGGCCACACCCATTTGATGACTAGGGACTTCATAGGAGTTGTGACAAAAGGTGGCTCAATTTACCATGACAAAGATATCAATGTGGGAGGACAAGACCCTCAGTGTTTCTGGCCCAAACAGAAAACAATTGTTATTTACCCTCATTCTAAGTCATTAAAATCCAAACAATGAGCTACTGAGGATTGTGTTGGGGCTATAATTGGCCATTCAATGAAAATGATTTAGGTTTTAAGATGGGGTCAAGTAGCTCTATTTAAACACTTTTAAAAGGCTGTCTTTTCAGAGCTATATTTCAAGAAATCAAAAATGAAAACTGCAGGACAAAAAATAAGTTGTCCCAGCTTTTTGAAAAGAAGAAGACAAAGAAGGAAGAAGACAATGAAGAAGATGAAGGAAGACAACTACAATGAATGAAGATGAAGGCAAAGAAGATGAAGAAGAAGATGCAGAAGAAGATGAAGACAAAAGGAAGAAGTCAATGAAGAAGACAACAAAGAAGATGAAGAAGGAAGACAACTATGACGAACAAAGATGAAGAAGACAAAGAAGATGATGAAGAAGAAGACAGAAGACAAAGACGATGAGGGAAGAAGACAATGAAGAAGACAACAAAAAAGATGAAGAAGGAAGACAACTACGATGAATGAAGATGAAAACAAAGAAGATGAAGAAGAAGATGAAGACAAAGTAGATGAAGATGAAGAAGATGAAAAAGAAGATGAAGACAAAGAAGATGAAGACAAAGAAGGAAGAAGACAACAAAGAAGATGAAGAAGGAAGACAACTACAATGAATGAAGATGAAAACAAAAGATGAAGAAGAAGATGAAGACAAAGAAGATGAAGAAGAAGATGAAGACAAAGAAGATGAAGACAAAGAAGGAAGAAGACAATGAAGAAGACAACAAAGAAGATGAAGTAGGAAGACAACTATGATGAACAAAGATGATGAAGAAGAAGAAGAAGACAGAAGACAAAGACAATGAAGAAAGAAGACAATGAAGAATACAACAAAGAAGATGAAGAAGGAAGACAACTTTGATGAACAAAGACAAAGAAGATGAAGACAAAGAAGACAAAGACAAAGGAAGAGGAGCAGCATTGTACAGGTCAGGTTGTGGTTAAAGGCCATTTTAGGTGGAAAAGCACAAGGCAAGCTCAAAAAATGATGAGTTTGACAAAAACAACTGTGCTTTCATTATGGCCCCAGGCCCAACGCTTCATTCTCTGTTACCTCTAACCCCGCGCAGCCCTTCATTGTGGTTACCTCTGGACTGCCTCAGGCTATTTCCAACCATTAAGCCATCTAGACCCCGTCTCTGTTACCTCCAGTTTGCCTTAGCCTATTGGCCACTCCTAGATCCCACCCAAATCTTCCCACAAATCTTTTTCCCTATAAAAGAGGTTGGTCTCATCTACCAAATATTCAGGTTCTTAAAAATCCTGTCTGCTTCTATTGGTGAAACAACAAACCTTATCTCTGACTGAAAGAAGGCTTGAGTCAAATTCTTCCTAGGCAGAACCCATGCATTTTGGCTTTGAATTTCAGGGTTTCCAGCACCCCTAGATCCCAATAATACAGCTAGAGACGTAGACTGGAGTCCAAATCTGTATAGGTCCCTGAATGCTAGGCTTATTAATGGTGATGATATAACAACAGTAAAAATGAAGATATATATTGCTTTAAGGTTTACAGAGCAGAGGACAGGTAATATATGGGAATCATTCTGATTGTACCTTGCCATAATCCATGACATGATATTGTGATTAAAATAAATGTAATGTCTCATTCTACAGATCATTGATCTTAGAAATGAAAAGTACTAAAGAGCTCATCTTGTTCAGCCGCTTCTGCCTTCCATAAGTGAGTTATTAGTAACCTCATAAAGTAAAGAGACCCAGAGAAGTAAAATGACTTGCACAAAATCATGAAGCCAGTAAGTAACAAAGGGGAAGAGGGTCTAGGACTTAAGGCACTATTATAATTGTTTATTTCCAACTGCTCTCCCTGCTGTTAAGTAGTTGAATGGTTATATTACTTTATATTTGATTAAATGACCCTTAACTATTTTACCGGTCCTATTTTGGAACTCTCTAAGAAATTTCATTATTAAACTTTCCTCGCTTTAAAATATCAAGGGGAAAAAAAAAGACTGAGGAAGATAGTCTAAGACAGGGCTGTCCAAAATGCATTTATGAGATTTATGCAGCCTGCCTTCAAGCATAGAAATTTACATAAATGCTTTAGTAAACAAAGCCGAGCTACTCACAGAGCTCTCCCTAAAATGGCAAATCAAAATATATTGTTTATTGTTTCAATAAAAACCTAAGGTTGGACAGCCCTGCCTAAGAGATCAATCTCCAGTGTGGTTATTATACCTATACATATATACATGTGTGTGTCGCTGAATATCTTACTTCTATTATATTATATCTCCAGACTTACTACCTCATTTTCAGTTTCTATTGGTTTTGTTCTACTGTATTGATCCAGTAATTCCTTACACTGTAATTTAACCAGGTTATTAGGGGATGGGGTGGGGAAGGGGCAGAGGTGGTACTAATGTTCTGAGCTTTGTTACCAGGAATAGTCAGATACTGGGTACCAAGAGATCTCTAAATTTCACATGCTCCAAATACTGAAATAAGCCCAGTAAAATGTGTGTTCTGACATTTTGTATATAGAACATTCTAGTAGACATAGGCATGTTTTCCTATTTCCTTACTATCTTCTTCTCCAGTAAATCCCATGTATATTCAATAAATTTATTTTAAAAATAATGGGAGAGGAAGGAAAATACCTATTTAATGAGTATATAGCCATTAGACTAAAATAGAATACAAATATTCACTTCTAATAAAACAGCTTCTCCGAATTGAGAAGCTACTACAGGCCTATATACTCTGAGCAATGTGGTAACATAATGGTCTCATCTCATTGCAGCCCAACTAACAAACTATTGCATACATCTCATCAACAAGAAAACCAGTTGCCATTTGCTGTCCATTCCCTAGTCTGCACCCTCAAAGAAGGAAAATAAAAATGCAGGCTATTTTGGTTTTTGTTTTTTAATTTTTGCTGGTGCATCAAGAGGAAACACTCAGATGCTCAGCCAGGGCTTGCTTCTTGCCATTTTCCATCTGAACATTTTCAGAATGGTGCTAGCTTCAAAGCTAATGCTATTTTTTTATATACCTGCTCTCAGATCCTCCTCCTTTAGCATGTGAATCTACAGCCTCTGCTTTCCAAGTTTTGTGCTAGGACAAACTATCAATGACTTTGTGTAAACATTTATACAAAAGTGGGAAAATCAGAAATAAAATATCCTGTGAATTCATGGAAACCTGTCTCTCCGCTATGGACATTCTTCTAAGGGTGATCATCTTCTTTGCTATAACTTTCTATTGTGATAGATTTTAGGAGAAGGGGAAAGGGAAAGGGTTTGATGCCACCTTTAATGACATGCTTTCAAACTGTTAGAATTCCACAGTATTTGTTAAGTGCCTAATATATGTATTATGATTGCTCTGGCCTCACTCTTCCAAGGCAAAGTCAGCTATACCTCCCTCTCAGGATTCTAGGGGCACTCCAAAGGACAGTGGGGTGCAAGAATAGAAGCAGAAACATTTTTCCTCATAACCTTATATACTTTCTCTCATACCACCTCAGTCTCTGGGGAGGGTGGGCTCAGATTTTATGCAGTTTCTACATAGCATAAAGTACACACTGTCTCTTTAAGGTTCTTTTCATAAGGAGTAGTTAATGGTGGAAAGAGTAGAAAAAATGTTTTTGTGTAATGGAAGAGACTTATATTGATTGTCACATGATGTGCGATAGTGTCACCAGAAGAACATTTTTATCCCTAACAAGAGTAGATAAAGAACTTTATTTTTGGAAGAGCATTTTGATACTAACAAGTAGAAAAAGAACTGTATCCTTACATACATTGCTAATATTTGTGTAGGAAGAAACACAGTTTTCAGATGTGATTTGGACTGTTTTGAAGAGAGAATGATTTGCTGGGTGAGAAATTAGACCTCTGTCAATAAGGTAGAATGATGTCTCACTTACGTGGGATAAAGAAGAATAAAAAGATCTTGAATTTATTTTTTAAAAAACATAGATAAATGTGAGTGTAAAGAGATAGCTTCAAGAGCAAAAAAGTGCTTGGTGTTGAAGGCCTTGGAGAGCTGCCAAGTTTTAAGATTTGAAAAGCACTTCCCAAATATTTCATCTGAGCCTCACAATGACGCTGAGAGGTAGGTCCTATTATTATCCCCATTTTATGGAGGAGGAGATGGAGGCAATGGAGGCAGACAGATCTTAATTGCCTTTTTTTTTTGGAGGGGGAAAGCAAAGCAATTGGGGTTAAGTGACTTGCCCAAGGTCACACAGCTAGTAAGTGTGTCAAGTGTCTGAGGCCAGATTTGAACTCAGTTCCTCCTGAATCCAGGGCTGCCGCGTTCCCCCTAGGCCTCTTCCTGGGCCGGGGGTCGCGGGCAGTCCTCCCCGGGGGACCTCTTCTGCTCCTACACCGAGCCTTCGGTCGTCACCGGCCGGCCTGGCCTCCACCCAGACCGGAATTCACCAGACAGAACGCCAGAGGATCTCGCTCACGGTCTTTATTGGTACATCTTCCACGGCGACTGCTCGACTCTGACTCTCTTCCCCTATCCCCGTACATTATATAACCTATTGCAGCCAATCCAGTGGCGAGAGCTATAACATTGCCTTATATGGACGGGCTTCATCCTAAGCCGGCACCGCCCAGCGATATACCCGGAAAAGCGTTATACCCGGAAAGCTGTAGTCCCTGCCCCACCCTCCACCCAGCCCTAAGCGGCGTCCCACCCCCACCCAAATCCCAACAATTCACCCCTTAAACTAAAATTAAAAGGAAGAAGGGGAAACATAGGGCAGTGCTCACAAAGCGGAATCAAGATCCAACCAACCTGAGGGGTCCTCCCCCACACCTACGGCCCGCAGGGCGCGGTAACCAACCCGCTGGCGGCGAGAAAGCAGGGAGATGCGGGCGCAAAGAACGCGGACCGCAATAAGCAGGGCGAGGAAGGCCGCCGCAGCAGCCAGGTAGGGCCACCACCGCAGTCGGCGCAAAGGAGCCATTCCAGCAAGGGGAGAGGTAACATTCAACCTTTGAACAGTTGAGAAGGGGGTCGGAGGAGCCAGAAGAAAGGGGGTTGGACGCAAACGTCCTGGGGGGGAACAGTCTGAGGAGTCAAGGTCCAATTTTTTCCCTCTTTCTCCCAAGAGAGAACCGCCGCTCCCGGTGAACGATGAGGCTGGGGTCGACGGTCGACGAGGGAGTTTGCCGAACATTTTAGTAAAACAATCATGTCCATCTGCCAGAGAGCGTTAGAACTGTCCCCTCTGGGGTTGCGAGCTCTTTCCGGGATGCGGGGCTGAAAGGGGGCGCAAGAGGCACAAGCTTTGACAATGTCTCTGGCCTGCTGTCGAGATATTCCGTACAGATGACGGAGAGATCGGGCGGAGAGGTGCCAACGGGAATGGGCCAATTGGGCCGGATCTTCGGAAACCTCATCCGCGACAGCAAGGAAAGTCTCAGGCGGCGACCGGAGGGCGGCGTCCACAACAGCATTCCCCGAATAGATGGGGCCCGCGGTCGTCCGGTGAGAGTGGACATGGAGGAGGTAAACGCGGGCCGAACGAGTCTGCAGAGCCTGTTGGACCTGTGAAAAGAGTGGGTGGAGCGGTACACCGGGAGAAATAAAGGAGTCTGGGAGGCCAGAAACAAGCTCCACGGCATATTTGCTATCTGAAATCACATTAATAGGCGTATCAGGGAACAACTGGAGCGCCTGAAGGATTGCCCACAACTCACTGGGCTGCACCGAGGGATATGGAGAGAGCAGTCGCAGGCACTGTTGCAAATGGGGGATATACAGCGCCACTCTGTGGTCCTTAGAAGCATCGGTAAAAATCTGGGGCCCCTGTACCGGTTGCGGGCTCACCGGGGACGGGGCGAGGGAGATGGGGAAAAGGGGGATGGTCTCCAAGAGTTTGGGCAAAGGGCCGCCGCCCACCGGGACGTCAAGCAGTGTCACCGCCCACGCCCAGGACGCCTGCATCAGTTCAGGAAGGACGGGAACAAGGTACGGTGCGTCCAGGGTGGGCACACAGCCTAGCAACGCTAGGCAGCGACGCCGGGCTGCTATTACAAGGCGAGCCAAAGCGTCCAAGCGCCCCTCCAGCGAGGAGGCCGCGCCTGAAACATAGATCCACTCAATTACTCCATGGGCCTGATACAAGGCACCCCATGGTAATAGGCCGTCTTGCAGGGGCCTAAAATAAACTGTCTTATTTGGCTCATATCGTGTCAGCGCGGACGTGGCTCGAGCAATGATGCGATGCAGTGCATCGCGGGCTGCAGGGGTCCAAGCTCGAGGAGATAAGAGCGGACCCACTGCACCGAGCCCACAAGTTTTTGAAAATCATTAAGAGTCTTGCAGCGCGCCTCCTGTAGCACAGGAAAGGGGCGCCGCACGGAGGTCTCCCCCACCACCGAGCCAAGATACTTAGCCGGGACCGTAAGTTGGACCTTCTCAGGATCCAGGAACAGGCCCGCACGGTGTAGCGTCCTCCGAACATCTCTCAAGCAAGGGTCCAACAATTGCTGAGTAGGCGCCGCCACCAGGATATCATCCATATAATGAAGAAGGAGAGCTGAAGGGTGGTCCCGACGGACCGGTTCCAGCACCCCGTCCACATGTCTCTGGCACAGCGTAGGGCTGTTGGCCATTCCCTGCGGGAGAACCTTGAACTCGAACCGCCTGTGGGGACGAGAAACATTAGTAGATGGCAGAGAGAACGCAAACTTGGGGGTGTCTTTCGGGTGGAGGGGAATGGAGAAAAAGCAGTCCTTTATGTCCACCACGGCCAAAGGCCATCCAGCCGGAATGGCCGTGGGAGAAGGAAGCCCGGGCTGGAGCTTCCCCATTGGTAACATAATACGGTTGATGGCCCGCAAGTCCACCAGGAGTCTCCAGCGGCCTTTTCCACCGCGTTTTTTAATGACAAAGGCAGGAGAATTGTAAGGGCTAGTGGAGGGCCTAATTTGGCCCTGAAGGAGCAGACCCTGGACAATCTCCTCCATTACGACGAGCTTTTGCAACGGGAGGGGCCACTGGTCTACCCACACTGGCGTGGTAGATGTCCAAGTGATTCGGGGTGTGGGGGTGCCCGTGTCACGATCAGTGGCCCTCAAGAGTTTAAAGTATCCGGGCCGGACAAGGTAACCTCGAGCTGTGCAAGGATGTCACGACCCCATAGTGCATAGGTGAGACCGGGAACGCACAAAGGGCTAAACTGGCCCTCAAGCGCGTCCCGTCTCCAAGTCATAGGCCTGGCGGCCTCCCATGCCTCCACTACTCCTCCCACTCCCTTTACTGGCTTGCCAGCTCGTCGGCGTGGAATTTGAGGAGGCCACTGGTTGCGGGGCAGCGCGGAGCGATCGGCTCCCGTGTCTACGAGACCCCGCACTGGCTGTCCCTCCACCAGGAGGATCATCATGGGGCGGTCCATTGTGATCTTCTCCATCCAAAGGCAAGAATCAGCCTCTGTGTCCTGGAACGGCACTGCCTGAGCGAGGACCTCACCTGGAAAAATATCAACTAGAATAGGGTGTGGGTTAACTACCAGTAACGGGTCACCGGGGGCCAGCACCTGGGTGGGAACGGTATAGCGAGACTGAAAAGGGTTCCCCGTGGCCAGGAGCACTCCTGCTGGCCCTTGGACCGGGATTTCTATTGCCCCCCACGAGGGAAGGGTGGTTGAGTCTCGGGCCGTAAGGACTGGACCCGGGGGGGGCGAGTTGCCCGCTTTCTCGGCCCCCCGTGCTCGTTTCCCGACTCCTGGGTGGGGTTCCTTTGGTCGGAGCGGCAAAATTTCGCCATATGGCCAGGCTTTCCGCAGCGGAAGCAATTTGGGGTGCCTCGTCCCGACCCGCAGCTTTGTGGACACTGGGCCCGAAAGTGACCCAGCTGACCACATTTAAAGCACCGACGGTCGGATCCGGAGTCCCGGGAGACCGCGAGGCGGTTCAAAGCCTCTACCAGGGCGTCATTTCTCGCGGCCTCCTCTTTCAAGCGATCCCTCCGGTCCCGTTCTATGGCCGTCGCCAAGACTTCCATGGGACAGGGAGGAGCGAGGGACATCACCTTTTCTATCATTTGGTCCGGGGTGGCGTCGGGGGGCAAGGCCGCCAGAGCTGTCTTCGCCTCCCCCCGGAACCCCTCTCGGAGGATCTGCTTAATGATGAGTTCCCGGCCCGGCCCTGCAAACGTGCTGTCCACGTATCTCCGCACTCGCGTGGCAAACTCAAGTGCGCTCTCCCCTGGCTTCTGGCGCATATCGGCCAGGCCAGCTGGGGTTCCTGCAGAGGTACGCCCCAGCCTTTGCCATGCCTGTTGATGCACTACCCGCACATCCTCCAGCTCCTGGTTACTAAAAGTGGCCTGTACCCGGGGATCACTGTATTGTCCCCGGCCCAACAACAGGTCTACCCGCCCCGGGGGCCCCCCGGTGCGCGCTTGGAGCGCTCTAGCCTCCGATTCTTTGATAGCCTGGAACGCCGTGTAGTCCACAGGGCTCAGGACCCCCAACGCGAGGTCATCGAAATCACGCGGGGTCCAGACTGTGGAGACAGTCATATTAGAAAGAAGGCGCTGTGCCAACGGGGAAGCGGGGCCATTCTCCTGCACCGCCTGCTTAAATTCCCTAATGGTCTTCAGCGGCAGGGGCTGAAAAACTCGGGTACCATTATCCAGAAATAATGGAAATGCCTCAGAGATTTCTGAGTCCACCACCTCTCCGGACCGCATAGCTTCGCGGATCGCGCGAGGTATCAGAGGAAGGTACCCGCCTGATCTATCCCCCGGGCTGAGCCGCTCATAGCGGCTTTCGCTTTCGCCGTCAGAGTGGGGAAAAGAGGAAGTAGATCTGCGTTCCTGTTCTGGAGGGCGGGGCAGTGGGCGGCCCTCTGGCACACCACCCCTCCCTCGCGCCTCCCCTTCCCCGCAGGAGGGAATCGCCCGCGACTCCTCCCTCGGCCGGAAACCGGCGCCATCTTTGCTGGGTGCGCCCACCGCTCCAAAAAGTCGAACTGCGCCTGAAGCGTGGTAGCAGTTCTCCGAGACTAGTCTTTTTGTCTCTAAAAGGGGCCATTGTCCTGTATGTTCCGCCTGAGGCCGCTCATTTCCCGCCTCCTGCATATCCTCCCAAGGGTACAACGGGGGAGCAGAGGCCGCGGGCCTTGGCCCAGTTACCACCACCTCAGTCAGATCAGTCTCTCCTCCCGGGCCCCCACCGAGCGGCCGGGTCTCCGTCTGAGTCTCTGCCGTGCTGGTGTCCGGAGGAGGCCTGGGGTCGAGCAACCCCTTAATGGCGGCCATCAAGCCAAAGTCCTCCGGAAGAAGAAAACCCGGGCACTGTTTTTGATAAGACAGCATTTGCTGCTGTAAGACCGGAAAACGGTCCGGCTGAAACCCCGAGTGTATGAGCCACGGAGCCACCACCAGCAACTTTTCCACGAGCCGCTTTAGCTGCTCCGTGGAGGCGGACAACCCCCGTTTAGACAAAGCAGTTCTGACCTGTAAAGTTAATAAGTCCCGATCCTCTGGCCGCAGCAAAGGGAGGCTGCGCGCTTGCCCCATCTCCGGGCCTTTCCCCCGTTACCTGCACGGAGAAGCTGTCTGGTCCGCCCTAGTCGGGCTAGTCCCCCCTATCACCGGGGCTCTTCCGGAACTCTGCAACGGTCCAGCCGTCCTAGGCCGGTCCCTGTTCGGGCGCCAACCTGCCGCGTTCCCCCTAGGCCTCTTCCTGGGCCGGGGGTCGCGGGCAGTCCTCCCCGGGGGACCTCTTCTGCTCCTACACCGAGCCTTCGGTCGTCACCGGCCGGCCTGGCCTCCACCCAGACCGGAATTCACCAGACAGAACGCCAGAGGATCTCGCTCACGGTCTTTATTGGTACATCTTCCACGGCGACTGCTTGACTCTGACTCTCTTCCCCTATCCCCGTACATTATATAACCTATTGCAGCCAATCCAGTGGCGAGAGCTATAACATTGCCTTATATGGACGGGCTTCATCCTAAGCCGGCACCGCCCAGCGATATACCCGGAAAAGCGTTATACCCGGAAAGCTGTAGTCCCTGCCCCACCCTCCACCCAGCCCTAAGCGGCGTCCCACCCCCACCCAAATCCCAACACAGGGCCAGTGCTCTACTCACTGGGCCACCTAGCTGCCTTAAGTGACTTTCTAGGGTCACAAGGCTAGTAAGTGTCTAAGGCTGGATTTGAACTAAGGTCTTTCTTCCTGATAAGTCCAGCATTCTCTCCATTGTGCCATGGATCATGGATGTATTTGAGTATTCAAGTATACTTTAAATCAGTGATTAAATGAGCATGTCATAGTCTATGGATACTGGAATGAAAAGATACAGTCTCAAGTTTTGGAGTCAAAGGAGCCAATCCCCCTGTTTCTTTGGGTAATGTTATCCAAATATTACCCTGGGGACAAATTCTAGGGATCACAAGTTTGGTGTTTCCTTGGCTCTTTCTGTCCTGGTCATTTTAGCTTCTTATTTCTCCTCTCCCATGGAGTTAAGAGCCCCACCTGATCAGCTGTCACCCACAGGCTTGATGGGCATTCTCTCAAAGCTCTCAGCTAACTCCCCAATAAAAATCTAGTACTAGATGGAGGGCCAGCCACTCTGAAGTATGTTCTGCCAGACTGAGCTGTGAATTTAGGAACTTTTCTTGAGCTGCCAAGCTCACTTTGCCTTTTTTCCTTAGCTGTACTGTCCTGGCCAGATTACTTGACCTCCCTAAGCATTAGTTTCTGCATCCATAAAATGAACATATTTCCTTTTTCTTCATCTTTAAAATGGATATAATATTACCTGCTTCACAGAGTCATTTTTTATAGTACTATACAAACATTGAAATGTCTTGTAGAAATGAGTCATTCCTTGGTTTATCACAACTTGGTTGTCCAGAACTTAATTTCAGGGTTTATTTTCCATATTTAATTTAGATTTTTATGTGACATTTTATAGAATGACACAGCTAAATGTGTCATGCTATAGGACTACACATGAGATAAGAAACTTCATTTAAATGCTAAATAGTTATTTTATCAGTTGGAATGGTGTTAAGACAATCTCTATTTCTATAGTGAGCCATTTCCTTCACTTATGTGTCCAGGATAATGGAGAATCTTTTTTCTTGGTATTCAAATTCTCCTTTCAAATTTCTCAAAGACGCTGATCAGAAATTAGCCCAAGACAAATCACTACTAAAGTTAGGGCACATTAGTTCACCCTTATGTGACTATAAATGTATATAACAGAAAAGACGAATTAAAATACCCATGTTTTCAAATCACTTCAAAGAGAAGCTCTAGCAGAATTTTGAAAGCAGAGTCTTTGAATGTCTTCGGGTTTTTGCAGATACACCATTCCTATGGGACTTTGAGATTTGCAATGCATTTTACAAATATTATCTCACTGGAACCACATAACAACTCTGGGAGATAGGCACTATTATCATTCTTATTTTATAGCTGGAGAAACTGAGGTAGGCAGAGGTTAAGTAAATTGCCCAAAATCCCGGGGCTAGTGAGTCTTCGAGGCTGAATTTGAACTCAAATATTCTTGAGTTCATCCTCAGGGCTCAAATCCACTGTGGCATCTAGTTACCTCAGGTTATGCACTCTTTATGATAATACCCTCATACAATTTTTGGTGGTTAAGGCTACATTCATAAAATCATAGGATAATAGGTTTAGAGCTGAAGGGAACCTCGGAGGCCACCTAGTCATTTTACAAATGAGGAAACTGAGGCCCAGGGAAGGTAGGTAACTTGTGCAAGGTCACTTAGGTTAAATAAGCTTCAAAGATAGGATTTGAACCCAGGGCTATTTCTATTTGAGCTATTCTATATTTCTATTCAAACTCATCTCTGTTTCTACATATTTCTATTTCAAGCATTTAAAGACCTGCCCCACTGTTTGTATTTTGGGGCTTTCAAATACAGAGAGTGACAAAATTTGAACTGAAATATTATTTGGTCTCTCTGATTCAAGGTCCACTTCTGAAACATCAGAGGCCTATAACTGGGTGTCCTGCACATTACTTTGGTCTGAATAAAAAGATCATTTCAGGAAAATTGCTATTAAGCTAATTAATAGCAGCATTAATTATTATTAAATAATTAAATTAAATAAAATTATTAATAAATATCGATCTAACCAATTAATTAATTAATCTGATTAATCAGCAGGTACCTGATCCCAGCTCTCTTGTTCCTATTGTTTGTGTCAGGGTTTTTCTCACCGTTTACACATTGTGCTGATTTGGAGAAGAAATTTAAAAATGTTGTTTTATTTTAATGTCAGGAAATCAACTTGTTGATCTTGAGCAGACTTTAGGGGATGGAGTAGGTAAAGCCAGAATGGAAGACATGTTAATTACAAAAAATGGAGGATGATTTTGTAGAACTGGCTCTGTAGTCTGTGTTTAAGTCCTATGCCATGAATAAGATAATATTTGTAAAGGCTCTTGCAAGTCTTAAGGTGCTTTAGAAATGCTAACAATTTGTCATTGTTATTAATTCTGATTTAGCTAAAACTGGGGATGACTATGAAAAGTGGACTGCTAAAAGAACTATAGGGAGAAAACCAACATATTAGATGGGCCCCTTGTGGAAGGAACACTTAAGGACATGAACAAGAGTTATGTAGGAGAAGAGAACATGGATGAATTATCATCTTTGCTGTTGCAAGGAAGAGCCACATGGATGATATCACCAGTCTTTTGACATACTTACGCCAAATATAGTCTAAAGGAAATAGATGGATGTGAATGCAGAAAGCAAACCATTGTGGAAATACTGCCATCATTTCTTATGTACTCTATGAATAACAAGGAGCTTTCTCCATCATCTCACTGTGAAATAAGTGAAATGTATTCTCTATGGTAATGTCCTTTGAAATATGTCTTTGATACATTCACATTGACCAATTTTCTTTTCTACAGTTATAGTCACCACTATCAAAATTAGTACTTGGGTTTAAAAATATGTATATGTATATATCTATATCATCATTGAAATATTTTGTCAAATCTAAGTTTACAATGATTCAAAAAAGAAAGGATTTGTTTAAACAGGTAAATTCTTATTTTTTCCTAAAAAGGAAATAAAGGCTTTACATACTGTGAAAATTGGTAAATGAATAGGATTTTTTACTTTTCATAATTTCCAAGGTATTTCTTTAAGAGTTTCTAACATGAAAGAAAATTACGGCTTGATCTTGTTAAAAAAAATCAGGAAAAATATCCTGAAAGAAGAATAGGTGTTCAAGAAATACTTGCAAAGGTATTATAGTATGGTAGCATAGAAAATATATAAAACATGGAGAACAGTGTTCTAAATCCATCTCTTCAACTTAATATGTGATTTGGGGTTAATCACTTCATTACCCTTTCCTCATTTTCTTTATCTGTAAAATGAAGGGACTGGACCAAGTCATTTTTGAAAGTCTTATTTGCTCTGAAATGCTATAATATATGGAGTTATGACTAGGAATGTAAATATCACAGATGATACCCAGTGTCTGGAATGCTTTTTTTTCTCAAATGCCACTTGCAACAACAAAGTGGCTAGCAGTTGCTGTAGGGGTGTAAGACCCAACAAGACCAGCAACAAGAGCTGCCAGCACAGGTTCTTTGATCTGCTTTTCTAAGGAAAGTAACTTTAAGGGGTAACAATATCACTTTTATATATATACATATATATGAAATTAGTTCAGGGGGAAAAACCAGCACCCTGAACTCCAGAAGAAATACAAATAGAAATTATAAACAGAAAATATCAACAGATCAAATAACAATATTCAACAGACAGGCTTTGTCTGATCAAGATATCACATACCAGAAAGAGAAGCACCAACATCTGGGTTTTCTTCAAGGCCAGGGGGCTCCAGCCACTACCCAGTCTCCACATCAACACTCTTCCAGTGAGTGAGAGCCCCAAAGGCAAAATGCTAACCTCTGAGTTCATATACCCTATTCAGGGTCAAAAGGCATCACAACATGCGACACAAACCTGCATGAACTAGAAGCTTCTGGTGTCACAAACATGCGACTCAAATCCATGTAAACTAGGCTTTTCCTTGATTTAAGCAGGTCATCAAAGACTCCCGATTAATCAAAGAAACAAAGGCCGGACTCTTCAAGGGCACTTGATTAACTCCAAAAGAGAAAACAGTAAAAAAAAAAAAGTCCCACTTTAATTACTGATATACCACCATCTGCTGGAAAATTTTTTGGTCCCCCCAGCTATTAGAGTCTTCCCTTCTAAAGTTACTTTCCATCTACTACATGTGTGTATATATATATATATATATACACACATACATACACATACATATATACATATACATATACATATATATACACACATATATACACACACATATACATATACATATATATATACATATATAATGTATCTATACACACACATAGACACATGTATACACACATATATATGTATATATGTATATATATATGTATACACCTACCCATTTATTTACATGTTCTCTCCCCCATTAGACAGGGACTTTTTCTCTCCTTTTAATATTCAGTACTTTGCACAGTACCTGGTACATACTAAATACTTACTGAATGTTTATTGGTTGATTGAGGAAATCTCACCTTAAAGTAATTATTCTTGCTAATGAGGAGCTAAGTTCTTTCTATCTGCTGAAATACTAGAAATTCCCTTTAAATTTGGCACTCTGGGGTAAAGCCCACATACTCTACGTTAGCTATAGTACGGATATAGTACTAATTCTTGAATTAATGAATTATAAACCCAATGAAAAAAACAAACTGGATTTTTTTTAAGCTGCACCAAGTTGCCCCTTTTGTTCCACCTTTCTTTTCCTAAAAAAAAGGTTTTGTTGTGTGTGTGTGTGTGTGTGTGTGTGTGTGTGTGTTTTACTGAAAGACCTATTACTTTAGTAGATAAATGGGTGGACCTACAATGAGATAATCCTGAGAAGGGTATCATTACCATTAGTAAGTAATATTAAGTCAACAATCAAAAGGCTCATTTGACAACTTAAAGGATCAATACTAGGATGTCTTTGGTTACTTAAAGTGGAAAGTCTTGATTCCTTGGTCTTGATTCTTTTGGGAAATTGGACTAGAAAACAAATCTTGGGGTTTTTAAAGATTTTATAAAAAAGTAGAGGAATTAGCAAGTCATTATAGTTCCTATATTTTCTAAAAGTAGTGATAGCTAATCAAAAAAAGTTTGAAGCACACTAAATTCTTTGAGTAACTGGAGATAATCGTCTCCCAATTGTGTGCTGCTATTTATAAATGAGACCAAGCAAGAGCATGAATCACTATGCTAAACCATCATGACCACAGTAAAACAACAATGAAAGGCTTAAGACAGAAGGGCAACATTACCATTTGGATACACCGTGGTAAGCACACAAATTTGTGTGAAATATTTGTGTGAAATTCCCATGGAGGCAGGTAGATACCAAAGTTAGAAGGGTGACTTTTACATAGTCATCTTTACACTAGAAAAAAAAAGTCAGTGTGGTAGATAACTCTATGGAGATGCTTGCGAGGAAACTTCTCATAAGGGTTGCCTCGAAGATTAAGAATTATAGAAATAGAAAAAGGGTTTGTCTGTAGAACTAAATAGCTCAAAGCAATATTGCTTGACATTTTGTTGGCTGATAAATAACCACACTGAGGGATAAAATGCTCACCCAGGACATTTATTTGTCATAGCATCTTTGACAAGTGAAATTTCCCATTAGGCTATAAATAAAAACAGCTGTGAAAACTCTGACTTGTTATTTAAAGTGAACATGGGCTGAGTTTGGAAATGGAAAAACAGTAATTTGGGAAATTTCACCTCAAGATGTTAAGAAACATTAGGGACGACCCAATGAATTTTATACTCATCATGTTTTTTTTTTTCCTAAAATGTGAATCAGGATTTTGAGCTTTCATCTACACAACTGTTTTTGTTGCGAATAATCTCCTACTGCTCAAATAAATGACTAGAAAGAGTAAAGTTGAATTTGTTTCAGCCATAAGGAACTGTTATACTTTAGAGAGACGGGAGGCATTTTGAAGTGTGATCACAAGTTGAGTTTGAGGAAAAGCGTATCATATCTATTTTTTTTAAAGTAGGCCATATTTACAATCGTATAAATACATGCCCTTTACTCACCTAGCATTCTCCCCTTCCATCTAGTTACCACAAGTACTTTACAAGTGTTACATATTAGCAGTTATGTATTAGTAATACCAGCACTCCTTTGAGATAACAGGCCCATAAAGGCTGCTTTTCAGAAAAAAAGTGAAGAACTCCTGAAATCCAAATAGAAACATGGAGATAAATGTTGAGGGAAGACAAAAGAATTTGGCAAAACCTGGGAAGAAGTAGCTGTAGGAGGGGAAAATGGAGGAAGAAAGCAAACCAATACTGAGTTTCCGAACAGGGAGAAGAAAAAGCACAAGATTCAGAGCTGGGGTTTCTAATTATCTAATCCAATTTCCTAATTTTATAGATGAGGAAACTGAGTCTCAGAGAGAATAAGTGGCTTACCCCAGC
Organism: Trichosurus vulpecula; assembly: GCF_011100635.1. NCBI lineage: Eukaryota > Metazoa > Chordata > Mammalia > Diprotodontia > Phalangeridae > Trichosurus > Trichosurus vulpecula. Next base: position 410,570,306 of record NC_050574.1, on the reverse strand, counting down.
TCACATAGGTCATGAGTAGCAAAGACAGATTTTGAGACTATGTCCTCTGAGGCTAGATCCAGCTACTTTTGATTTTTCTAATTTAAGTTCATTCTTAGAATAAAAAAAAAAATGTTATTTCTGGAAGGCACATTAGAGATCATCTAATCCAGCTCCCTCAAGGGTCAGAATGGTGAAATTACTTGCCTACATTGCTAGTGACCAAACCAGGCTAGAACCTAGGTTTCCAGATTTTCAATCTAGTTGCCTTTCCATTAAGCTATATTTTCTCTACTAGCGTATGGTTCAAGGATGACTGTATCTTTGAGTTTCTTTGTTCAGGGCTGACTCCATTTATGGAAGAAAATACTAGTCAGCTTCCTATATTGTAAAAAGTAATCTCCCAGTGACTTGCAAGAAGATCCCATCATTTGAAGCTAGGTCTGACCTGGGCCCAGTGGCATACCAGTAGGGACCCCTAACAGTATGGAGTTTTCAGAAGGGAACTGAGAGTGGGGAAGGAAGTATTGGTGCTGAAAAGGTGGAAGGAAAACAAAAAGTAGGGACGAGGGTAAGGGCCTTTAAGAAAAAATACATAGTTCTTAACTTCTCCCAATTATGATAGTTCTAAAACTACTCCTTTCACGCGATTCTCCTGCCTTGGATTGGTGATAGGGATGGATGTATATTCAGTTCTTATTTTACTAATTCTAGAGCTAATAAAGGCAATTACAAACTCTGCCTATGTAAGTTTCAGGTATCATTTTCCAACTTCTGAAAGCTTCATTGAATCATTTCATTCAATGGTAATGCATGCATTCTCCAAGTCAATTGATTAATTTAAGATTTATATTCATAGTGAATAAAATCCAATATGATTGATTGGCACTTTATGGTTATACAAACATACATAAATATATACATACAACTATACATATAATTTTGGTTTTACTATATATAATATATAGGTATACACATATATAATATTTATAGTTAAATCCAAGAACTAAATTATAAAAATATATGTATTTATATTTATATAATGTAAATATAATAATATGTATATGACATATACATATTATATATGTAAAAGGAGGCAAAATTAGGAAAAGGTCTGTCTATAATGCTCAAGGCCTAGATTTGAAAAAAGGTAGACTGAAAAAAATCAATTATAAAATCTGTTTAGTAAAGATAATTTTGGTTGTAGAAAACAACAGGAATTAATAATGTCCATACACTTAGACATACCACTGGGTGGTTGTTTGTTTGTTGTCCTTCTTGATCAAAAAGGAAGTAGCTGTTGGAGGAGGGAAATGAAGGGGCACTGTAGGCACTCAACCCAATCCCTCAATGCCCAGGGAGTTAATGAGATGCCCCTCCCCCACATGCCCCTGAGGCAGATGTAGAGCTGAAAAGCTACTGTTAATTCCTTTTCCCTTTCAAACCTGGTGGTAGAGGAGGCCTAAAATACTATGCACAGAGAGTCTCTCCCCAGGTGTTAATCCTACCTAAATCTGGGGAGAAGATGGGGATCCTTAGTCCATTTTACTGTTCTATTGGAGAAGTCACAGAGCGGTGAGCCATCCACCAATAAATAAGGGGGTAGGATCAGGACATCTCTGTTGAAAAGGCTTCCTCTTCTGCTCCTATGTCACTCAAAGAGAGGAGAGGGAGTGACAAGAACCCAGAGACAGGAATCTTAGGACACGAGAGAGGAGGAGACAAGCAAGACAACATTTTTCTGATCCCAACAAATTCCTACTTATGATGAGAAGGGCAACAATTGTGGAGTCTGTATGGTGTTTATATCTGGATATTCCAAAAATGAAGATATTTCACTGAATAGATACGCTTCTAATCCCAGCAGCTCATATTCTGGGGTCTCTTAGCAGAGGCATGCAAGTACTATCTTCTTCTATGTGATTATAAGCATCCATTCAGTGATTAAAGTATTTTTTGAGTATAAAAGTTACTGTGCTAGGCCTCATGGGGAGTACAAAGATGAATAAGACAGGGTTCCTGCTGGCTAAAGTCTATCAAAATCATCAAAATGGTATTTAGTGTCTGTTGAGCTTTTAAAAAAAAGTGATAAATTGCCCTCTTTGGCACTCCTTTCATGTGTTAGGAACTAATGGGGTCAGCAGCTGCCAGTTATATAAATAAACCATTTAGTTGAGAAAAGAAACCGTCAATCACCTGACATTACCAATCATTGGTTTTAGAAAAGATTAAAAGACGGGTAATCATTAACCTGGCTTAGCCTGGTGAAGTTATTCCCACTGTGAGAAATCCTGGGTATTATACTAGAATACTTTATTAGAATAATCTGGCCTATTGAATACCATTTCTAGGTAAATATGTTTACATACACAGATTTTGATTGAGGAATTTGATTAGTCTGTTGAAAGGAGGCCAACCTTGTTTTCTACCACCTCTGCTCAAGCAATAATACAAATGGTACTGTGAGATTAAACAATTTAGTTTAAACAGCAAATCATGAAATTAAGAAAGAGAAGGCATTCAATTAAAGAAGCAGCAATTGAGATGTAGTAGTAGAAAGAATGGAGAAATAAATTCCTTAGAATCCCAGAATTCCAGGACCTCAGAATTGAGAGTGACCTCAGAGCTCAGCCAGGACAGGTTTTGCCTGAATATGAATCCTTACGATAGATGTGGCAAGTGATTATTCAGACCTCACTTGAAGACTTCAAGTAAACACAGCCTAACCTGCTTCTGGATGGTATTAAGTGTTATTTCAAGCCAGCACAACAATTCTACATGACAGGTCTCATATCCCTCCCAAGTTCCTTTCTCCATGTTAAATATCCACAATTCCTTTAGCCAGTTTTTATATAGGTTGAACTAGAAACACTTCATCAAACTGATTGCCCTGTTTTTCATTCATTCCTCTTAAAAAAATAAATTTAATTTATTTTTCTGTTATATTTTAAGTTTCAAACTGTCCTCTTCCCTCTTTCCCACCCCTTAGGAGAGAAGGCCACCATTTCACACACACACACACACACACACACACACACACACACACACACGGGTATATGTGGTATACGCACACATATATACATATATACACATACACACATGTAGAGGCATGTGTGTATGTATACCACACTATGCATACTTCTACTTATCAGTTCTTTCTTTCATGGGTCCTTTTAGTTGATTTGAGTATTTATAATACTCAGAACAACTTAGTCATTGACAGTTTTTCTTCAAAAAATATTGCTGTTTTTGTACTCAACATTCTTTTGGTTCTGCTCATTTCACCCTTCATTATTTCATGCATTTTATTATTTCGGTGTTTAAAAAAAAACTAACCTACTTGTCATTTCTTTTAACACAATAGTATTCCGTCACAATCATATACTACAACTTGATTAGCTATTCCCCGAATTTCTCAGTTTCCAGTTTGGTGCCACTACATAGGGAACTGCTATAAATATTTTAGAACATATAGTTCTTTTCCTTATTCCCTAATCACCTTTGGAAACAGACCTAATAATGGTCTTTGGGCATCATTCTGGATTTTTCTTCAAAGTGACTGGACCAGTTCACACAGTCTATTAGTGTCCCACTGCTCTTCATTCTTTCTAGCTTATCAACATCCTTCCTAAAATATGGAGCTCAGAACCAAATTCAATGCTCCAGATGTGGGCTGATAAGGCTCAGAGTATAATGAGAATTATCATTCCACCCCCCAGCTCTAAATGTGGAAATGAAGCCTGCTTCCATGCAGCCTAAGATATCATTAGATTTTCTGGCTGACATATTCTACTATATTCCACTCCTGAAATTGAGCTTGCCATCCATAAACCTTTTTCAGATGAACTGCTATATAGCCATACCTCCCCGAACTCATACTTGGGAAATTTATTTTTAATATCAAATGTAATCCTTCAAATTTATTCCTAGAAATTTTAATCTTATTAGATCCAGTCTAACATTATAATCCATTGAGATAATTTTGGATTCTGATTGTTATCCGCTGCATTAGCCATCTGTACTTATTATCAATTATTACGTTGATAAGCATTTCTCAAGCGCGAATTTAGTGGAGCATTTTGGAGAAAGAAGTCTGGAGAGTCTGGACCAGAACCCAGAGAGGCATGAAGGAATGAACCAGGCTGACTTGGGTACTTTCCTTAAAATGAAAGTTCTAGGAGGAACTGACCTGTCAGAGGAAGTGGTTGCAGGGGAAGAGTGATTTTCCTACGTGAAAAGGCTATTGGGAAATTATTGGGTAAGTCTGAAACCTATACGGTTAACTAAGTCATTGATTAAAAAAAAATATTGAACAGGCCAGAGTCAAATGCAGGTATCTGAGATATTAAAGATGACTGGCCTCCTAAATGAGTCCATACATCATTATGTTGAGGAACTTGACACTGGTATAAAATTACTATCACCGAGGCCTATTAACCCTTTCATAATTTGCAGTGTTAGAGCATACTTTGAGGCTCAGGAAGGTTAAATGATTTCACTATGGTCACATAGATGGGCATCAGAGGTAAGTTTTGAATCTTGGCCTTCCTAACTCTAAGTTCAAGGGTGTGTAATATTCAGTGTTGCCTCTTCTAAATGGACATAAACTTACCAATTACTACTTTGGGGGCATTAAAACATGTATGAAATTATGTAATTACACTATCATCTAGCCTGACTGCTAAATGTCTTGCCAAAATATAGGTATACTGTCTCAGTGGTATTCACCTGATTGCTTCTTAAGCAACAAAAAAAAAACCCGAAAAATCTTTTACTGATGCCTTTTCGTCTTATGTCACAGTCATTTGTGGATGTTTTGTCACCCTCCAATTACTCTACCAATCACCCTCTTCACCCTAATTAGTAGAGGAAAACAGTTAAAGTCAGTTGAGAAATAAATATTTATTAGGTGCCTTCCATATTCTAGGCACTGTGTTAAGTGCCGGGGATATGATTGAAAAAGAAAAAAAGTCCTTGTCCTCATGTAGCTTAAAATCTAATAGAAAGGGTGGACAACACACAGAAGGATGATAAAAAAGGAGGGAGGAAGAGAAGAGAAGGTACCCAGCATGGACATGATAGAGAAGTGCAAAGGAGTACATTCAGTGGTGAAGTGAAGACAGGGTTGGCCTAGGCACTCTCCTTAAATGGGAGGGTCTCGGAGAAGCTCTTTGCTATGTGCTCCAATCAGAGATGCTCAGTGTCATAGGGTACTGATGAGGTGTAAGCTTGCAGGAGGATGAGGTTCCTAGGGGCATGATGGAATCATGCAAAATGCAACCAATGCAGCAGGCCACTGAATGAAATGTTCAGGCTCCATAAATGAGGAAAGGAATGAAGTACCTACTATGTGCTAAGCACTTTAAAAATTTAATCTCATCTGATCCTCACAATGAGCCAGCAAAGTAGATATTATTAGGAACCCATTTTGCAGTTGAGGAAATTAAGGCAGACAGAGGTTAAGATCACACAGCCAGGAAGTGTCCGAGAGCACACTGTACTCATCACTTTCCTGATTCTTGTCCTAGTGCTCTATCCTCTGCACCACCAAATCTAACAAACTTCATGCTTACTACACCTTTTCTGCTCAGCAAAATTTTTTGAAGATCGTGGATACAACTTATCAATCATATTCACCAGTTCTTTCAGTACTCTAGAATGTAGTTTGTATATGAATTTGGATTTAATTTTATATACATATATAAAATAGTAAATATAAATTTTATAAATTTAATTTAATATATATGGATATGTCTGAAGCAGCCAAAGATGACTAGACCACACTTCCATTCCAATTTTAAAAAAAGAAAAGAAAAAACAAAGACAAAAACATAAAAACCAAAACAATAACAAGGACAAAAAGAACAACAAACTATTGACTCTCTGTTGTCCTGTTGACAAAAATGGGCAAGTATGATATTTTTCCCTGGTTATATACCCATGAAGTAATGAAATGCCTCCTGAAACTTGTAAAATCTATTTCTGATTACAGTATTGATGTAGGGACAAGTGATACCACCAGAAGTAATCTAGAAAACATTGTGAGAGTTTATAAGGTACCAGGCAAGAAACTTAAATACCTCAGATATATAGGTGGTATTTCGGTCAATTCTATAAAATGAAAGTTTCAGAGAAAAACTCAGGTTCAAGAACTTACTAGCAGCTTAAATAATGGTTTCCAAAAATGGAATTTGGATTTTTGGACCATGGCCAAAGTTATAAGAATTATTGGCCAGGGATGGAGTATACCTAAGGAGGGCTAGTAACAAAACACTTTGGCGTGAAGTTTAGTGGGTTATAAACTGAAAATGGAAGGAGAGAGAATGACCATCTAAATACCAAAGAGAGTAATAAGTATGGAATGGGAAGAAGAATGTAAAATGAAATGACCGATAATTCATTCACAAAAGAAAAAGGGCAGGAATAAAGCCTGCTTCATCAGATATCTATTAACAAATGCACAGAATGTGTGTCATAATTGAAGTTATCTAGGAATAATGATAGCAGATACATTTAACATCATAGGCTTCCCTTGAGACTTGGTGGTACAGGATTCAGGGTTGAATCGGGCAATAGAAGGGCAGACTTTAATCCAAAGGATGCGGTTAGAGAAGTAATAGACTAACATTGTCTAACAAAAAGAGAGATTCATAGAAGGAAACCCATGAACAGGAAGACAAAACATTAGCATCTGGGTGAGTATTGATGGAAAGAAAAATGGCAGCTATTTTTTCACAAAAGAAACAGATGTGATTTCCAGAAATAGATCACAAACCTGGTCATGGGTATCTCCTGGAGTTCTCTGCATACAGTGGAGTAACTAGTAAATTATTGAAATAATTTGATCAGATTTTTATTATTCAAAACCAATGAAGCAGGTAATTTTCATTGTATACCCTGCCCCGATCAGACTACATTGAAAGTACTACCTTCAGGCCTAGGTATCACATTTTAGGGAAGATATTTTTAAAAAGTGGAACATGTCAAAAGGAGGGTAAGCAGAATAATCAAAAGACTGGAAACCATGGGACAGGAGGACTGATGAAAGAACTGGGGAAGTTAAGCCTGAAAAAAAGAAAATTTGTAGGCGATAGATGTGATGTCTGGTTTTTTTGTATTTGAAAGTTGGCCATGTAGAACAGAGATTCAACTTGTTTCGCTTGGCCCTGGAAGGCACAACCAGAAATAATAGGTAGGGAGGCAAAGAAACAGATTTTGTTTGCATATAAGTTTCTTAGGATTAATCAATCCACCAGTCAGTCAATGAATTAACCAATAAACATTCATTAAGTGCTTACTATGTGCCAAGAACTGTGCCAAGTGTTAAGATCAGACATGTGTTGCTAGAAGTTACTTATAGAGGACTGTCCTGGAGCCAGTTCAAACTGGCCTATAGTTAAATTTTTAGTGTGAGCATTCATACTCAGAAATCAACAAATGCAACAAATTAGGGCATAGTTTATTGTTTTGTTAATAATCTGTGGAGAAAATGTTAATAATGCAGATTAAGCTTAAGGGCAGCTAAGTGACACAGTTGATAGAGCACTGCCCCTGGAGTCAGGAGGACCTGAGTTCAAATCCAGCCTCAGACATTTGCTGAGGAAGGTACTTAACCCCAATTGCTTCCAAAAAAAAAAGAAAAAAAATTAACAGGCTATACCTAAAATGAAAAGAAAGCATCCTTTATCCTTTAAAGGATAATGTATTAGAAGGAAAATGTATTAGAAAATGTTAACTGATTTTAGGCTGCTTCTATTCAGTTTTACAATGTATGCCCAGCCTCTTTCATCATTATGCACTACAACTTGGTTCTAATTAGTAAGAATAGTGAATTCTCTGAAGTGGGTGCATTATTTGAAATGGCAATATTTGAAGTTATAATTACATGTAAATATGGTAATTTGTTCCAGGCCAATGGAAACATGCAATGAAAATTCCAAATAGTGTGACCACTTCATGGGATTCATTCCTTGTGTCAGTTGGGATATGTAACCATACTTAGTTGTGAAATGGAGAATTATAGTGCTTTTTTATCCCTTTGCAATATTATTGCTTCCTTTAATTGTTCTGACCTATCTGGGTCACATGTTGGGGCTGTAGTTGTCAAGTTGTTCATTTGAAGACCTCACGACTAAAAGCTCTCCAGCCCAATTAATTAAAGTCAGAATATGGCATCTAGGGATTGGTAGGTATTATGGACCTTGTGGCAGTTTCTTTCCTGATTTCTTACTTGGAGGATAATTTCATTGGAATGTGGGAAACATTGTCTAGAATTTATCCTCATTATTTGTTTCTATCACTAATTTTGGTCTTGGGGACCATATGATACCCCTCACATTTATAAGCTAGGAATGTTTCTTATTTTTCTCATAAATCTAAGTTTCCTAGTAATTTAAATGACTTTTTAAGGGGTGTGATCCATAAGAACATTTTGAGCAAGTCCCGATTTCCACTTTCTCAAGGCCTACAAATAAATCAAATACTTCCTAAAAGCAAACAGTAGCCCATCAACATATTTACAAAGATTTCTTAGTCTCCTCTCAAATCTCTCATGCTGATTTTTCATTAAATCTGAATTTCTTTTGTCCTTTTTTGGTGGTGGTTTTAAGAAGCTGGTTCCTTTTTGAAGGTGATCTTGATGTTAACATTAGTATGGGGCAGGGTCTCATTTTATATTATGTTCCTTTTGTCCTTCTTTAGGTGTGACAGGCTGTCAGTGCCAGTCCTATGACTAATATAGGCTATGATTCATATCCATCCAAAGGGATTTCATTCTTACCAAATTCTGACATTTATAGATTTGTATAAGGTCGTATTTTCCCTCTAGCCAGAAGTCACTATCACATTGCTTTTCCTATTAAACAAAATCAATCCCCCAAAGAATGTGTGACCTAGTATAATTTTTCTATTGCCTATAAATTGCTATTCACTTCACAAGGAAGCAGAATAGAGAGAATTTATAGTGTCAGCTCAAAAAAGAAAAAAAAATAAAGTTGAATGACCCTTTCCCAGGCCTTAATAGAAGTTCTGGGACTTAGCCGGGGCATCATAAAGGATGTAGTTGACCAATAACGCATGTAAGCCTTACAGAGACAACAAGGAGGAGGAACAGCAATGACCTTTACCAGGGAATTTAGCATTTGTCTTGGTGCCTTTCTTCTACCGACGTATCTACTCTAGAGAACAGAAGGGGTATAGAGTGGACTGCCAGGAGACTCCATAACCTCAAAGCCCTTTATTGGTTGATGACTAGGCATAGTATAAGCCATTGGAGATGAAAATTAGGAGGCTAATGCTTACCATAAACTAGAGAGAGTTTTAGGGCAGGGAGAAGAAAGCCATTGGATCAGCAAACTCAGTTCAAAAGACAGACGGGGGCCTGAGGGAACTAGCTATTTAGACTATTAAGAATACCTTTGCCCTTTGATCTAAAGATCTTGGAGCCCCAGTAGAGATATATTTTTTTTCTATAGGAAATAAAGAGCCTGTGTCTGAGACAGTGAAAGGAGCAAGCTAGGTTGCTTCTTAAAAGAAAAAAGCAGAAAAAAATTTTGCTTGGTTTTGTATTTCTTCCTAGAGAGCACTACTGCTAACCCTATAGCTAAAGAAAATGTTTTTGCTTTACTAATAGACCTTAAAAAATAAAGAGCTTAAGACTGAGAGATCATGGCAAACTCCCTTCTCCTGAGGAAAGCATAGCACTGTATAGCCGAGGATGTCAGCTGAAGCCAGAATTTGGAAGAAAAGAAAAACTGCACAGACACAGTCTATGGGACCATGCCTGGTAAAGTCTGGAGGACATTATATTTGTCTATGGGAGCACAGTCTGATAGAGACAATGTGCCCAGGATAGATACCAGTGGATCAGAGTCCAACAATGTCACCATAAGCTATCAGCAGCCCTGAATAATCATAGATATGTATTGGTCTTCCATGTACCATGCCCTGACCAAACACGCTCCTCACATGTGTGCCCTTGATTCATAAATTGTGGTCATATGTGTTCCCTATGTGCATATCTCCATATCTGTTTTCTAGATGTATATATTCTTTTCACGGATGATGCGTGTACTTGTGGAAAAGTGTGCCCGAGGTTCGTGGGAGAAGTGTTTTATTGTTACTTTTTCTTATATTATGGCATTAAAGGCTTTTGCTTTGAACTGATTATGTCTCTGACTATTAAAGATGAATATAAGGGAAGGAAGCTTATGGGCTATGCTGTGAGTGGATGTAGACCCACAGAGTATCTTGCTCTGGAGTATCCACCTGGTAAGTTGAGTGGTACCTTCAGGTCTTACTTATGAAAAGCAATAGGCTTTTATTACAGCATATTTTAATTCACACAGGGTTTGAGGCCTAAAAATGAAATATCTGAAGCAGTAATGAGGAAAAATGAGAACAAATGAAAGATGCAAGATCAGTAGGTGGGATAATGGGTATCCTGGTCTTGAATGCATGCCAAAGCAAGGAAAAGTAGGAAGGGGTAGTGTTTAAGAAAGGTCACCTTGGGATCCAGTGTACTATTACCTTAGAGATTGCCTTAGATTCCACCTAGACTTCTGGTTGGGGGTACAATCACCTTCACACTAAGGAGGTTCCCTGAGGCTACAAAAACTGGGGGTGCATTATAAGACTGAGGTAGGTTCTTGCTTGAGAGAGGCTAGATGATTTCCCTCCTTGATCCCTGGATCCCCTGTTTACAAGATGTATGCTTTTACCAACTAAACAATGGAATTCAGAGAAGTATGGAATGCCTTACATGAATTTGTGAATACAGAAGTAAACAGAACCAGGAAAATATTATAGTCATTGTATATGTTGTTTCCCGGTCCTGCTTATTTCACTCTGCACCAATTCATAAAAATCTTCCCATGCTTCTCAGAATTCATCATGTTCATGTTTTCTTTTGGTGCAGTAATATCCCATTGTATTCATGTTAGATAATTTATTTATCTGCTTTCCAAATCAATTGTCATCTTCAGTTCTTTGCTACTACCCGAAGTGCTATTATGAATCAGGCAAATAATCTGGGCTGAAGTTAGAAAGACAACTTTGGTTGCAAGTAGATTTACTTATGAAATGTACTTTTCTTGCCTTAAAATTTTATCATGTGACATAGAATTCCGGTAAAAGTTTCAGTATCATGTGCTATAAACATATCATCAGTTTCTAGGGCTATACCTAATAGCTTCAGTATTCTGACCTGCTCTGTAGCCCAGTAGGTTTTCCAATTTCATTCAAGAAGGGTCTGGAGGCCTATATCTACCATGGAGTCAAGTGAATAACAAAGTGAGTTCTTCATAATCAACATGTCTATATCAGCAGCTCCCTCACAAGCTCCCTCACTCACTCCCCAACAAAAGAGATTCTGCATTCCTGGCCTATTTTTCTTTTATTTCAAATTACTTAGCTACTATCAATTAAAAAAAAACCCTTAATTTAAACCAGTTCCTTTAGAATATGTTTGAAAATTATTTTTAATCTTTGACGTTTTCCCTTTTTATTATTTGAGGCACCCCTGCTCCAAATTTTTCTTTAGGGCATATTGTGAAATGAAGTTTATAAATTCTTAAGAGACATAACTGTACTACAGAACTGAAAAGACCTTATTTTCATTTTCATGTCAAGCTCAAATTTACCTTTCCTGTCAGAAAGTGAAGCATTCAATTTGATCTTTCACTCCTTCCCCTTTTAAAAACAGGGCCATATTCCAAAATGTTACCAGTTTAAGACATACCCTTGACCACCATTCAATGCTTATGAAAAAAGGCTGGAGGCAAGTGAGACTGAAGAAAAACAATATGTCAATACAGACTTCACAAACTGGGTTCACAGTTGAAACTTCACCCAAGAGGTATTTTATAGGTCAAATGCCAATACAATTGGTAATTGCATTACAATGAAGAAAAACCTAGCCTAGCATAATGGAAAGAGCCTTGAATTTTAAATCAGAAGATACGGGTTTTCAGAAATTGCATGTATATTATCCAGTCCAGATCCTTCTTCCCTGACCTATCGACCTTTGGGTCACTTACCCTCTTTTCTTGGGAAGAATGGAACCATTCACTCTAACTCAATCTCTGCCCACTCACTGGAGGATTTCAATATGCAAATCGATGTTGAACTGCTCAGTTCCCATAACTGATAGTTTCACTTGACTTCTGCCCAACATTCAAGTAAAGTCATAACTTGGATTTCACCATAACCCTGCCATCTGCATGGCTTTAAATTCAGAAATTAGTCTTAACCTCTTGCCTTTCTATCTCTCCCTCTGCCTGACTCCTCCTAAACCCATTCTTTGTTCTCATCTCTCTTCACAGTCTAATGTTTTTGATTGACCAGTTCAACTTGGAATACCCTGTGCAGAGAGACAGAAGATATAAAGATGGACATTAGGTGAAAAGCACAATTTGGCTAGAATATAGAGTTCAAGAAGGGGAGCAAAACTGGAGAGAAAGGTTGGAGTTAGGTTATAGAGGTCCTTCAATATCAATGACAAAGAGTTTGTATAGACAAATTGTCTTATAGACAATTGGGACCTACTGCAGGTTTTGGGGCAAGGGAATGACACAGTCAAGATTTGCACGTTAAGGAGATTATTTGGACAATTGCTTCATGGATGTGTTGGGAAAGTCAGAGAGCCCTATTCAAAGGTAATTTTAATAGATCAGGGTTAGAGGTGATGAGAGCCTGAATTAGGGTAATGTCTGCATTAATAGAAAAGAGATGATTTGTAGAAGCGAGACAGACAGAAAGTGGCAAATTATTGAGCATGAGGATTGAGAGAAGAGGCAAGATGACTTCAAGATTTTGAGCCTGAGTACTTAGAAGGATTATTTTTCCACCAACCAAAACAGGCAATTTTGGAGAAGGGGCAAATTTAAGGGTAAAGATGATAAATTCTGTTTTGGATGCATTGAGTTTGAGTTGATGGCAGGAACTCCAGGCAGGAAATGTCCAGCGGACAACTGAAGATGTAGTACTTCTGGAACTCAGGGGAGCGACTGGGGTTAGACATGTAGATTTTGGAGTCATTTGCACAAATGTGATAATTGAGCCCTTGGAAATCATATTTGATCACCAATGAAAGTATATATAGAGAAAGGGAAAGACAGCTGAGGACATAGCTTTGGGAGACATCCAGACTCAAGAAGATGGATAGAAGAAAGACAATAGCACCATGAAGGAGACTAAGAAAGAAGAATCAGACTGGTAGTAGGATAATAGGAGAAAATAGTGTCAGGGAAGTATTCCAGGTATTCCAGACTATTTCAGAAGAAACAATGGACAGGAGAATTAAATGTTCTAGATTAAGGTGAATGAATACTAAGTAAAGGCCATTGGATTTAGCAATGAAAACATCCCTGATAATATTAAAGTGAACATTTTAATAGGATTATTGGGTTATTAGTCAGATTTCAAGAGTTAAAGTAAATGGGGAACAAGTAGAGATAGAAAACATCAACTGCTTTTTAAAAAATGAAGCTTTCCAATGAAGAGCAGGAGAGACATAAATTAATAGCTTGAATGGATGACAAAATCAAAGTAAAGGTTGTTTTATGAGAGGGGAGATCTGAGCATGTTTGTAGGCAAGGGGGAGGACTCAGAAGACAGGGTGAGAAATAAGAGAAGAGGTATGTGTGTAGGGGTGATCAATGGGCTAAGCTTCTGGGGGATATGGGAGGCAAGGGAATCAAAAACAAAAGTGAAGGGGTTAGTCTTGGCAAGAAGAGCCTTCTTATCTTCTAAGACTGAAGTAGAAAAGCAGATAAGAAATAAATGGATAATAGGAGACGAAGGATCTCAGTACTGAGGGCTTCAATCTTAGGAAAGTAGAAGGCAAGGTCCTGTGCAGACAGACTGGTGTGGGAATGAAATGGAATTTGGGCTTGAAGAGAGGGATGTCTGAAATATCCACTGTGAGGAAAGTGACAAGGAGTCGATCAGTGATAAATAAAAGGATGCCTGAGCATCAGTGCAAGCCCGATTAAAGGCAGATAGAAATAATTTGCAGTGAAGTCTATTCAAATAATTTTGTGATTTCATTCAGCATTCGTGGAAGCTTGGAATTAGGAGTAGAGAAGGCGAAAGGTGGTGGCCATTCCATCCAGGCAAACAAGAAGGAAGGGGGGGAAGGGAGCCAAAAGTACACAATAACATTTTGTTGAATTCATTAATGGAAGGGTCATGCCTGTGAATGGAGTAATTTTACTGTGGACTAGATGAGGAATAATGGAATGGGAAAACTTTGTTGATGTTTGTCCTTCCTTCTCAAAGAGGACAGAAAGTGGCAAATTATTGAGACATCGGGAAGGTGATGTCTTGACTTGCAAGTGAATTGGATTTAAGTAAGGCAGGGCTGTACAAAGTCACCAATCTCACTCTCTCCCCTGGAGCCATCTGGTCCCAGTGGCAAGATATAGAGCAGGATGCCTGGGTGCAGTAAGAGACCTTGGCCTTCTTAAGCCAAGGTCTTTCCCAGGTCTCCGTTTGCCTGAGGTAACATGCATTCAGGCATTTAGTCTAGGTAAGAAATGAGGTAAAAAATGGCCTCTTACCTATGCGAAAAAAATCAATTTTGGAGGGGAAGACCCTCAGAGTTTTTGGCCAAAATAGAAACAATTGCTATTTACACTCACTGGGAAAACTGAGAAGGCTCAAAGGACTGGTGGATATAATGGGAGAAAAAAACAGGTCAGGAGAAATGTCAGAGTAGACATGGCAAAAAGACAAGAGATTGTAATCAGAAGAAAGAATTTTACAGAGCAAAATCTTAGAGGAAATTATTTCAGTTGATGGTGAAGTCTAAGGCATGGTCTTCTTTATGGAAAGCTGAGATGACATAGGAGTGGAAGTCATGGGGAGTCTGAGGAGATTACTTAATCAAGGGGCCAGAGTGTAAGAAAGAGTCATCATTGTGATGACTGAAGCAACCAGATTATAATGTCAGGGGTTAAAGGGAAAAGGGTGACTGAGACAGGGCTTGAAGCCTTTGAGGAATCAGAAAGTTTGCCTAAACTTCTATAAATCAGAGAAGGTGAACTTTAAAGGAGAATGGCTTGCTGAGTGACCCTATACATATACACATAAACATATACATGCATACATACATATATAAATATATTAACATCAAACATCTGTAATTCTTTCTGTCAGTATAAGAACTTTCTCCATCAACTTCTTCTCTCTGTACAAATGTATATCCACACAGTATAATATATACATGAATGCATACAATATACGTGCATATAAGTATACATATACATATGCATATACACTGAACTTCCTTTTGGAATATCTGTGTGTATTTATTTGCTTAATATTATAGAAGCATTCAGATAATATTATGCACATGCCTTGTTACAAGCCAGGGTTGAGTCTAGATAGTATTGGTGTAATTTTTTAGTGAAGTTAGAGACTTTCTTTTTAAAGTCAAGAGAAAAGTCGTTCCTCTGGGAAATCCCACCAATACTATACAGATATATTTGATTTATTGGAGTTTCACCATCAATCGATTATAGGCTTGGGTGTATTTCTACTATCAATGCACTAACACCTAAGAGATACAGCTTCTCTGGGGTTTGACAATTGATAATAAACTCTGCTACCAGAAACATCTCTGCTACAGAAAGTACTACCATATGTCTCAATTCCCTTCCCTTTGCTTAGAAAGCTGACACTAATTTGTCACAAAGTTCTATACCTCTGCTCTTAATAAAAGGGAGACACGGTCACTTAATGATAGATATTTCTGTCCTTCTGCACCCCCGTTCTCATTCTTCTTGAAAATCTTTAGGAATTACATCTACAGGACTTTAAAACCAATATATCTGAGTTTTAAGGTTTCTGCCAGGGAAGCTTCATAAACAAAATAGATTTCACTTTTGGTATTATCCTTCCATTAAGGTGTCAATTTTTAATTCTTTCATCTATCATATTCTTCTTTGCAGAACAGAATGTCTGGCTCCTATTTTAATCCATGGTATGCTTAGAGAAACATATATATGGTGTAAGTGCTAAAAAGGTCACCTTCTTCAGGTAGGCAAGTGGTTATTTCATTTTTATTGGATAAGCCAAGATGCTCAAATTGGATATAAATGTGCCAAATGTTTGGGGTAGTAGGATTAGCTTTGTCTATATACCATTTCAGCTATGGAAATGTGTTGATAGGTTCATTAATACTTCAACAGTGGCTTATGATGTGCCTATTACTACAAACCAAGCTTTACTCTAACCTAGGGTCCATAAACTTTAAAAAAAATTACACCTGTTTTTCAATATAATAAATTTCCTTTGTATTCCTATGTATTTTACTTTATGCAATTAGAACCTTTTTTTACTGAAAAGGGGCCTACAGGTTTCACCAGACTGAAAAGGGGGTTCATTGTACGAAAAGGTCAAGAACTTCTGAACATTCTTTTATTGTTTAGAGAAGTTGAAAGGCTTATTAAAATCAGGAAAAAAATGTTCACCTAGTCATGATATCATTATCATGAAATGCATTAGAACCTTTGATCATGCTTATCACCACAAGAAAGTTGGCTTTTATAAGCTTGACCCAGGATTGTGATCCATGGTAACTTTGCCATTGTTCAACTGACAACTTCACTGGAATTATAGTCACATTCTCTATGTCAAGACTTATTCTCTGAGTTGGAGATTTTACATATGTGTGTGTGTGTATGCATAGATGTATATATAATATATACATATACATATATATATATATGCACATATACCTATGTGTGAATTTGTACTTTGATTTACCATAGAATCAAATTTTGGATGTAATTCACTAATTCAGAGAATAAAATGAGTGGGAGAACTAGACAAATTCTCCTTTAAATTTTAAGAAAGATCCAACAAAGTCAAAGAACTCATGCCAATTCATACTGATGCTCTTTCATGTGACTATTTCATAATCGCATGGAGCTTTTCCAGTATAAGCTCTTTTAGGTCTTATTAGCTAAGTGGCACAGTGGATAAAGTACTAGGCTTAGAGTCAGAAAGACCTAACTCAAATCCAATCTCTGACACTAACTATGTGACCCTGGGCAAGTCACTTAACCTTAATTTCATCATCTGTAAAATGGAAATAATAAAAACACCTACCTCCCAGGGTGAGCATCAAATGAAATTTTGTATGTGTGTGTGTGTGTGTGTGTGTGTGTGTGTGTGTGTGTGTGTATACTTCAGTTGTTTTTCTGTTGTGTCTGACTCTTTGTGACCTCATTTTGGGGTTTTCTTGGCAGAGATACTGGAGTGGTTTGCCATTTCCTTCTCTAGCTAATTTACATATGAGGAAACTGAGGCAAACAGGGTTAAGTGACTTGCCCAGGGCCACATAGCAACAAAGGACTGTGTGTTTGTTTTCTGAAGACCAGTCCAGCTAATGGTGAAAAGCCTTATCATCAGCAGGTTGACTAACTAGATCACATACTTAGAAGTCATTTCCTCCAACTCATTTTATAGATGGAAAAAAGAGGCTCAGAGAGATTAAATTAATTGTCCACAGCCACGCTTAGAAATAAGTGTCTAAGGCAGAATTTAAACCTAGATCTTCCTGATTTCAAGATCAGAGCTTTATTTACTATACCACACTGTCTCTCTAAGGGATAAATATTTTGGACATGGCAACACATGAAAACCATCTACTTAGAGCACAGAGGCAGGGGAGTTCTTGTTATTTGTGTTGGTAAAAGGAACACTTACAGTCTATGAAATACTTCATGTGAAATACTGAAGCTCTTAAGCATCAAAATAATTTAAATATTGAGTCTTGCTAGTTTCCTTCTTTCCTTCCTTTCTCTCCTCCTCCTCCTCCTCCTTTTCTTTCAATTCTTCATCAATTTCATTGTCATTGAGTTGTCAGCTTCCTTTTGTTGAGTGAAATTTTCTAGAAATATTTTAGTCATCCATAGTAAGGATTTGAAATTAAATTTAATATGAGTTCTAAAATTTCCTGCCCTTTGGCTATTCAAACAGAAATTATAAATAATACACTGAATTAGATATTGCTCTGGAATTAAATTTGTAAGTATTTATTTTCTTCATCAATAGTTTCATTCTGAAAAATTTCCATTTGTTACTGAATCCTACCACCCTGCCATTTATATGTTCTTTATCTTTCCTTGTTATACACATGCATTCTGCTTAATTTGAGCCCCAAGCTATCTTTAGTGGAATTATTGAAACCATTCTTACTTCTTACCTCTAGTAAATTCTCAATGCTTTGGCAAAATACTACCTTAACCATTCATTAAAGCAGCAGTGTCCCAGGAGCTAGAGCTTATAGTGGTTTTCTATTCTACTTTGAATAAAACAACTTCATCTCATAGTTGACAGTCATTCAAAATAGCACCAAAATACACATTCATTTCTCATTTTCATGAGAAAAAGTGATTACTATTTCCTTAAAAATTTTAACATTTTGTTTTCCTCACATTTTCTTATTCACAGGCTTCAGTTCTCTCTAGGAATGTTACTTATGTCTCCTGTCATTCACTCTAATGCTATCTTTTAGCCTCATTCTGGGCCACAAAATAATCTTGGAACATTTTCTCAACTAAAGCTAATCAAGAACTTCCCTTCCCTACCCACAGAACACATATTATTAAACAGTTCTCAATTCTCCAACCTCTTCATTAGACTCTTTCCTATTAATTGGGTGAGAGTTGACAAAAAGCATACTTAATATGCCATTCCCACAATTCCTTCTCATTTAGTGACCCCTTCTTCCACAGAAAGTCGATATTCATTTATCTAAATTACTTATTTGGTTAATGTTTATTCACTTTTTTCTAGTTATTACATAGATATATGTGTCATTACTATCTTAAATTGAAATTTCTGAGAGGGCAGATGCCATGTATCTCTCACTTGCCAGATATATCTATATCTATCTATCTATCTATCTATCTATCTATCTATCTATCTATCTATATGTGTGTGTGTGCATGTGTGCGTGTATATGTGTATGTATATATGTGTATGTATGTATATATATATATATATATATATATATATATAAATGACAGTCTTGTTCATAGACTTAATATGAAGAGTAATTGTTAGTTCAGGCAATACCCTATGTCTTCCTGAAAATTCTCATTTTATAAAATATTCATCAAAAGTAGACCTACCTATAGGAAATATAAAACAAAATAATTTATACATACTCATGAAATTCAAGCATCTTATCTTTGGTATCCAGGCAGTAATATCTATAATAAACTAAGGCAATTTAAACATCACCTTAACAAGTGGATTTGTTAATAGTTATTCTCTATTCAAAGAGGCCAGTTTTCATAGCTATTGGCAGTATTGTGTATACAGAGACATGAAAATTAAATTAAGTAAAATGTTAAGAATTGAAGAGATTTATTTAGGCTTTTATTCTTAAACTTCTTTTTTACCAAGACATGTCACCACCTTTTTTATTTTTTTAATTTGTTGCCAACTGGTTAATTTCTGTCTCTCTTTTTAAAAATTCTATTTGCATATATATCAGGGCATGGGCAGAGCTTCCCTGCCTGCCTCCCGTTGACTATGGTTTCAGTTCTTGAGGAATAAAGAAGAATTCTCTTTGTTCACCACTGAACAAGAACAGCTGACTCAATGAATCTTTAAAGGGAAACAAGGTGCATTAGACTTATCCTTTTGAGTCTGTCACTAAAGAGTCAGGATACCACCACGTTGACTGCTCCTACATGAGAACTAAATTACAGTAGTCCAGCCAGATAAGTCTGAATCTGGACTTTGGCTGTTTCTTCTGATTTTGTGTTTCTTTTCCTAATTGTAGGTAACCAATTTTTTTTTCTTAAGCTATATGTGTCCAGGGTTGGAGGTGGCCTTACGAACAGTCTGGAGATCCTAGGTCCTCAGCTGGTGCTGGCTATATTTCAGGAGAAATCACAGACACCTATTCTAGTGTGTCTTAGCTATTGCAGAGCTCTCTAACATTCCTTTTAGAAATTATTATGTATTTTGAAAAGGGTAGAAATATAAACTTCATTCTAAAAAGCTATGTTACCACAAGAACTTAAAAGAACCTTCAAATAATTGTGTTAGTGTTAAATTCTGACCATACCTATCAAGAGTTATAAACAGACTTCCTGCTAATAGGAATACGTTGAAGATGATCTGGTCACATCATTTGCCGTATAACTTTAAAATGACCACTAGCCAGAGGAGCTCCAGGCTCTAACCTGGATTGCTAGAAGACACAGACCTGTAGAGAACTGTTTGGTTAGCACAGAGCCCAGGTGAAAGGTAGCAGCGACTATTCATGTTCCATTGTTTAAGACTCGACCTCTAGAGAGAGTATGACAGAAGCTATTATTTCCACTTTTTTTTGAGTTTTCTGTCATTGTGTAGAACCTTTTGTGTTAAGAATTTTATTTTTGTGTTGAGAAAAGAAACATCTATCACCTACCAGATTTACATTGAGTACTTTTCTACCACATTCCCTGCTCTCCTTCTTCCAGGGGAGACCATGAGCCAAAATCTAAACTTTAAGAAATTTTTCCCTTGGTCTATCAGGGTGTGTGTGTGTGTGTGTGTGTGTGTGTGTGTGTGTGACAGAGGAGGCTTACATAACCAGTCAAAACATTAGAGAAAAGGAGCCCTCTCTTTAGAAGGCATGCTCCCTTAGTATTGAACCCAGGTTGAACCAAATGTGTAGATCTAAAGCAGATGGGCCTTTAAACAGAAAGGAAGAAGGTAAAGTGCCCCAGCCCCACTTGGCCCAGCCATGGCTTCTAACTGTTAGAGAAAAACATACAGACACATGGATTTAGATATAGATTAACAGATAAATATGCATGTATACAAACACATACCTGTATAGTCTATTAAATGGAGGCAGAAGAGAGAGGTACATACAGAGAGACGTATTTGTCTTGAACTTTCTAAAAATCACATAATAATAGAATAAATATAATAGAGCACTATGGAACTTTCCCATCCATTAAATTATATCTTTTAAGGGCCTGATTTTATTCTACTCACTTGTCTCAGAGCTCACCTAATGCTTGCATTGGTGACCCATTAATGCACATAGTCACATCTTCTTAACTAATTACCAAATATTCTGTATTCCACATTTCCCTTAACCAGCAGTATCTTCTGCCAAAGATGAAGATGAAGGTAAAACATGTATACATGAAGAATGAAGCATTATCAAGACACTAAAGATGAAATAATTCTTTGTGACCAAATAAATCGTCATGAGAAAACATTCCCAGCTTTTAAGAAAAGTGGATTCAGGGTGGAGATGGAGGATAAGGGAAATAAATCATTGTTGAACTGACAAATGCCCCTTCTAAATAGTTTATGTTGCCATTAAAACATAAAGTTGCCATTTTTCTTTATCTGTCAGCTACTTATTTCAAGCACATGCTAAGAAAGCTTTCTAAATCATATCTTTTGGTCACATGCCATAGGCCTGGCTGCTGTATACATATGGAATAAATTATAGATTCAAAAACATCTCATACAGTACCAGCAATATGTCAAGTGCATCTGTAAATCTTAACATGCAAATAAATAAATACCAGACCAATATATTCACCAATAGGGAAAAAAAGTCATAACATTAACTAGAGTTCTGGATTCTCACCCAACTTAGGAAATTCTAGCATTGCACATGTATATTTTAAAAGTCACTACTATCTAAGACTTTTTATTAAGTAGGTACCATTGTTTTATTGGCCTGATGGGGTTTCTTTTCCTTTTTGCACCTGGGAAGCTATTAGTCATGAGCCCTCCTTGATGTGGATGAGGAGAAGAAGTTATTGTCTGCTCTCTGCATAACTAAGCTCTGTTATTTCAGTGGTGGTTTCTCCTGAATGTTCTGAATTTAATTTGAATGAAAATGTTGGCTTAGTGGGAGGTGGAGGACTGGAGATGGGCAGAAAGAAGTCAGGAATACAGTGATAATAACAGCCTTGGCCAAGTGCTCCAGTTTGCCCTACCCCCACTGGTATCCTAAGTCATAGACCATTATAAGAATGGAACTGTGATACTATGAAGAAAGGACAGTTACTCCATTTGAAAGGGGGGATGCTTTTTTCTCCTACCATTCATTTGAAGGATAATTTCTTTCTTTTCCTTTTCTAAGCTTTTGTGGAATTTGGGATGTGTACTATTCATTTCACAATGGATATTTGAAATCATTTTTACTGGTATGTGTTATTATTAAAATAATAACTATTTATTTAGCATTTTTAGGTTTGCAAAGTGCTTTCTATGTATTATCTCCCTGATTCTCACAATACTGCTACTATAATTATCTTTATTCTACAGTTGAGGAAACCCAACAGTGATAGAATTTAGACTTCCCCGGGTCACAGGGCTGGTATAAGTATCAAAGACAAAATTTGAACTCAGGCTTTTTTGACTCTAAATTCAGCATTTTATACACTATGACATCTAGCTACCACTATTTAACTGTTAGATATAAGTATGTAATTATGTATATTTTTAAGTTGGTTAGTCATGTCTGACCCTTTGTGACCCCATTTGGGGTTTTCTTGGCCAAACTACTAGAATAGGTTGCTGTTTCCTTCATGTCTGACCCTTTGTGACCCCATTTGGGGTTTTCTTGGCCAAACTACTAGAATAGGTTGCTGTTTCCTTCTAAAGCTCATTTTGCAGATGAGGAAAGTGAGGCAAACAGAGTTAAATGACTTGCCCAGGGTCACACAGCTAGTATGCCTGAGGCTGGATTTGAACTCAGATCCTCCTGACTCCAGGGCTAACACTTTATTTCACTACCTAGCTTCTCAGGTATATGTATGCATATATGTGTATAAATGTATATATTTATTTATAATTCATTTCTGAGTATAGAAGTATAGTGTAGTGTATAGAGAACCAACCTCAGAGATGGGAAGATCTGAATTCAGTGCCACCTCTGTTATATTCTGGTTGTGTGACCCTGGGGAAATAATTTAACTTCTCAGGACTCTAAATCAGAGGTGTCAAATACAGGACACTACATTGTAGCCCTCAACATCCCTAAAGGCAGCTCAAAGCAGATTAAAATGTAATTTTTAAATATTTAACAAAGTAAATAAAAAAGCAATAGAACATAGATAATGTTAATATGTGGTTTTCTAAGTCAATATTAAGGTTCAGTGATCCTTAAGTATGGTTACTGACCCCGTGCTCTATTTCAGTTTGTCGCCATCACTGTAGCCAATTCTCTGAGACTCTAAATTACAGAGAAAATGCCAACTTGCACTGGTAGAAGGAGTTGCCTTATCCAGGAATTCCCTATAGAGATGAAATCACAGGTCCATTTCTTGTTCTACGTATATGTATATGTGTATCTGTGTTTGTATACATATATATGTATATATATATATACATGTACATACATCTATATGTATATACACATATATACACATGTGTATATATACATATATGTACATACATATATATGTATATACATATATACACACATGTGTGTGTGTATATATATGTGTATATATGTATGTATAGTTTTTCAAAAAATGATAAACTCTTTCAGGCCAGAGTTAGAATCTTACACATGTTCCATATTATCTACAGTGCTTCTATGCATATAGAAGATGTTCCCTATATTGGGCATGCCCCATATGTAGATCAGATCCTTTAGGGAGAACAAGAATTGGTCTTATTTGGTCCTTTTCATGTTCCAGTTTCAAAATAAAATGACTTGGAGAAAAACGTCTAGTTTTAAATTCAGACATACCCAACTAGATCACGCCTGTTCTAGCTATAAATATTTACACATGTAAATATGTAAAAATAAATTCATAATGAGTGTCATTGAGAGAGTATCACACAAAGAAGAGGCCCATGGTGGTTTTGAGTAAGCTACAGCATGGGTAAGGGGGAAGGGAAAGAGAAGAGAACAAGCGTTTATTAAGGAACTAGTACATGCCAGGCACTATACTTTATACACTTTATAAATACATCTCATTCGATCATCTCAGTAACTTTGTGAGGTAGGTGCTATTGTTATCCCCATTTTACAGTTGTGGAAACTGAGGCAGATAAAGGTTAAGTGACTTGCCCAGGGTCACACAAGTTATAAGCGTCTAAGGCCAGACCTTTCTGATTCCAAGTTCGGCACTCTCTATCCGCTGTGCCACTTAGCCGTCTCATAACAATAAAGAAGAAAAAGATAATGGGATATTATCTGGAAAATGTATGATAGAAAAATAAAGATGGGTTAGTTGCATGAAAAGAGCAAGGGCTAATCAACTGATGGATGGCCCATGTGCTTCACTGGAAGGAAGGAAGATCCCCAACACATGGAATAGACCTCTTGTGGATAACTTGTGGATAGCTCACAGATCCATTGGAACAGCTAAGGATATATTTCCCACATTTTGAAGAACTGTGTATGAAAATAGCAAAAACAATGTCTATTTTGTTAATACCTCCTAAAACCTGTACCCTTGAGGTTCAAAAGTTTGCCTGACCTTGGGTACAACTAGTCTATTATTATATTATATCTGTATATATATATATATACTGTATATATATATATATATATATATATATATATATATATATAGAGAGAGAGAGAGAGAGAGAGAGAGAGAGAGAGAGAGAGAGAGAGAGAGAGACTTTAGACATCATTTTATCCAACCTCATTATTTTATAAAGATGAAAACTGAGGCCTGGAAAAGTAAAGTGAGAATTGCCCATGGTGATGATGAAAACAAAGGGTGGAGCTGAGACTGGAACTCAGGATTCTTTCAACCCTATCCCAATGTTCTTTTCCATGTACCTGGTACCCTTGTACAGAAGCTTAAAGTTACTGACCAGTGAGCTAAAGCTCACACTTAAACTCATTTATAAGGATTTATAAGGAAGATTGGACTTACACATCTATCAAGTAGATATTCTTCTCTTGCAATACAGAGGTGACTCAGGCAATATCCATACCTATAGTAGTATATTTTCTTCACATAAATAGCTCAGCTATGATGAATCGCTGCATAACCCAAGACATTTTTGATCAGATATGGTTTATGATAAGAGCATGTTTAAGTTATGATGAAGGAATCTGCATTTTTACTTTACACTTTTCACATCTGGATTATGCATTGCAAGGATGTTTTTTTTGACTCATTGTAATTGAAAATGAATTTTAGTTCTCATAGAATGCACAACTAACAAGAGCCATGATTGAAAACACATGACAGGTTGACATTTTGTTGAGAAAGCCAGGGGGTTGGGTTTTTTTGATAGTTTTTAGAAGAAGCAAGCTTGTGGCATACAATTAAACTGCTTTGCTCTTAGACCCAAGAGTCATCCTTAATGTTGTTCATGCCTGCAAGCTCTTTAGTTCTGTCATTGTTATACCAAAGCTCTTCATGATATAGATTCAAGTGGAAGTTCAAATACAGCAAATTTTATTTGCTATCATTTAAGATGCCGTATTAATCATAGACCTAGAGACTTGAGGAAAATACCTCTTTTCTTTTGAAATATTTTTCCTATAATCCTTTCATTTAAAATTAAGTATTAGAATAGATGATTGGAAAAAAGAGAGGATTTCTAAAAGAATTATTTTATTAAGTGATTTATCCCGATGTTGTTTGCAGAAGATGTATATTTTTGTCTTGAATAAACCTGAGTTCAAGATCTTGATACCCTAAAGGGGGAAAGCAACTAGGATATTTGCTTAATGCAATGTCGACAAGTTAATTGAAGTGAAATTTAAGAACCTCTGGGAGCTTATCAAAGGATAGTTTGTACAGCTTTGGTGCTAGCTGAGAGTTCGAAAGAACTTATTCCTCTTTTCTCAATATCAAGTGGTCCAGGGAGAATTGCTCTTGAGGAGGAGAAAGGGTGTCAGAAAAGAAATATCATTTGAAGGGCTCTTTTCTATTCTCCCCAAGTATGGCTGTGGGCCTGACTAACAAAAGAGCTGAAACATGTTTATTACTGTAGGCATAGGAAGTCACACAAAAAAGTAATAATACTTTTTTGAGGAAAAAGAAGGTCTTGCAACTAAAGACAGATCCAGCAGATGACAACAGCTCAGGAGAAAAAAAGTATTGAGTCAAAGGCAGCTTGAGAGATAGCAACAGTGATGGTGGAATACAAGCCCCAATTCAGCTAAATTCTCCCAACATTCCTCTCCAAAAACCTTTAAAATAATGTCTCAAATCAAATTTTTGAGTGGCATAGCCAATGAAAGGTCAGAGGTAGGAGTTTTTCCAGCCTAAGACAACTTAGGAGGTCCACAGAAGTCTGTGAGACCAAGGTGGGCACAAGCCCAGAGCATGGCAGGAGCATCAGCTGTGGGTCTTGGAGGTAACTACAGCAGCAACAGCAACTTCAGGAACTTTCAGCCCAGAGATGGTAAGGAGGTAGGATGGCTGTCCAGAAAAAAGGTTACAGGGGGCTCTTTGCTTGAACTGGGTGCAGGTGGGCTGATTGGGAACTCTATTGCTCATAAGCAGTCCTGGGTCACAGTTCCCAGGCAGAGATGAGAGCTTATGATCAATAATAAGGGAGTAGGGGAACCTAGTCACAATTCCAGGGCCAAGAGAAACACTAGTACTTGTGGCTGCCTGGGAACAGGGGCCCTCCCTGTTCTGGTAGAGACCAGAGCACAGACCAGAGCAATGACTACACCTATCCTAGGATGACAGTGAAAGCACCAAAAATTTACAGATCCCCAGAATTAGCTCTGAAAGCAGAATTATGAAAAGCCTGAAATTTGGCAACCTCCCAATCTTCAGGTGAGTAGTGTCCATTTTAACATAAAGTTCAAAGTAAAGAAATAGATTAGGGCAATGAGTGAATAACAAAAAAAGAACTTGATTACAAAAAGCTACTATGGTGACAGGGAAAACCAAGATATAAACTTAGAAGACAACAATGTGAAAATAGCTACAGGTAAAGCTTCAAAGAAAAATGCTAATTGGACCCAAGGACAGCAAGAATTCTTGGAAGAGTTAAATAAAGGGATGAGTGGTAAAGAAAAAAATGGGAAAAGAAATGAGAGTGATGCAAGAAAATTATGAAGAGAGAATTAATAGCTTGGTAAAAGAAGCACAAAAATACCGAAGAAAATAACACCTTAAAATACGATTGATCAAATGGTAAAAGAGATATAAAAATTCATTGAAAAAAAAGAACTCCTTAAAAAGCAGAATAGGTCAAATAGAAAAAAAAATGTACAAAAATTCACTAAATAAAAGAACTCTTTAACAAGCAGAACTGACCAAATGGAAAAAAGATGTACAAAATCTCACTCAAGAAAATAATTCATTAAAAATTAGAATTGGGCAAGTGGAAGCTAATGACTACATGAGACTTCAAGAAACAAAACAAAGTGAAAAGAATGAAAAAATAAAAGAAAATGTGAGATATCTCATTGGAACAGCAACTGACCTAGAAAATAGATTGAGGAGAGACAATTTAAGGATTTTTGGACTACTTGAAGGCCACGATCAAAAAAAGAGCCTTGACATCACGTTTCAGAAAATTATCAAGAAAACTGCCCTAATATCTTAGATCCAGAGGGTAAAATAGAAATAGAAAGAATCCACCAATTACCTCCTGAAAAAGATCCTAAAATGAAAACTCCCAAGAATAGTATAGCCAAATTCCAGAGCTCCCAGGCCAAGGAGCAAATACTAGCAGCAGTCAGAAAGAAAAAAATTAAATATCATAGTGTCATACTCAAGATCCCACAAGATTTAACACCTTTCACATTAAATGATTAAAGAGGTTTGGAATATGATATTTCAGAGGGCAAAGGAGCTAAGATTGCAAGCAAGAATAACATTCTCAGCAAAACTGAGTATAAACCTTTGGGGGGAAAATAGATATTGAATGAAATAGAGACTTTCTAAGCATTTCTGATGAAAAGACCAGAGCTTAATAGAAAACTTGACATTCAAACAGAAGATTCAAGAGAAGTATAAAAAGGTAAATATGAAAAAGTAATAATAAGACACTCAATAAAATTGAACTATTTATATTCTCATATTGGAAGATGGCACATGAAAATACTTAGAACTTAATCACTATTAGGGCAGTTAGAAGGAGTCTACATAGACAAAAGGCATGGGTATGAGTTCATTATGTTGAGATGATCTCCAAAAAATAATATAGGTGTGACCAGGGGGATATACTGGGAGAAGGGGGAAGGGAGAAGTAGAACAGTGAAAATTTTGTCACGTAAAAGAGGCATGCAAGGAAGAATTTTTATAATGGAGAAGAAAATGGGTGGATGGGGATGGCTGGCAATGCTTGAACCTCATTCTCATTGTAATTGGTTCAAAGAGGGAAGAATACATCTACACATTCAGGTATAGAAATCCGTCTTATACAATAGGAAAATAAGGGGAAGGCAGTAAGATATTTGCTGGAGGAAGAGCAGATTAAGGGAGGCAGTGGTCAGAAGTAAAAAAGACTTTTGATGAGGGACAGGTAAAAAGACAGAGAGAATAAACAGGAAAAAATGGGAGGGAAGGAAATTACAGTTAGTTATCATAATTGTGAATGTGAATGGGAGAAGCTAACCCGTAAAATAGAAGAGGATAGCAGATAGGATTAGAAACCGGAATCCTACAATGTGTTGTGTACAAGAGTCACACTTGAAACAGAAAGAGAGAAATACAAAGCTAATATAAAGGGCTACAGAAGAATCTATTATGATTCAGCTGAAGTGAAAAAGGCAGGGATAGCAATCATGATCTCAGACAAAGCAAAAGCAAAAACAGACCTAATTAAAAGAGATAATCAGGGAAACTACAGTTTGCCAAAAAGGTACCCTAAATAATGAATATAAAAAATTACAGTAAGTTTCTCTGATAAAGGCCTTATTTCTCAGATATATAGGAAATGGAGTCATATTTATAAAAATAAGAGCCATCTCCAAATTGATAAATGGCCAAAGGATATGTAGGATTCAGATAAGTAGAGTAGGAGAGGATATTCCACACGAGAGAAAGGACATGAGCAAAGATAACTAGACAGGAGTATGTAAGCCTTGTTTATAGTTATATTACCCATAAGAAAGAGTCTGGCTAGAGCATGGGCTTCAAATGGAGGACGGTGAATTTAGAATTAAATTAGGAGAAAGATTGTGAGACTTCTTGAATATTACAAATGTTTTATTCTATGGAGTATAGAGAATCAATCTGCACAGTCTAATTAAATTGCAAAAGACGTATCATTTTTATCTGAACTGGTTGTGATATTCAAGACAGGTTGAAGGAAAAAGTGAATGGAGGCAAAGAGGAAAATCAAGAGACTGTTACAGGAGTATAGGCATGATGGAACAAGATTTAAACTAGAGTGCTGCCAATGGGAATAGAAAGGAAAGAATGAATTTGAGAAACATTATGAATTCCACAGGATATGAAACTGAAAGGTAGACACAAGTTTAATTTATGCAGACTACCAGGGCAAGGTAATAGCTAGTCTAAGCTTGGGATAAGTGCAATCATGTCCCAGCTTGAGAAAAAGGAGAAGCTGTTGGGTGGCAATCATGACAACTCAACGTGTAACCATCACTAAACACTGTTTATAAGGAGTTCTATCCTTGTCCTAGTTGGCCAGGAGTAATGGTGTCATGGAAATGCTACTTAGATTTGGTGACAATTGAGTTATGCACAGAGTGTTCACCAGAGATTGTGCTAACCCAGAGGGCAGACCCAACAATTACTTTTGTGTGTTGTGATCATCATGAAGGAATTGTACTTCCTTCTTTACATTTTCTCTTTTCTGTCTCTGTCTTTGTCTGTCTCTCTCTGTCTCTATCTCTTTCTGTGTCTATAGTTCTCTATTTCTGTCTCTATGTCAAAAGGACATCTCCATGAATCTCCCTGGAACAGTAACTTCTAGAGTATTTGCTTCTTGAAAATAATTGACTTGAAGGTCAGCAGATGACGTCAGAGGCTGGCCAATCATATATATCTTCACTGTTTTCTTGGGGCAGCTAGGTGGTGCAGTGATTAGAGTACCAGCCCTGGAGTCAGGAGGACCTGAGTTTAAATCTGGCCTCAGACACTTGACACACTTATTAGCTGTGTGACCTTGGGCAGGTCACTTAACCCCAATTGCCCTGCCTTCCCCCCTCCAAAAAAAAAAAAGAAAGATATTGACTAGAAAATATGTATTTCCCTCAAAAGTCACTGGACAATAGAACTTATATTTTAAAAGTAGCTTTTTTAAATATTCAGGTTATGGAGATTGAGAATTAGTAAGAAATAAAATAAGCAGAGAAACATACTTTTTCTAGGTCCAAAGGTATTCACTCATGTTACAATTTATCCACCTTAGGAAATTGAGAGGCAGTATGCTGCAATGAAAATATTAATCTATTAGCAGTTTGAGGAATCAGGTTCAAATACCATCTCTGCTACTTACTATCTATCTCATAAAGGGGTGTGCTGGTAAATATTTAACATCTGACTCTCTTAAAAATGTACTCACACAAGATGGCGGCTGGTAAGCACCGACTAGAGTGAGCTCCGTACCCGAGTCCCTCCAAAAACCTATAAAAATGGCTCTGAACCAATTCTAAAACGGCAGAACCCACAGAACAGCAGAGGGAAGCAGGGCTCCAGCCCAGGACAGCCTGGATGGTCTCTGGGTAAGGTCTATTCCACACGGAGCTGGGAGCTGGGAGCTGGGAGCTGGGAGCTGGGAGCTGGGAACGGAGTGGAGCAGAGCCCAGCCTGAGCGGCGTGGACGATCCAGACCAGAAGCCGGGCGGAGGGGGCCCTAGCGCCCTGAATATGTGAGCTGCGGCAGTTACCAGACCCCTCGACCCACAAACACCAAAGACTGCGGATAAGGTTAGTGGGAAAAGCTGCGGGAGTGGAAGGAGTTCGCTGTTCGGCTTCCAGCCCCGGGGGCAGCGGAGGTGGGGCAGCTACAGCTGTTGTTACTTCGGCTCCAGGCCCACCTGGTGGGAGGAATTAAGTGGCGGATCAGAGCAGGAGTGCAATAGCCTGCTGAAGATCTAAGCCCAGTCTGGACTGGGGGTCCTTGGGGAAGGAGGAGTGTGGCTCTGACAGAGCTGGCACCTCCCCCCCAAACGTAGAACATAGAACTCGTTAGTCTACAAGCAGTCATACCCCACTGAAAAACTCAAGGGTCAAGTTAGTTGGTTGGGAATATGGCCAGGCAGCGAAAACGGGCCCAGATTCAGTCTCAGACTTTGGATTCTTTCTTTGGTGACAAAGAGGACCAAAACATACAGCCTAAAGAACACAACAAAGTCATAGAGCCTACAACCAAAGCCTCCAAGAAAAACATGAACTGGCCCCAGGCCATAGAAGAACTCAAAAAGGATTTGGAAAAGCAAGTCAGAGAAGTAGAGGAAAAATTGGGAAGAGAAATGAGAAAGATGCGAGAAAACCATGAAAAACAAGTCAATGACTTGCTAAAGGAGACCCAAAAAAATACTGAAAAATACACTGAAGAAAACAACACCTTAGAAAACAGACTAACTCAAATGGCAAAAGAGCTCCAAAAAGCCAATGAGGAGAAGAATGCCTTGAAAGGCAGAATTAGCCAAATGGAAAAGGAGGTCCAAAAGACCACTGAAGAAAATACTACTTTAAAAATTAGATTGGAGCAAGTGGAAGCTAGTGACTTTATGAGAAATCAGGATATTATAAAACAGAACCAGAGGAATGAAAAAAATGCAAGACAATGTGAACTATCTCCTTGGAAAAACCACTGACCTGGAAAATAGATCCAGGAGAGATAATTTAAAAATTATTGGACTACCTGAAAGCCATGATCAAAAAAAGAGCTTAGATACCATCTTTCAAGAAATTATCAAGGAGAACTGCTCTGATATTCTAGAGCCACAGGGCAAAATAGAAATTGAAAGAATCCATCGATCGCCTCCTCAAATAGATCCCCAAAAGAAATCTCCTAGGAATATTGTTGCCAAATTCCAGAGCTCCCAGATCAAGGAGAAAATACTGCAAGCAGCCAGAAAGAAACAATATGAGTATTATGGAAACCCAATCAGAATAACCCAAGATCTGGCAGCTTCTACATTAAGAGATTGCAGGGCTTGGAATGCGATATTCCGGAGGTCAATGGAGCTAGGATTAAAACCTAGAATCACCTACCCAGCAAAACTGAGTATCATGTTCCAAGGCAAAATATGGAGTTTCAATAAAATAGAGGACTTTCAAGCTTTCTCAGTGAAAAGACCAGAACTGAATAGAAAATTTGACTTTCAAACACAAGAATCAAGAGAAGCATGAAAAGGTAATCAAGAAACGGAAATTGCAAGGGACTTACTAAAGTTGAACTGTTTTGTTTACATTCCTACATGGAATGGTATGATTCATGAGACCTCAGTATTAGGGTAGTTGAAGGGAGTATGCATATATATATATATATGTTTATGTATATATATATGAGTGAATGTGTATGTATGTATATATCTATGTGTATATGTATGTATGTGTATATATATATATGTGTTTATATATATATATATATATATGTAAAAGAGAGAGAGCAGACACAGGGTGAGTGAAGATGAAGGGAAGATATCTAAAAGAAATAAAATGAAATTAAGGGATGAGAGAGCAACATACTGAGAGAGGGAGATAGGGAGAGATAGAATGGGGTGGATTATCTCGCATAAAGGTGGCAAGAGGAAGCAGTTCTATGGGAGGAGGGGAGAGGGCAGGTGAGGGGGGAATGAGTGAACCTTGCTCTCATCAGATTTGGCCTGAGGGGGAATACCATACATACTCAGTTGGGTATCTTACCCTACAGGAAAGAAGAGGGCGGAAGATAAAAAAAAAAATAAAAGGCAGGGGGATGATGGAGGGGAGGGCAGATGGGGGTGGAGGTAATCAAAACAAACACTTTGGAAAGGGGACAGGGTCAAGGGAGAAAATTCAATAAAGCGGGATGGGTTGGGAAGGAGCAAAATGTAGTTAGCCTTTCACAACATGAGTATTGTGGAAGGGTTATACATAATAATACATGTGTGGCCTAGGTTGAATTGCTCAACTTCTTAGGGAGCGTGGGTGGGAAGGGAAGAGGGAAGAGAATTTGGAACTCAAAGTTTTAAAATCAGATGTTCAAAAACAAAAAAAGTTTTTGTGTGCAACTAAAAAATAAGATACACAGGCAATGGGGCATAGAAATTCATCTTGCCCTACAAGAAAGGAAGGGAAAAGGGGATGAGAGGGGAGGGGGGTGATAGAGGGGAGGGCTGACTGGGGAACAGGGCAACCAGAATATAAGCCATCTTGGAGTGGGGGGGAGGGTAGAAATGGGGAGAAAATTTGTAATTCAAAATGTTGTGAAAATCAATGCTGAAAACCAAATATGTTAAATAAATAAATTGCATTTAAAAAAAAATAAAAAAAATGTACTCACAGCACACACTCAAGTTTAATCTGCATTATAAACATTTTCTCCATCATTTTCTTAAGTCTAGACAATCAACAACAAAAATCAAGTTCTGATTTATGGCATTTGCCAACTTCTGATGTGTAAATGCTCACACTGAAAATTTGGTAATCGGTTCTTTCAGACAAATTTACTTGGCTCCTGCTCATGACTGGTGCCACAAAAATGCTGGATTGGTTTAGACTGTAGTGTTTATAGAAGAGGGGGGTGATATGCAATATGAATGGAAAAGTTGGTTAGAACCAGCATATGAAAGGTTCAAAATGATTTTATTACAATTTATTAATTTTTGATTTTTTTCAATTTTCTGGCCAAAAAAAAAAATAGTTTGGCCCAGGGGTGAGGTAAGAGGAACTGAATTGCTATAGTCAGAAACATGACACAAGCAAATATAATACTCCCTCTGGGATATTCCCTTGACTCATACTTACATTGGCAAGTCTGGTCCCCTAGAGGGCAGCAGCTACCTAAGGTTCCAAGCTTACTCTAGGGGGTCTTAGAAAACTGTAACTCATAAACCCCCACTGGTGTACTTCCCATTAACAGGCTGCCAACAGACAATTAGCTTTCAGCAAAAACATTTATTAAAATGGCATTCATCTTATAAACTTGGGCACATTTTCCCACTTACTCTGGCCTGGCCTGGCTCAAAGTGATATCAATGACCTGCCACTACTGCCTTTTAGGGTCACCTGGGGATGTGCCCATCTTCTGCCAGACAATGTGAAAGTGTCCCTCTATTAAATCCAGGGTTTAACCCTTCCTAATATGTTAATGACATCATACCGTGATGACATTTTGGATTGTTAACATAGTGTCGTGAACAAATCAATTGAGGTGTGAGTAGGGGGGACTAAATTTTCTCCCATTTTACCTGATATGAGAGATGGAGAGACCTGTGTGAGGAAGACTATGCAGGCATGTTTGTTTAGTCCACAGACTGTGAGAAATAGAGTAATATATTATGAGGCTGAAAAGATAGGTCGGGGCCAGCTTATGGACACATTTAAAAATCAAATTGAGGAAGTGATGCTCTGATTAGCTCTCGCCTCACTTTTAACCAACATACCAAGGGTTTGAGAAGAGGTACGTGTAGACTACAAACCCTGGGCTACTTCCCTGGCAAATATCAAGTCACAGGTATGCCAGGTGCTCCACCTGCTCTACTCCCTGGGAATGCCGGAATGTTCCTCTCTAATGTTTGCTGCTATTTTAAATATTTACATAAGTCTCTACTATGACATTTTTATTTGGCTGTGAATAAATACTAGGCAGAAAGCTTTAGAGTAGCATATGAAAAAGTGAAAATTTTTGTTTCACATATGGACAAAGCTCCTAGACACTTAAAATGTTTTGTCATATTACTGATACCTTCATAATCAAGCATAAAATTTTGTTTTTTAAATGACAAGTGCACAAATTATTTTATACTAGCATAGCATAGTAGATGAAAGTACTAGACATGAAGTCAAGGAATGCCTAGGTTTTAATCCTGACTGTGACACTTTCCATGAGTCTGACCCTGGGTAAATCCATTGAACCTCTCCCAGTCCCAGTTTTTTCAGTCAGTTAACTACTAGGTCAACTAGAATTTATGAAGTGCCTACTATGTGCAAAGCAATGGGAATACAAATACAATTACAGATAAAAACAGTTCCTACCGTGTGTGCTGGAATCAGCTCAAACTGGCCCATAAGAGCCTTTACACCTTAGAAATCAACGGAGTCTCCCAAATTGGGGCTTGGGATATTGTTTTGTTTATCGACTAGAATTAATAAAGTGATGGAGAAAAATGTCAATAATGGAAACTAAAATTAAAAGTGTCATGGGTATATCTTTTTTTCAGAGAACCCTTTTTTAAAAATACCAGTACAATCGATCAATAAACATTTATTAAGCACTGGTCCCTGCCCTCAATGGCATGTTTTAATGAGGGAAGATAACACATACAAGGAAGCTTAAAAGGAAAAAAAGGCTGAGAGACAAAGCAACTAGGCTAGGCCCATGGCTGAGGAAGCCTAAGGTACATCCTGGAAGAGAATAAGCTACATCCTACCTGGAAACGCTTCTTAGATGGAGGTTCTAAGAGGAGCCATCCAATCAGAGGGAGAGGCCAGAGGGGAGGAGGATACTTCCCACATGAGGATTCTAGGGCTGGAGTGAAGCCTCACTTCAGGATGAATAGCAGGGGCATGGGAAAGGAAGTCCAAAGTGCAGCCTAAAGAGGAATCTGTAAAATGAGAATAATTATAGCACCCATCTTACAGGATTGTTGTGAGGATCAAATAGCATAATTTATACAAAACATTTTGCAAACCTTAAGGTGTTGCAAAAATGCCAACAGTGCTTATTATTAATTGTTCATAAAAGAGTCACCATATAACTCATGTTTTCGTTGAGTCATATTTTTGCAATATTTCAGCGAACTACCAAAATTGTTTTCAGTTAAATTTCAAGTTTGCAATAAAACCATTCAATGTGAAACATACTAATTAGTCTACCGTTGACTTTGAATGGAAACTTTCTTTTTGTGTTATCTTCCCCATTAGAATGTGAGTTTCTTGAGAGGAGGAATTGGCTTACTCTTATATCTGTGTTCCACCATTTAGCATGGTGATTTACAAGTAATAAGAATTTAATAATTTTATATTTATTAATTAATAATATCAGTGTAAGTGTGGTCTCAGAAATAGTTCAAGAATTTTTTTGCATACTTAAAAGTTTCAGATATACGTCTTTCTGTGCATATCATGAAATCCCCACCTTTGGTTGAGCTTGAGAATTCTTCTTAACACAACTCATCTCGTAACTGGTTTAAGACCAGAGTATATATCATGAAACAACTACTGCTTCTTATCCTCAAGCCTTCTGTGGGTGTTTCATGATTAGATTCAGGATCTGGGAAGGAGCGCAAGCATGACATGCGTGTTAATTTTATCTTATTGTATATTGATGATATTTTAACATTTTGATTTTTATTATGGCCTTAACAAACATAAATTCAATATGAATCCACAATTTCAATTTACAAATAATAAAAAGGAAATTGTACAAGAAACTTTGAATTTCTAAGGTCTAGTTTTTTGAGAAAAAATTTTTGCATTTGTATCACTACCGGCTAACTCAAATACTCCCCAGATAGGAGCTCCTCTTTATAAAGTCTAAGTATAATGTCTAAGATAAAAACAAACCAACACATTGGCCTATCAGTGAAATTCTACATAAATGTGCTTCAAAATCTCTGATACATGAGGGATCTTGATTTCAACTCTGTGGGTGCCCCCTCCCTTGATACAGATCACAAACCCTCTCTGCCTTTGTAGGTGGTCTTCATGGGTTTTTACGACACAGAGATTCTATGCCCTACTGGTCAGCCTTCTGCTGATAACTTTTCTGAACTCAATTTTCCAAACTAGTACTCAGATGAGAGCTGTTACTGGTTCCATCTTGAAGCCTTTCAAGCTTGGTACAACTCTCTACTGGCATAACTTCTAAGAACTGAGTATCATTTACACACCGTGATGAGGTACTCAAGTAAAACTTTCATGTAGCTTGTGTCCTAAAGGAAGAGAGGAAAAATCTAAACATGAATTTTTTTCTTACCAAAAGTTTCTTTGCGATTGTTCTTACCTATATTTTTTCACATATTTCCACAACTTTAATATGGCATCTGCTATTTCCGTTTATTGATAACAGTATAATTTATTTATTTGTTTATCTGTTTGTGCAGGGAGGGTGCAGGCTTTGATTTCATTGCTGTAGGAAACACCCCGGGAAGACACATCTTCTACCAGTGCAGATTGGTATCTATTATGTCACTTGGAGTCTGAGTTCACTGAGGGGTTTAGTGACTTACCTAGGGTCTCCTAGACAGCATATGTGTGTGTGTGTGTGTGTGTGTGTGTGTGTGTGTGTGTGTATGCTTGCTTATTGGGGAGGAGGGCTGAAAAGGAGGCTTGCTCTTTTTTCTAATTTTCCATGACTGCCTCTAAAGTCACAAAGCTTTAAAAAGAAATAAAAAGTTGAAAGAGTAACTTATTTAGCGTGCCTATCTTAATGAAAACAACAGGAAATTGTTGATGATTTAACTTTTTTGACCTTATGCCTTTCAAAACACCAACAATAAGCAACAGCAACACAGGGAGCATTTGTGGTGTTCTTGGTTAATGGATAATCATTTCCTCTTCAAGAAAGAACTTATCCATGTTGTCTGTCAGACCACATCCAAATGCCATTTGCTTCTCCTACTGTGATCTTAGTTCATCCCCTGGTTACTTAAGCCCTTTGATTATTTTCTGTTTATTTGGTTTTTTTTAAATGATCAAAAAAAGAAAGAAAAACATTGGCATAACAAAAGATAAAACTAACAGCTGTTTAGCCTTTTAGAAACCTGGCCTTT
Organism: Trichosurus vulpecula; assembly: GCF_011100635.1. Taxonomy (NCBI): domain Eukaryota; kingdom Metazoa; phylum Chordata; class Mammalia; order Diprotodontia; family Phalangeridae; genus Trichosurus; species Trichosurus vulpecula. The sequence continues at coordinate 410,532,505 of NC_050574.1, read as the reverse complement.
CCTAGAACTCAACTGTGTTTTTAAGGACTAACAGAAACAACATGCTTTCCTTTAGCCTAGGATTAGAGGCCTTTGGAAGCTTGCTTGGTCCTTACATTCCCTGTTAGAGTGTTATCACCAAGTGCATAATCTTTTTGATGGTTTCAATAATTGGAATGAAAAGCTTTTTCTTTCTTTTTGCAGAAGTATATCTCAATCTGGGCAGTAATATGAAGCTAGACTCAAAGAAACAAATTTATCTCATACTTCCATAGATTAGAGCCAGAATATACAAATAAATCAAATTTAAAAAGAAGTTTGATAACTAGCAATCGGAGGAGATGCCTTATAAATTTAGCTGTAGTGTTAGATTTCTTGTGCTAGATTAATTAGATTAGTGCTAGATTGTGTTAAGATTCCTGGAGTGGTTGTATCTTATTATGTAGGAAATAATATACACAGGCAGTTTCTATTCAGATAATATGATTATTTGAGCCCCAATTTTTTTCTAATGAATTCAAAGACAGAAAAGAGAATTGGAACTGTAGTTAGAAGATCTGGGTTTGAATACTGGTTTCGTAACTTATTACATGCATCAGCATGGCGATTCACTTCACTTCTCTGGGTTCTAATTTCCTCATTTCAAAATTAAGGGGCTTGGATTAGATGTTGTTTTTTGTTGTTGAGTGGACTCAGTCACATTTGACTCTCTGTGACCCCATTTGGGGTTTTCTTGGCAAAGATATTGGGGTGATTTGCCATTTCCTCCTCCGGCTCATTTTACAGATGAGGATTCACATAGCTAGTAACTGTTTGAGGACAGATTTGAATTCAAGTCCTCCTAACTCTAGGGACAGAGCTCTATCCACTGCTGGATTAGATGGACAAGACCTTTTCTACCTCTCACTCTGATAATTATAAGTAAACCTCCCTTAGACTCATTTTTGTTGACCAACCATGTATTTTTTGCACTTCTATTGGAGCTCTGATGGCTACTCCTTCCTCAGAGGCTTTTTCCTCTACCCACCGATTAACCACCAGTTTTTAATTTAAAGATTAATTAAAGCTTGCTTTCCTGCTTCCTTCACTTCCTGTGATTTAGGACCATAAATGACAGGTGTCACGTTTAGTATAGCTCATTTGCCAATCACCAAGCATGCACAGGACAAGGCTGAAAGCCCAGGCCAGCAAGGCATTTCAACTTTCTTGATTATCTATCTACCCATTAACCATTTGTACTGGAAACCTCATCCTTGTGACAGAACAGAGCATGTCAAGCAAGAATATTATCATAGTGTATCTCTAGGCCAGTCTGGTTTCACTACTTAAAAAAAAAAGTCCAATCCCCATGACCAAATAAACTACTCTTTACCTCCTTAAAATGGATTCTTTTCCTTGAATAAATATGGGTAGATTTTTGCCCTATCTATGCTAATCAAACAAGTGTATCATTAGCATAAAAGGAGAAAATTCATTTTGGAGAAATTCGTTTAGCAATTTCATGGTGAGTAGTGATAAGTAACCTATATTGGAAAAATTCGAGCTTCCTTACCCAAAATTGAATTCTAGCATGGTGTGAATATGATGTTAAAACAACAACAAAAGACTTAACATTTAATTAGGCTACTGATGAATTCTAATTTCTATGAGTTATTTTAAAATATGTTTAAATTTTATTTAGCTCAGTACATTATTTTGCAAGTTTAACAAGATCTTTCAGAGAACTATCTCTAAAGTAGTACTATATAAAAGTGCTGGCTGGATTTGGAGTCAGAGGACATGGGTTCAAATCTTGCCTCTACCATTTACTACCTGACCATGGGCAAATTACTTAATCTTCCTGAGACTAAGTTTCCGCATGTGTAACATGAGGTGGTTGGACTCTATGGCTTCTAAGGTCTTTTCTATCTAGAGCTATGATACTGTAAAGAGTCCTCAATCATAGGCAAATTGTAAACTAAGTAGTTTCCAAAGTAATAGTTAAGAAAACTGTTGTTGTATGTAAAAATCAATCATTTCCCTGCCCCAAAGAGAAATTATAATTGTTTCAGTACTTTTCAAAAAAGGTTATAGTGTAAAGTTAAAGTTACCATCAAAATCCTCTGGCTTTCATTGCCCTTTATAATCTCTCCCTTTTCTATCTTTCCAGTCCTTTTATATCTTACACTGTCATTGGTCATCTTCAAGAACGAAGGATGAACGATAACACCACTTTACACTCTTTCATCCAGTGACACTGGCTTCCTTACTGATCCTCCTAGCCCATTTCCAGACTCCAGGCATTTTCACTGCCTGTCCCCAATGCCTGGAACACTCTCCCTCCTTGTCTCCACCTTCCAGATTCCCTGGTTTCCTTTAAATCTATGCTGAAGAGCTATCTTCTACAAGAAGCCTTCCCTGGTCTTCCTTAATCATTGTGCTTTCCCTCTAAAACTGCCCCCAATTTATTTTGTATGTGTCTTGTTTGTACATATTTGTTTTTATGTTATCTCTACCATTAAACCATGAGTTGCTTGAGAGCAGGGACTATTTTCTCCTCTTTTCTTTGTGTTACCTGTGCCTAGCACATAATAAGCACTTGGCTGGTTGTTTTCCTTTGTTCTCAAAGAGGACCAAAATGATACCACTATGTTAGAGTCAAGTTACACTATATCCAGCTGTGGCTGATCAGAACAATACAAGCTTGGAATGTTCTATCACAGGTCAGACACAAATATTCCATGTGAACATTTGGGGTGGATTCTTTAAATTTGCACAACAGTAATGGCAACCACACTGGCATACCCAGGATGGCTGCTAGCACAGATTCTTATATCTGCTTTACTAAGAAAGATAGCTGTTTAAGGGGTCAACAATCTTCTTTAATTACATTCACTAGTTCAGGGGAAAAGTCAGCACCTTGAACTTCAGAGAAAATACAAACAGAGAAAATATAAGCAGAGAAATAAAGACCAACAGACAGGGCTCTGACTGAATCAAAGCAATATTGCTATACACTTTACATACACCATTGGATCCAGAGAGCTTTTACATCTGAGCAGTCAGGGAGCTCTGAACATACAGCCACTCAGAGTCTCAACCAGGGAATCACAAGGTCCTTCTCATAAGTGAGCCTCCAAAGCAAAACACCAACTCATAATACATATATATATATATATATATATGTGTGTGTGTGTGTATATATATATACACACATATATATACACATATATATATACACACACACACAACACACACACACACACACACACACACACACACACACACACATATATATACACTTCTCAGAGCCAGAAGGCATCACAACCCTCATGACTTAGTACCTAATTAGAAATTAGCAAAAGATCTGGAAGCCTTCCTAAAAGCAAGCCTCCCCTGAGCAAGCTTCCCTTCATAGGCTCCATGTGAGGCTTATTAATGATCAGAGAAGATCTTCTATCCCATTAACATTACAACAACTTGTGTTTCTTTTGAGCTATTTCAATCCTGCTTTGCTCATAAAGCACAGCACCTTTTCTGATGTGGGCCCACCATGCTGAGTGGTCCTGTGCCAGTGTCTCCCATGTCACACAATCAATTTCCAAGTTCTTAAGAGAGACCTTGAGAGTGTCTTTGTATCACTTCTTCTGACCACCATGTACACTCTTGCCCTGTGTGACTTCTCCATAAAATAGTTTTTTTGACAAGCAGACATTTTTCATTTGAACAATTTGGCCTGACCATTGGAGTTAAGCTCTTTGAAGCAGAGTTTGAATGCTTGGCAGTTTGGTTTGAGGAAGGACCTTGGTGTCTGGTATCTTATTCTGCCAGGTGATCTTCAGAATCTTCTGAGACAATTCAAATGGAAGTGATTAAGTTTCCTGGCATGGCACTGGTGTACTATTCAGGTTTCATAGGCATACAACAATAAGGTCAGCACAACAGCTCTTAACAAATACTAGTTGACTGACTGACATCTGATTGGGATGGAGGGGAGAAGTACCAGGAAAAAGGGAAAGGGTCTACATATGCAGAACAAGGAAACCCTAGGTTTTCTTCTCTTTCACTATCTGTCCTGTGGAAAAAAAGGAAAGAAGAGCTAGGAGATGAAGAAGTAATTCTTTCTTTTCCCCCTCTCCATTTAAAAATTTTGATCATAGTCATTTCTGGATATCCTTCCTAATGCATAAATAAAAGCTATCAATCAAAATCAATCAAAAGAGTGATCATGCCTGATAAGATATGTAATAATCTATTCCCATAGTCTTTTGCCTCTCAAACTAAAGAAGGAAAGTTCAAAAGGAAATGCTGTCTTTTTTCAACTCTCGGGATAGTATTTTTGGTACTTAAGAAAGTGAAAGACTGAGACCAAGGTCAAAGCACCTATAGTTATGGAGGAAGTTATGGAAACTTTAGAAATACAGATCTATGGAGGAATGTAAAAGGCAAACATTCTCTCTCTCAAGGCTCAAAGAAAAACTAAAATATTGAAAACATTAGAAATGATTATGGTTTAAATACAGTGAGAAAGGTAGCAAATTGTACCTTAGATATTTTTATTTTAAAAATTCCTCAAAACACCGTCATTAAAAGTCTTTGTAATATTTATGTTTAGCTGTACATAATGAATGGTACTTTAGTAAAGACAGTTTTCAGAGGTAGGAAATTTATAATTAGGTATCAGTAAAAAGAATATATAATGCATACACTTAGTTCCTCCTCAAATGTTATATGTTAACTATAGAGATAGGGGGTACCTCAAAATTATTCTCTCTGATTAGATTCAACCAAAACCGGTTTCACAGCAGTGGCTGTCCTTCTTAACCCTGCTTACATATCAAATTACTAATCCTGCCGAGACCCTCATAATGCTCATGGATAGACGTCCAAGAGTCCCTTATTATTTCAAGAACACACAGATGATACACAACTCCTGAACAGCAGATTACAAAGGAAATCCACCAATTCACAAGGAGCAAAGGGGATGGTATCTCAGCATGGTGAACAAATAGGTCCCTGATTCACATGGTTTTGTTCCAACTATGGACCATTAATTTTCTATGCAATAATTATTTACACTGTTGAAACAAGGACAAGAGAGTAGATCAGTATCAATATATGCTTGGTGCTTATCAGTAGACTACTATCTTGACAAGGATGGGGGCACATCAGCCGATGAGAACTCATTCCAATCTCATGACTACTGCTGCTTCTCTTCCCTAGTCCTATACTTTCCTGTTTATGTTCTCAAATGCCCAGGTGTCTGTGTCAGAGGGCAAATGAGTGATGGATCCTTGACTAACAAAGTTGCACAAAACTCACCGGGCAATACATGCACTTTGTGGTTGACACCACGCAATCAAGGTGCCTAATGGCAGCATAGTCTAATCACAGGGTAAGTATTGAAGGAAAAAGTGACAAAAGTCCCTATCTCATTAGAACCTATAGAGCCACTTTTGGCTCTTTATCTGTTTATGTAGTACAGAAAATATTTTCCTTTGTTTAGATTAGAAGAAAAAAATAAACATTATTTTTCTTAGCCTAGGAAAGTAACTAGGAAATAATTGTACCTTCTAAGATGAAATAAAAATATTCATTTCCCTTATATACTCTCTGATCATATGACGCATCAGGATTGCAACTTAACGTTAAAGCCTGTCTGATCCTTGTAAATATTGGCTCGGACAAAGATATTAATTAATTATAATCATTAGCATTTATACAGTCTTCAAAAATCTTACCTTGACAGCCACATTCAAGGCCACAAGGCCAATATTATTCCTTTCCCAGTGAGAATGCTGAGACATAGGATTACCTGAGGACTAACTAAAGTTAATTCAGAAAACTAGGTGGGAGCTTAGATTAAATGGATATGATCCTCGCTCAAATAGATCATTCAATTTTCCTTAATTAAATTAGCGTAAGGGGCTCTTTCCTCCCCAGTACCTAAGGAGTTCTCTGGAGGGAAATTACAAGCTTCTAGAAGACACAAGAAAAAGATTTTGAGTATTGCCAATTGTGTGTGTGTGTGTGTGTGTGTGTGTGTGTGTGCATGTGATGGCACTAAATGATCCCCTAACGGGCTGCGTGGGACAATAGAACTCTGTGTACACCCAAAGACATTCTGATTCTTAACATTTAATTTTATTTCTTTTTACAATTCTCAAATATAATGGGTAAGCTTGCAGAGCATGGCTTACAAAAATAATTGAACAATTTTAAAAGAAAACCAAAAAATCTAATCACTTTTTTGCTAGAAAATTCCTCGGTAAAGCTTTTGCTAGTAAGAGGCAATTTCAATAGTGTTAGTTGGTAATGCTTTGTATAGAAAGTCAAAACCCAAAAAAATCACCAGATCTTTGCTAAAACACATAGTGGGAGAGGAGGCCAAGAAAAGTGGGGGAGGTGTGTTGGAAACTGAAATGTATCTTTCCTTCTGGGCTAGGGGGTGGAAGCCAGCTGGCTGACAACAAATTACATAACAAAGGAATGCAAAATTACAAATAAAGGATGGGCAAAATATAGGTAATGGAAAAGTGGTTTTGGTTTTGTCAACAATATAGTCAGACTTTTTGCTAGATTTTTTTTTCATCCTCACGTTCTTCGTATCATCTACTGGTTTTTGTCAGTAACATAGTATGCTTTATTAGGTTCTCTAGCCAGCTGTGTGTAGTCTTGAACTCTGTCATTCTTAATGTCAACACTTCTCATTCAGCTGACTACTATTTCTACTTCATTGTTCCACAGAATTCCATAGAAAAGCAACTGGTGACTAGGCTTGTAGGGTCTTGCAAATGCCCTGATTTTGTACCCAAAAAGCAGAATTGTTCTTTAATCAACCCTTTCTATTACAATGACTTCAATACTTCTGTGGAATCTTTAGGTTTCCTCCATAGTTACCTAGGTAAAAGCTGAGCCATAATCAGCGGCTTTTGTTCAACAGTACTTAAAAAGCATAAGTGGGGACACTGGTGAAAAATATGTCCTCAGACACTGATGGGGAGGCTGTCAGGTACAAGGTATTGGAGAAGAGCCCCTTCCCCACCCATGGCCACCAGTAGTTATTCTTGCTATCTATGTGCTCAGTTTAGTTCCTTCTGTGTATCTGAAGTGTTTTCAAAGCTTTCTAAATTTAATCGCCGTCAGAATCAATAGCACCTGAAATATTCTAGTACTATTTCCAAATGGATTCTCTGTTGTTGTTTAGTCTTTTTCAGTTGTGTCCAACCTTTTGTGACCCCCATTTGGGGTTTTCTTGGCAAGGATACTGGAGCATTTTGCCATTTCCTTCTCCAGCTAATTTATAGATGAGGAAACTGAGGCTAACAGAGTTAAGTGACTTGCTCAGGGTCACACAGTTAATAAGAATTTGAGGTCACATTCGAACTCAGGTCTTCCTGATTCCAGGGAGGCACTCCATCCACTGTGCCATGTTAACTCCAAACTGGATTCTATCTTCATCTCTAACTTCACATGTCCAAAATGGAATTCATTTCCTTCCAAACCTTACCTTTATCTTAACATCTTCATTTCAGTTAAAGTTACCACCATCCTTCCGGTTATTCAAGTTTGAAACCTGACAATCAACCTTGACTTGGCCCTCTCTCACTGTTCATGTCAATTGATCAATCGACAAGAATTATTTCCTACTATATGCTAGGCACTGTGATATCTGAAATATATGCATGCATGTATGCATGTACACAATATAAATATGCATATATATACATATATATATATATCAGATTTCAAGTCTTGTATATTCTATCCACACAATCTACCTCAAATAAATCTCTTTTTCTCCAATCACACAATTACAACTGTAATCGAGGGCCCCATTATTTCTCACTTAGACTATTACAAAAACTTTCGAATTGCTATGCTCGTATCCAGTTATTTTCCTTAAGAATTCTTCTGCTAGAGCTGTGGTTGCCAAACTTTTTGGATCATGTATCCTTATCAGTTTAAAAAAAATAAGCATATACCCCAATACATGCATATTTACTTATTTATAAATTAGGTATATGTGTTAGTGTAACAATAATTATATTTTTAATATAATAACTTAATAGTTATTAATACATTACTATTAAGTTTAATTATAGCAACGTATTAATATAAAATAATAATGCATTATATGTTGTATTGATATTAATATTAACCTTTATGTTATATATTTATATATTATAAAGCTTACTGAAAATAGGTACTTTTAAAAGATGGGGCAAAAATGAAACCCTTCAATCATTGAATGTTTATTAAGCATTGCTGGGCACTGATTATCTTATCTTAGAGTAAATAGGGAACCAGTGGATTTTGAGTAGTGGAATAATATGTTCAAAGCTACGCTTTAATAAAAGCACTTTAGCATCTTTATGGAGGATGGCAAGAGGTAATATTAGTAGAGAAAAGGGGACAGATGTGTACAAGGTAGAGATAAAATGATAAAATTTGGTAACTGAATGAATATGAACAGTGAGGAGTAAAGGATGACATTGAAGTTGTAAACCTGCATGCCTAGAAGGATGGTAAGTTTGGAAGAGGTCTGAGTTTGAGGAGATAGTTAATGTAATGAGATTTACAATGCAGATCACAACCTGAGGCAACCAGGTGGGACAGTGGATAAAACATTAGTCTGGAAGTCAGATGACCTGAGTTTAAAACCAGCCTTAGTCACTTAATTGCTGTCTGACACTAGGCAAGTCACAACTTCTGTCTGCTTCAATTTTCTCATTGGTAAATTGGGAATAATAAGAACACCTACCTCCCAGGGTTGTTGTGAACATCAAATGAGGTAATATTTATAAAGCACTTAACATAGGGTCTGACACACTGTAGGAACTTACTTAATAAATACTTATTACTTCTCTTCTGTAGCCCATACTATGGAAATATCTCTGTCTTACCCAAAATAAAAAGGGACTGATGGGGCTTTTATTTATCAACTACTGCCCCGAAATATAGATTCTGTCTTCCACTAGGTGCCTGCTGAAGTCTTGAGATGACTTAGAGGATAAGTACTAGGCACTTTGAGGAATAAGAAAAATATTCCTAATGTCACTTGTTCAATGATGATGTGGGTAACTGGGTAGTTGTTAGGTTGTAAGTCCTCAGAGGGAGCACTTGGAGTGGGGTGGTTGTTGGATAATAAGGATAGATATGTTCCATTGCAGATAAGCCTCACAATTGCCATTGTGTGGAGGGTTGGATTCAACTCATCTTCCCAACCTCTGATTGGTTGTTCATATACTTTTTGGGGTCAGGTTACTATTTTTGTTTATGTTTTGTCACGACTTTTCTGTGTACTTTTTTGACCCCAATAAAATTTAATTCCTTCAAAGGCAAGAATAGTTTATTTTTTTCTTTTGTCTTTGTAACTCCAAAGCATTGCATAGTGTCTGGTATGTGGGAAGCACTTAATAAATGGTTACAGCTCTGGGTAGAAGACTTAGTCACAAGGTGGTGCCCATGAAAAGAATTATTTTAAATAATCACTGGTTCAATCCCCAAACTGACACAGTATAGGAAAAAACTGAAATTTCTTCCATCAAAAGTAATTTAGATACCCTGTTCAATTAAATGCTTTCCCCATAGCATTGTATTTTAATTAGTTTCAACAATCAACTACAAATAATACTTTTGCTAAAATTTATAATTTTTCAATTTTCTTGCCCTCAGAAATATTCTCTTTCTTGCCTACATGGCAAATGGGGGGGGGGGGCGGTTAAGTGGGTGTGGATGGGAAGAAAATATGGGTGAATGAATGAATGAAATGAAATAAAAAATGAATGAAAATTCCTTAAGTGTTCATTAGATACAAAGCATGATGGTAAGATGGTAAAAGCTGGAGATACAAATAAAAAAGCAAAAACAGTCTCTGCTCAGAGAAAGCTTATATTTTGAAAGAAGAACACAACACACGTAGGGGACTGGAGAATGAAGGGAGACACTTTTTGTCCAGAAAGTTACAGGGATGGTGAGTGGGGCCATAGGGCTATTACCCTACACATCCCTTCTAGGAACAATGAAAATTGATTTCATCATGGTGCCAGAAATAAAGAGTAAGAGCCTGGGTGTGAGGAGGAAAGGTATGTATGTGTTATCAGAGCAGCTGGTGAGAAGTTTGTGAGAAGAGCCTGAAGTACAACATAGCTCTTCCCTGTCTGAAAGAATGGACCAGTTAAGGCACTCCCTATTTAGGATAGCAAGGTCCCAGAAAAGAAATTCTAACAAATTTTCAGGGAAAATGGTGCAAGTAAAATAGTTCTGCAGTCTATCACATTTCTTGGATTGGGTTTGCGTGACTCAAATTTGATGTTGAAATTTAAATGAGGCCATTTTCTCCCCATGCCAAATTAGAGAGTTGCAAAACTGTATACTGAAATACCAATACCTTTTTACCCACCACTCCTCCAATCCACTGGAAACAATGCATGGTCAATCTGACTGACCAGTTTTCCATAGTGATCTTTCTAGTTATATAGTTCACCAGAGAATAGAAGCTACTATAGCCTTCCATATCTTATTCAAGAAATTTTAATTCAAGGTATTTCATGTCCAATACAATAGGATCACAGGACTCGGAGCTAAAAGGAAACTTTGAGATCATAAGTATATTCAAAAAATTTTGAGTGTCAATTAGATATTTTCATGGAATGTATTGTTCTTTCAGGCTAGCAAATTCCTAACCTAAACTCCTATTTCTTTTAACATCTTTTTGCAAGCAAAGAAATACAGATACTCCTTCATATTTTGTGTTCAGAAAATCATTCCTGAAATATATCTCTTTTGGGGAGGAGTTTGTGTAAAGGAATTGTAGGTGGCACTACAAGCTTGCATTATATTCCCAGATGCATTATATTTGAGAAAAAATGAATAGTTCTTTTCCTAATATAGGATAAGTGAAAATGACCCCTTTAGTCATATGATTCTATAATTTTTTGTTATTAGGACAAAGTAGCACAGTTCAAATTCATATTTTTACATTTTCATAATAATTTTGCTTATTTTTGCTGTTGCTTGGCTGTTTCAGTTGTGTCTGACTCTTCATGACCTCTTTTGGGGTTTTCTTGGCAAAGCTACTGGAGAGGCTTGCAATTTCCATCTCCAGATCATTTTATAGAAGAAGAAACTGAGGCAAATAGGGTTAAGTGACTTGCCCAGGGTCAGACCAGATTTGAATTCAGGAAGATGACTCTTCCTAACTCCAGGCCCTGCTCTCTATCGCCTGCACTACCTAACTGCCCTTGATTTTGCCTATGGTAAACTCCATAAAATATTTTGCATTATGTATGTCTACATGTTCTGATTCCTGTTAATCACTATAATTTTTTTAATTTGACAATTTCTTTGACATTTTATATTGAAGGACTCACGAGAATATTCACTCTTGAGTATAATAAAAATTTCCAACTTTATTCAAAGAGGGGATTATAGAGTTAGAGCTAGAAAGGGACCATAGAATTCATTTAGTTCAACTCCCTCCCCCATTTTACAGATTAGGAAAAATGAGTCCCTGAGAAGGGACAGAACTACAGATCTAAAGATGGAAAGACTTTAGAGGACATCTTCAAACTACAGATAAAGAAAACGACCATTAGAGAAAGGAAGTGACTGAGACAGGTCTTCCTATTACAGAGCCAGGATATCACAACTATGTCATAAAGTCACTTCCAAGGAGCTATCCCGGGTACTGGACTTCTTCAGTCTAAGACAAGGGTGGAGAACCTTCGACCTGGAGGCCACATGTGGTCCTCTAAGTCCTCAAGTGCAGCCCTTTGACTGAATCCATACTTCACAGAACAAATCCCCTTAATAAAGGGATTTAGACTCTAAGATCTTTCTAATTAGACCCAAGCACTGCTCCTCTGGGTCTTACCAATTACTTCCAAGTGCAAGAGCCTTGAACTTCTTGATTTAGACTACTTCAAGTTCTAGTCACCTATCCAGTCTGAACTAGCTGACCTATTCCTACTACCTGCTTCAGTCATATAGTCAGTTGGAAAATGATTAAAAGCTGGCTCTGCAAGTCAAAAAAATGCATGAAGTACACATTTTAAAATTTAATGTGCATTATTACACATTTCCCCCCCACCATTTTCTTAAACCTAGACAATAAAAAAGAATACATCAAACTTTCTGAGATATGAACACTTACACTAAAAAAATTAACAATTGATCCTTGTGGGCCAATTGGAGCTGGCTCCAGCATAGGTTTGCATGTGGTAGACTAGAAATCTATTTCCTTCATCTTGCTCTAAACATATATGGATGACTAGTAATGATTTTAAAGTATGATAAAATGGGAGAATGTGGCAGTTTGATATAATTTTACCCTTGGGCTATGTATAATTAGTTATTGCTAATCTTATTAGGATCACAGGCTCATAGATTCAAAACTGGAAGGGACCTTAGGTATGTACTCTCTCCTCAACTATGCTTCATGCAATCCATAGCTACATTCAAAGTTCAATTCAAGTACCACATGGTGTAGTAAGCCTAGTCTGATTTCCCCCAGCTGCTAGTGCCTAGACATGAAATGGCTCTGTATGTATTTTGTATTAAATTTTTTTATGTACAGATTGGCCTTCTTCTCTCCATAGAAAGTAATCTCTTTAAAGGCATTGACTTTTTTTGTCTATGTATCCACAATGCCTGGCACATGCTTAACAATATTGTTAAATAAAATTGAATCTAATCGGTCTCATTTTGCAGTTGTGGAAACTGAGTCTCAGAAAGATCATGGCTTGCTTAAAGTCAAAAAGGCATAACTTGGATTGAAAAACAAATTCTCAGTATTCCAAATCCAGTTCTATTTTTGTGCTTTTAACAACTGTATTTAGAAACTTCCTTTTTCCCAAACATTACTGTCCCATTCCATTGATTCCTCCCCAACCCATAGAAATCATTTTCTTAACAAATCACTATAGTCTAGCAAAAACACATCAACAAAAAGAAAGGATTCATTCAAAAGATGGTGCATGAGCTGCATTTTATAGGAAAAGATAGACTCTCTGAGGTGGAGTTGAGTAGAGGGCTCTAAGTATGTATGATGGTCACTGCAAAGACACTGGGATGGGAAATGGAATATCACATGTGAGGAGCAGAGAGAAAGCCAGTAGGATTGTAACAGAGAGGATGGAAGGATGTCCAATGAGGCTGGAAAGTTAGGTTGTAAAGAACTTTAAAAACTAAATAGAGGAATTTATATTTAATCCTAGAGGCAATAGAAAGTCTCTAAAGTTGGCTGAGCAGAGAAGTCATGATCAGATTTGTATGTAAGAAAAACTATTGTGGCAGCACTATATAGGATGGACTGAAGTGGTAAGAAATTTGGAATAAAGAGACCAATTAAGAGGTCATTGCAATAATCTAGATGAAGGGTTATGGAAGCCTGATATAAGGTAGTAACTATGTGAGTGGAGAGACAAGATTGGATAGAAGTGATATTTTGAATGTAGAAATGGAAATACAAATAAAAATGAACACAATGTGGTTTGGGGAGGGAGGAGAAGGATGAGGGGAGTATATGTATGTATATAGTACCTTCAATGTGCCAGGAATTATACTAAGCCGAGTTGGGAGGAATTAGGAAGGGCTTCATTAGTAAGTGGTGCTTAAGCTAAATCTTAAAGGAAAAGATGGATTTTCATAGGTGACAGGAAGGGGAAGAGTACATTCCAGGCATGGGGAAAGTCAGTGCAAAGGCACAGAAATGTGTAATATCTGTGGAAGAGTGCCAGTATAGCTGTTACAGAGGGAGGGGAGCTGAGCAATATGTAAGAAAAGTAGATTAGAAAAGTAGGAAGGGATTAGATTCCAAGGAGATTTAAATGTCAAACGGAGAAGTTTATATTTGATCCTAGAGGCAATAGGGAACCACTGTAGTTTGTTGAGCAAGAAGGTTATGTGATTAGACATGCATGTTAGGAAAAATCACTTTGGCAGCTGTGTGGAGAATGGATTGGAGGGGGGTGAGACTTGAGGCAGGAAGATAAAACAGGAGGATATTGAAATAGTGTGGGCAGAAAGAATAAGGGTCTGAACTATGGCCTCCATGTGAGTAAGGAAAAGGGGTTGTATATGAAAGATGTTCTGGAGATAGAAATGACAAAATTTGTCAGCGGAATGATATGTGAGATGAGAGAATGAGAGAGTGAAGAGATGAGGAATTGTGAGTTACATCAAGTTTGCAAACCTGATGCCAAGAAGGCTGATAGTACCCTTGACAGTGATAAAGAAGCTCAGAAGACGAGTGGGTTTGGAGGAAAATATAATGAGTTTTGTTTTGGACATATTGAGCTTGAGATGCCTATGGGGGAGTTAGTCATAAATGTCCTAAAAGCAGTTGGTTATGTAGTACTGAGCTCAGGAGAGAGACAAGAATTGTATATATAGATCTGAGAGTCATGCATGAATATGATAACTGAATCTATAAAAGCTGTTAATGTTGGTAAGAAAGAATACAGAGAGAAAAGAAAAGAAGGCCCGAAGGTAGAAAAAGAGAATGGTCAAGGATGAGGAGGATGGGAAGAGTACGTAGTGATATATAGTGTACATCGCTGTATACTGATAGTGACATACTGAATAATATTGTGTTTTGTAATTGAAACTGCTTCCTTCTTTCTTCTGCTACTAGCATATAATGTACTCAGCAGAAAAGAGATAGTGCAAGCTCGTTGAGAGGGGTTGATATCTTATGGCCCTTTGTATTTCCAGATCCTTCTGAGGGGCCCAATGCCTAGCAGATAGCAATAAATGGGTTTGTTGTTTTTGTGTTGGTGACTATAATGATTATCACTGTCTCATTGTCTTCCTGAGACAGAATGGAATCGCCTCATCCTCTTAAAATGGAAAGCTATTCATGAATAATCTCTATTTTACAAATAGATGAGATAATTTTAGTTTATGGTTTCTTATGAACATTATATATTAGTTGCCATTTACAAATGACATGTTGGTTTATAATGAATATGTCTGAACTTCACCAGTCTTGTCTTTCATAGTAAGAAACTAAAATCTGTATGGATAAGGGAAGAATTTAGAAACAAAGAAGATATAGAGAGCATTAAAAATGTGAAATAGATAATTTTGATTATATAAAATTAAAGTTTTTTCACAAACAAAACCAATGCAACCAAAATTATAAGGAAAGCAGAAAACTGGGAGAAAATTTTTTGCAACAAGTATCTCTGACAAAGGTCTCATTTCTCAAATATATAGAGAACTGAGTCAAATTTATAAAAATACAAATCATTCCTCAGTTGATAAATGGTCAACAGATATGAACAGGCAGTTTCAGACAAAGAAATCGAAGCTCTCTATAGTTGTATGAAAAAATGCTCTAAATAACTATTGATCAGAGAAATGCAACTTCAAATAATTTCACACCTGTCAGAGTAGCTAAGATGACAAAGAAAGGAAAATGTTGGATGCTGTAGGGGATGTGGGAAAACTGGGACACTAATGTACTGTTGGTGGAGTTGTGAAGTGATCCAACTATTCTGGACACCAATTTAGAACTATGACCAAAGGGTTATAAAACCATGCATACCTTTTGATCCAGCAATACCACTGCTGGGTCTATATCCCAAAGACATCCAAAAGAAGGGGAAAGGACCTATTTGTACAAAAATATTTATAGCAACTCTTTTTATGGTGGCTAACAATTGCAAATCAAAGGTATGTCCATCAATTGGGGAATAGCTGAACAAGTTGCTGTATATAATTGCAATGGAATATTATTGTGCTATAAGAAATGGCAAGCAGGATGATTTCAGCAAAACCTGGAAAGACTTTTATGAACTGATGCATGGTGAAGTAGACAGAACCAGTAAAATGTTATACTCAGTAAAAGCAACATTGTTAGATGAAGAATTGTGAATGACTTCGCTATTAGCAGCAATACAATCCCAAAGGACAATGATGAAGCATACTATCCATCTCCAGAGAAAGAATTGATATTGATTGAATACAGACTGAAGCATGCTATTTTCACTTTCTTTCTTTCATGTTTTTCTTTTATTTGAATCTTCTTATACAAAATAACTAATATGGAAATGTTTTACATAATTGAACATGTATAACCTATACCTGATTGACTACCATCTCAAGGAGGGGCAAAGGGAGGAAGGAAAGGATAGAATTTGGAACTCAAAACTTTAAATAAAAATGTTTTAAAAAATAAGGCTCATTAGGAACAACAAAAAACAAATGAAAATCTGTCAATCATTCAAATGCTAACTTCTGTAATCAAATAGCTTGTTTAAAGGGTAAACCTAAGACAGTACATTTGTTCATTGTTCCTTGCTGTAGGCAAATCTTAGAGTTTCAAAGCCATATAAAATTGAATAGAATATTTGAACAAAACTTCTTTTCCTTAAATATTTAAATAAATGTTGATGGTATATTCTATTTTTTGAGGGCATATGAAAGCCAAATTTTCACTGGGAAAGAAAATCCGATTAATTGAGTTAATTGTCTGAATATTTTGGCTTAAAGCTTTATCCAGATAACCCTAAATTTATTTTATTCTAATCATGCAGATGTAGCTCTTGAATAATTTTACAAATGGTATAGCTAAAGACCAAGCTGGGACTAATCTCCATAAAAGGGATATATCTACAGTAATAGAGAAACAGTAAATAATGGCCCTGTTTACAGTTTTATTGTGAAGAACAATCACTATTTAGCTTAAGAAACTTTGCCTTCCTGGGAACTTTCATTCTGCAAAAATATTGACTGAAGGTGGGCCTTACTTAAACAAAATGAAATTCCTACACCCTTGTGAAAGAAGGAGACATTACTGCGAGGAAAAATCATGGTAATAAATTAGGAGACTTCAGTTTAAGTTAACATTGTTAGATGACAATTAATAAACATGACTTTAATCAATGAATTTGCTAATATTTGTTCCCAGTTTACAATTTCTATTCAAGTCATTAGCTATAACACACACAGGAGAATAAAATTCTCCAAGACACATAAATGGTATCTCATCAGTAGAGTTTTTAGAAAGCTTTTCATAATCATTTTTCTTCCATCAGAAGAAATAGCATTAACGTTGCCAATTTGAAAGAGTACACCATGGGTTTTTCAGCACAGGAACACACAATGGCCATGGGTATCTGAGAATTTTACCAGATTTTCTGTAGCCCCCTATTGCCCTTATATAAAACATGAAATGTAAAAATAGGGTAAAAGACAAGGATAATGTATCAGTGTAAGGAAAAAAAACAACAAAATTTTCAAATAATTAGAGATATCCTAAAGCTGAATGGGCTACCTCGGAAGGTTTCTCCCTTAACTAGAGATCTTTAAGTTAAGGCTAGATGGCCACTTGTCAGAATTATCATAGAAGGGATTATTTTTCAAGTGTGTTTTTGAAGAGGACCAAAATTACATCACTATGTTGGAGACAAGGTACAGTGTGTCTTGACTGGGCCTGATCAGATCAATATGAGCTTCGAATTCTCTATCACAGGTCAGTCACAAATAGTTGCTATGAACATTTGGAGTGGAGTTGTCTCTAAATTTGCCCATCATTTGCATAGGTTGGACTAGATGGGTTTTGAGGATCCTTATAATTCCGAAATTCTGTGTCATTTTGCAATTATAAATTTCTTGGTCTTTGTTCCCTTCGATTTCTCTGTAGCATTTGATGCTACTGAATGTAACTTCTTTCTGGCTATTTTAATTGCCCTTGGCTTCTGGGTCAATTCACACTATTCTGGCTGCTCTTCTGGATGCCAGCTAAAGAACAGACCCCTCAAATGGGATCTCTTGGGGCAGGGACAGCTCTGTGTCCAATTTCAGCAGGAAGTAGCTATAGAAGAAGAGACCTTTGCCCTTTACCCCAAGGGATTTTGGGGCCCATTCATTTGAGAGGGAATGATGGGGTGCTTGTGCTCAAGCCCTACCATAAGATATTGTTTTATGTACTTGTTTTGCATTATCCCTGTCACACTGTTGTACAGTTCTGTTGATACCTGTTGCCCCTAAACTCCCATTGACCTATGTGGTAGCCATGAAAGATCTTGGGGCCGAATTAATGTTAATACCATTTGAAGCTCTTCCCACCACATTAATAGGACCATGTGACCTGTCTGAGTCACATGAGTTTGAGTCACATGAGTGTGTGGTGGGAGGAGCTTGCTGAATGAGTGGAGAAGGAAGGGGTGGAGCAGAACTGGGAGGAAGTGAGACAGGGCAGTCAGAGCTGGGAGGGAGAGAGACACAGAACACAGAGGGAGTAATTTGCCCTTGTTTGTGGGAAGGCCCTAGCAGAGGGAAAGCTTGGGGATGGTGGCGCCCATTTCTTTACTGCTAGGATGGATTTGGCTTTCTGGTGTTTGAATAAATGTTTGGTTTCCCCTTCAACGGAGAGAGTCTGTTATATTTTGCAATTCAGAATTATGCCAGCATATTCATAGCAGCTGTAGCCACTGTGAGTGTCACTACTCATGGGGCTGCAGGTACTTACCAGTTGGGTGATCCCTGGCAAGTCAGTTAACCTTTCTGAACCTTGGTTTCTCATTTCTAGCATAGGGATGATAAAGCTGTAGAAATGACATCATAGAATTTGTGAGAATTAATGGAAATATATATATATATATATATATATATATATATATATATATATATACATATACACATATATATAAAGCACTTTGGAAACCTCCAAGTACTATGTAAATGTCAGTTATTAAAATGTCCAAAACTGAGCTCATAATGTTTTTCCCAAACCTGTTCCTTCCTGGTTTCTACTAATTGCACCACAATTTGACTGGTCCCTCATGCTCCTAACCTTGGAAGCAGCAGAATTAATAAGGAACAAGTTGTCTTTCTAATTCTTTGAAAATTATTTGCAGAGCTAGCACTAGAGCTCGTTAAAATAACTAGGTAGTACAGTGAATAGAACCCTGGACCTGGAGTGGAGAAGACCTGAGTTCAAATCTGGCCTCAGACACTTAATAGCTGTGTGATGCCGGGGAAGTCACTTAATATGTTTCTACCCCAGTTTATACATCTGTAAGTTGGGAATACTAATAACCCCTACCTCCAATGGTTGTTGTGGGGATAAAAAAAATAATATTTGTAAGGCACTTTGCAAAGTGCTCAAAGTGCTATGTAAATGTGATGATGATGATGATCATGGGTGACCGCGGAGGACTCAACAAACAGAAGGGCCTGTTGAGGAATTTTCAATATTCCTTTTAATAAATATTCCTTTTAACACCAGAACACGCCCCTCTCCATGTAAATATTTGCTTTATAATTTATCAGTCTAGTTGCCTGTGTCATAGTTGAGATTCAAGACCTCTAGGGGAACCATTTTCAAATATAGATGAGTCAAAACCCCAAACTTTGCCTAGGCTGAACAAATGTCCCATCCAGGCTTTATATCTCTGTCTACTTCCCTCAGCCTCCAATCAGTGGCCAAGTTCTGCCCATTTTACTATGTAGTATTTCTTCTATGTATCCCCTGCTTTTTTGTTTTTTTTTTTCCCATTTCTACTGCTACCACTTTGATGAACACCTCCATTTCCTCTATCCTGGACCATTTACAGTAGCCTCCTAACTATTTTCTTTATCTTGAGTCTTTCCAATTCCACTGTTTTCTGTCAAATAAACTTTCCTTATTCACAGCTGTGAGCCCATCATTTTTTATACAAAGCTGTGTTCACACTTCTTTGCTCACAGTCCTCTAGCAATGCTTGTGTAAAATCATAGAATCATAGATGTAGGGCTAGAAGGGGTTTTAGAGGTCAACTAAGTCAATTACTGACTCAGTGCATCTGCAAGAGTGTGCCACAACACACTAATTTGCCATGAGTTTCCCTAAAGGTTCCATGAATTGCATGGAGTTTATACCTGCAAATACGATACATGCTAGAATATCCCAACTCCCTCTAACAAGGGAGTACACAACAAATAGAATATCCCAACACTAGAGTAGTATATCATGATTCTTCAAGAAAAAAATAGTACTATGCCAAGGACAGAAAAAAGATTGATAAATACTGGGATAGCCTAAATTCCTAAGCTTGATATTGAAAAGCTTCCACAATCAGTAGGCATATCTTATCTCTAGTTCTAGATACTTTTGGGGGAGGGGATGGTGGGAGCTGTCTATTATTTATCCAGGCCTGATAAATATTGAGTGAGTTTTGTTAAATGTTGACTGAATAAGAAACTCCCAGTCTAGGTTTTCAAGGAAAACAAAAACCTCAATCCAGGGCTAAAGTTAAAGCTAACTTTTTTTTTTTTGATAAATACTAAATTGGTAAAAAATAAGTTGTCTTTCTAATAATTTGAAAACATGTAAAAAAAATAGGAGTGGGAAATTTAGAATGAAGACTGGACATTCCTTTATTTTAAGTAAGTATTCTGCTGTGGAGGAAATAAAAATATCACTTCAATTACCATGATGGGGTGCAATGTAAGGAAGTGTAATTCACTCCATGGAACACTAATGATCTGAAGGAGTTAGTGTAGGATTCAAAATTGCCTACTTGTTTCAATTGACTTATTGCAGTTCTCAGGTCAATGATTTTGTCTGTGTGAATGATCTGGGTTACCAATTTCTCTGAACATTTGGCCCTTACAGAGAGGAAGAACAAGAGGAATATCATTAAGACATTGGCAATATGTTCCCAATAGATAAAGATGAGCCTGTAGAAATTGTCTACAAATGTTCATCATCAGTCAATAGAAACAAAAGGATGAAACTTGTTAGGTCAATGATTCTTGTGACCAGATCAATTCGTGCATGAGTCTCTTTTAGAGAACCTTTCCTCCTTCTCCACTATGAATTCCAGAATTAATCAGTGGCTCAAGATTCAGTGATGTCAATCTTTTGTCAGCCTGATGGCTTCCTCATTATTTCCTGTGAAAACAAACAAAAGGGAAGATAAGTTCCTCATTGGACACATCTTCTCCCCTCTCTCCATGTGTGTGTGCATATATAAAAACTGCAGTGTGTATTTCTATATGTATGCATATGTGCAATGTAGATCCACAAATATGCACTGCATTATATGTCAACACCATGTATGCATATGCATACACATTATTCATGTAAGTGTAAATATAATGTACATACACACACACATCACACTTGTATACGTGCGTATATACATATACACATAAATATGTATGTATATGTGTTTGTTCATACTATACACGTGTTTGGGAGGAGCACTAGAGGAAAGCAGGTGCATTTTACACTAGATACCTGAGATTAGACCAGGCAGTATTCAGAAGCTCTTAATGGGACTAGAACAAAAAAAGCTGAAAGAGTGTCAAAAAGAGGGTAAACTATTAGGTGCCATCCTCAGTCCCCTCCCTCAAGGGAGTATACAAAGATGTTTAAGAAAAGAATATCTGCCATATTTACTCACAGAAACTTCATAGGTCTTTTTGGTCTGATATTTATTTCCCTACTTAAATTTGCTTATCTCAATCTGTCTTGACTGTTTGTTGATCTTCCCTAGGGCAGATAGAGAGGCTTAGGGAAGGTAGGTATTATATCACCCTCTCCTCTATCACTGCAGGGTCTGTCACAGGTTTGTGCTGCCTTCATTTCCACAAGGCATAAGAATCTATTCACATCTTCTTTTGGAAAGTTTTTTTTTTTTCCCTTGCTTTAACCAAATCCCCAAGAAGCAACTATTACATGCACTGCAAGCATTCGCTCTCCAGCAAAACTCCAGAACAAAACCTTCTTTTAAAAACTAATGAATATAAATACCATCTTTATCATTTAATTGGACGGGGTATCTTCAGAGAAGTTTCTAAAAGCCAGCAAGAATCACATGAAAAATCTAAAAACCATTTTGCTGATTTATTCTTTAATTCACTTCAGTGACTATATTTAAACAGGAAGACTTTTCCATTCCCAAATGCACACTAGAATTGATCAAACGTGGGAATTAATTGATAATATCACAGGACTACCACAGTCAAACTAAATTCTTTTAAAGAGTTTAAAAACCTCACCATAAAATTAGATTATCTCAGTGCAACAGTAAGCTTTCTCTTTTCTTTATATCTCATTCCCTTGACCAGTATGTGGCGCTGTCTCCTGTAAAAAACTTCCTCCTAAATTTTCAGAAGCTTGTCTCCAAAACTGTGTTGGTATTTAAAGAGCCTAATGTATATGTCAGTCAGTTTTAAAATATCAAAAAAATAAAATAAAATAAAATCAGCATTTGGTTCCTTTATCAAGACACATTTAAACTACCATAATAGTACTTTGTCATTTTATATGTTAATTAAAAATTAGAAGATAAAAAGATTAGATCATTCAATTGGAACTATATAGCAAAGGCTAAAAAAGAGTGACCTGTTTCCATATAGTTCCAACCAAATTTTAGGTGGCAAGACGGACAGAAAGTAAAAAAAAAAAAAAATGAAGACTCTAACAATTGAATGAAATCCCATAAAAAGTTCATGCATCTTTTTTTGATTTAGGTCTTATGTTCCTTTTCAGTGTGTTAGTAGCTTAATATACATTTAGGTTGATTCATGACCTCAAAACATATGTTTGTATGCAACTACATAAAATTTTAGTCACTAATGGGGCTTAAAATGCAGCTGTTAATTCTTCCTATTTTAATTGCTTGTTAACACCTGCATATTTACTAAAACATTTTTTCATATCTATGGGATTATGTATTATATACTGATTATCCTGGAAATTTATGATTATTTACTGTAATTTCTTTCTTTCTTTTTGAATTTGGGTTTGAGAGGTTTCTGCATTTCTTAATCTCCTTGTCAGGGCAAATGTCCTAGCGAGTTGAGTTTTACTAGCACTGAACAGCAAGCCTTTTGTATGTTCACAAACACGGGCCTCACTTGCTGCGTCCAGCAGCTGTTATGCTGAGACTCTGAAGTCGGCAGAAGTTAACACACAGAAATACTACAAGACTGAGCATGGAAAATAAAAATTCATGTTTTAAACTGATGAAGTCTGTAAGAAAGACCTTTTAAATCTTCACAAATTTTCAAAATTTTGTGGTAAGAAATGAAACATTAGAAATTGCTTAGGCTGGAATAGGGGATATATTTCATACATAACAGTAACTGAGTAAGTTTGATAGCACCGAGCACCTTATGTAGAGTGAACACTCAATAAATATTCGTTGAATATTCAAATGAAAGAAAGAATGAATAATGACGAGGGTATGGTGGTGGTTGGGGAGCTCAAATTTAAAGATATGTTTGAAATGATTTCAAGAATTCATGTTTTATAGAATTGGGGAAACAGTTGAAAAGGATAAATGAATTTGGCCAACAAAAATTTAAATTTTTATTTCTCTATTTTAGTATTTTGATTACCTGGTAAAATGAAACACAGACAATAAATTTTGAGCAAAACCCCAGGAAAAATATGTGAATGATAGTAAAATTCCTTCCAGATAGTATAAACTGCCAATGGATTTTTAAAATCTCATTTAACAATAAGAGATGTAGCATGGTATAGTGGATAGAAAGCTGGCCTCAGAGCCAAGAAGACCTGGGTTCAAGTCCTACCTCTTAACTTAAACCTATTGGCTATGCGACTGGGCAAGTGACAGTCTCTCAGTGCTTGATCTAGGTGATTCTAATACTATAAATTGCAGAGAGTTCCCCATGCCAATGAAATCAGAGATCCAGCCCCTATCACTATTTAAGAAGAGAACCTACCTGTGTCCAGTTCAACTCTTCCCTAATCTAAGTAGCCAGCAGTATAAAGTGGAGAAACACTGTACATTTTTCCCAGAAAGGGTTTGTTTTTCTTTTGGTGGGTGTGTTAAGTATCACATACTAAAAGTGTTATAACTAATAACATAGTGTGCTTAGTAAAGGGATGCATTCGATAAATAAAAAAATGTTACAATTAACATTGCATTTCTTCTATATATGTGTACACATATATGCACATACATGTATATAGTATATGTGCACGCATATACACGCACACACACGGATGTGTGTATGCATATACATGTATACAGCACACATTAACATGATTTTGGGGGAACCTTATATATGTATACATATATACATGTGTGTCATATATGACATATACACATGTATATATTTACAGTGATTTAATGAGGTAGTTACTCATGATAGAAAGTTACTCATGATAAAAAGTAACTATTTGTATGATGCTGGTTCATGAAAACCCTGTGGAGTAAGTGGCACAAAAATATAGGTCATATTTCTACCCTTAGTAATGTTGTAAAATCTACAAACCAGATACATTTTCATGTTTGTTAGGTGTTTAAAAGAATCCCAATAACACATTTCCAATTTTATATTCCTTTCGATGGTTCAACTTTTCCCTAGATTGGGCTCCCAATTAATTTTACTCTGTGTTTATATGAATACAAGTCACTCCCTGAGCTTAATAAAGGTTATGTATTCGAAATGAGAGGTCTTGGAAAGGAAACACAAATCTAGATCTAGATACATACATATAATATACACATGCATATGTGTATACACACGTTCTATGTGTATATACATGTATTTACATACACATATGGAAATAACTACTTTGAGACCATGAAAGATTCTTTCCCTAGTCATGAATCTTGATGACCACTGTCCAGGAAACATTTCATGTTGAAACTTCCTAAATAATCAGCATTTTTACATCACTCAGAGTTTATATGCCAGATATGGGGAGATGAGGTGGCCTATATTCCGAGGAATAAACTACATTTTTTCCCTTGAATGTTAAAAAAGGAGGCGAAATCTGAGTGGTACCTGAAACGTCTAGTTGTCAAATCATTGGAATTTGCATTTGGGAGTGTAGGAGGATGCTGGGCTTGGATTGGATATTTTCATTTGGTGCTCTGTCTCTGCTCAATCTAATACTGATTGCCACTGTCTGAAACATATCTATTCCCATTTGGACCAAAGAAGGAAGATTAGGGAAAAACTGTCAAAATGTAAATTGCATTTTTAAGAAATTTCTCATTCTAAGGAAGACACAGAAACTAAACTCATTTTGGGGTCTGAGAAAATCCATTTTGGTCTTTGTAATCAGTCCAATTTGGCAACATGTCCTGATTTTTCAGTACCTTTGGAGGAACTCTCTTCCCACTCTGACATGGACATTAATTAGTGGGAAAAGGAGGCTATTCCAACCTAGATTCATATATACCAATCAAAGAAAATTATTCCATTCAGATTTCTACACTTGGAAGAATGCGTTCTCTTTCCCCAAGAGAAATGTCCTCACTATATCCAACTCTCCAACCTTCCTATGTGCAAAATTAACATTTAATCATTCCATATGAGAAATCAGCTGAAATATTTTTTGAATGCCAGTCTGTATATCCTTAGTATAAACTAAAATATAAGTTCCATGGAGGCATGGAACATGTCTTAATCTTTTCATGTGTCTCTCATAGTAGCTAGCACAGTGTCTTGTACAAAGTTGGTGCAAATATTTGTCAAATAAGTGAAAACTTTCTTCAATATTTACTGAAATATGACATTAGAATGAGCATTAACAAGGTTTTGTCCTCTTAATAAAATCTGAAATTGGTTGGACGATGAACATTTTAATGTTAAAAAATCTACTGAATGCCTCTATTTATATACATATGTTAATTTTAATGGAATGTTTGATCTAAGCCATAAAAGACAATTAGATTGAAGTTTCTCTTCTACCTTTAATGGAGTCCAGGAAACCTAAGTGATACATTTGTCAAACAAAATGGACATTGGATGCCACCTAATTCTTAGACTATTATATTTTATGTTGCCTCTGAAACCCTAAACAAGATGAGCCAAGAACTTTGGTGACAATTTGTTTTTTAAGTTAAATTTGGTGAAAATTATTTTCTCTTTGATATCCATACATTAATGTATTATTTTTCATTTACTTATACCAACAGAGATCAAGTCAACTAGATTAATTTCTACTCTGGAAAAATCTAAGCCACAAGGTTCAAGTTAGTGTTTGAGAAGTAGAATGTCTTATACATTTCTTTACATGCTGTAGAACTTTTCATTCCACCATTAGTAAGACAGTAATACAAAAATGGAGAAGTGATAGATTTACGGGGCAAAATGAGACACTGACATTTTTGTATATGACTAATGAGGCAGCTAGGTGGCTCAGTGGCTAGAGTCCTGAACCTGAGTTCAAATCTACCCTCAGACAAGTGTCATTGTGTGACCATGGCCAAAGAAGTATTTATTAAGGAGTAATTAAGTGCCTACTATGCGCACTGTGCTAAGTGCTCTACAAATATCTCATTTGATCCTCACAACCTTGAGAAGTAGGTGCTATCATTATCCCCACTTTATAGCTGAGGAAGCCGAGGCAGACAGGTTAAACGACTTGCCCAGGTTACAGTTTCTGAGGCCAAGTTTGAACTTAGATATTCCTGATTCTAGTCCCAGTTCTCTATGCCTGGCGATCCCCAGATGGAAGTCAACTTAACCTCTATCTGCCTAGACTCCTTCAATTGTAAAATGGTGTTATGATAGCACCTGCATCCCAGGATTGTTGCAAGGCTAAGTGAGATAATATTTACAAGCATTTTGCAAACCTTAAAGCTCCATGTAAATTGTTTTATTGCTATTAATTTGTTTTGCCTGACTATGAATATTTGCTAGAGGGAATTTGTTTCTCTCGCTCTCTCTCTCTTTTTTTTTCTTTCTGGGGGCTATGTACAGTAGGAGGGAGAGAAAATAGATTTCTGTTCAATTTTTAAATGTTAAAAAATAGAGAAATGGAGAGGTGGGTGCTATATATATGGAATGTTACATGCACTTTCAGATGAAGATGCTGTATTATTAGTTTTGCTTAATTGCTTTGCTTTGTTCCAAGAGACCCTCCATAGAGTGGGGTTAATCTATAAATGTGTGTAATGCCAAAACAAAACATATCAATGCAACTTTAAAAAAATCGAGAGGTGTATAATTTACATTTCTCAGACCTCTTTTTTGTTGTGTCAAGATTTGCTATTTCCTACTGCAACACAGTTTGCCCGTGTGGTAGTGCTAGGGTTTCATGTACACAGTACAAGAGGTATAAATCTTAAATGTTGACTGAATTGACTATCCTTTTTGCTTCAGATTTCATTTAAACTACAATTAAAAATGAATCCAATGGGAAAGTGCCCTATAATTCATTCTGTAAATCATGGTGAATGGTGTATAATTACACTGATAAATAAAAGTCAATACAATTTGCAGTATCATGTCCAATGTAGTCTAACATATTTCATCAAAAGTTCTACTTAGCAGAAATTCGTGGTTTCTTTCTTTTTTGGCTTATTATAAAATGGATGTATAAAATGAACTTATTTAAGTATAAATGTGTCAAATGAATTTATTCATGAAGACAAATGTGCTATAAAACATGCATAAGCACACATCTTTAAAATAAGGTACAGGAATCCATTCAAATGTTTACAAGCTTTTGCTAAAAGCTCAGAATGCTCGAAATTTTCACAAATATTTATATCTCTCTCTGCTACAGTCATGTTATGAAATGTAAAATTATGAATTAAAGTTACATTAAAAATGTAGGCATAATAAAAACCTCTGATTCTACCAAAAGGTGCTACTAGTATAACTTTACATCTAAGAACATACATATTCGAAGTTTGCTTCATGTTTCATGAAAATATTTTAGTAATTAAAAAAATGAAAAGACAATAAAACTTACAACAAAACATAAGAGTTTCACAACATTAACAAGATCAAGTGACACAAATAATGTCTTTATACATTTCTCTATAAGCTACCCAACTTTAGACTGTGCTTTTATGCACCATAATTTTCAACAGAAATGATATTATTATCCAGTTAAATAGGATTTCAATTGTAGATTTGCGGGGCTCTAAAGAAAATCATTGAGTCGAATCATTTCATTGAAATCTTAGCTGGAAATTCCTTTTTCTTCCTAAATAGGGAGTTGTTGGGCCTGATACCGTGGATTCTTTAATAAAGTCAAAGCTGTTGATTTTGTAATTCCCTTTACTACACATATGGACAAACACATGGGTGAGTTACCGGAACAATTGATTGACAATGTGTATATAGATATTTATGTTAGATTACCTACTTGAAGAAAGACAGCATGTTATAGCTATATTAAGATGCTAATGAGATGTTTAGATATCACAATGATTGAAGTAAAAGTATAGAAAATATGGCAAACTAGTCAAGAGATAGGATGTATTCAGTCTGAATGGACTAATTAGGAAAGCATCTATCAAATAATCAGCATATGTTTATTTAGTCCTTCCTATGTTCCAGGCATTGTTATAGACTCTGGAGAGACAAAGATGAAAATGAAATTGTCCCTGACCTCAAAGAGCTTAGGTTCTATCTGGATAAATGAGATATTCATATCTAAGCATTTGAACATTGTAAGCTAAATTCCCTGTGCATAGACATGTATATTTCTATATAGAGGGATTGGTCTGCCTAGGTATGTTCATATTAGAATGTACATGTATTTGAAATGTAAGGGAGTATTGGTGTCTGAGTACCTTTACTTTTCAGTATAAGTATACGTGAGTACATAGCTAATCAGATTTTTAAAAAATCATATATATATATATATATATATATATGAAATAGAACACATTCTCTGAAGATAGCTCTCTATATACTCTCAAACACTCAATACTTTTCCTACCTGCCAGAACACTTAGAGTAATAATAATGACCTAGAATTTTAAAGTTTTCAAAGTAGCATGTGTACACATGTCTACACACATGTAACATATCACATATTTTATATATACATATAACATATTACACATATATGCTCATTCGAGTATGTATACATACATATATATTTATATATGTATACATATATACATACATACACATATATAAGTATACATATATACATACATATATATGTATGTATGTATGTGTGTGTATATCTATCTATCTATCTATCTATCTATATATATATACACCATTTGAGCCTTAAAACAACTCCATTAGGAAGGTCATGATACTATTTTCTTTGTAAAGATAGGGATACTGAGTCTTAGAAATATAAAGTGATTTTTCCAATATCTATGGTAGGTTTAGAAACCATGCCTTCCCATATACAAGGCCAGTGGCACTGGATCTAAAAGGTCATGCTGACGTCAGGGTACTATGAAAGATTATAACATCAAATAGTTTTGAAATTATTCATTTTAGCTACTAGTCATATCTTCCACATAATCATATAGAAAAATCAGTAAAGACCATTTTTATGTATAATGGTTCATCATCAAAAAATAGAGAAGTTTACAGAAAAGGATAGAATAATGAAAGATGATCCAAACAAGTGGTTAGTTTTAGTGAAATAAACATTGGAGTAGGAGTCAGGAGATTTTAATTCTGGTTTTGGTTCAGCCCCCAGTCAACCTTGAATAAGTCATGTTTCTGGGCCTCCATTTCTGCATCTGTAAGATGAAGAGGGTGGCACAGATGATTTAATATCATACCCCAACTACAAAATCAGTAGGATTGCAGTGGAGTTACCAGGAAAACAAAAACATGAGAAAGGTTGTTGGGGGATGTGTCCTATTCTCAAGCTGGGAAGTTTCTTTTGTGGGACCAATTACCCACCCTTGAATGCATTATCAGAGGAATAAGTAAAATGCTAATAAAGCACCAGTGTGGATCTGTTAATAAATGTTGACCATTTTTACAGCTTATTTCTCAATAATTAAAAAAAGATTAATTCTATCTCTCTCGTCTTAGACATCCTATAATGGAGATCAGAGAATCTTTAAAACTCCATGAATATTTCTGAACCACCACCTGAGGGGAAAAAAAACAGTTGGTGATGTCTTCTCTGCTACCCCTTTCATTGAATTTAGAGTGGGAAGTCACAATTTACAGATGAGGAAAGCTAATACTCAGGTAGGTGAAGGTATTTCTCCTAGTCATAGAGGTAGTAAATAACAGAACACATTTTCAAGTTCGAATGGGGGAAGATGATAGATATATTAATGTGAAAAGCACTGAATAGAGAACCAATGAACCAGTGTGATTGACTAGGAAATGTTGTAGACTTGGAATCAGAGTACTCATGTGAGTTCAAATCCTAGTTCTTCTATTGATTTCTGTGACTTGGGCAAGTCACTTACTCTCTGGGCTTTAATTTCTTCATTTGTATGTGACCTATGAATTGGGTTTAAATCCTGGCACAGATAATTATGATTTCTCTGGGTCTCAGTTTCCTTGCGTACAAACTAAAGGGGTTGTACTAGTTCAGAGGTTTTTAACCAGGATTGTGTAAACTTAAAAAAAAAAAACTTTGATTACTTAATTTAAATAAAATTGAGTTCCTTTATAACTCTTTGTATTTTACTTTATGCATTTAAAAACATTATTTTGGGAAGGGGTCCATAAGCATCCCCAGACTGGCAAAGGGGGCCCATAACACAAAGTTAAGAATACTGGGACTAGTTGATCTCTAAGGTAACCTTCTAGATCTCAGTTCTACAAAATTCCCTTTTCATTCTTTAACATCATGTTGCTTCCCCTTTCTCTTCTCCATGACCCCTTTCCATTTCAATACTCATTATTCTGCCCTGTTCTGCTCATTGTATCTTAGGAAATGAAATTCCTGTATTACAAACTCATGTTTCAGTAAAGGAAAATCTTAGTAACCTTGCTAGGGTAAATTTGGTAGATAACTTCTGGACTTTGGGGTAATTGACTCGTCTGTAATTTCATGTAGCAGTTCCTCTGTTGCCCTTGGGGGCACCAAGTCCTTATCATCCTTTCCTGGTTTTCCTCTTGATGGGAGACCAGCCACAAGTGCCTGTTATCTGCAATACTGGATGGCAAAAGCTGAACACAAGGAAGTTGCCTGCCTATGCCTTACCTGAGGTGTGTATGTGAGGAGGAGGAGGAGGAGGAGGGAGAATGGGTGAGTCCCCAAGGTGTGTATACAGGTTTCAAAGCCGGAATGTCTGTGCAATGGAAGGAGGGTGGGTAACTTTTGCCAGTCCCTCCCTCACTTTTTTCCTTGCCCCTTTGCTTTCAGCTCGTAAGACCTGCCCAGGGACGGACAGCCCGGCCTCAACTGTCACTCACATTTCTTTCAGCCAATGGCACAGTCGCCTGTCACCCTCACCCCACCCCCTCCAGGGAGTGAGGGGAGGGGTGTGTGTTGGGGAGGGGAGGTCTGAGGGGAGTGGGGAGGGGGAGGGCGGGGGGTGAACAGAGTTGAATGATTGAACTTTCTTTTTTAGTTTCTGCAGCAGTGAGGTTCCCCTAGTAGTCCAGCACCAGACCGGTGCATAGGAGCTTATCCAGGCGTCTCTTGCTCCTTGTACTCTCCTTGTTCCCCCTCCCCACACACAAAGCGATGGTGTTAAAGGATCCAGGCGTGTTTCTGACCCTTTTCCTATGGATTACGGCTTCCTGGGGCTGCCTGGCTACAGCTGCGGGACTTGGTGCTGCCGCCCGCAAGCAGGACGAGACTCTTTCTGCTGTCAGTATTTACAGAGCCAGATGCACCTCCAGGTGCCTTAGCCTGCAGATCACTCGAATCTCAGCCTTCTTCAAGCATTTCCAGGTATGGTGAAAAAAAAAATCTCCCCACTGCCTAAAAATATTACCCTTCTCCATCTCTACCTCTAGCTCCCCGGCAGACACTTTGCCCCAACGCTGTCTATCCTCTGGTCTGTCACTTGCACTCCTCTGGATTTCCCAGCTTTGAAGGACTGGGGCGCGGGGGTGCGCTGTGAAACCATGTATGTTAGGTGGGAGTTGGAGCTTACCAAAGCCTCTTAGAAAACTTCTCGGCAAAGATCGACCGCCTGCCGGAGTCCTGCCTTGTGCAGGGTTAGCGTTCAGAAAGTGCGTACGGAGGACTTCCCCCTTCTCATCTCACCTTCACTTTGACCCTCTTCTCACCCTTAAGGGAGCCTAAAGTGGCATCTTTGGGTTGCTTTATTTGCTTGGGAAATTAAAGCTAATCCACTCCCGTCCCCTACCCCAATGCTAACTCCTCCGAGAGATTGATTGGAGATGTGTATGCAGAACTAGCTACTGATCTTTCTGGATTGTTTCTTGGGATAGTTTCCCCAAACTATTAGCGCAGTTGCCCAGAATCCCAGGGGTTAGCTGCATGTGTGGTTATTAGAAGCAGGATTGTTAGGAGGTGAGTCAGGGAGGCAGAACAGGCTGTGGCGGAGGTACCTGGGCTTCTATCTTGCAAGAAGAGGCACGAGAACCGTCATCCTTGCCTCCCTGCAGGTGCCAGGCTGGGACCAGCCCCCGCCCTTTTTTTGGCCTTCTTAGAATCACTTTGACGTTCCGCGCGGGGCAAAATACCGACTACCCGGAGGAAGATCCCGGCGCCCATCAAATGCCTGGGGCAGGGTTGTTTTTACCAATTAGCATGCATGAGTGTGTGTGTCTGTCCAGCTTCGGAGCCTTAAAGCTTTAGTCTCAAACTAATAAATGAGATGAGGCACGGGGTGAGGGAAGAAAGGGTAGTGGGGGTGGGGTGGGAAGTTGTTGGGGGTGGGTTGTGCTGCCTCTATACAAAGTCTAGATGAATCTCCAGGGAAGTAGCGTGATGTAGCAGAAAGAACATTGCGTTCAGAAGACGTGGGCTCAACCGTGTCTCTGCTACTTTTTACCTGTGTGACCTTGGGCAAGTCTCTTAACCTCTCTGAACTCCAGTTTCTTTATTTGTCGAATGAAGGGGTTGGACTAGATGACCTTTCAGTTCTTAGGCTATAATCCTTCACAGTCAATGGTGCTAGGCTCGGTACTAGGCGCTGGGAATACAAATACAATGAATGAATCAATCCTCACTAGCTCGAACAATCTCTGAAGTCCTTTCTAACTAGAGCTTATGATTTACTAGCCACGGTTTATTTGCATCTAATATTGTCATAACACACTCTCTGTCTCTTCATCTGTGCCTTCGGTCCCTTCTTCTGTGTGTGTGTGTGTGTGTGTGTGTGTGTGTCTGTCTGTCTGTCTGTCTGTCTGTGTGTCTGTCTGTCTCTGTGTCTGCGTCTCTCTGTGTCTCTCTGCGTCTCTGCGTCTCTGTGTCCCCCCCCCCCCCCTCTCTCTCTCTCTTCCTCTCTGCCTTTCGGTCTATTAGTCTTAGTCTCTGTCTCTCTCTGTCTCTGTGTCTGTGTCTGTGTCTGTCTGTCTGTCTCTCTCTCTCTCTCTCTCTCTCTCTCTCTCTCTCTCTCTCTCTCTCTTCCTCTCTGCCTTTCGGTCGCTTAGTCTTAGTCTCTGTCTCTCTCCCTTTTCTTCCCTCTTCTCCCTCCTTTAGAATGCCCAAGGAAAGGCAAGTGCTTAGCGGATGTTTTGAGGTGAGAGATCTGTAAGAGGATCATAGGAAGAACAGAAAGCCTGAGGAACCTGCTGGGAGTGGGAGGGCGAAGACTAGAAGCACATATGAGAGATGTGCATTACCAGGGGTGTCAGACCGAGGAAAACTTTGGCCAGCTGGATCCAGAAGCAGTTCCCAGAGTCCCAACTGAAATGTTGCTTTTATGAAATCATTTATCCTGGCTCATTATTTTGCTGTCCTCCTTTCATCTCCCCCTCCCCCTCCTTGTCTCATTTGCCCCATTTCACTTGAGATGCCCACCTGCTCTGTATGCAGAATTCCCCACTTGAGATAATGCTACGAATGCGTCCAGAAGTGGGAAAGCCCGGAGGTTGAGAGCCCTTTACCCTAAGTGAATGAATGAACGAATGAACGAACGAACCAACAAATTAACAGATCACTTCCCCCTCCGCCCCCTGTCCCCGCCACCAAATACTAGGGTGCAAAGTGGACTCCCTGAGGGTATCGTCAATCTGTGAAATTGCAAAGGATTTTTGAGGGTTGTATTGGAAATATGGGGAGCAGAAGGACAGGGTCAGGGATTTTCCTTAGGACTCATTTAAAATGACCCATTGACCATTGAATTAATCTGAGAGACTTAAGCCTAGGAGGGCTAGTCAAAGATGGGAACCAACCCTTGTAGTGTGTGTGTGTGTGTGTGTGTGTGTGTGTGTGTGTGTATTTGTGGGGGGGGAGGGAGGAGAGA
The DNA here is from genome assembly GCF_011100635.1 of Trichosurus vulpecula. Classification (NCBI taxonomy): domain Eukaryota; kingdom Metazoa; phylum Chordata; class Mammalia; order Diprotodontia; family Phalangeridae; genus Trichosurus; species Trichosurus vulpecula. The sequence continues at coordinate 410,498,498 of NC_050574.1, read as the reverse complement.
AAGAGAGAGAGAGAGAGAGAGAGAGAGAGAGAGAGAGAGAGAGAGAGGGAGGGAGAGAGAGAGAGAGACTGTATATATAAAAAACAAAGCTTTATCATCTTACAGGTTTCCTAGTAGTTGATATGGTACTAGGATCTTCCTGAGTATATGTTCAAAGGGAGAAAAAGAAAACAAATAAAAAAAATAAAAATCAAAGCTATTTTAACCTCCATCTGCCTCAAAGTGAAACTACACAGAAGTCCTCCTGAGTGCTAAACCCTGAGCTACCTTTTATCAAAATAGAGAACATTGCCCTAGAAATGAATGACTCTCTTGAGAAGATACTTCACCTTTGTGGTTTAAACAACAGCCACCTCCTAGAGGGGAAAAAATACAAAAAAAAAAGTCTATTCCCCCAGGGGATTAGACTTTTTTTTTATTGAATTGTCAGTTGTAATTTATTTGTTTTACAGTTTCAGTGGCTAAAGAGCCAGTTTAGATCAAGCCAATTCCTAGTGAAAGGCTTTTTTTGTGGTTTCTTGGCATGATTTCTCTTCTGAAGTAAAACTGCTGACAGAATGCACATTGCCAAACAATAGTGATTACATTTTAATTAGCTGGGGTGAAATAAGCTGCAAATTACTCAGTTAGGACTTAATAACTGCTGTTTTTGTAATCAATTGCATAGCCATTCTTGGAGTTTTAACCCTAATCTGGTAATGCCTAGGTGATTTATCTAAATTACAGGGATTAAGCTCTCTTAAGATTAGAAAGGTAGCATGATCTCCTTAGGAAAAAAAAAAAAAAACTAAACCTTGCATTGTCTTTTATTGAAAGAGAGGTGGGGGTGTCAAGGTACAGCATAAGCACTACTCAATGTATGTTATTTATAGCAAGACTTCCTTTGCTTCAGACTTTTACAACCTGTTTCATCAGGAAAGGGGCCTTTTACCTGCTGGCTTAGTAGAACTCATTTTGCCATTTTCTATACATAAACTGTTGGGGGATTTTGATGGAAGAAACTTATTCTGTATGCAGGTGCACCCTGTTTCCAAAGGAGTAAACTATCTTGTATAGGAGACTTTTGTAAATGAGGAACATCTAACAGATCTCCCGCATCACATCTCTGGTCTGAGATGGATACAAAGAGATTTTATCCTAGATAAAGAAAGGGCCTATACTCTTAAATCTAGTGTTTAGAATGAGATGATTTTTAAAACTCCAGTTTTTCACATAAAAAAGCATTTCTATCTCCACATATTCAAAATATAATCACTGCACCTCTTTTAGCCTTTAGCAGTACAACAAGCATCTTTTATATTATCAACACTATTCTATTCTACATTTGCATCGATTTGTGCGAGTATTTTAACATGTTCCCTTCATCCTTTCTGCAAGGCAGGGTATTAGTAGGATGAAGCTATTGAGGTCCACTACTGTCCTCAGGGTTATATCTAATATTTTTGCTTCTTCTCTATTTTTAGTAGACCCTAGTCTGAAAATGAAATGGTTTGGAGATCAGATCTCATTACTTACTTTTCTCAACTTAAACTCTACTTTGCAAAGTGATTTCTTTACCCTCCCTTGAGCTAGAGAGTACGCTTAGGATCATCTCTATTTTATTCGTGCAGAAGGTGGGGCTCAAACAAATGAAATGATTTGCTCAAGATCACAGGGTAAGTAAATGATAGAACCAGGGTGCGAGGTCAGCTCTCCTATGCTATGCTAGGAACTTTGCGAGTGAAAGCTGAAAAGTTGAATCTCATTCTGTGGCCCAGGGAGAGGTTTTTTCTTCTATCAGCACCCCATCTATATTCCCAAAGGAAGTCCCGGGAGGAGTGGATTTGAAAAAATAAATTAGCTTGCTGATCAGAGACTAGGAATAAAGAAAGTGCCTGTTTCCCTGCCAGGACTAAGGAAAGCTTAGGGAGAAAGTGAATGGAATAATGTTGGCATATGGAGAAATAGTGGAGTCTGCAATCCTGGCCCCAGGGTTCTAATATTTGATTAGTGTTAAGAGACACTTGCTTAATGGTACATTATTCACTCCATAATGCTGATGGGTTTGCTTAGGTAGCTTATTAAAGATCAGAGGATTTTCTTTTGCAATAATTGGAAGCTGTTTATTTTGGCAAAAGACGCTGCAATGGTGATTAGTTATTTCCACTTAAAGGGCCTGTGTCTTCTTTGACAAAAAGTAAACAAACAATTAACTCATCAAGACCCTTCACAGCCACAAATTAGCCCCAGGCTGACAAAACTTCAAACTGGTGATTTTGTGGTATGCACATACTCAGGAATGATGGATAGAGTCGAATGTGGAACAAATTTTCAATTAGGTGCTTAGACTGACAAACATTCAGGGAGTCAAAGTGGAAGAAGAGGAGCAAAATCTACCTTAGTCTTTCCTGGCTTCCATTCCTAGCTCTTTGGCTCACCTTTCAAAACACTCTGAATCTGACCCAAATTAAATTCTATAATTTGCAATATAAGCCTTCCCTTCAAAGTTACATAAAAACACATCAGTGGGTGATTCTGCGTACAAGGAATTTAAATGTTTTTGTAATGGCCCACATCACAATTCTGAATATAGGACAGGATGTTGAATAACTATATTTGTTAATTATGTCTATGTGCCAGTTCATTAAAATGTAACTTAAGAAAATTCTTTCTCTGAAGGACTTGGCTAAAGACCTAGAGTTAATGTGGGTCTTCTCAGTTTTGAGAACCTGTGTAAAAAAAAAATCATAAATTAGGAGGTAGTCATTTTAATTATAAAAGAGATCATCACAGAATTCCCTTATTTAGCAAGCTCCTACAGGACATTCAAATGTGTCTTTACAACTACTTGGGGTTTGGAGAAGGAGAGATTGCTAAAATTTTAAGAGAAATGTTAATTTGGAGACAGATATAATCACTACTTCTATTAGTGGAAGAATGAAAACCACAAAGCTAACTTTGTACCTGAGTTTGTACCTAAGGGGAATCAAGGCTTCCCTCTCAGGGACTTCAGGGGCCACCCAGTCCAATGCATGTATGACCAAGATTGCCTGCTACAACATCTACAACAAGTTGTTGTTGAGTCATTTCATTCATGTCCAACTCTTTGTGATGCCTTTTGGGGGTTTTCTTCGAAAAGATACAGGAATGATTTGCCATTTCCTTCTCCAGCTCATTTTACAGATGAAGAAACTGAGGCAAACAAGATTAAATGATTTGCTCAGGGTCACACAACTAGTAAATATTTGAGGCCAGATTTGAACTAAGGGAAATGAGTTTTCCTGACTCCGGGCCTGGCATTCTAGCCACTGTCCCATCTAGCTGACCCCTTGCATCAAGTAGGTAATTGGTTTTTGCTTCAAGATCTCCAATGAAGAAGGACCCACTACTTTGAGAGACAATGTATTTCATTTTCATGTAATTCTAGTATCAAGTCCTTGTTTACATCAAGCCTCAGTTTATTTTTCAGCAACTTCCATTCATTATTCCTTGAACATTATACACTTGAACATGGTTGTTATGCCTACCCTAAATCTTCTCTTCTCCAGTCTATAAATCCCCAAATTCCTTCAGCTTATCCTCTCCACTTCCTTTACTTATTCTGGTCATATTCCTTTAGACATGCCCATTTCATTATGGCCCTTCCAAAAATGCGTCACCCAGAACTGAAGAGTATTCAGAATGGAATCTGGCTATGGTGGTATCACTTCTCTTTTTCTGAACACCATTTTAATGTAACTTTTTGGCTGCCATGTTACTCTGGTGAGGCATTGATAGAGACTACCTGTAATTTGTGGATAGAGTGTCAGGCCTGGAGACAGGAAGACTCATCTTCATGAGTTCAAGTCTGGCCTTCAACATTTACTAGCTGTGTGACTCCGGGCAAATCACTTAATTCTGTTTGCCTCTGTTTCCTAATATAAAAAAATGAGAGAGAGGGAAATGGTAAACTACTCTAGTATCTTTGCCAAGAAAACTCCAAATGGATTCACAAAGAGTTGGACATGACAGTAAATGACTCAACAACAACATAATTTTAAAGCTAGAAGGGATCTTATAGATAATCTACTGAAACCCAGTAAGTATAGAGATTAGAAAACAGCCTAATCTACTCTAAAACAAAAAGTTGACCTCTTTCTTCTCAGAAAAAACAAAACAAAATAAAAGCTAGCACTATTTTATGATAGGATTTTCTAAAAGGGATCTCAGGAGAGATATAATTAAGAATTAATTAGAAGAGGAGTAGAAAAGGCCTTCAATGTGATCCAAAGCTTACAAACTAAATATGTAGTATTGACAATATTATCTATACACACAAATGCAGGAACACATCTAAAACTATATATTTAGTGAGATATGTATGTACTCAAGCATTAAGTATGCATGAAAAAAAATAGGCTCTATGGGGAAATGACATGGCCCTATGATGATTCATAGTGTACATTGCTGAATAGGATATATTGAATTTTGCAGAAGTCAAGAAAGAAGAAAAGTGAAAAAAATGTCATCAGATTTAGCAAAAAGTAGGTAGTCATTCCGTAGAACTTAGCACTAGGAGGGACCTTAGAGTATGAAATAGTAGAAATATCCCTGGATTTGGAGTCACAGTATTTTAATTCAATTTTTAAAGTCATCTTGTGACTTTAGAAAACTCATTTAGGCTTCCTAGTTATGGATTTCTTTATCTATTAAATACATGGGTACCTTTCAGCTCTAACAGTGCAGACTTAAATCGTAAGTTCAGTTTATTGATTAGAGAATAGAGGCTCGAAAGGCTGTCCCTTTTCCATAGACACATACCTATTTAGAGACAAAGCCAGGACTTGAATGTAAATTCAGTTCAGGCAAGCAATGTCTAGGTGATCAGGACACAAAGACAAAATTTCAAACAAAAACCACGAATTCACACTTTTGTTAGAGCTTACCTAGTATATCCAGGATACAAAATGTTGAGGGATAAGTATATCCAAATACAAAATGAATATCAAGTAATTTTTGGGGAGGGTGCTGATAGTAATTGTAATCAGGAAAGGCCTTTTGCAAGTGGTCATATTTGAATTGACCCTTAATGGTAGCTGGGGGTTGTTGTTATTATTTGTTGTTTGTCCTTCCTTCTCAGAGAGGACCAAGATATCAGGAAGGTGATGTCATGATTTGCATGTGAATTGGATTTAAGTGAGAGAAGGCTGTGCAAAGTCACCAGCTTCATTTTCTCCTCTGGGGCCATCTAGGTCCATTGGCAAGACATAGATCAGGATGACTGGAGATGGTCCCCATTTGAGGGTGGGGGTACAAGAGGTGGAGATGAAGAAGGTGCCTGTGCAAAGCTAGCAGGAAGATGGAATGCAGTATACAGGTCCCAGTGTGCAGGAAAGTTTGGTTGGATCATAGGGTACATTAAGGGGAAGTTAAATAAGATCAATCAGAAAAGATGGATTGAAAACAGATTGTGAAGGTCTTTAAATCCCAGATAAGACTTTGTACTTTATACTAGAGGCAATATAGGGTCAATGGATCTTCTTGATTAGGAGAGGAACATGTTTAGATCCATTGATTTAGGACAATCACTTTAGCAGCTGTGTAGCAGAAGGATTGGCAAGGCCAAAGGTGAGGAGACCAATTACAAGGATGTAATGATAGTTCTTCTAGGTGGCACAATGGATGGCATGCCAGGTCTGAAATCAGAAGGACTTATTTTCTTAAGTTTAAATTTGGCCTAGCTGTGTGACCCTGGGCTTAACCTTGCTTGCCTCTGTTTCCTCATCTGTAAAATGACCTGAAGAAGGAAATGCAAACCACTCCAGCACCTTTGCTAAGAAAACCCCAAATGGGAAGAGTTGGATATGACTGAAAAAATAACTGAAAAACAATGATAGTTGAGGCAAGAGGTGATTAGGGGTTAAACTAGGGTGGACATGTGAAATGAGAGAAGAAAACTGAAGAGATGTTGTAGAAGTATTATTGGCAAAATCTGCTGATTGATTAGATATGGGGGATGAGTGACTTGTTGAAGTGAAGAGTTGAAAATGACTGCGATTGTATGCTTAGTTAACCTGCCCTTGACAGAAAAAGGGAAGTTAGGAGGAGGGGTATGTTTGGCAGGAAAGATATTTTTGTTTTGGGAATGTTGAGGTTGAGATGTCTAAAGATGACCAGTAGACAGATAGAGATGTGAGAATGGAGCTCAGAAGAGAATTAGGAGCTGGTTTTGGAAATTTAGGCGTCATCGTCATGGAAATGAAGCCAGGGGAGCTGATGAAATCACTTAGAGAGAATAGCATAGAAAGAAGAGAAGAGAAGAAAGCTCAGGACAGCTGTCAGATACATACACACTCAGGGCTTAGTATATGGATGATAACCTGATAAAGGGAACTGAGAAGGATTGATCAGCTAGGAAAACTGGGAAGGAACAGCATCAGGAAACCCCGCAGACAAGAGTGTTCAGAAGGAGGAGGTAGTCAGTGTATCAAATGTTACAGAGAGGTCAAGAATGATGAGAATTGAGAAAAAGCCATTAGACTTAACAAGTAGATTGTTGGTGAGTTTCCATATAGTGATGAGAACAAAAACAAAACTGCAATGGACCAAGAAGTAACTGGAAGGTCATAATTTAGAGATAATAAGCACAGACAGCTTTATTTTTTATAGACTGTAAAGGAAAGGAAAGCTATAGGGAGAAGGCTTGAGGGGGTAGAAGTGTGAAGTGAAAGAGCTTTATTATTTTGCTTTGTTTTGGTAAGGATTCAGGAGATCTGAGCATATTTGTTAGGCATCAAGGAAGGAGTCAGTGAATAAAGAGATTGAAATCTAGGAAGAGAGTTGAAAATGAATGAAAGGTAAGCTTCACTTCAGGAAGAGATCAGAGGGATAAAATCAAGGGTGCCTGTAGAACAGAGGACACTGTCAAGGAGAAGGGCCACCTGTTCCTTGGAGACTTCTGGAATAGAAGAAGGTAAAATAGGGAACAATCTTAAGATCATTCAAACTGGGGAGAAAAGAAAGTTTATGACAGAGGGCCTCCATTATTTTTCCTAGTGAAGTATAAGGTGAGACATTCCACTGAGAGGGAGAAGGGAAGAGGTGATGTAGTTTGATTGAGAAGAGAGGAATAGGTTGAGAACAGACTTACATTTCCTCACACTGAGCCCAGTGTTCTTTTCATGTGACTACACCATCTTTGTAAGTCCCGTTTAAAAAAAATGTAGGGCAAGTTTTTGTTGGTTTTGTTCATAATATATCTATTGATGGGGAAATATGTATTGGACTGGTGAATTTTATATTATTTGTCATAGTTTCATTCAGAATGTTATTCTATAATAAGTCTATCTGTGGCTTTTTTTACTTTATGACTTCCTATCTTCAATCTTAAATGAAGCACTTTGTAGGTCAACCTTCTGCCACTGACCAAACAATGCAAAAAATTATAATTAGTCTAAGATGAATATAGTTGTGAAAAGAAAATTACTTTCCCAAGTGTCTATCATGAACTTTCCAGTGTAACCAGATTCAAATTTAAATGCCTTTTAATTAAGTCGTTCTTTTGGATTATCCACATGATTGTTGGTGTGGATAATTGAGATTATTTGTCATAGAGATCAAGGAGGTAATAAAATCGTATCTCTTATCTATCACCAACAACAAGAAAATAATGTGATTGGGAACTCAGAACTGAAGCTGTAAAATAGGACTGAATTATTTCCAGCTGTATCTGTACAGAGTTGCCCAAAGAGAAAATATCCCTACAGACCAGAGTAGGATTATTTAACTCTACAATGTTCTACCGTTTACTCTGTCATCTATAATTCAGAATGCTGTTCCACAATAACGTCCAAAGAATTGAAACTTATGGTTACCTATCATGAAATGAAAGGCATGATTTACAGAACTTTCTGATGAACTGTGTGACAAACGGAAGACTCCAGAAGGTCAAAGGTGGCAGATTCATTAAAGATAGCTTATTATATAAACATACACCCACAGATGACTAGACTGGAAATATAGGAGTGAGGATGGACAATGGATGAATGGAGTATATCCCACAAGACTACAAAGAGACAACGCGGAGACTGAAAACTTGGTGCAGTGAGTCAATGGGCCAGATATTTGGGTTGAATTAGAAATGACGAGTATGCAATTGTTGATTCTGGTCTTTAAGGGATCTAAATTCCCATTGTAATGAACAACAGATCTCAATATATATTTGCAATGAATTATGTTACAATTGGAGTATGAGTTTGGTTTCCCACAAAGGCCTGCAGAAATAGCTAAAACTTAGAGTGGATATACAGGGAGAAGAGTTTTTATTAACCACAGCACTCCTTGGTATGTTTTAGATGTCTGCCAGGTTAGCCTGCCAGTGCCAGTACATGCCTTTGTTTATAAATCAGGATGCTACTATGTTAGTAGTACCACCCTTCTCTCCCCCTAATATATACACACTTTATGACTACAGAAAATTTTCACAGAATTTCATGCATGGCTTCAGAGTATAAGGGACACATTTTCATGTGATGTGGAGACAAGTTAACCAGATAAATTTGTTGTGGGTGACCCAGGCCACCAGTAAATACAGATTATATAGAAAAGAAAAACAAAACAGCATTAAGCAGAGTTTTTGTGGCTCACCCTAACCTAATTTGGCTATAGTACATGACTTGAGATGCTAGATCAGCCTAAAGCTTAAAAAATATCCAAACAATTGCAACAAAGTAACATTGTAATTCCCCATTCTTAGTGCTTCAGCTTCAACCGTTGGGAGCCCAGGACCAATTGAAAAATTAAAAAAAAGCTCCAAGGAAAATAACTATTAGAAAGTCCATGCATGCTATCTGGTAAGAAATGCTCAATGTGACTGTCAGGCCAGATTGGAATTTATAATTAAGTATGGAATTAAATTTAAGGTTGACTAGATTCTCTTTAAGTTACAGTAGTGGTTACTCTGCTATATTTTTGTTTTTGTTTTGTTTTACCTTCAGAAATTTAAACAGAAACTCAGCAAACTTTTTCTATAGAAAGGAAGTAAGGAAATAAGCTTTTATTAAATACCTACTGTGTACCAGACACTGTGTTAAAACACTATGATGAATAGTATCTCATTTGATTCTCACAACCTTGTGAGGAAGATGCCACTATCATTCCCATTTTTCAGTTGAGGAAACTGAGGTTAAGTGACTTGCCCAGGGTCAGACATCAAGTAAGTGTCATAGGCTGTATTTGAACTCAGGTCTTTCCAACTCTAGGCCCAACTTTAGCCTTTATTGTCTATGCCACTTAACTGCCTCTAGTTGGCGAAAAATGAAAACAGAACAAGAGGGGACATAAAGAAGATCCCAATCCCCTTCTGTATTGCTCATGGACTAGAATTCTGGCATCATGTGAGCGGATATGGACCCACTGATGACCACCATAGGCCTATGAATCTGAGAGACAGGAGGCATCTAGGTCTTCTAATCTAGGCAGATTAGGAGGTATAACGGTACCCCCATAACTTGAATCATTAGAAAATAAAACCAAATAATAAGGCGTGAGACAACATAATGATCATTTTTTGAGGCTATTGAGTACAGAGATGAACTTCCACAGTTCCACAAAGGAGTCATTGTATTTATAACAGAACAAAACCAATACAGTAGTTGAAGTACAAAACTGTAACCCAGAGCAATCAAAATGCTTATCTTATCTTTATTATTTCTCTTTACACAAATCATAAAATATATAATACATTTGAGAATTATTTCCATTGAAAAGACTAAAATAAATATTAGTTTTTCTTTTAAAAAATCACTTAAATGCAATATGGCACAGCAGAAAGAGCACTGAACTTAGAATCAGGGAGACTCATCTTCCTGAGTGTAAATCTGGCCTCAGACGCTTACTAGCTGCGTCACCCCGGGCAGGTCACTTAAACCTGTTTGCCTCAGTTCCTCATCTGTAAAGTGAGCTGGAGAAGGAAGTGGTGAAACAACTCCAATACTTTGCCAGGCTACCCCCACAAAGGGATCCCAGAGGGTCAGACATGGTGGAAGCAACTGAACAAAAACTTCATTTCCCAATAAAGGCAGAGAACTGAGGAAAAACTATATTTATCTGCAAGCAGAGGATGTCTTTGAATTTACAAAGATTCTTGTCATGCCAGCAATTTCACAACTGATTTGTCACTTCGTTAATATCATCAGGTTTAGTCCTTTTTTTTTTTTTGCTCTCCAGAATTAAATGAGTGTTAATTAAATAAGTTAAACGTAGCTAGGTGGCACAGTGGATAAAGCACTGGTCTGGAAGTCAGGAAGATGACTTCAAATCCTGCCTCAGACACTGGCTAGCTCTGTAACCCCAGACAAGTTACTTAACTTTTCTCAGTTTCTGTTTCTTCATGTATAAAATGGTTTTGAGGATCAAATAAGACACTATATGTAAAATGCTTTGTAAGCCCAAAAGTGCTTTATTTATTATTAGTAATGTTATATGTCTTGATGTTAATAGGTTTCCTACATAATGATGAAAGAAGCCATATAGTCGCAGATTTCCTTTTTTGTTGTACATTCCTGTGTGACTTAATCACGGGCATCAATTCAATTCTTATTGCAAAATTATATCATGGACTGCTCCTTCAAATTTGCAATTTGTCCAGGCCAGTGGTGTCAAATTCAAATAGAAAGGGTGGGGTGGAACATTGACTGCAACCCATACTGAAGGATTGTCATGGGCTGCATAATGACTTAGTTTTAAAATATTGCTGTTGTTCAATCATTTCAGTTGTGTCCGACTCTTTGTGATCCCATCTGGGGTTTTCTTGCCAGAGAGATACTGGAGTGCTTTGCCATTTCCTTCTCCAGCTCATTTTACAGATGAGAAAACTGAGGCAGGCAGGGTTAAGTGACTTGGCCAGGGTCACATAGCTAGTAAATGTCTGAGGTCAGATTTGAATTCAAGAAGACGAGTCTTCCTGACTTCAGGCCCAGCACTCTATCCACTGTGCCACCTAGCTGCCCTTCAAAATAAAATGTTATTTATGCTTTATTAATATTTTTGTTTATTTTCCTAAATATTTCCCAATTATATTTTAATATGGTTTGGGCTGCACCTGGGAGCGTTTCGGGCCAAATGTGTGTCTGATACCTTTGGCCTCAGCCAGAGTGTGTCACGAGTGTGCCACAGAAGTATTCAATGAATCGGGAGTCTAAGCATCGTGAAGGAGAAGCTGGCATTCTTCTTTGACTCTGGGAATGCCAAAAGTTTATCGTGACTTTGCTATTGCACTTCATCACTGGCTACTGTTGCTGTTACAGAATGTAGCATAGTTTGTCTTTGCATATAATGTACATAGTAGTCATTTGCCTCATTGATCTTTGTTTTTATAGCTAATGATTCTTCACAATACCTCTGTGAGCTACAATGTGAGGCAAATAAGGAATTATGAGAGAGGAATATTCACAGCCTGTCAAGACTAGGAAAACATAGCAATATAAAGAACAGAATCAGGGCCTTCTAATCTCTGAATCGATAGTGTCCTTATTAGGGGCAAGTTTATAAGCTAAAATAAAGCACATTCATTAATCAATGCTCTGCTTTCTTTTTTTTGGCACATTTTTGTTATTTTCACCACTTAAATTCGACTGCTCTAGTTCTTTGTGTCCTGGGGTATCACCACCGACCCAGTCACTCAACATAGGTGTTACCCTTGACTCCTCTCTCACTCCCTTGTATCCAGTCAGTTGTCAAATGCTATCTCTTCTACCTTCTTAACATTTCTAGTATATTCTCTCTACTTTCTCTGACAATACACCCACTTTAATGCAGATTTCCCACCTCGTTGCTAGACTACTGCCGTAGCTTACCAATGGGTCTCTCTCTGTCTCAAGTCTGTCCCCACTCCAATTCGTCCTTCCACTCAGCTGCCAATATAACAGATCTGACTGTGTAACTCTCCTTTTCTCTTTACCCCCTCTGCATTTATTCCTCTAGAGGAATAAACTCTAGTGATTCCCTATTATCTACAAGATCAAATATAAAATTCTCCATTTGGCTTTTAAACTCTCCGTAACCTAGTTCCTTCCCAACTTTATAGTCTTCTTACGCCTTCCTTTCCACATATTCTGCTGTTTTGCATTAGTTTTCTTGCTGTTCCTCTCTCTCCATCCCTTGACTGAAAATTTTCACAGGCTATCCAAGTCTGGAACTCTTTCCTTCCTCACCTCAGCCTCCAGTCTCAGTTAAGTCCCATCTTCTGCAAGTTCTCCTTAACCTTAGTGTGGAAGGCACTCTGAGATTCTCCCCACTTTATCCTCTCTGGGTCTTGTTTGTACATAGTTGTTTGCATATTGTCTTCCCCATTAGATTGTGAGTTCCTTGAAAGCAGGGATTTTTTTTGTTTTGTTTTTTTCTTTTCTCTGTATGCCCAACACTTAGCACAGTGCTTGGCATATAGTTGTTCATCCTTATTTTGGAAGAAGACCAATGACATCATGGGTGATGTCTTTGACTTTTGAGTGAGTTGGATTCAAGTGAAACAGAGTTTCACAAAGTTGTCAGCCTCATTTTCTCTCCCAGAGGCATCCAAGTCCAATGGCAGGATGCAGTGGATGATCTTGTTGTCTTCAATGGCTGACCAAATTCTAAGAGCTCCACTGAAATTCTCCTTCATTGGCACATAGTAGGTGTTTAATAAATGCTAATTGTCTGACTCCACCAAGTATTTTTTAATCAATAAAACAATAAGTATCTCCTAAGTACCTACAGTGTGCCATGAAACACTGAGGATAATAAAGAAAAAAAAAAGTGAACTAGTTGCTTCCCTGAAGTTATTTATATTCTCTAGGGGGAGCCTGAAGGAGCTTATGTGACCTGTTGAAGGCAGTGAGGGGATTAATGGAATGTTGTGTGTGACCAACAAGTAGAAGTACAGTTTGGCAGCTAGATGGAAAGGATCATGAAGGGGTATGATATATATGTAGCCTGTGAAGGCTGGTTGTAGTCATGTTACAAAGGGCTTGAAAAGGCAGAGGGCTTTGTATTTAATCCTAGAGATAATGAGACCTTAGTGTTTACTGAGGAGGTGGGAGGGAAGAGGATTCCAACCTGGGACACTAATAATGTGATAGAGCTGAATTTCTACAAGTATAGTTAAATTATATGTCTCTTCAGAGAGGTGGATGAGTTAACACTTTTACATAACATTAATAATGAAGGCATCACAGGTGGAGTTTTTATTTTAGGAAAACTCATTTTCCTAATTTGAATGTTTCTTAATTCTCCTTCAGAGCAAGAAAGTTTGTAATTTTATAAATTCAAAATATTACTGATGATCTTTCAAATTTGGGTCATTTGATAATGAGTTTCTTGTTATTTCTGGATATTTGAAGCTTTGGAGACCTGAATTAGAAGAATGAAAAAGAGAAAAAATTCAAAGAAATTACAAATGCTGGTTTGACCAAATTAATCACTTGGTCAACTAACAATGGGAAAAGGTAGCAAAGAAGATTCAGATTATGTGAAATTTTAGACTTTTTTATATATACATTTACATTTATAATTTATACTTTCTTCAATGTTGCATAAAATTGTACCTTATTGATAATTCATATGTTTTAAATAAATTATCTTGTTTGGGGGCTAACTCTTCCTCTTCTTGAAAATTACCATCACTAATGCAGAATACATACATAAAAACAAGCCATACCCAGGTGGATTAGTACTTTTGGTTGGTAGGTTGCTGGCATCTAAAAGAAAGATGACTCCTAGAAATCCAGATATAAATGAGTAAATTTAAGACTTTCAAATTAGAAGGATAACGTGTTAGGATAGCAATTATTGGATGAATTAAAATGGGTCATATGGAAAATTTTGACCTACTTTAAAATAAAAGTCTTTCTTTTATATGTGTCTGAGAATTTGTTGTACTGGTTTTGTGTGTGTGTGGGTGGGTGAAAGGGAAATGGACTCAGAGTGGGGAAACAAGACAGCAAAGTGTCCTGGCTGATATTTGCTCCTAAAGTCTGTAGGTGGGACTTAGAAGTTATGCTCTCCTTGGGTCAGAATTTGCAAGAGAATAGATGGAAAATTATCTCCCTTTTGTATTGATGAGTTAATGTCTGTCTAATTGCAAAGGGAAATTGAGTAGGAAGTTTTAATATGATAAGTAGAACAATATATATTTGAATAAAAAATATAAATATCTATTTTAAAAAGAAATGATACTCATTTATTAAAATAGGCATTCTGTTGCATTTTGATATCATGAAGTATTCAGCTTGGATTATGTTATGGGACTTAAAAAAGAAATAAGATGGGCCTTTTTTAAAATTTTTTTAAGTTATTTATTTAACATATTTAGTTTTCAGCATTGATTTTCACAAGAGTTTGAATTACAAATTTTCTCCCCATTTCTACCCTTCCCCCCACTCCAAGATGGCATATATTCTGGTTGCCCTGTTCCCCAGTCAGCCCTCCCTTCTATCACCCCACTCCCCTCCCATCCCCTTTTCCCTTCCTTTCTTGTAGGGCAAGATAAATTTCTACGCCCCATTGCCTGTGTATCTTATTTTCTAGTTGCATGCTAAAACTTTTTTTTTGTTTTTGAACATCTGTTTTTAAAACTTTGAGTTCAAAATTCTCTCCCCTCTTCCCTTCTCACCCACCCTCCTTAAGAAGTCAAGCAATTCAACATAGGCCACATGTGTATCATTATGTATAACCCTTCCACAATACTCATGTTGTGAAAGACTAACTATATTTTGCTCCTTCCTAACCTATCCCCCTTTATCCAATTTTCTCCCTTGATCTGTCCCTTCCCGAAAGTGTTTGTTTTTGATTACCTCCTCCCCCATCTGCCCTCCCTTCTATCATCCCCCCTTTTTTATCTTCTTCCTTCTTCTTTCCTGTAGGGTAAGATACCCAATTGAGTATGTATGGTATTCCCTCCTCAGGTCAAATCTGATGGGAGCAATATTCACTCATTCCCCCTCACCTGCCTTCTCTTCTGTTCCTACAGAACTGCTTTTTCTTGCCACTTTTATGTGAGATAATTTACCCCATTCTATCTCTCCCTTTCTCCCTCTCTCAATATATTCCTCTCTCATCACTAAAATTAATTTTATTTCTTTTAGATATCATCCCTTCATCTTCAACTCACCCTGTGCCCTCTCTCTCTCTCTCTCTCTCTCTCTCTCTCTCTCTAGATATATATATATATATATATACACATATATGTATATATATACACACACATACATATATACATACATGCACATTTACTTATATATATGTGTATATATATATATATATATACATATATACATAAACATATATATATGCATATTCCCTTCAGCTACCCTAATACTGAGGTCTCATGAATCATACACATCATCTTTCCATGTAGGAATGTAAACAAAACAGTTCAACTTTAGTAAGTCCCCTGCGATTTCTTTTTCTTGTTCTTTTTCTTGATTATTTTTTCATGCTTCTCTTGATTCTTGTGTTTGAAAGTCAAATTTTCTATTCAGCTCTGGTCTTGTCATTGAGAAAGCATGAAGTCCTCTATTTTGTTGAAAATCCATATTTTGACTTGGAGCATGATACTCAGTTTTGCTGGGTAGGTGATTCTTGGTTTTAATCCTAGATCCCGAATATCATATTCCAAACCCTTCAATCTCTTAATGTAGAAACTGCTAGATCTTGGATTATTCTGATTGTGTTTCCACAATACTCAAATTGTTTCTTTCTGGCTGCTTGCAGTATTTTCTCCTTGATCTAGGAGCTCTGGAATTTGGCGACAATACTCCTAGGAGATTTCTTTTTGGGATCTATTTGAGGAGGCGATCAATGGATTCTTTCAATTTCTATTTTGCCCTGTGGCTCTAGAATATCAGGGCCGTTCTCCTTGATAATTTCTTGAAAGATGATATCTAGGCTCTTTTTTTTGATCATGGCTTTCAGGTAGAGCAAAAATTTTTAAATTATCTCTCCTGGATCTATTTTCCAGGTCATTGGTTTTTCTAATGAGATATTTGACATTGTCTTCCACTTTTTCATTCCTTTAGTTCTGTTTTATAATATCTTGATTTCTCCTAAAGTCACTAGCTTCCACTTGCTCCAATCTAATTTTTAAGGTAGTATTTTCTTCAGTGGTCTTTTGGACCTCCTTTTCCATTTGGCTAATTCTGCCTTTCAAGGCATTCTTCTCCTCATTGGCTTTTTGGAGCTCTTTTGCCACTTGAGTTAGTCTATTTTTTAAGGTGTTGTTTTCTTCAGTATATTTTTCAGTATTTTTTTGGGTCTCCTTTACCAAGTCATTCACTTGTTTTTCATGGTTTTCTCACATCCTTCTCATTTCTCTTCCCAATTTTTCCTCTACTTCTCTAACTTGCTTTTCCAAATCCTTTTTGAGCTCTTCCATGGCCTGAGACCAGTTCATGTTTTTCTTGGAGGCTTTTGTTGTAGGCTTTTTAACTTTGTTGACTTCTTCTGGCTGTATGTTTTGGTCTTCTTTGTCACCGAAGAAAGAATCCAAAGTCTGAAACTGAATCTGGGTGTGTTTTCGCTGCCAGGCCATGTTCCTAGCCAACTTACTTGACCCTTGAGTTTTTCAGTGGGCTATGACTGCTTGTAGAGTAAAGAGTACTATGTTCCAAACTTGGGGGTATGTGCTGTTGATTTCAGAGCTATTACAGTCAGCTCCACCACAGCAGCACTCCTCCTTCCCCAAGAACCCCCAACCAGGACTGGACTTAGATCTTCAGCAGGCTCTTCACTCCTGCTCTGATTCACCACTTAATTCCTCCCACCAGATGTGCCTGGGGCCAGAAGCAACTGCAGCTGTGCTTCTGTAGCTGCCCCACCTCTGCTGCCCCTGGGATGGTGGCTGAACCATGAACTCTGTCCCCCTGTCCCCACCTTCTCTGTTGTCTTTGGTGTTTGTGGGTTGAGAAGTCTGGTAACTGCTGCAGCTCACTGATTCAGGGTGCTCTGCCCGGCTCCTGGTCTAGTTGGTCCATGGGGCCCATGCTGGGCTCTGCTCTGCTCCCAGCTCTGCATGCAAAAGACCTCACCCAGCAACCATCCAGGCTGTTCTGGGCTGGAGCCCTGATTCCCTCTGCTATTTTGTGGGTTCTGCAGTTCTAGAATTGATTCAGAGACATTTTTATAGGTGTTTGGAGGGACTTGGCAAGGAGCTCAAGCTAGTCCCTGCTTTCCAGCCGCCATCTTGGCTCTGCCGCCCAAAAAGTTTTTAATTTTGTAGCTAATCAATGTTTCTAAAATTGACTATTCTTGCAAAGTAAATATTTTCCTGTAGGTTCATTCTCTCTCTCTCTCCCCCCCTCTCTCTCTTCCTCCCCTTCCCACCCCCACATTTAATTTATCATATATTCTCAAGTGATCTTTCCGTTTTTTAAAAATGCTATTGCTTGAAGTTCCTATTTTGAAAAATTTAAAATCATGATTTATGAGCTATAACATCTCATGAGTCAAGGTGTAATAGACTCTAAGGTGTTCTATTTCTGTTTGATTAATTATTTAGCACCCTGCAATGGATAACATCTAGATCAATGCTTTGAAAAATGCATTATACATTGAAGTAAGGTGTTCATAAAAATGACATTTGATTAACTCAGTTAAGGAAAAAATATGTGTTTCTGGCCTTTTCACTTTTTTCCCCATCTACACAAACCATTGTTCCTTCAAGTGAAATAAAACAAAGATCAAAACATAAATAAGACAAGTAAAGGACAATGTGTGGATGAAATTTCCTTTTGTAGGAAATTCAGCTCAGTCATTTTAACCAGGAATCAGTCAGTTCTATTACATTCATTGTGCTGTGCCAGGTGTTGGGGGGATGTAAAGATGACTATGACACTGTTTCTACTCAAATGGAGCTTGCCGTCTAACAGTCAGTGTTGATTTCCCGTTAATGTAGGCAATGATAGGACTGATTGAACAGTATCACTAAGTCTTTTCTCACTTGAGACAAAACACAAATTGTATGTTATGGCATCTTTAAAGTAGGAGTTTTGTAATTTGATATGCTAATGCTTTATATGCAATGTTTCATTTTTTAAAACTCTAGAAAGCTGTTGGTTATGTACTAAGGCCAGTTGAAAAGAATGTTTATTAACTTATAGTTAATCTCCAAATGATATTTCCTGAAATATAAACTATACCAGACATTACTGGGTCTTGTGGATGTGGCTTATTATGAGGGGGAAGAGACTTCAACTATCCATAAACTTGAGAGAAATAACAGGATGATTTAAAGATGACTCTTAAGTTAATTCTCTCTGCCTCCCCACCCTCTCTGCCTCCCTAGCACAAGTGACATCTTTCTCTGGGATTGAACTTTTGACTTGATTTTTATATAGAGCTCCTTGATAAGGAAATTGCCTCTACCAATGAAGATTAACACCTTTATAAAGTTATTTTCTTAGCACTCTCTCTCTCTCTCTCTCTCTCTCTCTCTCTGGCTCTGTCTCTGTATGTCTCTCGCTCTCTGTCTCTCTGTTTCTGTCTCTCTGAGTCTCTCTTTTGGTCTCTGGCTCTTTGTCTCTATCTCTCTCAGTCTCTCTGCCTCTCTCTGTCTCTGTCTCTTTCAGTCTCTCTGTCTCTGTCTCTCTGTCTTTGTCTCTGTCTCCCTCTGTCTCTCCCTCCCCCCTCCTCTGTCTCTCTCTGTGTCTTTCTGTCTTTGTCTCTGTCTCTGTCTCTCTCAGTCTCCCTGTCTCTCTCTGTCTCCTTCTCCCCACCACACCCCCAGAGGATAACTGACTTTATTAGGGTCTCATAATCAGCTTGTGTCAAAAATAAGACTTGAAACCCAATCTTCTTGTGTCAGAAACTGAGTCTCTATCCACTATGCTACACTTCTCTGAGATTATTATGAAGATCCCCAAAAGAAAAGTCTCAGATCCTTTGACTTACAGGTGAAATATCACTTGGGTTTCGGGAGACCTTAAGTCATTGAGATGTTCTGAAGACAGTCGCTTTAAATAATATTATAACTTTCTTAATTCAGGTTATGAAGGAGCTTATGTGATAAGGGTAGTTTGATAGGGTAGTAACAACAGTACTCTGCTTGCTTGCGTCCCTTTCTGAGATTCTTTCTCAAGCGATCACATATTCTATGTTTCAGGCACTGTACTAAGTCTTGGGGATAGAAAAAGAGGTAAAAGACAGTCCCTGTCCTCAAAGAGTTCACAGTCTAAAGCAGGGACAGCATGCAAACAAATGTGCACAAACAAGTTATATACAGGATGAAAAGGAAATAATTAATAAAGGTGAGACATTAGAATTAAAATGGGTTGGGGAAGGCTTCTTATACAAGGTGGTATTTTAGATGGGATTAAAAGAAAGCTAATGAAGCCAATAGGCAGAGATGAGAAGGGAGGGAATTTCAAAAATGGGGGGCTCACAGGGAAAATCCCCAGGAGCCCAGAGATGAAGTGTTTCTGCCCTCTTCCATATTTTTAATGATCCATTGACACTCTCTTTTTCTATTTTTTTTTAAGTATTGCTATCTCCACATCTTATTCCATTCTGCCCCCAAAAGAGAAACCCTAACCTTGTAACAAGGTTAGTCATGCGAAACACATCCCTATTCTGTGACTGATAGGATGGACCTTATCATCTTATCAGTACCCAGGATTGTTGCAAGCCTTAAATTAGTTAATGGATATTTATTTGCAAGCCTTAGAACACTATATAAATGCTACTTACTATTATTAACAATGATAACAATAATATTTTTGTTAGCCTACCATTACTAGGCTTCAAGTAATGCCGATGACCTTATTCTCTGAAACTTTCACTGTGCTCTTGCTGAGCTCAATGTTTATAGAGCAATACAGGGATGTGCTGGTAAATATTTAATAACTAGGCCTTTTTTCCAAAAAAAAGTATGCGCACATACTTTCGAGTTTAATCTGCCTTAACACTTTTTAAAGTCTAGACATTCAACCAAATGATAAATAAAACCCTAATTTCTAGTGACTACTGATTTCTGAGATATAAATACAGCAAAAATTTGGCAATGGACTCTTACAAAAGGCTAGAGCTGGCTCCAACACACTCCTGTAAATATCCCCAAGGTTATCTTTTCAGTCTTTTCACTTCTCTCTGTACTCTTTCTCTTGATGACCTCATCAATAATTACTTTTTCAAATGTCACATGCAGATGATTCCCAGATGTATAAATCCAACCCTGGTTTCTCGCCTAGCCTCATCAATGGCCTATTGGACATTTCCAACTGGATGTCCTGTAGGCATCTCAAATGCAATAAGTTCAAAACAGAATCCATCCTCTTTCTGCCCAAACCTACTTTTCTTTGTAACTTTACTATTACTGTCAAGGGCATCGACATCCTTTTGGTCACCTAGTCAATCTCAAAGCCATTCTAGACTCATTACTGTCCCTCATTGCACAGATTCTATTCAGTTGCCAAGTCTTGTCTATTGAATTCTTCTTCTACAACATCTTTTGTACTCATCTCCTTTTCTCCACTGACACAGCCTCTATTCTCTTACCTGGACTGTTTCCTAATTGATATCTTTGCCTTAATATCCTGTGCTTCCCACAACATTTTTCCATTTGTCTCCCTATTTTCTCTACAAACTCTTCTTTGGCATTTAAAACCCTTTACAACTTGACTCCAGCCTACCTTTCTAGGGTTATTACACATCCTCCTTCACTCATTCTTTGGTTCAGCCAAACTGGCTATGTTGCTATCCCTAAGAGGATATTCCATCTCTTATCTCTTTATCTTTTCATAGGCTGGCCTGGATGCCTGAAAGGCACTCCCTTTTTACCTCTGCTTCTTAGAATCCCTTGCTACCCTTTAAAGCTCATTTCAAATGCTATCTTATCTCTTAAACAAGAACTTTGTTGATTCCCCAAACTGCTAGAATTTCTCTATCCAAATTACATTGTATTTGCTTTATATACATATATTAATGTGCTTACCTTTATGCATTCTTTCCTCTAATAGAATTTAAGCTTCTTGATGATCAAGATTATTTTTTTTCTTTGCATCATCAGCCCCTCATAGTACCTGGCCCATAGTAGGCTCCTAATATGTGCTTATTGGTTGATTGATTAAGATAATTTGGATTAATTTTCCATTAACTATACTTTAAATGTAATGTCTTGCCATACATTTACCCTTACCTAATTGAGATACATATGCTGTCAAGGTTTTGTTCACTTCATAATGTTCGAATTAGGCCCTTCTACAGTTTTAGCATATCAATGAGTTATTTCACTGTTCAGAATAATTTTTTTAAACCAAACCTGGACCTTTCAAGTCTGGGGATTTACATGTACATTTTATCCTCCAGATCACTTTAAAAATGTTCAGTGAGTTGCAACACAGCTCTGGGTAGAAGGGTGGGGAATGGAGGACCTTTAGCACATCATCAAGGGAAATGAAGGTAATTTTTCCTTTGATAATTGTATATATTATAGAAGTCTGTTATCTCACTGCTGCTCTGCATTCAGGTCTCTATACAGACTTGGGAATAGATTAAATGACATACGGAGAGATTCTCTTAGATTTTTATTTAGTTTTGAATTTTGAAATTCATAGAATCCTATTGCATGTACTTGGAATTAGATTAAATTTTGTTTTTTTTAAGTCTTTATTATTTGTGGCTGTAGTTCAGTTCAATTTGACAAATATTTATTGTGCCCACTATGTGCGAGTAACACTGTTCCAGATATTGAGGGAGCTATAAGTCTTATTGTCATGAAACTTTCAGTCTAGAGGGGAGATGCCACACCTGTTTATAAAAGAAATCACAATAGAAAATAAAGTGTTCTAAGTATATAAGAGAAGTATAAACAAAGTGCTTTGTGAGGTTCAGTGAAGGAAAAATTCTTTCTCATTAAGAATATCAGGATAAGATTCATGGAAGAAGTTGCATTTGAGCAGGGTTTTGAAAGTTGCAGCCCAGAGTAGGGGAAAGGGCATTGGAATAGGATTTAGAAGTTCTAGGTTTGAATCCTGATGTGTCTTTTACTACTTTTGTTGCATGAGGCAAACAATTTCCTTCCTTTGGGCCTTAGTTTGCCAATCTATGGAGTAAAGGATTTAAACTAAATGACCTCTAAATAAGTCTTTTTTCCAACTCTAAAATTCTATGAAATGGATGAAGAAGAGTTGAATGAGTGGGTACTGCATTAAAGCAGATTTAATGAGGGAGTATGAGAAATAATTCCTTCTTCCAAGATGCTTTTTTTGTAAGCTGAACTGAAGTAATCAATCAATCATTCCACTGGTATTTATTAAGCACCTACTATGTGCCAGGTACCATATGAGATACAAATACAAAGAATGAAACAATCAACAATCTCCTACCTAAGATGAGTTACATTTTCATGTGGATGACAAGAAAATACATATGAAAGTATATGCAGTATAAATATAAAGTATAAAATACAAATATATATATTTACATATACACATGTATGTCAACATCTGAAATTCTTATTTTAATTTTTACTGAAGATACATATGTGGTCAAGATTTTACTCACTTTTAGTCTTTTAGTCATTCTTTCAACTTGATTTACCAATAAAAACTAAGGGGAAAAACCCAAACGTAAAGGACACTTTCATTGTATAATTAAAAGTTGACTTCAGTATCATTCACAATAAATTCATGGCATATAATCACACCTGAAGAGTTAACATGGCCAAGTGCATAGAAAGCTGACCACAGAGTCAGAAGGCCTAGATTCAAGTCCTGTCTCTGATATGTATTGATTGTGTGACCTGGGCAACACACTTAACTTTCAGTGCTCCAGGGAAGTCTTTAAGACTGTAAGTTGTTGAACAGGTACCAATCTGCTTTTGGTAGAGGGACTTCATTTGTTTTGAGGTTTTTTTTGTTGTCATTCAGTTGTTTTCAGTCGTGTCTGACTCTCCACAACTCCATTTCAGGTTGTCTTGGCAAAGATACTAGTGAGGTTTGCCATTTCCTTCTCCAGATCATTTTATAGATGAGGAAGCTGGAGCAAACAGGGTTAAGTGACTTGCCTAGGGAAACACAGTTAGTAAATGTCTGAGACCAGATAGGAATCAGTAAGATGAATCTTTCTAACTCCAGCCTCAGCACTCTATCCACTACACCACCTAGGTGCCCCTTAGCTGGAGTTACCTCTGGTCTAAAATCTCATGTGGGTCCCTCCTCTTGGCCTTCTTCAATCCACTGCCTCAACACCATCCTTCCTCCTTTGGGAACAGATAGCATGTTTATTATGCAGGTAGAACTTTTATTTATTTTTAAATTGTTTTTGTTTTACTGCTGCCTTTTGCTTTTATATTAATTTCTTTATCAAACACCCCTTCCAACTACACATTGCAATACATCTCTTGTAGCAAAGATTAAATATGAACAAGTATATCAGTTCAGTAAAACCAACTTATGTATTGATCATGTCTGACCACATCTGAAATATTCCACATCCTTAATCCTCCACTTCTGCAATAATGGGAAGGAAGGGCATTTTCTCAACTTTTATCAAGGGTCTAGTTTGATCATTATAATCAAAGCCCCTCCCTTTCTATGATAGCCTTCTACTTTACTAAGAGCGTTGAAGTCATCTAATGTGAAGTCTCTTTTTTTCCCCTCCATTCCTCAAACCTCAGCATTCTTTCCTCCTCTGTCTCCTTCTTTTGCTCTGGTGATAGAAGAGGCATCTACTTTTCTTTAAGATAAACTCCTCTGCCTAAACCTTGGATGACATTCTGCCTGCCTTCTAGCTCCTGCTCCCCATACTATTCCTCTTGATCTAGCTTGTCTCCTCATTGCTGATGTCTACTTTTTGTCTGCTATCTGCCTATAAACAGGCTCAGACCCATCATATTCTTAAAACAAAGAACTTTTCCTTGGTTCTCTCCCATATAGATATCATCTCATTTCTTGTTCTTTACTAAGTTTCTTGAGAAGTTGTCTGTATTTAATGCATTGATTTCTTCACTATTCCCCTATCTATTTAATCCCTTGCAATTTGACCTGCCTCTCCCCAACATGAATGTGTTCTAAGGTCACCCAATGATTTCTAAATCATCAAATCCAACTCTCCTTATTCAGTTCTTATTGTCCTGGATCTCTCTACAATGTTCATTCCTATTGATCTCTCTTGCCTGTTGAATGCTTTCTGCTTTCTTTTCTTCAGACATCATACTCTTGTGGTTTTCTTCTGGTCTTTCTGATGCTTTCTATTTCATTTGCTGACTCCTCTTCTTTTCCACCCCTTAATGAAGATTCTCTGAAGGTTCTTTCCTTAGTCCTCTTCTCTTTATATACTCTCTCCCTTGGCAATCTCATTTACTCCTACAGCTTCAACTACTTTATGGAAATGATTTCCAAATTTACATCCGTAGTTGCAACCTTAATTTGGAGCTCCAGATTAGCACCTTCAACTATCTTATAAGACATCACCACCTGGCTATCTCACTGGCACCTCAAATTCAATATATCTCGACTCGTTCCATTATCTCATTCTGTATTATAGAATCATATAATCTCCTAGCCATAAATGGCTCTTCATGACTTAGTCAAGTCCATTTGTGGTACCATAATTCACTGTCTTCCATTTTCATAACCTTATTTATTTTTTATTATTTCTTCTCACTTACCTCTTATAACCTATTGATTTCATTTATGAAATCTCTCCAATCTATCCCCTTCTCTTCATTGCCACCACAACCACCCTAGTATAGAACTTCATTGCCAAGTGCCTTAACTACTGCAATAGCCTCCTTAAAGGTCTTCCCACCTCTATTCTTTCCCTTCTTGACTCCATTCTTTATATTCCTGCCATAACAATCTTTTTATGTATGAATGGGGTTATAAAAAATTTCAAGTTCTTCCTAAGCAAAGTTCAAACTCTTTTTCCAATCATTCAAAGCCCTTAATGAGCTAACATCACCCTGTATTTTCCAGCTATCCTTATAGAATCGGAAACCCTTACTCTGGAAGTTTGTGCTCTTGAGTTTCTTGAACACAGGGCATCTCTGTGTTAAGTCGTATTGAACAAAAGATCTACAATTTCATCCCGATATGGAACTCTGCATGAATTACAAACTGTATGATTTAGTAGCACAAAAAAATTAGAACCCAAGTCTTCCTGATTAGGAGCCATAAGACCCTGCTCCACATGGCCTCTTTCCATTTTTCAAGTCTTTTCTTATATTACTGCCCCCCATACTCTATCGTCATTCAGGATGTGTCCCCTAACTCCCTGACCATCTGGTTTGTAATGACCTTCACTTCCAGATTTCACAAAGCATTTTGTTTTGAAATTGAAATGTGTTTATATCATATTGTCTATTATAACTCTTTTCGTTGGTGTCTCATCCCCCTCTTAAATTGTAAGCCCCTTGACAACAGAAATCTAAACTTCACAGAGTTCAGAGAGACTGTCTCCCATAGAGCAATGCATTACATGTAGTAAATAACTTTAAGCATATTTGCCCATTTGCTATAGTGTGCACTATATTACAGTCTCTTAGTGGAATTACAGTAAGTGTTGAGATCAAGAGTTATCACTTATTTTCTAAGATCATTTATTCCCTAGTACTGTATTTTCACCTTACTCTGGAATTGAGAGTCAGGTGACCTTGACTCTAACACTAGCTCTATCATCATGTGGCTTGGTGACCTTGGGAAAGATAATTTCTCTAAGTTTCATCTTTCTCATCTACCAAGTGGTGATAATTATGCCTGCCCAGCCTACTTCAGAGTGTTTTGATGAATATCAAGGAATGGGGTCATGCATGGTGCATGAGTAAAATATTTTGAAAACTATTAAGTATTACACTATTATCATGTGGTATTATGGGGAAACTCTATAGTCCCTATAGTCCAAATTATTTTTAGCCATTATGGTTTAGAGTATAATTGATAGGCTCTGTTGTCACATTACACATACATACATATATACATGTGTACACACAAATACATGTGTGTATGTATATGTATATATACCTATGTATAATATAAATAAATATATGGATACAAGTGTCTATACCACAGATCTGAGACACTGTGGTATAGTGTAGTCATAATGGTGTCAAACTCAGATAGAAAAATATTCTTGGGGACTGCATAGTGACTTAGAAAATCACAAATTAACATTATCTATCTTGTATTGTATTTTTTGTTAAATATTTCCCAATTACATTTTAATCTGATTCCTGTCTCACTTGGGTGTTTTGAGACCACTTGCAGAACACTGGAAGTTATTCAAAGGAAAGATACTTCTGGGTCACTGTAGTGGATAGGATACTGGATACTGGAGTTGGTAGGATCTGGATTCAAATCATACTCCAGATACTTACTAGCTGTGTGACACTGTATAAGGGAATTATAATGTTAGCTAACATTTATATTTTGCTTTAAGCTTTACAAAGTGTGTCACATACATTAACCCCTCAGTTCCCTAATTTATAAAATGAGGGCATCAGACTTGATGACCACTACAATCCCTTCCAACTCCAAATCTATGACCCTACAATGTATCCAAGTCTCTGAAATCTTGTCCTCTTAAATGATGTTTTTGATATAAGTCCAGTTTTATTCTTTTCTAGACATGATTTGAGAAATAAAAGATAATTAAGATTTATTAGATAGATGAAGGATTGTAAATGATTGCATCATATTTCAATTCAATTTAATCATGTTAAAGAAATATTTATTGAGGGTCTTCTGTATATGGAGCACTATGCTAGGAGCTGGGGGAAAATAAAAAGTTTAGATAAGATCTGATCTCCACTGAATGTAGCTTACAGTCTAGTGAGGATATGACATCTATACAGATGATTGTAATATAAAAATATGTTGGAAACATGAGAAGCAAATCCTATGTGATGTCTAAGAGGGGGTTATGACCAACATGAGAAAGATTTCTGGAGGAGGTGGCATTTGAGTTGAACTTTAAAAGAAGGATCATAATTCAATAGATTAAGATAAAGGCAGCCATACCAGATATAGTGAAAGGCACGGACAAAGACAGATTGTCTTCAAGCTGTCTTCTTTCAAGAAGTTCAACTAAGTAATAAAAATACAGTATTTCCCCTTTGCTTTTTGTCATCTGTCATAATAGAGTGAAGATTAAGATAATTTAAGTGTATTTTTATTGGAATTTTCATCAATACCATAAACCATAAAGCAATATATTACAATACCAACCATAACCTACCAAATAAATATATGTTATAGGAGATGGCAAGTAATGGGATAATAGAAAGATGTAGTATGATTTTTTAAAGTCTCAATGCTTTAGGTAATTCCCTAAGACCATAAGTTGTAGACAAGATCTGTGCCTACATTGGTAGAGAGAATTTACTCATCTGCAAGTTCCTCATACCAATTAAATCCAAAGTCTAATCCTTACCTCTTATTTATGACACAATGCAAGAATGTAGACTTATATATGTGTGACTGTGTGTGCTCTACCAAGATCCAGCAGCCTTCTCATCCTGGAAGATCCCTCTGCTCTTCTAGCCCCTTGCTCTGATTGGTTATTTCCTCCCTGAACCTGCATTTTAAGGAAGGATTCACAGGCCAGTGATGTTTTCTCCTTCACTTCTCTCTGGACCTCTTCTCTCTCTTCTTTCTATTTCTGACTTTTGCAATTTCCTTCTCTATCATATCTATTCTCCCTCCACTTCAAGCTTCTTTTTAGCCATTTTCCCTCATTAGGATGTAAATTCCTTGAGGGCAAGGACTGACTTTTTGCCTCTATTTCTAAGTTTTTAACCCTAGTGTTCAGTAAAATGACTGGCACATAGTACATGATTAATAAATGTTTTTTGATTATATATAACATATAATGTATAGACATATAATTATATACGTATGCACATGTAAACACACACGTACATATACATGCTTATGTAATATAGGTTTCTGTGCACATGTGTATATATCCATATGGACATACATGCACACATACTTTGACAAAACAACACGTGAAAAAGCTTAGTTCTGTCTTGGTTAGTAAAGTTGTAGTCTGGAGAACATACATCTTTAATATATCTTATTTTGAAATTTCCTGTACATGCACATGTGTTGAAAGCCTGTTGAACTAGTGCCTGGCCCAGCTAGCTCTGAGCACCTTACAAACTAGAGGAATACCCAGGGCTTAGGGACCTGGGTGGACCTTCCAAAATATATCTAGGGGCTCTCAGTTCTTAGAGCTGTTTCCTAGGAATGTGCCTCCAGCTACGTGATGATGTGTTTCCAACCTCTTGCCCATTCCTGGCTTCCCTCCCTGGTTATTTGGCTCTTGGCCTTGGCATCCCTAGCGTTCCTACCACTCAGAGCTGTAGGAACTCTTGGCTCCTTATAAATGACCTGGCAATCATACTCTGATCTTCGTCGCTCTAAGCCTGACCTCAGTTATCAGCTTCCTTCCTGAAAGTAGGGAATTCCCCTGGCATATGTTAGTTTCACAGCTTCCTTCACTATGGCATCCTGAGGTATACCCTGTCCTGTAAGCTTCCAGGGGTTTTTACCTAGAAGGCCTCTGTAGTCCTTGCCAGTGTTTCTTTCTTTATAAACTACATCAAAACATTTAAGATTATATAAAATTATCAGCAAAGGATTTTTCTTCACATCACTTACACTTGTGGTTGTCAGCATTGTGTTTTTGAGCAGAATTCAGCATTGTTGTAAAGAATGAACCTTTTCTTTTCATATTGCATTTTCATTAACTAGATGGCAGACTTGACATCCTCATTTTTGATATTCAACCTTGATTTTCTGAGCCTGATATATGAGGGTATGAATAAGGAATTTCCAAGGGTAATGTCTCTGGCCACTAGATTAAGTTTCAATACTCCCATTTATAACAGATTCTCTTTTCCAATTCCCATACTTACCACCTTTTGTCTCCTGTTGGGCCTCCTTCTTTCCACCTTTCTGCTCATGAAATAATTTTCTTCTTAATATTATATAAAGAGTTTGTCTCTGTCACACGCCACAAAGTCAGACCTTCTCAGCCCTTGGCACGAATA
This sequence comes from Trichosurus vulpecula, assembly GCF_011100635.1. Taxonomy (NCBI): domain Eukaryota; kingdom Metazoa; phylum Chordata; class Mammalia; order Diprotodontia; family Phalangeridae; genus Trichosurus; species Trichosurus vulpecula. The sequence goes on along the minus strand of NC_050574.1, from coordinate 410,469,517 downwards.
AATGGAAAGCAAACTGCTTAAATTGAAAATCTGTCTCTTATAATCAGAAATTTAATCACTGATTCAGCTGTGCCTTGCTTCAGTCAGAGGTTGATCTACACTAGGATGCCATAACCGTGGGGTTGCTCAATCCCATTCTACTTTTCAAGGCTCCTTCCAATGCTGCAAGCAGAGAGCTAGTTGCATCATAATCTAATATTTCAGTGGCATAAGTGATTATATGTGATAATAAGTGACAAAATAAAGTAGGAAGAATTTGTCTGAGAATTATTTAATGTAATGTTCTAGTGTGATGAAATTCTTTCATTTAAAAGTAAATACCTTAAAGAGTGAGTAAAGAAGAACTGAATTTAGTAAGGTTGTAAAGGACTATTCTGCAGTAAGTATCTGATTTTCTAAGCCACTGTTTTTAGCTTTTATTAATTTCTCAAAATATTATTTTATGGCTTTCATAATTATTTATATTTTTCTATAAAACAAAATCACATCTGAGTATCTAGAATGAATGGATCTCTCAACCATTTTGTGTTTGTTTTATAGTAAAATTTTATCATAGCATTTACTTTGCATAGAGAACAGGATGTGTTTAAATCGTAAGAGGTTTGTACATTAAGGGAAGAGATAGTATATATGGATACAAGTGTTTATATATGTGTACATATGAATGCATATACTGCATGTTATAATTATATTATATATTCAGAGACAAATATGTGCATAGATATGCATACAATATTTATATGTGTGCATGCATACGTATGTTCACATACACACACATGTTTGTGTGTGTATGTATGTGTGTGTATGTGTGTGCGTGCGCGTGCGTGTGTGTGTTTTGAGCCTTGGAATCAAGTTCATGTGTTAGGTCAGATACATCCAGGCTATGTGATCCTTAGAAAGTCATGTAAACTCTCAGTGCTCTAGGCTACTCTTTATGATTGTGTCTTGTAGGGAAGGTATTAACCAACATTGATAGATGCAGTATTGTCAGCCTGGAGATTTCTGTAGTAATGAAATCAAGTCCCTCTTCCCAAGTGTGATTGCATGACATGGGAGACACTGACCCAGGACCGAATACCATTTTACGTCCTCGTCAGAGAAGTTGCTGTACTCTGTGAGAAAAGCAGAATTGAAGTAGCTCAAAAGAATGCGAGAGGCACAAATGTAGAGAATCCACTCCAAATGTTCACATTCACTATTTGTGCCCAACCAGTGGTGGAACATTCCAAGCTCTCTATTGGTCTGATCAGCCACAGCTGAACACACTGTAACTGGACTCTAACATAGTCATGTCATTTTGGTCCTCACTGAGAACAAAGGACAACAACCAACCAACCACCCATGTGTGTGTATGTGTGTGTGTGTGTGTGCGCACGCGTGCGTGCACGTATGCATCTCTAAATCTATATATGAATGTATATGCAATATTTACTATTTCTTGTTATCACTAACAAAATACATAAGAAATAATAATTTTCCATTTTAGATCATTACTCAGAGGCCACATACAAGTTGTGTTTTTGTTTTGTGTTTTGTAACTGTATCTCCTGCATGCCTCCATTAAAGCTTTGTTCCTATGTTTCATCATGAAGTGAGGGTGACTGTAAGCTCTCAGAGATGCCGCAAGCTCTGACAGGTCTCTCCAAGCTGAAAAAGCTTCAAGTATGGGCCTGCCAGTGTGTCTGTTGTATAAGGATCTGTCTACCTAAGGTAATCAACAGAAGGCTGGTCACCAGGTGATGAATTTTTCCCTTCACACAATGTTACTCATAGAAGGAATAGGTACCTGCATGAATCCCTGCTTTCTCAAAATAACACCTACATAATAGCTTACTCAGGCTTCCTATCCCATCATAACAATCATCCTGGCAACTGGATCTAGTAAGCTCTCTTCTGACAATAACTTTATCCTCTTATTTCCTGGACTAATCCTAGGCAAGGAGCCCTATGACAGCTGGCAAATCATTGAGTTTGTATTTTTGCTTGATAGTCTTGCTCCGAGGGCAGCTAGGTGGCATAGTGGATAGGGTGCCAAGCCTAGAGTCAGGAAGACTCATCTTCCTGAGTTCAAGTCTGGCCTCAAATATTTACTAGCTGTGTGACCCTGGGCAAGTCACTTCACCCTGCTTGCCTCAGTTTCCTCAACTATAAAAATGAACTGGAGAAGGAAATGACAAACTGCTCCAATATCTTTGCGAAGAAAATCCCAATTAAGAGTTGGACATGACTGAAAAACGATTCAACAATAGTCTTGCTTTGACCGTGGTAGATGCACTTGTAAGCTTTCATTTTTCCCTTGTTCTTTGGTTGCTAGGGATCTACTTTGAATCTCAATTCTCCAGGAATTGGATTATCTGTTCTATACTTCGCCTTTGTGATGGTTGGATTTCCTACTGTGAAATACTTCTCTTTCCTAGCTGAGTCCCTGATACCTTTTGCCAGGTTTATGTAAAAATTAATAACTAAGTATTTATTAAGAGCCAGGTAGTATAATAGGCACTGGGAATACAAGTACAGTGAATTAAATAATCTCTTCTGTCAAAGAACTTATATTCTAATAAAGGAGAAGACAAGAACGTATATATGTTTATACAGAATGACTATAAGGAGAAGAAATGTAAAACATACAAAGTAGTTAGATACAAGGTATTTTGAGGAGGGGGATACTGGCAAGTGGACAGATCAAGACAGGTTTCATCTAGAAGATGGTGCTCGATCTACATCTTAAAGGAAGAAAGGGGCTCTATAGATCATAGGTGGTGAGGGAGTGCATTCTAGGCACGGGGATGGGAAGACAATAAAATGAAGAGGAGAGATGGCATGTCATGTACAAGGAAGAGAGAGTCCAGTTTTTTTGGATCTCAGAGCATAGGAAAGGGAGGCAGATAGGATGGGGCAAGATTGTGAAGGTATTTAAAAGCCAAACTGAGACGTTGGATTCTGAAGGCAATCAGGAGGCTCCGTAGTTGGTTCGGCAGGGAAGTCACATGGTCTTTGCTTAACGAAAATTACTTTGGCAATAGTGTGGAGGATGGACTGGAGTGAGGAGAATTTTCTATAACAATTATAACTTTTGGTAACCTGCTGCTCATTGCTATCTGCTTTTCTATCCTTTCTAGTGAAATGCTCATTTAGAAGCATGATGGGTTATCTAGCTGGGGACTGAGTATCATTCCTTCTCTTGCTTGGATAGATACTTTAGACCTTATATTCTGATTAGGTCATGAAAATACTTATGTTTGTCTGTCCTTTCCTTCAGGGACTAGTCTGATCTTGTACCTACATGTGATTAGAATCATGTCAGTTCTGCAAACATTTATGATATCTTCAGGGTCCATTCCAAGAATAATTGACCCCTCCTCTTATTCCCATGGTTAGACATAGAGCTTTGACCTACACCTGAGGGATCCCAGTCTTCCCTGTTCTAGTCCATCTTTTTTCCACCTGTGGCCATTTGATGATAACCTATTGCTTCAGAGTAGCATTTGGTAAGCTTGTAGAAATTTGAGTAGAAAATCTGTGTGTACACCATTTTCTGTGATCTTCAGCAACACTGTTATGCTGATGTAGTACAAAGAGTACTAGATTATGAGGCAGAAGACATGGGTCAAAATTATTTTACTGCATTATATCTAATTTCACATCACATATATATAAGGCACATATATATGTGTATATACATGTACGCATACATATATATGTACACATATACATACGTATACATACATATGCACACATATAGTATTCCTGCTAATTCAAGGATCGGCAAACTAGCCCATGGGTGACATCCATCCTTTTGCTTTCATAAGTAAAATATGTTAAATGTGTTAAGAACTAAATGAAGTATTAATAATTATTGCTGAAATCAATAGACTAAACAGATATTTCACAAGGAACCTAAGAATAAGAGAACATCTTTATGAATCCTTGCTTCTTTACCTCTTTTCCTTTTTGGCCGTAGTTTGCAGATCTCCTCCTTAGGGGCAGGGACAGTCTCTTTTCCATCTTTGTATAGCACTCAAGAGAGTACCTGGCACATAGCAGCTCTGAAAAGAAATTAAGTCTGTTCATGGAATTGATTATCTCATCACATAAAGGAAATTTCCCTACATGCAGTTGAAGCAAATGCTCTCACATGAGTAAACTAATGCCTATCCCTTTATATGCCAGCTTCTTCCCTAAATGTATGTTCATGTCTTATAGACATGTGGACTTTTGGTGGAGAGGACCCTGGTATTATGAGAAATGTATATAATTCAAAGCTGTAGGCAATATGCCATAGTGATGATGTCTGAGCTTATTTGCTTTCACAATCTATACCCATCTGTAAATTTTTCTCATGCCTGTTATCAAGGAGAAGAGTTAAAGAAATAGAAATTCATGAAGATTTTCTCTCATTCTATAGGTTCAATTGTTTTTCCTTATCCTATTATCTTAGGCAATCAATTTTCTTTATACTTTCTTTACACTTTATTGTGTTAGTTCCTAACACAATCAATACTTCATATTTTAGTTATTAAATTTAACTGTCTAAAAATCAACTGCTTATATAATGTTTGGATATATTACTAAAATAGTTACTTATGCTGTTATTTACAACTTTTAAAGCTCTAGTTAGCACTTTTCTTGGGGGGAAGGGCGTGATGTAATAGTATATGTGTGATGATTCTTTTAAATGTGTACCATAGGATACTCACCGATAATTTGGTATCCTCAAAAATGAAATTTAAGATTGATATTAAAAATGTCAGCTGTGGTTTTTTTGTTTGTTTGTTTTTTTATCCTAAGGAATGAATTAGGGCAAAAGCAATACCTTAACTACTTAGAATTTCTGTGGAGACCTTTGTTGTCCACTAGCCCAATTGGCCTCAGGGTATTAATTCTTCTTACCTGCCATTTCAATACTGTGATTGTGTTCATCCTTCTAATGGAGGCTATGAGTAGTGAAACTTCTTTATTTAATGCTTTCCCACATGGAACGTTAATTTAAGATATCCTTGGCTAAAGGCCCATAAAGCAATGTTAATAGAGCATAATGGTTTGCCATAGGTCATATTCATTAACTTATTTCCCTAGAATGTTTTTCCATTGACTCTTGAATATCAGTTGAGTAGAGGGACTGTATTGGGGGTAGTTTTTCCCTAAACTATGTGCATTTTTCTTGGAGTATATTTTGTTCCTTTTTTTAGAGGTGTGTCTGATGTTTGGGAAGTTCACTAGACTTTAAATGAAGCTGTATTGTAAAATTAACACCCAGGAGGAACTGGAAAGTTTCCTTCTTTCTGTCATCTCAGGTCTCCTCTGATTTCCATTACACTCTGGTTTCACATTACCTGCAGGATAAAGTACAAACTAGTCTGCCTGCCAAACTCCTCAGGGCCTTCCTCAATCTGGCCCCAATCTACCTTTTCAAGTTTACTTTTCCATCTCAACGCAAAATGAACACTTCACTGTGCTCTGTTCCAATCAGGCTAATCACGATGTTCTTTGGGGGATAAAAAACAGACTCTTGCAGCCCTCTTGTTGTTGATAGTACAGCCCCAGATATAGATTTTACCATTAATGTAAAATTTCTGTGAAGGAAAGTATGTAATGATGAAAACATGTATATTATAAACTACATAGCTGTATATATACCTATGTGTTTATATACCCTTCCCCCCCAACGGTGTATGTATACTGTAAAATAACACTAGCTAAAGTGCATTTGGTTTTATTTTTTAATGTTTTATCAAAAACTTAACAGTGGACATCAAAACAAATAAATTTGTTTGGTTACTATATACATTTAAAATACTTAATTTTAGTTAAAAATTATCATAGCATTATTTTATTACTTCCTCTATGCCCTCATTTGAATTCTTTATTCTTTCATTCTTCTTTGCTTTTCCTTATATGATCTTAGTTACTTTGTGATTGATTGTTCTGGTCCTACTTTTTGGCTTTTTTTTCATTAAGATCTTTCCACATTTCTTTGTATTTCTCATACAGCTTGGTCTTAAGTGCATAATTGTATTTCATTACATTAATGTATGACTAGGTGTATATGCATATATACATCTATACAACCATTGCTCTATTTTTGGACAATTAGGTCCCCACTATTTTATAGCTCTAACTAATGTACAAATATACATATTTGCACATATAAATGTATTTGTATAAAAGTGTTACTATCATTGGAAAATCGGGTCTTCATTTTTTTGCAGTTTTATAAAATTTATAATTGCTATGAAAATTATTGAAGAGATGGCTTCTCCACCCTTTTTTTTCTTTTTGTTCTTCTTTTGGATTACATGAGCTTATATGCTCAACTTATTTAGGTTATAGGACCAATACTAATTTCCTTCCTAATTGCCTTTCTCTTCTTTATTGCTTAGCCAAATCACATCTGCCCTTCAAGGATCCCTTTAATTACAATCTTTTTCATCAAACTTTTCTTATTTTAATAGTCATGGATTTATTTTCCCTCTTAAATCCTACAGTATTTATCATCTAAGGTCTCAAACTGGGGACTATACTATGAAAATCTTACGAGATCATATGAGTTAAATGAGGAGGTACTTTAAGGAGCCTTTTGTACCATTCCATTTTAAAGATAAGGAAACTGAGGTTCAGAAAAATTTAAAAATGTAGGCAATGGCCTCACAGCTAGTAAAGTCAGAGGTAGGAATCAAACCCACACCCTACATAATACTGTCCCATTAACTGGAAAAAGAGGAAGTCCTCAAGTATGCTCTTATACATACAGATAATTTATCTGAGTAATTCGTTTACATCTTGGCACACAGAGTATTTGAGATTCAGGACAGGTAAGTTTTAATTGGAAACAAAAGAGGAAAGAGGAGCATTACAGCAGAAATACCTCGTTATCAGGAGTGGCATAAAAGACGACACAGGGCTTGGAATCCTTACATGTTAGTTAAATGGGTGCCAAAAGGGGCAGCACCTAGAGATGAACTTTGTCCATTGCACAGCTTTGTTTTAGGGGAACATATTCCTGAATAATGATTCCTCAAATTTATGAATGCAGGATCACAGGTCCAGAGCTAGATTCATTTCACAGTAAGTTGTGAATTTCCCACTATGTACAAGGCACTGAGCAACATATTGTGGATAGTTTTAAAGGTGAACAATATGTAGTTCTTGCCTTTAAGTAGCTTGCATTCTAGTAGAAGTGAGAATATGGTCTCAAATAATTATAATATAGGGCAGACTCGCAGAAGGTGATGATAATAATGAATTTCTAGAAATAAATAAAATAATCATTATGCATCCCTTTTATCACGTAATTTAAAAAGAAAGATGCTATACTAGGAATTTTAAGATAGACACAAGGGCATATTAGGCTCTGTGAAAGACTGACTAGGGAAATATTTGAGGATAGTCATGGGTTTAGAGCCCAAATTATACTATAGAGATCATTAGCTAGTCTCTGTGTTCCTCAGTTAGTGTAACATATTTATTACAGAATTGTGCTGTTTCTTCTATGATGACTTTGCAGGACTCAGCTAGTTTTTGACCAAATTTGTTACAACAATAAAAGTCATCAAATTAAACTCTGAATTTTACTTGTGGGCTGGTTAGTCATCTCAAAGCAAAATGGTTAAAGCTGATTTTTTTTTTAAAAAAAAAATAGCCTCTGTAATTTTCATTGAATTTCAAAGAAATTTGATATGTAGGTAGAAGATACAGAAGGGTGGAGATCCAGAGAGAGCTACTGTTCACAAATCAGTAATGAAGTGTTTTTATTAAATGATCTTTCCCAGTGACAAACACCACTACTCTCAAAGGGATTCTCTTAAATCCCCCTTTCCCCTTTCTATTCTTTCTAAGATGCAGACTGCTTCTTCATCTCTATCCCAAAGTGACAACTGACTTTTCACTAAACAAACTTTAGTCTTTTTAACCTTGGAACGAATGTAGTCAATTGGTGATTCAACAAGCATATTGATAAATATCAAGTTAAACATTGGCAGTAATGGAGAAAGTAAGAAAGTCAACAGGTTAAATAGGGAAGAGTTACAACAAAAGAAAGTTTTTGTTTTAATGATTTTAGGTAACATGCAAATAATTTATACTCAAACCTATTAGTCATTTTTTTCTTACTCATCTCTTGATTTTTAATTCCTATTTAAAACAAGAAAACAATTAGTTTTGACAGGGGATTATTTGGGACTTGTTTCATAGGTATAGACATAGCCCAAATAACTTTGTTACGCCAGTATTGACATAATAACCAATACCTGCAGTTACATTGCAAAGCTCACCTTACTTATAACACTATTTAGTCAATGGCCCAGTTATTTTGATGTTCCTTTGGAATTGGTAAAGCAGAAAGAGAGCTAGATTTGCAGTGGGACAATTTGGGTTTCAAATTTGAACTTTTCTGGGACTTAGTTTCCTAAACTGAAAAATGAGCTTTTGGAACTAGATGGCCGCTAAGGTCTGTTTCAGCTTCAGATTCATGGTCCTAGTAGCTAGGAGTCTATAATAATGTTTCCCACACAGTGTGTGTGTGTGTGTGTGTGTCCATCTATGATTTTAGGAGTATGTATATATACATATACCTACACATATATGATTGCCCTTAGATTCATAGGATCTACAGCTGGCAGTGACCTTAGAAATCATTGATTTTAACTGCCTTATTTTACAAGTAAGTAAATTGAGTTCTAGACAACCTAAATGGATTATCTAAGGTCATATTCAAATAAGTGGCCAGAGGTAAGCAGGGACTAGCGTGAGCTCCGTACTGAGTCCCTCCAAAAACCTATAAAAATGGCTCTGAACCAATTCTAGAACAGCAGAACCCACAAAACAGCAGAAGGAAGCAGGGCTCCAGCCCAGGACAGCCTGGATGGTCTCTGGGTGAGGTCTATCCCACACAGAGCTGGGAGCTGGGAGCCGAGCAGAGCAGAGCCCAGCATGAGCGGGCAGACCAACCAGACCAGGAGCCGGGCGCAATGTGCCCTACCACCCTGAATCAGTGAGCTGTGGCAGTCACCAGACTTCTTAAACCACAAACACCAAAGACAGAGGAGAAGGTTAGTGGGAAAAGCTGCGGCAGTAGAAGGAGTTCCCAGTTCAGCTTCCAGCCCCGGAGGCAGCGGAGGTGGGGCAGCTACAGCTGTTGTTACTTCCGGCTCCAGGCCCATCTGGTGGGAGGAATTAAGTGGCGGATCAGAGCAGGAGTGTACAGCCCGCTGAAGGTTTAAGCCCAGTCCGGGTTGGGGGTTCTTGGGGAAGGAGCAGTGCTGGTGTGGCAGAGCTGGCACCTCCCCCCCAAACGTGGATCATAGAACTCTCTAGTCTACAAGCAGTCATACCCCACTGAAAAACTCAAGGGTCAAGTTGGTTGGCTGGGAATATGGCCAGGCAGCGAAAATGCACCCAGATTCAGTCTCAGACTTTGGATTCTTTCTTTGCTGACAAAGAAGACCAAAACATACAGCCTAAAGAAGTCAACAAAGTGCAAGAGCCTACACCAAAAGCCTCCAAGAAAAACATGTACTGGTCGCAGGCCATGGAAGAGCTCAAAAAGGAGTTGGAAAAGCAAGTTAGAGAAGTAGAGGAAAAATTGGGAAGAGAAATGAGAAGGATGCGAGAAAACCATGAAAAACAAGTCAATGACTTGCTAAAGGAGACACAAAAAATACTGAAAAATACACTGAAGAAAACAACACCTTAAAAATAGACTAACTCAAATGGCAAAAGAGCTCCAAAAAGCCAATGAGGAGAAGAATGCCTTGAAAGGCAGAATTAGCCAAATGGAAAAGGAGGTCCAAAAGACCACTGAAGAAAATACTACTTTAAAAATTAGATTGGAGCAAGTGGAAGCTAGTGACTTTATGAGAAATCAAGATATTATAAAACAGAGCCAAAGGAATGAAAAAATGGAAGACAATGTGAAATATCTCACTGGAAAAACCACTGACCTGGAAAATAGATCCAGGAGAGATAATTTAAAAATTATTGGACTAGCTGAAAGCCATGATCAGAAAAAGAGCCTAGATATCATCTTTCAAGAAATCATCAAGGAGAACTACACTGATATTCTAGAGCCACAGGGCAAAATAGAAATTGAAAGAATCCATCCATCGCCTCCTCAAATAGATCCCAAAAAGAAATCTCCCAGGAATATTGTTGCCAAATTCCAGAGCTCCCAGATCAAGGAGAAAATACTGCAAGCAGCCAGAAAGAAACAATTTGAGTATTGTGGAAACCCAATCAGAATAATCCAAGATCTGGCAGCCTCTACATTAAGAGATTGCAGGGCTTGGAATACGATATTCCAGAGGTCAGTGGAGCTAGGATTAAAACCTAGAATCACCTACCCAGCAAAACTGAGTATCATGCTCCAAGGCAAAATATGGATTTTCAATAAAATAGAGGACTTTCAAGCTTTCTCATTGAAAAGACCAGAACTGAATAGAAAATTTGACTTTCAAACACAAGAATCAAGAGAAGCATGAAAAGGTGATCAAGAAAAAGAACAAGAAAAAGAAATTGCAAGGGACTTATGAAGTTGAACTGTTTTGTTTACATTCCTACATGGAAAGATGATGTGTATGATTCATGAGACCTCAGTATTAGGGTAGCTGAAGGGAATATGCATATATATATGTTTATGTATATATATATGGGTGAATGTGTATGTATGTATATATCTATGTGTATATATATATATATATATATATATATATATATATATATATATATATATATATGAGAGAGAGAGAGAGAGAGAGAGAGAGAGAGAGAGAGAGAGAGAGAGAGCGTGGACACAGGGTGAGTTGAAGATAAAGGGAAGATATCTAAAAGAAATAAAATCAAATTAAGGGATGAGAGAGGAACATACTGAGAGAGGGAGATAAGGAGAGATAGAATGGGGTGGATTATCTGGCATAAAGGTGGCAAGAGGAAGCAGTTCTGTGGGAGGAGGGGAGAGGGTAGGTGAGGGGGGAATGAGTGAACCTTGCTCTCATCAGATTTGGCCTAAGGAGGGAATACCATACATACCCAATTGGGAATCTTACCCCACAGGAAAGAAGAGGGAAGAAGATTAGAAAAAAAGGGGAGGATGATGGAGGGGAGGATGATGGGGGTGGAGGTAGTCAAAAACAAACACTTTCGAAAGGGGATAGGGTCAAGGGAGAAAATTCAATAAAGGGGGATGGGTTAGGAAGGAGCAATATATAGTTAGTTTTTCACAACCTGAGTATTGTGGAAGGGTTATACATAATGATACACATGTGGTCTATGTTGAATTGCATGACTACTTAGGGAGAGTGGGTGGGAAGGGAAGAGGGGAGAGAATTTGGAACTCAAAGTTTTAAAAACAGATGTTCAAAAACAAAAAAAATGTTTTTGCATGCAACTAGAAAATAAGATACACAGGCAATGGGGTGTAGAAATTTATCTTGCCCTACAAGAAAGGAAGGGAAAAGGGGATGGGAGGGGAGTGGGGTGACAGAAGGGAGGGCTGACTGGGGAACAGGGCAACCAGAATATATGCCATCTTGGAGTGGGGGGAGGGTAGAAATGGGGAGAAAATTTGTAATTCAAACTCTTATGAAAATCAATGCTGAAAACTAAATATGTTAAATAAATAAATTAAAAAAAATAACAACAACAACAACAAAAAAAAAAAAACAAATAAGTGGCCAGAGATGGGAAAATTATAAATATAATGGAAAATATCCTAACAAAATTCCAAACAATGTTAATGAAACATTGGGTCTAAGGCTTAAGAAATCTATTGAATGTAGCTAGGTGATGTAATGCCTAGAGCACTGGTCCTGGACTCAGGAAGACCTGAGTTCAAATTGGGCCTCAGGCACTTACTCAGAAAGTCATTTAACCTGTTTGCCTCAGTTTCCTCCTCTCGAAATGAGCTAGAGAAGGAAATGGCAAACCATTACTCTAATATCTTTACCCAGAAGATCCCAAATAGGTTCACAAAGAGTCAGACACAAGTGAAACAAGTGAACAACAGAAAAAAAATACTTCCTCACCAAAAAGGCGGAAGTGGTTTTATTTCTAGTTCGACAACCTCACTTTATTATTGTTTTTTAGTTAACAAACACTTATTCTTCTCTCCCTCCCACTCTCCTCCATTGAAGGGGGGAAGGGGGGAGGAAGAAAAGGAAACAACAACCTAGGAGCAAATATGCATAGTCAAGCAAAACGAATTCCCACATTGGCCATGTCCAAAAAATGTATATCTCATTTTGCACCTTGAGTCCATCACTTTGTGGTCAGGAGTTGGGTAGCATATTTTATTATCAGTTGTCTGGAATGATTGTTGATCATTGCATTGACCCAGAGTTATTAATTCTTTCAAAGATGTTTTTCTTTACAATGTTTTTAAATTATTTCTCAAGAATGAGCACATTCAAAGAGCACTTGCTAAATAGATCAAAAACCTACTGACATTTTGGAACAAGCAGACATTACTTCATTGATCAATAGTCAGGGCTCACAACCATTGGATTTCTCAAAACTGAGATGCTTATAATAGCATTTCTAGTCATTGCCCACAGGAAATGCAGAATGTTTATGTGTAAGGAGCCTAGACTTAGAGATCAGTGTAGATTAGGTAAGAGAATGGTAGAAATGACATTACTTTCTTGAAGGTTCTAAAAAGTTAACATCTACTGGATACTTGATAAGAAATAATCAAGTATTTAGAATTACATATGAAAAGCTCACTATCTTTTACTGACTGACAGATGACCAAGTCCTAAGCTATGAATATAAATATCCTGGAGAAATCGACCTATAAATTACACTGGAACAAGGCCATTATCACAGACTAAACTATTGCCCATTTTTTGGGACATAATGTTAGTCCATAAGTAAGTACAATATTTTAAATAGATATCACTAAATACTAGTGATCTCCAATCTACATGAAATGAAAAGCTTTCAAAACATATAGACTAAGCAGAAGAGATCAAGATCATGTGGGAATAGGATGATGTGAATACTATCACTCTTTTATTTGTAAGCAAGGGGAGGGAATAAGCATTTATATAGCACCTACTATGTGCCACACACTGTGTTAAGCACTTTACAAATGTCTAATTTGATCTTCAAAACAACTCTGTGAGGTAGATGCTGTTATTATCTTCACTTCACAGTTGAGAAAACTGAGGCAAACAGAGGTTAAGTGACTTCCCCAGGGTCTGACTCAACAATGTTACTAGCAGCTGCTGTGGGGTGTAAGACCAATAACACCACCATACAGGAATGCTGCTAGCACAGGTTCTTTGATTTGCTTTTCTAAGGAAAGCAACTACTTTAAGGGGTTTACAGTCTCACTTTAATGAAGCATACATATATCATTCACTTAGTTCAGGGGAAAAAGTCAGCACTCTGAACTTCAGAGAAAACACAACCAGAAAGTATAAGCAGAAATCTGTCCACAGCAATACATACACAGTTACCAGAGAGAGAAGCACCAACATCTTGGTTTTCAAAGCTGGGACTCCTTAACCGCTATCCAGAGTCTCATCTGGCCAAATCACATGAACACTCTTCCAGTGAGTGAGCCCCTAAAGCAAAATCCTAACCTCAGAGTATATGTATGTGTGTGTGTGTGTGTGTGTGTGTGTGTATATATATACACACACACACAAATATATATATAGATTTCTTCAGGGTCAGTCCACAGAGGGCATCACAACCATGTGACTCAAACTCATGTGACTTAGGCTTTCTTGTGACTTAAGCAGGTCATCGAAGACTCTTGATTCAATCAAAGACTCAATTCAAACAAAAGCAAGGCTTAATCAAAGGCACTTGATTGCCATAGTGCTGAGAAGCACTCCAAAAGAAAAAAAAAGAGCAAATGTCCCACTTTGCTTGCCATTATAGACACCTAGTAAGCATCTGATGTTGGATTTGAATTTATCTCTTCTTGATTCTAGGCCAAATGCTCCATCTACTGTGCCAACTGGCCTTGTACCAAGGATACTTTCAATGAGCCTACAGATCATACAGACTACTTTTATTCAACTGCAAGCAGCAATTAGTTTATCCACTTATGGAATTGCTAAGAGACCATTAGATATAAAAGATATAAAAGTTAGGGGCTTGTCTCAGCATAATTTCCTATCTGAACCCTATTGGGGAAAAAATAGATGAGTATGGGATAGTAATGCCAATAATAACTGACATTTATGTTGTAAAGAGCTTTATAGATATCATTTGATGCTCATGACAAACTTTTGAGTAGAAGCTACTGCTTAAGTGCTGTTAAGTGTTTAAGTGACTAGCTCAGTGTCCCAGAGCTATTTTTTGTCTGAGATGGTGTACAAATCCAGGGTCTCTAATACTAAGTCCAGTGCTCTCTCCTTTACAGACTTCATCTCTTATTCCACATGTCCCACAGCTCTACATCTAGCTATATGAAAGAGATACTTAGTAGAGGTCTATACCCACTACCTTTTTCTGTGACCGTTGATAGTTTTGTTTGCTCTAAGGAACAGGATTTCTCATGGAGAGTGTACATTGATATCTGGTTTTCCTGCATCTCTCTCCTTTATTTTGTGGATTACTTAAGAGTAAATAAAGTATTCTTTTTTTCTAAGCTTTTGAAGAATTATTTTCCTTTAAAGGAAAATCAAAGGGAATAGAAACTGACTTACAAAACATGATTGAAGTTGTGGATTGGTATGGTTAGTTGTCAGCTCCATAAACTTACATAATCTCTTTGAAAGTTGGATTGACTAGTAGTCATGTTTGATCTAGTTCAACCAATAAAATAAAGGATATTATCTTTATATAATTAGAAAAGTCTCACTGCTTGATCCTTCCTGGAGGTTACAAGTATGATTCCAGCACAGACTTCTTTCTCTGCTAATGTATATTGACTCTATCTTTTTTGGCCTTGAGCCAGAATGAGAATTTATAACAAAGTAGTATATTTTATTTTTGTTGTCATTTGGCTTAGCCTGGTGAAGGTTATTGTAATCTGACTAAGAACCACCCTGAGGCAGCATGTTGAAATGTAAAAGAGCCTTGTATTTTTCCATTTCCTTCTCTGTTCACAAAGGGCATTACAGGTGGGCAAAATAAATGACTGGTGAAATGTCCAAGCACCTGGCTCAAACAGAGCAGCTTAACTGAAGGCACCTCGACATCATCACTTCCATTAAGTGATTCTCTTATGCAAGAAATCATGACGAATTTAATTTGACAGAGGTAAAAATATAGAATGACAATTTATTTTAATTATTTTTTTCTTTTCTTTTGAAAGCATTTAATATGTTGGAATCAGGGGACTCAATCCACTTACATTTTTGTAGCTTATATTTGTACATTGAATGTTACCTGGAATTTTGGAAGAACAGCACTTAAGGGGACTTGGAGTTGGTAATCTTTAAAAAAAATTTTTTTTGATAGCTTATTCCATTATATTTAGTTTCCTTTGCATTTTATGTATTTTATTTTATGCATTTAGAAACATTTTGAAAAGGGGCCTATAAACATCATCTGATTGTCAAAGGGGTCTGTCACCTAAAAAAAGGTAAAAAACCCTTGCCTTAGACTTTGCACATGCATTAATATCCTGTCTTTCTGACTCTTCCTTTCTAGTTTTTGAGGCTTTGACAATGCAGCCTTTCTTTGTCTTGTTTTTTCTCTTTCCTCCTATATGATCTCTTTGACTGGTTTGAGGTGCTTCCACCAGGAACATAATAGGAGCTCAGCAAATATCTGAGGTTGAATTCCTGATTTACTTGAGTAGAAACACACTTGCCTTGTCAGTAATCTCTGTTGGCTACAAGTAGCTGCAGCTTCTTAATGGGCTTTTAGAGTTGGTAAGAATCTCTTATATCAAACATGGGAATAATAGTCACCTAGAATATGGCATTAGCCCCTCCTAGCCAGTGCTATTCAGTGCTCAGTACTGCTCTGTGGTGGTGGGGCCAGCACTGGCTGAAGTACCATTAGTTACCCCCTTTTTTATGAACCTGTGTTGGGAGCTTCAATGCAGGTAACCGGAGATTGTTTTCAAGCAGATGTCTACTTTGCTCACCCCGCCCCCCCCATTACTACTTCAAAAAAGATGTTTCCTAATGACACATTTTATCCTTAGAAACTTCATTACTAGAGGAGTTATTATATAGGAGGCAAGAGGATTTATTCAGGCATATCAGAAGGGAGGGATATGACAAGGAAAAGTCACTAAACTGTAACTGAAATAATGTGAAATGTACCAGAAAAATAAAATGTGTACCTGGGAGTCTTGGAACAGAAGGAACCTAAGTGGAGGTGTGGAGCAGCAATCCAGGAATAAGGTCCTGGATCCATCATCTGCTAGCTGCATGAACTTCATAAGTCACCTAATGATAATAATAACAGCTTTTTTGTCTTTTTAGTCTGTAAAATAAGGAAATTGGTCTAGCACAGAAATGTCAAATACTCAACTACCTGCCATAGCCCACAACACTCCTATGTGCAGGATGAAGAAGATTAAAATGTAATTGGGAAATAATTAACAAAGCAGCACAGGTAGGTGGCTCAGTAAATAGAGCACTGGGCACAGAGGCAGGAAGACTCATCTTCCTAAATTCAAATCTGGCCTCAGACATTTACTAGTTGTATGAACCTTGGCAACTTGCTTAACCCTATTTACCTCAGTTTCCCCATCTGTAAAATGAGCTGGGGAAGGAAATGGTGAACCACTCCGGCATCTTTGCCAAGAAAACCCCAAATGGGGTCATGAAGAGTAGGACCAGACTGAAATGATTGAACAACAACAGCATTGAACAAAGTAAATAGGAGTACAATTGAAATATATATAATGTTAATATGTGGTTTTCTAAGTCAATAAGTAGGTATCCTTATGTAAGATTTAGTGGCCTAGTTTTTATTGAAGTTTCAAACCTCTGTTCTAGTTGATAGCAAAATTCCAGTTCTAGTGTTCTCTGAATTCTCTGAATTAAGATTAGGGAGTAAAAGGAGCCCCCCTAGGGGTTAAAATAAAAAATCTGG
The DNA here is from genome assembly GCF_011100635.1 of Trichosurus vulpecula. Classification (NCBI taxonomy): domain Eukaryota; kingdom Metazoa; phylum Chordata; class Mammalia; order Diprotodontia; family Phalangeridae; genus Trichosurus; species Trichosurus vulpecula. The sequence continues at coordinate 410,452,513 of NC_050574.1, read as the reverse complement.
ATGGAATTGACTTGCTATCAGGAGTTATTAACCATTTTTTGTGTGTTATGGACCCCTTCATTAATCTGTTGAAGTCTATGGATCCCTTCTTAGAATAATATTTAAAATGAAAAAAAAATACATAAGATTAAAGGAAACCAAATATCTTGTGAATCAGTAAAAACACAAACAAAAACCAAAGAAAAACAAATTAATGGGGCCCCGGGTTAAGAACTTCTGATAAACATTTTTCTGGAGGGGTTGGCTTCAAATTCTTGACATTTCTGAGAGTGGACAGGAGCTTTGCTGGCCCAGGAACTCCAAGGAGTAGGGGTCTGAACGGCTGCAACTGCAGCTTCCCTCACCATCCTTTTCATCAGAGTAAGGGGTCATCTTGGGGAGAGACTGTACATTATCTCTTCTGACCTCATTACAGGCAACAGTGCGGTCTAGTTGTTTGAAGAGCATTTCACGGACCTCCTTCAATTACTCTAAAGAACCTGCAGCTTGTTTTTTGAAGGCCCTGCCTTAGGACAGCCTATGATTTGAGGGGCCCTCTGAAATTTATACTTATAGGCTTCCTTGATGCAGAAAATTCCTTTAAGCAGGAACAAATCCTTTCATTCTATTATTTAAGATAAAAGGCTTAAAAATGCAAATGCCTTGTTGAAGTGTAACATTGACTGAAACTCATTCTACTCTAAAGATAATTAATCAATCAGTGATATCAGATCCTCCTTTCCCCCATTTTGATAGGAGTAAAAGAAGAAGTCGGGATTGGGCCCCTGCAAATAACGGAGGAGATTGGTAACCATGGAAGGGGAAGAGAGTGTACAAAGGGGAAATTAAGGGTGTTGAAAGAAATGAAAGAAAAATTACTTGAAGAGTTTTGCTGAAAGCTGGCCCTTCAGTTGAATTTACAAATGGAACTGTCTACACAGATAGTTTTGTTGTGCTTGCTTGAGCCTTAGCTGGATAGAATCATTATCACTGTTGTATGTCGTATGCCAATGCTATTTGTCACGATTTATGAAGTCTTTTGTTTTAAGTTATATAATACTTCCTCATAAAGGAGTTTCTGTGTTTCTCCCCACCTCTCTTTGTTTCTCTCTCTTCTCTCCCCACCAATTCCATACTTGAGATGTCACTGTCCATACATAGAACTTGAATTCATAATATAATTTAATATGCAAGGGTTTATTCATGTTTGCCACTATACTCAATATAAATGAAATCCTTGTGTTTGTTGTTGTTCTGCTGTGTTCCCATGTTCTTTGTGATCCCATGGACGAATTGTCCATGGAGTTTTCTTGGCGAGGATACGGTCATTTCCTTCTCCAGTTTTATGTAGACAGGGGTTAAGCGAGTTGCCAGGGTCACATAGTAAGTTTCTGAGGTCAAATTTGAACTCTGATATTTCTGGTCTTTCTAACTCCAAGCCCAACGGTCTTATCCATTGTGCCATCCACCTTTCTCCAATGAAATCCTCCCCTCAAATGAATTCATTTTCTGATACCTGGATGTTCATATAGGGGTGATGGTGGGGAAGATGGGTTGGTCCATCTACTTAAGCAAGACATAAAATCATCCATGATGCTAAGTCACAACAAAAAAGCATTTCATCTTTCTGTCTCAGTTTCTCTACTTATATTCTCTATGTACTTGCCCTGCCTAGGCACAGAGTTGTTGTGAGGCTGAACTTAAAAAAAAGTCAATTCTTCAATGGATTTGTGATTTGATTGATGAAGGTACTTCCTTCAAAGATGTAGATTGCAACTTATGACATGCCTTCTCATCCTCTCTGACTTTCATTGATTTCCTCCCATAAATCCTCCTTAGATGACTCATCCAGCTACAAACTTTCATCTTTCTTTTTTTAAAAATATTCCCTCTACACCTGTGTAGTTCTCTAGCTGTTCCTGTTACCTCGTAACATGACTGACTCACCTCCTTTCTGATCACATATTTACTAGATATTTTATCCTGCTTTGTATATAAAACATGCACATGCACACACACATTATTACCCCCATCATTGTCTCCCCCACCCTGCCAATAAATCCTTTGCAATGTGTTACAGCCTATTTGGGCCCACTATTCATCTTTCCATTGCATTTTGAATCTCTGGAATTTTAATTCTTCAGAATCAAATTTTGATTCTTTGGAAGCTGTAATGTTCTGTGTTACTAAGTCACATAACGTTATTGGTGTTGAAACACTGTGCTTTTGAATTAGGGAGCAGCTTTGGACCATTGAAAGTTCTTTGCAATTTCCCAAGTACAATACAACATGCTTCCTTCCCCAATTCAATGCATAGTCAATGCCTAGTCCATCTGTAGTGCTGTCCAGGATATTTGTACTGATGGGCTAATTCACTAGATTGACCATCCAGTTGTATGTCATTGTCTGGGCAATTTTTCATTCATTTGATTTTTCCTATTGTTAGGCTACACTCCTTTCAGAGATTATAGATCTCATTAAGTCCTATGGTTATTCCTGGACTTGATGCAATCAGCATGTTGTTCTCTCTAAATAGGAGCATCTAGAGGACGTCATCATCTAGATGAATCCCTTTTTGCATTTGGACTTTACACTGGACATTCCCTTTGGGGCCTTTGGTGAACATTGGTTTCTTTGTTTTATGCCTCTTTTGATATCACTAATTAGAGAATCATTGAACAGAATCATTTACCTTGTTGCATCTATCCCAGAATTTTGTGTGATGTGACCCTAAAATGTACCTGGAGACATGTAGTTGGAGGAGAGCCATAAGGTTGCTTTAAAATAAATCAACAAACAATAAGCAGAGTAGAATCTTGTATTCTCTAAGGGTTTTGGTGAATTGTATAACTATGAAGATGTGTTCTCTTGTATAAAATTATCTGTGAAAATCAGGGTATTCTCAATTTTCATATAGAATATAGTAAATATGTGTATAAATTATTGTCATAGAAATGTTATAGAGATAAGAAAATAAACATATGAACAAGCAGCTGTTGATGCCTTCTTAAATCCTTTTTTAGTGGTATTATTATGTGTATGTGTTTTCTACAACATAATCATGGAGTATTTCCCATGTTTTGTTGCATTTTAACATTGATTCTCAAGCAGTTTCAAAATTGTGCCCCATCCAGCACTGTTTTCTTCTGTGTATACTTTGTCACCTCCACTAAAGTCCTACCCTAATACCTCATTGAGATCCGCAGATATCCCTGTCATCTTTTTTTAAATTAAATTTTATTTTTCAATTTAGAAGTATTTATTTTATCTCCCTTTCACCTCTACTCCCACAAATAAGGGAAAAAAAGAAAACAAAACTCTTGTAACAAATGTGTATGTATGTTTATGTTTGTGTAGTCAAGAAAAACAAGTCCTCACATTGTCCATGTCTAAAAATGTATATGGCATTGTGAATCCCCAGCACTTAGCAGAATGCCTGGCACATAATAAGCACTTAATAAATGCTTGTTAACTGACTGCACATTGATGGCTCTGCCAAGAGGTGAGTTGCAATCTTTATTCTTAGACCTCTCCAACTTTGGTTGATCGAAGTTCTTGTCTTTGAGAGATTTTCATTTTCACAATGGTGTTGTTACTATATAAAATGTTCTCTTGTTTCACCTCGTTTCACTCTACATCAGTTTATACAAGTCCTCTCCAGTTTCCTGTGGAATAATATTATTGTAGTATTACATTCATGTGCCAGTTTCTGGTCAACCATTCTCCAACTGATGGCACCATGTAACCTTGTGTTTTCAAAGCCTAAGCCAATGTACCATCAACAGATCCTACTAAGCTGGGAAGGCTTCAAATCTGGCAAGTCTATTGTCACAATACCAACTTAGCTAATTCAGAGACTCATCACCAGAGATTTTGGAAAGTTGCTGAGTTCCCCTTCCTTCTGCAGACCTTCCCACCAAAGCTGTCACCCATAGTAACTTTCCATGATCATATCACCAAATCATAGATCCTTGAATTATTAAAATAGAAGCACTTATTCCAATGTGATAGTTTTTTCTATCAATCTTTTTGGGTTTCATTTCTATTTTCGTATATTGGCCATTGGGTCCTACGAGTCCAATGGGATAGTTTCAGCAATGAGAATAGATTGTTGTAGAAATGGAGTGAAATTGGGGCAGCTAGGTGGCACAGTGAGTAGAGCACTGGCCCTGGAGTCAGGAGGACCTGAGTTCAAATCCAGCCTCAGACACTTGACACACCTTACTGGCTTGTGTGACTTTGGGCAAGTCACTAAACCCCAATTGCCCTGCCTTCCCCCTCCAAAAAGAAACAAAACAAAAAAAACCAAAATGGAATGAAATTGCTAGCATTTTCTCCCTAGATGTCCTATCTCCAATTTGATCTGTAAATGTTCTTGGTATGATTTAGCTTGATTGGGTCCCATGACAAGTTTGTGAAGACTTTTTTTTTCTTCTGGTGGGGTTTTTTGTTCTTTAGGGAGGTAATACTGCTCTTATCTTCCAAAATTTCTCTGTTCTGTTTCGTAGATGAGTTGGTACTTTAACCAGTATTGACCTTTACTGTCATGTCGCTCTCTACTAGCTTGTTTGAAGAGCTGTCTTTCATAATTGCATGCAGTATCTTTCATCTTTACCTTTTGTTCTAATTTATTGTTAATATTGACCTTGGGTTGAATTACTCAATGGTCTAACTAGACCAGGGGTGGGGGAACCTGAAGCCTTGAGGCCACATGTGACCTTCTAGATCCTTGGATGTGGTCTTTTGAATGAGTCCAAGTCTTATTATCCTTTTATTAAGGGGATTTGTTCTGTGAAGTTTAGATTCAGTCAAAGGACCACACTTGAGGACCTAGAGAGTCATGTGTGGCCTTGAGGCTGCAGGTTCCCCACCCCTGAACTTGACATATAGATAATTCAGCAATGACTCTTATAGAGAAACCCTCCAGTTTACTTGCTAATTATATTCTTGCTTTTTAGCCATTTTCCCTTCTTTAATTGTCTGCAATTGTATGCTCTTCCCTTCCTTCAGTGTCCAGTTCATATAATACACTCACGTCTTCCCCAGCTATGTCAGTCACTGGTGATCACTCTCTCATCTGAAGTCCTGTAGTATTTATTGCCTAATGTTATTCTTGATACTTACTGTGTTCCTTTGCCTTATTCATCTTTTTCTGTGTATATCATGTCTTCCCAATCAGATAAGATTATCTCATATTTTTTTTATATCTAATTCTTAGCACAGTAGCCTCCTGCCAGACCTAGTTAGGTATCAGAGATAATGTTTGTTTCAGGCCTCCTAGCGAGCCCTCCACTATGTACTTTGTGCTCCTTTTTCTTTGTTCTCCTTTTCACCAGTAGTTGGCCCTGTTCCTTGCCTTGACTCTAACAATAGTGATGGCTTGAATCGTCTTGAAACGTCCCCAGTGTGTATATATTGCCTGGCCCTGTCTTAATGATCTGTTTGACCTGTTGCTTGCTGTGGCTGTAGTGGGTCAGGACCCAGGTCCCACTGGATTCAAAGTCCCAGGGGTATGCTGGAGCCAGTTCAACCTGACCTGCTGGAGTGAACTATTCAATTTTTAGTGTGAGCATTTATAGCTCAGAAATAGACACATGCTACAAATCTGGGCTAGATTTATTGTTATGTCGATTGTCTAAACGTTAGAAAATTATGGAGAAAATGTTAATAGCACTGATTAATTTAAAAATGGGTTGTGTGTACATATTTTTTTAGAGCAGCCTGTTTAAAATTTATCACTCCACCCCTGCCTCTGACTCTGTTTACTAGAGACCTGGGAAGCTTCAGGCTCTGATATCTCTTGCATCCTCATTCAGAACACCTATAGACTTCTAGACATTTTCTTGTGTAGTTCTGGACTAAATGGAGGAAATTACTGATGTTTCCCCCCCTTTTTTAAAGATCATCTGGAGCTGTTTTGTTATTTTTAAATATAATTTTATTTCTTGTACAAAATGACTAATATAGAAGTGTTTTGCATGACTGCATGTGTATAACCTCTATCAGATTGGTTATCGTCCCAGAGAGAAGGGGGTGGGGAGAGAGAGAAAGAGAGAGAGAGAGAGAGAGAGAGGGAGAATGAGAATTTGGAACTCAAAACTTAAAAAAACACAAATGTTAAAAATTGTTTTAACATTTTTTAGGAAAAAACAAAATATTATAAAAAATTAAAAAAAATACAAGGTGAAAGAACTCAAATGTACTTTAAAAAAAATCACCTAATTTCCTTTTGGCATTTTTTTTCCCTTTCCATTCCATATAACAAAATTTTTTTAAGAAAAAAAAATAAGAAGAGAAAAGAAAATCAGTGCAATAAATAAGTACATTGAAAAAAATCTGAAAATATATGTAATGGTCTACAATTCTGGAACTCCCACCTCCAAAACAATTTGGAGAAGGCGTATTCTCTTATCTCTTCTTTGGGGCAATGATTATTCTTTGTAATTTCTCAACAGTCACTTGTTATTATTTTGTGGTTGTTCTTTCCACTTATATTGTTGTAGTTATTGCATATATTGTGTTCTTGATTCTCATCACCTCTTGCCTCTGTTATGGCAAGAGCCTCATAATTGTTTCTTCCTCATTCATATTTCTCCCTATTGTAGGTCTGAGCGTGTTACCATTTCATTCAATTGTTCCTTATTGATTGAATGTAAACTTCTCCTCTGTGATTTAAAGCCCTTTAATCCTGGCCCCTTCTTATTTTACATACTACTTCTTATACATACTTTAGCCGCACTGGCCTATATGTTATTCCTTGTACTTACTGAACCTCTTTGGTGCATTTTCAATGACTTTCTGCCATGCTACCCCATCATTACATCTTAGACTCCCTGTTTCTTCTGCTCAAATGATATTGCCTGCAGGAGGCTTTTTCTGGTCTTCCCAACCACTAGTGCCTTCCCTTCCAAAGCTATATAATTTCTACTTTGTGTGTATCTTGTATATGCCTATTTATGTACATATTGTCTTTACCTTTAGAATGTAAGGTCCTTTAGCACTGGTAGTGTTTTCTCCTTTTTCTTTTTATCCCCAGTTCTTAGCCCAGAAACTGACACATAGTGAGCACTTAAGAAATCCTTATTGATTGATTACAATGGTGATTTTGATTTTGGGAATGTAGAATTCATAGGAGGAGTATTATGGGGGAGTAGTGATAGTGATGTAAAGAAAGAGAGAAAGAAAAGTGTCATGGAAATATTGAAAAACACATAGGAGAGAGCAGAAGGAAAGTAAGAAGTGGGCAGAGACCAGCAGGGTAGTTTTAGTATTATAATGGTAAATGTGATATGCACTTAAAAACATTCCAATCTATACACAGAAGAAATTTTTGTTTCCTATACAATCCTTTTTTCCTGTTCTTCCTTACATATTGCCATATTGACATGTTCATGTTTTTTGATGTTTAAGTCATGACAAAAAAGAAAATTAAAAAAAATTGAAATTCTACATAAAGTTATAACTCATGGTAAAAATAGCTTTGTTAGAGGACTGCATCCCAATTATGGCTTAAGAGGATACAATGTATTTTTCCTTCCTTTTCAACAATTTACAAGTGTTTATGGGATGTGGGGAGTTTATTGCCTATAAAGGAACATAGCTTTCATTTTTCACAAAGAAAGAGAGACTGGACTTGAGATTTCTTTAGTAGAGGGAATTTCTCTTTTGCAGGTTAGTAATTTAGGTCTTAGCAAGTCATTTACTCTCTCAACGATATAGGCAACTCTAAGAGTCATATACTCCGTATATGCCACATATGCCGGATGGGATTTGAGCCCAAATCTTCCTGGTTTCAAGCCCATCTCTCTGTGCTGTGCTCCTTCTCTAACAAAGGAAGTCAATAATAAAATAGGGTTTGTTTTACATTTAACTTTGCTAAAAAGCCATCTTTTATAAAAGCCAGTTCAATAAAACAAAGGAAACTTTAGTATGGTGAAAATTTAACCTTACCTTTATAAAGTTGCATTGGACTCATTAACAAGTGATTTAGTGTGATATATTGACATTTATAAAACATTTTAATGGGTAAACATATATTTTAATTCTTTTTCAGAACAATGGTTCCCTGGTATGGTGCCAGACTCATAAACAGTGTTCTAAGGTATGTGCTCAATGCTACATAGTTCTTTTTATAGTTCCCCTTTTTCTTTAGTATTTGGTTTCACATATTAATTCCTTAAATAATACCTTTCCCTATCATTGATTTTAATCAATTTTTTTCCTGGTATGTTTTTGTATTTTGAATTTCATTTGATAAAATGTAAGTAGTTCCAGGAAAATTAAATGATTCTTTAATATCATTGCATGTTTTCCATTTTAGAGAATTCTTTGATAGACTTTGAAACTCGACACTGGTCATTTTATTTAGGTGGTGTGTGGAATTCTAGTAGTAGCTGCCCCCTGTGGAACCAGCCAATCCCAGTTGGGCAATGCTGCTATTTCCTCCACCACTTCCTCCTCCTCTTCCTCTGCTTCTTCTTTGTCTGTCCATATGGGGAGTCATACCCAAAGGAATATAGATTTTGATCACTTATACTTTGCAAGGTATTTAGGGGTTTGGGTGCTAGATATTTTTTTCTTTCCTGTTTATTCTGTCATTGCTTAAAAATAAAACTGGGACAATTGACCCTTTTGTCTCATGTAGTTTTCATTTATGATTTCTTGAAATATAGCTCCAAAAAACCAGGCTTTGATAAAGTCCATTGTGATTCAAATGGAGGTACTAGACTATGTCTTTAAACCCAAATCTCTCTGGCTTTCACCGATTGTCTAATAATAAGCCCAGTCCTGGCCTCATTTGCTCATTATATGAGTTTTGATGGCTCAGAGTCAGTGTAAATAGTAATTGCTTTTGTTCTGGCCAGAAACCCTGAGGGTCTTCCCCTCCCAGAGTGATTCTTTATGAAGGCAAACCAGGCCAACTTTTGTCTCAATTCTTACCTAGCCTTGCATTACTGAATGGGCATTGCCTCAGACAAACTAAGATTTGGGAAAGACCTTAGCATAAAAAGGCCAAGATCTCTCTCTGCAGTAGGGGCAATCTCTAGTCATCTTGACCTACATCTTGCCACTGGACTCAGATGACTGTGGAGGAAAGAGTGAGGCTGATGAATCTGCACAGCTCGGCCTCACTTAAATTCAATCCACTTGCAAGTCAAGACATCATCAGCCTTATGTCTTTGGTCCTCTTCCAGAATGAAGGACAAACAGTAACAATGCAGACCAAATTTGTTGGGTATCGATTGTTTGCTAAGCTCAGTGCTAGAGAAGAAAAGAAGTACTGCTCTTTTGGGAACTTTTTAGAATCAAATATGAGGTTAAGCTATCAATAACTTCAATATACAACATTAGATGCTAAAGGATTAGCAAACAGTGCTGCATTGGGCCTGAGGAGGAAAGGTTGTTATTTGACCAGAGAATTCAAGGAAGCCTTTATGTAGGGAGTGGAATTTGGATCAGGCTATAAATGATGGGCAGAGACTAGCTAGGGAGGACAGATTTGAGAGCTATTGTAGAAGTGTAGAGTTGTAGAATTAACAGCACTTGGTAACCAAGAGGTGAAGGTGAGGGTATGAGTAAAGTATTACCCTAAAGGTTATAAACATGTGAAACAAGGTGAATCGTGGTAATTAAAGACAGAAATCATGAATTCAGAAGGAAGAATACATGTAGAAGGAAAGATAATAAGGTTGATTTTAGACATGCTGAATTTGAGGTACTTCTGGGACATCCAGGCATATATGCATTTGGAGATGCAGATCTGGTGTTGAGAGGAGAGATCAGGCCTGGAGATAAAGATTTAGAAGACATTTATATAGAGAGATACTAGGTTAAACTGTGGGAATGAATGAGCGTGTCAAGGTGGAGAGTGAAGCACAAGATCTGAGAATAGACTTTTTAGGAACAGCCACGTAAAGATGTTAGGGGTGGGATGAGGAGTCAGTGGAGAGAGAGGAGTAGACGGAGAATGAGGAGAAGAACCAGGAAAGTAGGTTATGCCTATAGCTAAGGGAGATATCTGGTAGGAGTAATTGGTCAGAAGTGTCAAAAGCTGCAGAAGGATTAAGAGCAATGAAAACTGAAGAAAGTCTATTGGATATGACAATTAGGAGGTGTTGATTTTGAAGAGCGGTGTCAGTAAACTGGAGATACAAAGAGAAATTCCATCTTCCATCCCTCTGTCTTTAGCTGGGCTATATCACATGGAAGGGGATCTTGTCTCACCCCTTTCTCAAAGAATCTGTGGCTTTCTAGGAAGGATAGCTCAGATGCCATGTCCTAAAGGAAACCAATCTTTAGCCGCTCAGTTGCTAGTGGTCTCCCTGCCTCTTGCTACTTTTTGTTTGTTCTGGACATTTTCTATCTACTTTTCTGTGTACATGTTGCCTTTTTCCCAATGGAATGCAAGCTACTTGAAGGCAGGGATTATTTTTGTCTTTGTATTTTCACTGCCTATTTTTACTTACCTCTCTCACAAGGTGTTGTGTTGGTTTGTTTTTTTTTTTTTGAGAAAGATGCCTTGTGAACAATAATCAACCTTATTATTATTAAGGGGAGGATAAAAGTAGGAGTATAGTTTCAGGTGGTAGTACAGTCAAGGGGAGTTTTTTTCAGGACAGCAAAATTCTGGTGGGAACATACTTAAAAGGAGGGAGGGAGGAGGGAGGGAGGGAGGGAGAGAGAGGGAGAGAGGGAGAAAGAGAGAGAGAGAGAGAGAGAGAGAGAGAGAGAGAGAGAGAGAGAGAGAGAGAGAGAGAGAGAGAGAGAGATTGAAGATGGAGGTTGAGGGTATTGGAGAAGTTTATTAGTATAGTAGATGGGAGGGGGTGGAATCTTATTAAGGACACATGGGGAAGGTTTAGCTTTGGTGAGGTAGAAGTTCACATAATTCCTTTCAGAGGAATAAAATACAGAATGAGAGAAGATACAAAAGGTTGTAAGATATGGAAATCAAGAATCATTGGATAACCTTATTCTTCTACATAAAATAGGAGGTGAGGTTATCTACTGAGAGAGAGGCGGGTATAGTTAGGGACTTAAAGAGAAAGAAAAAGCTGTCACTTTGGATACCCCAATAAGGAATCAATAAGAGATGAATAAAAACATTATCATGTAACATTAAAGGTCCTGTTAAAGATAATTCTCTATAGTACAAATTTGTAGAAGATCTATAAGTATGTTTATTCAACTTACTTTACTTAGGAGTAGGAATGAAAGAGACAGGTTATGGGTCATTCACGGTAGGAAATTAAAATGTTAAAAAAAGACCAGTAAGGTCGAGGTTAGAAAGGGTTAAAGGGCAGAGGGGAACACATTGTGGAAATGACTGACTACAGTGTGAACAGTGAGAAGGGAGGGAAGTGGATCCAGAGGCTAGGTTGTATATTAGGTGTGAAAGTCACCGAGAAAGGTGAGAGAGTGCAGGCAAGCAGGATCAGGAAAGGGTGGAATAATCAGATGGCTTGACCTTAAGAGGAGGAGAGGTTGTTGAAGACAACATTTCACGCACTAGACTAATCCTTGAAGTTTATTCATCGGTGACTTTATTGAAAATAACAAAATCTTTATGTGACAATAAAACAATACATGGTTGGGTGAAGATGGTTTTTAACTTTCATAATTGAATTTTGCTTGTATCTAGGCAGCCAACATACATAAAGTTTCTTGTCTATTAGCCCTTTGCTGTAAACCTTCTAAATGCTTCCACCGATGTTCGATTTGATGTATGGCATGTTTTGGTATATGCAAAATAAAGTTTTTCCCAATAGGATTTGCAGAACACTTTATGATTATCTTGGCATAAAAACCTGATTGTAAATGGGAAAACAATTAGGATAAAGAGTACAGTGATTAAAGTTAATAATATTTGTCCATTAGATAAAACTGATGATGTTTTTAAATATAAATGTTATATTGTTCTTACATGAGTATCTCTATACTCATGATCCTTTGGAGGGAATTTAGATCAGAGGTGGTGCATTTGAAGTATTGTTTACATCATAATTAAAGGGAAATTACACCTAAAGGGGATTACAATTTTCTCATGTTCTTATAACACACTTTGTAATTGGATGATCAAGGCTTATGTGATACCTCAACTGGTTTCCTTAAGAAATAAATAGATGTCTTTTTGCCTGAAAATAAAACAAGATTCCTAAAAGAGGGTGGTTAAATGATTATCCAGTCAAGGTCAGCACAAACTTCATAGACACTCCGGAATAAATTAATAAACTGGAGTGATTTTAAGGGTTGCCTTTAGCCTGAATAGTTAAAGTGAACCTTAAATGATAATCATAGGTTGTGTTTCTCTGGAAAAAAACCAGTTTGTGAGTACATTGTGAGTGAGAGGGTTGATATTTTGTATTTCTTTTGAGATTATTGAAGTACTTGATAAATATTTTCTTTTGATCTGTACATGAAATTAGTGGTAGGCAGATGGGGAGATTTGTAAATGTACAGATTTTGTAACTTTTCTAACCCAGTTCAGTGAAGTCAGTAGAGGGGTTCTACATAATGTCTACCTTCTCTCTATTAGTTTATTTTCATGCTGCTATGAATTAATATGTAGACACCAGTTGGCCACTTTTAAGAATACTTTGAACTGGAATCAAGAAAATTAAAACATATGCGAAAACCCTGAATGATGGCACGCATTATAGTTTCTTTTGATGTGTCACAATAAGCATTTCAAATATTGACAAATGATACTAAATTTATTTGTTGTTCAGTTGTGCCTGACTCCATGTGACCCCATAGGGGTTTTCTTGGTAAAGATACTGGAGTGATTTACCAATTACTTCTCCAGCTTGTTTTACAGATAAATAACTGAGGCAAATAGGGGTTAAGGGACTTGCCCAGGGTCACACAGCTAGTAAATATCTCAGGCTGGATTTTGACACCAATCTATCTAACTCCAAGCCTGGTGCTCTATCCATAGCCCTATCTAGCTGCCCCATTAAATTTATACTATGATATAAGATTTTAACTGCTTTCTTGAAGCATATAGAATACAATCTATTCAGTAAATTCAAAATGTATAACTTTGATTGAAGGGCTGTATGTCAATGGTTAATAATGTCTTTTAAAACAGTGTTCTATAAGATAAATACACAAATAATGAAATTCAAAAAGGATGAGAAGAAATGTAATTGAATGAGTCCTTATTTCAAGAAAAAGACAACCCTATGTGTATCCTGAGATGTAAGGCAGATTTATAAATAATAACTGTTAGTAATTAGCAATTTATTTAATTTGATCAGCAATGTTACTAGCCAAGCAGATAAATTAATTTTAGATGCTTTTTATTGAAAGATAAACCCTATAATAGTCAATAAGTCTTAACAGACTGTGAACATAACAGCTTTTTAGCAATAGCCATGTTTCTCTCTCTCACACACACACATACATGTTTAGCATATATGATGCAAAAAAAAATAAGCAAAAGTGAATTGTCTCTGATTTCAGTTCATCAGAAAATTTTCAATGTAAATCCATCCTTCCTTCTTTTTGTCTCATTCTTCTTAATGGATACTATCACACTATCATTTCCTACTCATTTAGAGGCAGCTAGGTGTTACACCACGCTGGGCCTCAAGTCAGGAAGTCCCAAGTTCAAATATGGCACAAGATACTCACTAGTTGTGTGGCCCTGGGTAAGTCACTCTAACCTCTGTTTTCCTCAGTTTCCTGAGTTGTAAAATGGGGCTAATTATAGCACCATCCCTGAGAGTTGTTGTGAGGATGAAATGAAACAATATTTGTAAAACACTTAGCCCAGTCACTGGCACATAGTGGATGCAACTTATTTGCTCCACCCAAAATGAAAAGTGTGTGTGTGTGTGTGTGTGTGTGTGTGTGAGAGAGAGAGAGAGAGAGAGAGAGAGAGAGAGAGAGAGAGAGAGAGAGAGAAACAGAGAGAAACAGAGAGAGACAAAGACAGAGAGACAGAGAGAGACAGAGAGAGAAGAGAGAAGAGGAGAGACTGGGCTTTTCCCCACCTGTCACTGATTATTGTTCCTGAGTGCAGAACCCTTTCTCTGAGGGACTCCATGGGACAGGAGATGGTTATGCTGGGTGGATGGGTGGACTTTTTTCCAATAGTATATATCTATATAGATAGATATAAATATATAGATATAGATATACACATATATGTATATATACACACATACACACATATATATACATATACATACATATACATATATACACATACATACACATATATACATATACACACAAATGCACACATACACACAAAGATATATCTGCTGTTGTTTTTTGAGTTGTGGAGTTGTGGTTAGCTTAATCACCTTAATGGACTGAAGCTTCATTTGGGAGGTACAGAATTTACACAGGAATCAGAGAGTGTAAAATATGGTATTATTGGGGTATAATTGATGAAAGGCAGGTGTGGTTGTGTTGAAGAAACAGAAGACCACTGCTCTAGGATTCAAGATCTTTAAAAAAAACATGAAATCACAGGTATTAGATATGTGAGAAAACCTATAAATGTATCATTGAAAATCAACATGGTAGATCTGTATTGTTTTCTGACATTGTTAATAGATTTGATTGTCAAGAACTTCCCCCTTCCCCCCCATTTCTTTCTTTAAAGGCATATGACTTTGACCAGATCCCATAGGAAATATACTTGTCTCAGTGTGTGTATGTGTATTTATTCCAATTAAGTTGCTTCAGCTGCCTTCACAGCCTTGGAACAGATTTTTCTCATCCAGGAAGACTTCACATGCTTGGATTGATATTCCCTAATTCACCTGCAGGTTTGAGGCCTGTCATTCACCCTCAACCTGGTTTAGCCTGTCTGCAGAGATGGTTTAACCAGGTGTGGCTACTGAGCATGCTACAGCTTCTTGGAACCACAGATGAGAGTTGAGTGCCCAGTGGACAGCAAAGGTGGATGAGCAACCCTGAAAAGGGCTGGGCAAACCCTCACACCAGAGGTGCTAGTCCTCCTTGAACACACCATACACCCCAAAGTACCTGGCTTCAGATACTTACTAGCTGTATGACCCCAGGCAAATCACTTAATCTCTGCTTAAGTTTCCTCCTCTGTAAAATGTGGATAATAATAGAATAGACCTCTCAAGTTTGTTGTGAGGATCAAATGAGCTAATATTTGTAAAGTGGTTTACAATCCTATCTACTCAAACACCTTAAAATCACTGATGAAGCAACTAAAGCCTACCGTAGATGAAATACATTTACCAAGGTCTAATTAATAGAAGAAACTAATAGAAACTAATTAATTGGAGGCAACACTAATTAATAGAAGAAACAAAAGAAAAATCCAGTCCTGATATTTTTCATATTATATATCATATTTCCATTTTATGTGACTTCACTGGGATGACTTATTATTTACTGTTAAAGTTTGCTTTACTAAGTCCTGTGCATCATATATCATGGCCTTTCAGTTCTGGCATCAATCAACAAGCCAATATTTACTGAGGCTTAACTATGTGTTCAGAACTGTGCTGGGCACTGGGGAGTTAATGAAGGATAGTGAAGCATATTTTATGCATTTGAAGAGTTTATATACTGTTGCAGTGACAAGACTTAAACATGAAAAAGAAATGATAGAACTAAAAAAATTTTTAAATTAAATTTTAAAAATTTAAAAAATAATTAAATTAAAAAGAAATTCTAGAACTAAAATAATCATTTGCCACTATCCAAATAGATTCTGAATTTTAAAAATGTGATATATTTTATTTTAATGTTATTCATAAATACCATCTAAATTTTAATAATTCTCCTTGTTATTTGCAGAATTTATATTTAATCTTTATCCATGGTAAATGACTCTAATGTTTTTAAACAAGGTTAAAAGAAAGTTTTATTTGCTTAAAATTATATGACTTGGTTCTCCATCAGTTTTGTTAAAACCTCTATTTTGCCAAGAAGGAATTTTGGAGGATAAGCATCAGTCACCCTGCCAAGTGGAATGAATAGTCAGCTTTACTTAGGAGAGAGGTGGCGAATTATTTAATAAACATCAGTAAGCACATGCGTTGTTTTTGAGGAGTTTCTAGTTTAATACAAAACATTCCCAAGTGATTTTTATAAGTTGAGAATATAATTATAAATAGTAACTATAAACACAGACCCAGAATCACTCTAGATGCAATTAGATGACCTCTCCTGGGCCTGGGCGGCCCTCTGTGATCATGACCCTCCTCTGCCCACCCAGAAGGGACCCCAGCAGATGGTTTGGAGGCAACAATTCTTCCTTGTGCTTTGCCTTCTAGGCATGGCCAGAAGAGAGAGATGAAGACTATCTCTCATCGTCTGCCTGTACTGGTTCTCTTTCATTTTATGAAGTCTAATCCTTTTCTCCTTTGATCCACTTCAGTCTTCTGCATTGTCCATGCTATCTGTAGCTTGACATTCATCTACTCATATACGCTCTGATCATCTCTATGATGCAGTGGAAAGTGTGCTGATTCTAATCAGAAGACCTAAAATTCAGTCAGTCTCTGATATTAGCAGTGTCACTTTAGACAAGTCACTTACCTCTTTGAAACTGATTTTCTTTATCTGTAAAATAAGGAGCAGCTAGGTGGTACAGTGGATAGAGCTCAGGGCCTGGAGTCAGGAGACTTGTTTTTTCTAAGTTCAAATCTGCCCTCAGACATTAACTAGCTGTGTGACCCTAGGCAAATCACTTAACCATGTTTGCCTCAGTTTTCTCATCTATAAAATGAGCTGAAGAAGGAAATGGTAAACCACTTCAGTATCTTTGCCAAGGAAATTCCAAGTATGATCATGAAAAGTCCAACATAACTTTGTTGTACCAGTAGGCTTTGGAGTTCTCTATCTATGAGTGATTTTCTGTCTGTAGCTTATTTTGTTCAAAAAAGTGGAACTCATTTCAGTGTCCAATAGGACAATTAGGATGGTAATTTGGAGAGTCAGAGGGATAGATGGAAGGCTTCACTGATAAAGGATTGGGTATGGGATGGTACATGAAGGATAGAGTGGTCGCTCTAGTGACAGAACTGATAGAGGACTGGAACTGATAGTAGAGTATTAGTCATAGGAAGAAAACCAAGAGAAATATGATTTTGAGCCATCTTTTTTTTTCTGTAAAGGCAAAATCATGGATAGAAGGGACTTTTGAGGCCATTACCCAATAGTTGGTACCCCTCCCACACCCAAATGGGTTTTTTACTTGTTATAAAGGTGGATAGCATCCTTCTGTCATACACATAGGACCTGACACATAGTAGGCACTTAAATGATTCTTGAGTGACATACTAGAGTGGTCAATTATGAAGCACAAAAGAACTCGCCAAGGTAACTTGCACAAAGTAGATACCCAATATGTATTTGATGAATGGGTAAGTTCAGTGCATGAAAGCATGACAACTATAGGGAATACCAAATGAATCACAAATTTTAATGAAAAGGGAAGCCGTATATATAAAGATGTGACTAGGTCGTTTATAGTAATGTTTCAAATACCAGCATCTCTTTGAGTGAGAATGTCATTTTTGAAATGACTGACCAGTTTCCTGCTAGAGTGGTAATATGCTTGCCAAGTTTCACTTCCCTTTTAGTCCAGATTGAGAGGTATGCAAGCTCTCACATGCCTTTGTAAGTTTCATTTGGTTTTCAGTGTAAGTGTTGAAAAGAAGTAATTTAGGGCCCAATCATGTAGCCATCGAATTCTGCTTTGATCTTGATGGGAGTTCTGTTCTATTAAGGGCTGCAGCATCAAATCATCAAATCCTTAGTGATATTCCTGGTATAAAGAGCTGTATTTAGAGGTGAGATTGGATTTTTTTTTGATTATGTGAACATCTGGCTTCATTTGAAGTTTGTAAAATTTATTGCATGTGGGTCAAACCTCAGAAACAAAACTGAATATGACTTTTCATGTGTTGAGTCTGCTATAGATCCAGATTTTTGTTTTGCTTTGTATTTTTTCTAAGTTTTTTTAATGTGGTTAATGCCTATAAATTAATAAAAGTAAAAATGGAATCTCCTTAACATATAAGGGAGAGTGCAAGAGGAAGGAAAAGAAAAGGGAAAAGGGAGAGCAAGGAAGAAGGAGAAAGAGAGAGAAAGAGACAGAGAGAGAGAGAGACAGAGAGACAGAGACAGAGAGAGAGAGAGAGACAGAGACAGAGCCAGAGAGACAGACAGTAAGTCAAAATATAAAGAGTTGACCTTGAAGAGTTGGGTTCAAATCGCACCACCGAACCATTTTAACTATGTGACCATGGGCAATTCATTCAACTTTTCAGTGCTTTAGGCAATTCTCTAAGACTATACAATTCAGAGAAAGTGCTAATTTGCATTATTAGAGGGAGTTTCCTCTTTTTCACCAATGAAGGGACAGGGCCAACTCCCTCTTCTTCAACTGAAGTATAAAATTACCCATGAAACAAAATGACTATTTAGAGCACTGTCTCCTTTTTTTTTTTTTATAATTTTGATATGAATCAAGATAAGTTTGCTTCAAATAAAAATATCTGAAATTTCAGATTTTTTTGTTAGAGATAATGTAATTTCTGATGAGATTCACATAATGCAAGTCATTTCATGTGGTGAACTAGAAGGGAAAAAAAAAACAACTCTTCATCCATGTGAACCCATTATCTTATGTGTTAATCTCTTTTAAACATGCTGTGCTTTTTCATGACCAGAACGACATTTAAAATTGGTTTGCAGAATAAATGCAGTTTTTGTCTGCTATTTGCCTAGGTAGGCACTTGCTAGATTACACTTAAACGATGTAATTTTCCCTTTTCTTTGATTATCTTATCTTTGGTCTTTGGGTAGATCTTCTAAGTAAATTTATCATGTTCGTCTCAAGCAGGAAATAAAAGCCCTAAAATTTTTGTGGCAAAAGAAGTAAGAAATAATATACGTCTTGCAATAGTGATATTTTTTTTTGCTTGTAAGTGTGGTTCCATTCTGAAATCTGTTGAAGATAGTTGAGAGGTAGGTATTTATTATACAAATTTATATATTTTCCTAAAATTGTCTCATGTGTTTTCAGTTACATATAAATAATAACTAATGAGTTGTTCAAGATAAATTTATTTGACTATACTATTCCTCTGTGCCAATGAAGACTGTATCATTTAGTACCCTAGCAAGCTTTGGCAAGATATTTAACCACTCGGGGCCTCATTTTGATTGCCTATAAAATGAGGGGTTTGGACTAAATGGTCTCTAAGTTTCATTCTAGCTTAAAATCCTATAATTTAACTTGATTCAAGGTGCTGATTTAATCTCTGATCCTTGAAACTCCCCCAAAGAGATGAAGGTCACTTTAAAGGAGATTTTAAATTAGATCAACCTCTGGTGAATTCCACTATACACAGGCAGCTGGAAATCAAACAACTAGCAGGCATAATTTAAAACTTCATGTGCAGTGGCATTTACAAGAACTGAAAGGGTATTTCCACCTGATTTTGTTGTGCATTGAGATGAAGATGTTGATAATCCCTGACCTACCAAAAGGCAAAACTGCAAAAAAAGATACTCAAGAGAAAATGTGAAAGATGATAACTTGTATATGTGGCACCATAATTAAACACTCAGTTTCAAAACACAGAACTGATTTCTTGGGTGATAAGGAATCAATCCCAGGTTTGCTCTGAGGATGTATTCAAACCTTCTAGATGAGTCTCATCTTGAGACAGTGCAGGTGGAGGTTATGATTTAAACAACCAGAGACTTGCTACATCCTTCCATCTGTCACAGACTACTGAAATGAAAGTGCATAGTTTTCATTTGCCCTTCTAGCATTGAACTCAGCCTGAAATGGTGTCAGTGATTTGCCCTACCCACAGCACTGTCTTTCTTATGGTAAGTGTGCTGTGCACTCATGCTGGGAGACTTTTATCAAACATATTAGTGTGCATTTGGGGGATGATTAGCCTTCAGTAACTGAAACATTCCACGTTCTCTAGCCTAGAAACTGATGTCTCTGTGGAAAGATTATGCAAAGATCTGCTTATTAGGTATAAGACACAAAG
Source organism: Trichosurus vulpecula (assembly GCF_011100635.1). NCBI lineage: Eukaryota > Metazoa > Chordata > Mammalia > Diprotodontia > Phalangeridae > Trichosurus > Trichosurus vulpecula. The sequence continues at coordinate 410,432,519 of NC_050574.1, read as the reverse complement.
AAACTATGAGAGAAGAAATTAAAAAAATTATTTGAAGTGGCTGAAAAGCTTTCACATGAACAAAATCAATGCAGCGAGGATGAGAAGGGAAACTGTGGATTGGGAAAAATCTTTGCATCAAAAATGTCTGATAACAGTATAATATCAAGAGATAGAGAGGATTAATGCAAAGTTATTAGATTAATAGCCATTCCCCAATACATGGTTTTCAAAAGAACTGTATACTATTAACAACTATATAAAATATTGTTCCAAATCACTAATCTTAAGCTCAGTAGAATACACCTATCAACTAAAACAGCTTTGAGTTATCACCTCACATTCAGCAAATTGCCAATGGTAACAAAAAGAGGATTTTTTTCAAAATTTGCAATAAATGAAGAGGTTACTCCCCAAAAAAGAACAGTCCATTAAAATACTTTTGATGGAATATTGAATAAGACCCCAAATTGTAGAAAACAATTTGGAATTATTAAAATTACAATACATATTGATCCCCAGATACCACTCTTATGTGTAATACTCCCAAATAGGGAAAGGTAGGATGGAAAGCCTCAAATATACCAAAATGGTCATTTGCATCACTTTTTGTGGGAGCAGAGAACTGGAAATAAATGGGGTATTCACTGGTTGAGGAATACTTAGATTGTGGTACATGAAAGTAATGGCAAATTATTGGGTTGGAAAAGTGGTGATAATGAAAGATTCAGAGAAATATGGCAAGTCCTTTATAAGTAGTTGAAGAATAAAACAGAACTTCAAATCTGTATGTGTAAATATATGTATGTACATATACTTATCTATATGTGTGTATGTATATATATCTCAGTATATATACACACATGATATTGCTATCTCTATGTCTTTAAATATAGTTAGTGACTAGAATAATGCAAATAAAAAGATCAGCAAAACTAAACCAAATAATGGAATAATAATCAGAGAAATGAAGAGAAAATCCACTTTCCTTTAATTGGAAAGATAGGGAACTATAGATATACAATATTGCATATGCTATAGGATATAGTTGTATCAATTCATTCTGCTGACCTACTTTAAAAAACAAACTTGTTACAAAAGAAGGCTCACTGAAATGATATATAAAGAAAAAAATATCAATGAAACATTGGAAAGTTACATATTGATAATTGAAGATGGTTTAAATTGTATTTTCTGCATATATAGGCATAAGAGGATCTCCTATGTGATATAAAGTTTCAAAGGAAAAAAAAACAGAAAGGAAAAAAAAATCCCATGCTTTTTTTTCTTTCTTGGCTTCATTTTGAAATTTTCCTTTCTTTTGGTTAAAGATAATGTCTTTTGTTTAATTTGGAGCTAAAATCAGGTTACTTAGTCTCTCTTCAAAAAAGAGTCAATTTTGAACATATGAAAAACATCTGACTCTCAGTGCATTGTATGGTAATTACAGTTTGACAGATGTTTTGAAGTTGTAATGTATTCATCAGAAAGCACGAAGAGCATCAGTTGTTTGAAGATGGGATTTAATCTAAACTGGCGAAAAGAAATAATGCTGGTTGGAGTTTGGGGATGTTTGGATTTAGAAATAGGACCGATTTGTAATTCATTTTTTTGGGGGGGAAGCGAGGGTTTCTTTGAACTGAACACAGGAATATATAATATAGAACTTTTCCTTTGCTTTCCCCAGTGACACAGACTATTTGAAAAACAAAGCAAAACATCAAACTGCCCAACACTGGCACTTTTCCTTTTGAACGCTTTTCTGTAAGGAAAGTTGCATGGTTACACCTACATTTGCCTGTACATTTGACAGTACTAAACCCGAACTCCCATTGGATTTGAGAAACTTTTCAGGTCCACAGTGTAAAGGACTTCGCCCTTTTGGTCACTTTACAGACAGGCGGCACAATGGATAGAGGGCTGGGTCTGGAGTCAGGGAGATCTGAGTTCAAATTCCACCTTAAATAGTAGCTGATACTAGCTGTGTAGCCCTGGGCAAGTTACTTAACCTCTGTTCACCTCACTCAGTTACCTCATCTGTAAACATAGGGATAATAATAGCATCTACCTCCTAGAGTTTTTGTGAGGATCAATTGTTGTTCAGTCATTTCAGTCACGTCTGACTCTTTGTGACCCCATTTGGGGTTTTCTTGCCAAAAATACTGGAGTGGTTTGCCATTTCCTTTTCCAGATCATTTTATGAGGAACTGAGGCAAACAGGGTTAAGTGGCTTGCCCAGGGTCACACGGCTAGTTTGTGTCTGAGGCTGGATTTGAACTCAGGAAGATGAGTCTTCCTGATTCCAAGCCCAGTGCTCTATATGAGATAATAACAGTACTTGGAACACAGTGCCTGTCGCATAATAAGCACTTTATAAATGTTAGTTATGATGGTGATGTATACCTAACCAACATTTTAAAGCATACACATAATTTCGATATACTTCTGAAAACTAAACAAAGTCAATAGCAAAACAGAAATCAGATATGGTTTATAAATGAGAATATATAACAGACAATTCAGAGGGAAAGAGCTCTCCCAGTGGGACCTAGGGAACTTAGCTGGACTGAGAGACAGAGAGAATCTCAGATCTCATCCAAAGGGGAAGTTCCCCAGAGTCTCTAGTACAGCAAGCTAAGAATAAGGACATTATGGAAATGCGAACTCCTCTCATGCTGGCTTCTTTCCAGTCTTTTTCTCCCTTCAGTAACCTGAAGTGGGAAATGAGGTTGGTATCATTCATCTTCTCTCTCAAAGCTAAAAGCCAAAAGAATCAAAGAGACTGAAGAACCAGAAAAAAAACTGGGGAAAGATATTTCTCCTCTCTCCTTCTCTTGACAGCTCTGCCTCATATCTCATGCAAGTGAGCATCGATCTCCACCAGTGAGGGGACAGTCCCATAATAATAGGTCTTGGGGTTTGAATTATATGGTTATTTTATTTTAATCGTTACAAATGCTGACAGTTTCAATATTGTAAGTAATGTTCCAAAAGCCTAAGAGCAGAGAACTTAGTCAAGTATTGTTTAAGCCTTGTAAAAAGAGTAACTGGGTAATGCTTCTACTGACATGATCTTTTGGATAAAAATACTTTTTTGGTTATACTAACCATAATAGGATAATAGTGAGGTTCTAGCTTCCATCTGTTTTGGAAATGTATTCATTAAGTCTAAAATGTATTAGATATTCCTATGAGGAATTTGGCAAAAGAGTGGGGAACTTCTGGTTGGTAAATTCCTTGCACCAATGCTGATTACATGAAATCTGTAACTTAATAAAAAAAAGTCCTAGGGAGTTGCCTAAGGCACATGGTAGTCAAATGATTCTTTGTGGGTCATAACCTCTAATCAATGGGTCACACAACTAATAAATACTATAGGTGGGATTTGGATTGGAGTTTTCCTGACTCCAACTCCAACTGTCTTTGTGGAGGTCCTTAACCTGGGGTTTATGAACTAAAAAAAAAAGATAATTGTATTTTAACATAATTGGTTTCCTTTGTGATCCTATGTATATTATTTTATGTATTTAAAGATTTCCTGAAAAGGCGTCCATAGACTTTACCAGACTTCTGAAGTGTTCTGTTACACAGAGGCAAAAAAAGAACCCTTGCTCCAGGGCATAAATAGATTTTACTTTTGTTAAGAAAAACAAACAAATTATAAAGGCAGACTTGGATTTTATTAGGTAGTAAGATTAAGATAATTAGAAGTGATCAAAAAGGCTATTAGATTATTTTTTTTATTCTTGTTGAATGGTTTGTAAATTTATTCCTCAGGAGTCCAAGGGATTAAATTTCCATGGAAAAAATAAGCTCATGATTCTTATTATTCATAATGATAAAGAACATATCAATAGCTTTATGCAAATCTTAATAGTTAGCTAGGTGGTGTAGCAGAGAGCATGCTGGATTTGTAGTTAAAAGACCTAAATTCAAATGTTCCCTGAAATACTTAATAGCTGCGTGACCCTGGTCAAGTCATTTAATTCCTCTGCGTTTCAGGTTCCCTTTCAGTAAAATGGAGATAATAGCATCTACCTCTCAGGATTATTGTAAGGATTAAGTGAAATTACACACACACACACATACACACATACACACACACGTACACACATATGCATATATGTATGTATGTATATGTATATATCTGTGTATGTGTGTATATGTATATGTATATATATATATATATAAAAGTGCTTTGTAGACTTTAAAATACTATACAAACACTAGCTATCATTACAAAGTTTATTTTGTCCCTCCCATTATCCATGTCTCTGCTAAGCAAGTTAAAAAAAAAATAAAACAGATACACCTTAAAAAAAAGGTTCCTTGATACATATATACATAATCCAGCAAAACAAATTCCTACATTAGTGATGTCTGAAAATGGATGTCTCTCTCTTCATTTTACATTCATAGTCTATCTGTCAGGAGATGAGTGGTGTTTTTCATTCTCTTTTATTTTTGGACTCATGGTTCCTCATTATGTTGATCCAAGTTCTAAAGTCTTTCAAAGTAGTTTTACTTTACAATGTTGCTATCATCATATAAATTTTTCTCCCACTTCTGCTCACCTCATTATGTATCTGTTCCTAAATGTCTTCTGAAATTTTATCTGAAACTGTCTATTTCCTTATATCTTATGACATGATAATATTCCATTACATGTATATACCACAGATTATTTAGCCATTTCCTAATAGGAAGAGTTTCCAACTTCTGGCTATCCCCAAAAGAGCTGCTATAGATATTTTCATATACATAGATCTTTTTCTACTTACTTTGCTTTCTGGATTGTAAACATAAGTAGTGGTATCACTGGGTCAAAGGGTATATACACTTTGGAAATTTTCTGGGCATAGTTCTAAATTGCTTTCCAGAATGGCTGGACAAATTTGTAACCCACCAATGGTGTGCTAATATACCTGTTTTCCCTCAGTCCCTCTTACAGTTGTCATTTTAATAATAATTATGATAGCTAGCATTTATTTAATACCCATTTATACCCTTTGAACATTTATCTTTTAGGGAATGGCTTTTATTTTTATAAATTTGAATTGGTTCTTTGTATATTTTGGAAATGAGAGCTTTATCTGAGAAACTTATTGGAAAGATTTTTTTTACCAGTTATCTGTTTCCCTTCAAATTTACACTATATTAGATTTACCAATGCAAAACCTTTTAAGTTTTATAGAATCAAAATTGTCCATTTTATCTTATATTTCCCTCTCTACCATTTGTATAGTCACTTTCCAGAGATATGAAAGGTATTTTTCTCGCCCATGCAGGTCAGTATCTTCTCTCCACTTAAAATCTTAAAGAGGTACCTGAAACCCTAAGAGGTTAAGTCATTTCACACAAAACCAGTATGTGTTCGAGGCAGGACTGGAACCAAGTTTTTTTCTGACTTTAAGACTAAATCTCTATCCATTATGCTACCCTGACTCTCATTAGGGAAGATTAACTAGCTAAATCAAAAGATGTTGGCATTGGGGAAACAGAATAAGGTGATAGAGTGGTACTTATACTTGGAAAAGTTAGGTGGAACAAAACAAATAATTTTGATTTGATTAAACATTTGAGTGGATATTTCTATGCTCCGGCAACAACTAAGGAAATTCATTAATTCAGCTCCACTAGCAAATTGTAAAGATGATTATTTGTTGATGCTATTCTATTGATGACTTCAAAAGCCAATGGAGAGAAGCAGAGTGGTACGACCTGCCCCTTCTTATTCTATATTATACAGCTGTGTTCAAGGATGCAAAGGACAGATAACACCTAATATTAAAACAAACAAACAAACCAAACTTGCTGGAAAGCTAAGAGTTCCTGCATGTTGTGTACTGCCTTTCCAAAGTACATGCACATACACATGTATGCACATTCCAAAGAAGACTTGCAAATGAAAAGGAATCGTTTTATGGAGCTAATGTCAGACTATTAACAAATACGCCTGAAAGAGGAAAACTATGTAGTGATAGTCCAAGTTTTTCATTGGCAGTCTAGAGCTGAAAGCTATAACTCTACGGTAAGTGTACTAACATGAAAGTAATATGAAAGAATTTAGAAAAAAAATTAAAAAGAATTAAAAAATGACACTGTGTCCTTTGGATAAATTGACAAGGAAAATACATCATCAATATGAAATCAAGCAAAGATTAAATGTGTGGAGAGATTTGACATTTAGCTTCTTGGCTAATTTTCTTCCTTGTGATTCCTCAATAGAATATAAGCTTCTGGAGTAGCACCTTGTACAAAGAAGATGCTTAATAAAAATTTTTAAATTGAATTTCACCCATAGAATCACAGGAGGGAATCTTAAAGATTATCTAGTTTCTCATTTCCAAGCTAAATTTAGCATTAAGTAGCAAGAAAGCATGATCAACAGCCAGTCTTACAGATTTTATTCTTTTGCAATTGTTGCATAGTCAAATGGGGGGTGGGGGAGGCTTTGAGAAGCTTTTCATATAACTTTACATAATACAGCATAACAGTGTAACAACCTGGTAGGCAGACCAGCTCAGTGTAAAGCTGTAATATGTACCCCATTTGAGGAAAAAGCCGATACCTAAGGTAGAGCCACAAATAACATTAGTCCAACAAATCAAAGGACAATGCGTATCAAATATTTTTATAACGAAAAAACTGTTGAACTCACTTTAGCCTTTTCATGTATATCTACAAATACGAGGAAGAATGAAAGGACACAAAATTAAGATGTTAAAAAATAATAACTATCCAGAGAGGTCAGTATATTTTATAATTGGAAAAATAAGTATTTTAAATCCAGTCTTTTTAAAGAGCAGAAAGATGGATTTTACAAAATTCTTTTAGAATCATTGTTCAATGTAATGAAGTTTGGCATTTCATTTTTCTGTATGAGAGTGAAAGCCATGTTGTATTTGTTAATTAAATGGGTTAGTTACAATTTAAAAAAATAAATATTTTAATTAGAGGGCTTTTTTGGGTGATTTTATTTTGCTTATGTCAAAATTTTAAGGTCATTTTCAATTGCCCCATTAAATTGTATACATTTTCCTGAATTACAACTGATTACATTTGAGTCAAATTCCACATAACACCTCTTGCCCTTATTTAGCTGTTTACAAGGAAAAAATGTTAAAGCTGATGGAACCAAGAAAATCCTTTCTCTGCGCAAGAAAAGATCTTATTAAGAGTTTGGCCCCCCTGCAGATGTTCACTGTTTGGGACTTTTATAGATTTTCTCATGTGCCATGATCAGAGCATTGTTTGGAACCAAACCTCTATTCTGATCATACTCTGTCAACACAGTTTGTATCACTTCTGCTTACTGATGAAGGTGGTTGAGTTGGATTGCTGTGTTCTGAATTTCCACAGCTGAATTGGTGAACTTGGGCAGCTAGAGATGAATCAGCCCTGTTTCCCAAGGAAAAAAAAAGCAAAAAAGCTTCACAATGGCTTCTTCACTGTTCAACTTTGAAGATTCAGGCCTCAATATTTGATGGTGTGTGTTCAGCAACTTTTTTTCTCAGGGAGAATCTGAGTTTTGGCTTTTTATGTCCGACTGTATGCACATTTTCCCTTTTTTGTATAAGAAAATAATGCGTGCACTGAGGATAACCCTCCCCTCCTCCTAAATCCTTCCACAAAAAGATACTTATTAAGGCTGGCATTATGAAGCACTAAATGCTTCTTTAACTTTGCTTTATCTGCTTCAGTGAACACTGTGTACAGAATCTGGGGAAATTCACACTGCGGACCTCGAGCAAGCCCTTTCTATTCTCTGGAGCTCTTTGGGCACAAAAATAATCCTTTCCTAGAATCTTTTGAAAAAGCAACTCAACTATGCAGGCTAATCAACTGTAAATCTTTGCCATCTAGAAAGCATTTGATTAAGTAGTATCGAATGGTGGGCCAATCATTACTGAGGCTGGGCTGATCAGTCTCTTTGAAGACAGACACTTAATTCTGAGATGTGGCACAAATTAGCAGCAAATCTTTTTTCTTCTTCTTCTTTCTCTACACTTTGAAACCTTCAGAATGTTGTCCCAGTTCTCTGACCATCCACCTCTTCTTAACCCCATGCATACTCTGTCTGTTTCACCATGCCCTTTCTTTGAAGTTGGGGAACAGAATGCCAATAACACCTTCTCAGAAACTTTCGTTTTTAAACTATGTGCATAGAATAATACAAGTGATTTTGCTACAGTGATTGAAATGGTAAATTAATTACTCTGGGAACTGTGTCTATTACTGTTAAATCATTTGTATGCACAGGATGGGCCTTACAAATAGGCAGACTAGGCAGTTGCTGATTTAAATACTCTGTGTCCCCTTCAAAAATCTTCCTTACTGGTTTGCCACTGTGTCCCAAATCCTTAGCATGAAAGAGTAATTCCTTAGGGTATTGCACCTTTAGAAATACTTGTTAATAATGAAAATACCCCAGGGAGAGGTAATGCTTTAAAGTGTTATCAGCCATTAACACTTTTTGGAATATTAACATTAGTGTTTATTTAAAATATATAGATGGTTATGGATGCATGGATAATTATACTAAGAACAAATACATGAGTGCATATGAATGTATATAAATATTTACATACAAGCAAACATTTTTGTATCAAATTTGATGAATTAAGTATTATAGGGATAGCATTCATTAAGTAGACGAGATGAAAACCAACATGTTAAGGGATCCTGAAGGAACTGGGATTTTAAGAATTGCTTGCATTTTAGGAGTAATTTGGCAGAGGGTGTTTTAAGCACAGGAAGAGGCTTCATAGTGGATTAGGAATTAAGAAGGGGCAGGGGCCCTGATGAGATAGTAGTCATTTTATCTGATGTTAGAATCGTAGAACTGGAAATGAGTCTAGAGATTCCCCAACCCAACTCTTTTATTTTATCGATGAGGAAACTGGGGTCCAGAGATATTAAAAGACATTGTGGGACTTGGTTCTCCTGCTTTCCAGTCCAGTCTTCTTTCCATTGTACCCCATTGAATCTCCATTGTAGAGGAGACCCTTTCTCATGATTTACTCTCTTTCCCTCAAACCGTGCCAGTATTCCATGCTCTTTTTAAATAGTGGTGGCATCCAAGGTACAAGATCATTTTCATATCACGGTAACATCACTCACTTCACTCTTGGATCAACTTATTCTCCACTTCCACATCAGTTTCCTTGCCAAGTTCCAGATGACTCTGCCCTGAGGCCTGCTTACTGATTGGGGAGACCCTTCTCAGGATTGCTGTTTTTTTGAAGAACCTTGGCTATGACTTTGACTTCATTTCCAGTTCATTTCACTCTCTGGGCTGCAGCTGCGATTTGTGCTTTGTCTTTCCCTGTTAGAAAGTAAACTCTTTTGGGAGTAGGCATCATCTTGTTTTCTGATATATGCATCCTGAGTGCTTTGCACAGTGTGTGACACTGTATATTGTAATAAACAATATATCTATTTTATTTGTCTATCTTTGATTTAAATATATGTATATGTAAACAAAAACATACATACACATGTGTATGTGAGTACTTGAGGCACCTCGGTAGCACAGTGGATATAGCCCTGGGCTTAGAGCCAGGAAGATCAGAGATCAAATCCTGTATCAGACAGGATTACTAGCTATGTGACCCTAGGCAAGTCACTTAACCTCTGTTTACCTCAGCTTCCTGGGTGCAATAAGAACATTCATCTCATAGGGTTGTTGTGAGGATTAAATGAGATAATATTTATCAAGTGCCTGTCACATAGTAGTGACTAATGAAATGTTTAGTCTCTCCCATCCATCCATCAATCTATATCTTCCTTTCTGTCTATCATAGGGGGACCTCTAGCCTTTTCTGGAGTTTGGAAGCAAAAGGAATTCATCCACAAGACTAAAACTGAATTAAGTTTTATTCTTTTCATTTCTGCAAATATTGTTGAAAATTATACCAGAACATCAGGGCATGTGATAAAATTGTGGCAAGTAAAATAACATTATTTGTTAGTTACTTTGAATAGCTGTCTGACATTAAAATACTTTTAAACTTCCCAGTTTTGTACTTTTTCATATTTAATTTTGGTAGATAAAAAAATTGTGAAGAATATTGTCAATTTATTTAACTACATGTGCTAAAATTTTCTTTTTAGCAGCAAATATTATACTTTAAAGTTGTTTTGAAAGTATATGAAAATACATGATATTTTAAAAGAGTAACTCTATTTAAACACATTTTCATTAATTAAAATTAAACTATTTCTAGGCTCTTACTTGGCTTCTGAATTGTCAGCTTAAGAAATATCACTTTAAACAGTTTCTAGTTGTGAGTTACCTTGCTTTAAGGAATTTTAATTTCCATAGAAATACAATCTAGAACACATCATTTTCACAGTGTATTTAATTGATAAAATCAAGTCCAAAGATCTCACAAAAGTCCAATTCTAATGCTTTACTGTGCCAGAAGATTAGGGGCATTGGAAGATTAAGCCCGAGGAACATTAACCCTGGAAGTGTTAAGCTTCCAAGCTGGACCTAGGCACAGATGATATGTCTGTTGTCTCAGGATCAACCTAACTTTATTTGGAAATACTCATCACTGGAAGACTGACTCCTAGTTAATGAATTTTTCATCTGTTCAACTCATGAGAAGTGGATAGACTGTGTTCAATCTTGGTAATCATGGATTTTTTCAAAGTATCTTGATGAAAAGGTCTTATCTATAATTCAAAATTTTATTTCTGTGTTGAATAAAACAGAGACCTTTTTTGAAAAGATTAACTACTTTGATAGTATTTGATGAACTAAATATGAAACAGACAGGGTCATGGAATTTTAAATCTGGAAAGAACTTCAGAAATTATTTAGCTCAATCCAGAAGAATCTGAAGTCCAGAAAGGGTGACTTACTCAAGTAGTTGGAGATAATTTGTTAATTCTATGCAGTTCCCACCTCCCCCATAATCTTTTGGGAATGGGAAGGTAGGTGGAGGTTTCAGAGAAGTTAAGTATGTCTCCAATGGTCACACAGTCAGTAAGGGTCAGAGCTGGGATCCAGGTCTTCTGGCTCCTAATCTAGCATTCTTTCCTCTGGACCTGTGGTCTATGCTTAAACTAAAAAAAAAAAAAAAAAAAAAAAAAAACTTTTCTGAAACACTTTACCCTGAGACTGTAAAGTTGATGTATATTAGGAGAAAGTCCTTTTTATCAATCAATCATTCAACAAATATTGATTCAGTGTTTACCATGTACTATGCTAAAAGCTAGAGCAAAACCAATCTTTGCCCTCAAGGAGTTTATATTCTAAAGAGGAGGGCAGTATATACATAGATACTGGCAAGCCTATGTAGGAGTGTTGCTTAGTCCTGTCTAACTATTCATGACCCCATTTGGGGTCTTCTTAGCAATGATACTGGAATAGTTTGCCATTTCCTTTCCCAACCCATCTTATAGCTGAGGAAACTGAGGCAAACACACTTAAGTGACTTGCCCAAGGTCACATAGTTAGTAAGTGTCTGAAGCCAGTTTTGGAGTTAGGAAGATGAGTCTTCCTAACTCTAGTCCTGGAGCTCTACGCTCTGTGTTACTTAGCTGACCCATGTTTTGGTAGATGGAAGATAGGGAAAGATACTAGCAGGTGAGAGGACTAGAAAAGGCTTTCTAATAGAGGTAATACTTGACGTGATCCTTTAAATAAAACTAGGGATTCTTTGAAGTGGTAGTTAGAGGGGAGAGGATCCCAGGCTTGGGGGAGAGTCACCAAAAAAGGACAGAGATGGGATATGGAATGTAGTATGTGAGGTCAGTATGCTTGGACCAGACTATGTGGAGGGGGAGTAGTGTGTTAAAAGACAAGAACGGTAAAAAGTAGCCAGGATCTAGAGCTGTGGACAAGGTTCTCTGATGTGCCCCCAAAATGTAAAGAAAGTTATTTCTAATGCAATGTAGAGAGAGGATGGCTTTTCCTCCCCCTTTTCAGTATCTCTTAAAACACACACACACACAGACACACACACACACACACACGAACACATACACACACACACACACACACACGCCAAAACAAAACAGGAGAGTCAGTATTCTGTAGAGGCAAAATTCCTGGACTTGGAGTCAAAATACTTGAGTTCAGATAGTGGCCATTCAGTTTACCATGTTTGCAAATCTGAACAAGTAATTTCATTTTGGGGGCAGGGCACAGTGTAACAATCCTAATTATAATCCTAATTCCTAAAGGGACTGGAACAAACATTTATTAAACACCTACTGTATGCTATGTACTTTGTAAATATTATCTCAACAACCCTGTGAGGTGAGTGCTATTATTCACATTTTACAGTTGAGAAAACTGAGGCAGACAGAGGTTAAGTGACTTTTCCAGGGTTACACAGCTAGCAAACGTCTGAGGCTGGATTTGAACTCCCTGACTCCAGGTTTAATGCTCTATGTACTATGACCCCTAATAATATTGTATTATAACCATGTCCCATAATTTGTTTAACTTCTTCCCAATGGAGGGACATATCCTTTATTTCCAGTTATTTTGCTACCACAAAAATTGTTGTTATGAATATTTTTGTGTACATAGGGCCTCTCTTTTTGTCAATGACCTCCTTGGGTAAATAATGAGTAGAAGCAGATTCTTTGAATTAAAGGATCTGGTTATTTTACTTACTTTATTTACACAAGTCTCTATTGCTCTCCAGAATGGTTGTACCAATTCAGACCCTCACCAACAATGAATTAATGTGCAAGTTTTCCTATGGCTCCTTTAACAATTCCAACTTTGGTCAATTTTGCCAATTTTCTGGCTATATTGTGAAACTTCAGGGTTGTTTTGATTTGCTTTTCTCTTTTATAACTAATTTGGTGCATCCTTCATATGGTTGTTAACAGTGTGCAATTCTTTTGAGAACTCTGTTCAGATCCTTTGACTACTTCTCTATTGGAGAATGGCCTTTGGCAATATAATATATATATATATTTATATATATATATATATGTATATATATATTTCTGTTAGTTATCTATGTATTTTGGATAGCAAAGACTTATCAGAAATATGTGATACAAGATTTTTCCCCTAGTTAAATGGCTTCCTTTATATCTCAGTGTATTAATTTTATTTGTGCTAAAGCTTTTCAATTTCATATAATGAAAACTATCAATTCTATTTTAAAAATTTTATTTTTAATTTATGGGATAAAACAAGCATTTCCATAACATAGTGCAATTAAAAAAAGATGATTGCACACAAAACTGCAAATGTACTATGCACAAGTTGCTTTTCCTTTCAAATATAAAACACAATTGTCATGTAAAGTTCTGTACAATTATTCTACATGTAATTCTATTTATCAGTGCTTTTTCTAGGTGCAAATAACATCTTTCTTCATATGCCCTTTACAATTAATTTGGATAATTATAATAGCCAAAATAACTCACTTGCTCAAAGTAGTTCTTAAAACAATATTGCTGTTACTGTATACAACGTTCTCTTCTGCTTATTTCACTCTTCAGTATTTCATGCAAATATTTCCATGTTTTTTCTAAAATCATTGAGCTCATCATTTTTTATAGCACACAGTAGTATTCTGTCACAATCCTAAACCACAACTTGTTCAGCCACTCCCCAACCGATGGGCATCCCTGCAATTTCTAATTCTTTACCTCTACAAAGAGAACTGCTACAAACATTTTTTCTTTCCTTTTCCCCTAATAAACTAAGTAGTGGTATTGTTGGGTCAAAGGGTATAGGTAGTTTAGTAACTCTTTGGGCATAACTCCAGATTGCTTTCCAAAATGGTTGGATCAGTTCACAATTCCACCAACAATGAATTAGTGTCCTAATTTTTCCACATCCTCTCCAACATTCGTCACTCTCCCCTTCTATCATTTTAGCCAATTTGGTAGGTATAAAATGATATCTCAAGTTTGTTTTAATTTGCATTTCTCTAATCAATAATAATTCAGAGCATTTTTTCATATGACTATATATTATTTTATTTCTTTTATAATTAACTCCAAAACTTTTTTGGTTAAGATTTCACCTACCCAAAGCTATGAAAGGTATATTATCTGCTTCTCTCCTAATTTTTCATGGTGTGATATTCAATAACAGGTACTGTAATGGAGAGATCTTAAATATTAGGATGTTTCTCCTGACACTAACTCCATGTCCGTTGTTCCTGCTTTTGCCTTCTGGTCCACATTACAGGTCTTCACATATTATCATGTTTCCCTTGATTCCTCCCTTCTCTTCTCCATGATTAAACATACCCATTTCCTTCAACCAATATGATATGGCTGGGAGTGAATTGCAGTGTAGGGGAGAACCCCAGCACAGACCACTCCTTAGTTGGGAGTCATTGAGCCATGGGTTTGATTTTCTTTGCATAAGATATACAAATAAGACAAAAGTGATGAATGTATCTGTAATTAACTGTAGACTCTGACTTGTAAGCAAGTATTTTAAACCAAATATTGGGTGAAGTTAGATTATTTTGACTAGCCTGTCATACGCCCACCTCTTTTCAGTTACCACATCAGAGAAGATAGCACTGGTATGTCAGTAAATCAAAAATATACACTGAATGACAACTATGTGCCAGAAGTTGTGCTAAGCACAAAGAATTGAAAAAAAAAAAGAATGATGGGTTAAATTTCATTTATGTAACACTCTTATTTGTCTCTTTCTCTCTCTTAGCCATCCTGATTTCAGATTGTCAAGTTATTTTCTAACATAGGCTCACTGTAAGTGCCACCTCCTACATTATTAGGTGAGGGTGCTGTGCAGTGCAAAGAACACTGTCGCTGGAATGAGAAGGTCTTGAGTCAAACCTGACCTCTGGTATTCGCTATGGGTGTATATCGCCAATGCGATACCCACAGCAGCTGCTATGAATATGCGGGTGAATTCCCAGGTTTAAATCACAAAACATAAAGATTCTCTTCATTGAAGATGAAACCAAGACGTTTATTCATACACCAGAAACCCAAATCCATCATAGTAATAAAGAAGTCTATACATTATCAATGCAGGGCGCACCGCCATCCACGAGCCTTCTCTCTGTCAGGTCTGCCCACAAACAAACTCCCTTAAGCAAAATCCCTCCCTCTCTCACTCACACTAGCTGCTCCGCCTGCTCTCTCTCTCCAGGCTCAGACTTCTCTGTCTCACTTCCTGCTCCACCCATTCAGCAAGCTCCTTTCACCACAGACTCATGTGACTCAGATTGTTGTGACTCAGGCTTCCAGGTGACTCAAGCAGGTCACATGGGCTTATTAACGGATGTGAAAGATCTTCCCATTCCATGATCAATACGTTATGTGACCTTGAGTGGGCTGCTTCCTTTTTTTTAGGCTTCAGTTTCCTACTTTGTTAAATGAGGTTGGACTAGACGACCTTTCAAGGACCCTCCAGTGCTAGATCTATGATGAGGCTATTTTGACTTCTCTAGACATCAATGTTCTTTTCCCCTGGTTTTACCTTATAGTGACTTCTAGGTTGATTTCATAAAATATAGGTAAATTCCTTGGAGGCGTGAGCTAGCTCTTCTTTTGACTTTTTATACTCAGCTCCTAGAATAAAGCTTCACACGTATCCATACAGACATATACAAAAGATATATACATAGGTATGTATATGTGTATATATATATATATACACAGCCTATATGATAAAGGTTGAAGGTATAACACGTATATACATATAAGGTATTTAAAAGTTCTTATGGCGGTTTCAAGATCTAAAGATTAAAACTTTATATATGGGTTCATACATATAGAAACACACATGTATATGTATTCATGTATGCATATATAACATATGCACACATACCTACACATATGTGTACATACATACATACATACACACACATATGTCCTTGGTGTAGAGAACTCTGGGTGACAAACCTCCCCCTATTAATGTAGATGAACAACTGTTTTAAAATTTAAAGTCTGAGAGAGGTATCTGGGGCACTGAGAAATTCAGTGATATTAAACTGAATGTTAAAAATTGAATCTTTCCCCAAAACATTGTAAATTGTTTTCCTTTTACACTATTTAAAAAAATAATCCTATTAGTATGTAATGGATAGGAAAGTACAAATGTAAAATATATTTTTAAAATTCCTTGCTATGAATATGGAAAAGTAAGGATACTTTTAGTAAGTTAAAAACCTTTCCTAACTGAAAATGCTTCCTTCAACTTCAGCAGATTTCCCCCCCCCATGAAATATCAAAGTTCTTAAACAATTGAGTATATTCTGACTAAGCCACATTAAAGTATGTAAAACGGTCTCAGTGTCTGAAGGAAGAAGAGAGAGAGAGAGACTACAAAGTACAGGTTTGTACAAAAATTGCTCAGTCAACCACCGTTGAATAGGATTTAACCAGGCTTGCTTCTGGGTGGCTTGAGTGCTTAGGGGAGGTTTGGCTGGACCCAGCAGGAAGGGCTTGGTCTGGTTACGGTAGTTAATTTTTTGTTTAGTTCTGGACCATGCTCACTGATATCTGTAGGTCTCATTATTCACTCACTGGGTGGCAGGTATGGATATAAAACTCCTGCAGTGGTTTATTATTATTATTGTTTTACCATTTTAAATGGAGTATATTTTCCAGCTGTACTGGGTCAAATTTAGTTGATTTTTTTTTAAATAAAAATTTTGTGAGTATATGAGTAAATAGGGAAAAAAAGAAAAAAATGAAAACATCATCCCATCCATCACTGTGCTTTTTCACAAATTTCTTTATGAAAAGAAACATTTCTGAAAGAATATGATATCTTTAGAGAACAATTTTAATAAATTCTTTTTTAAGAAATGATCAGTTTTATCCTATGTACTTTTTTTTGGCATGGGTGGTAGTGGAGGGAGATGGTGTACCCGGGGCTAGAAGGTGGAATAGTATTTTTATGGCAAAAGATTTGTTTCTTGAAAGACCATTTTCTTTTTGATTTTCTCCAGATCAGTCGATTCTATCATAATGGCCATAATTATCACTTACCACAATATTTTGACATTCAAAAGCATTAAGTTGACCTTGAAATAGTGAATTCATACTTGATGATATTTAAGAGTCCTTTTAAGTGCATACTTATGTTTAAGGGTTTTTTTAAAGCACATTTTATGATTCTGTGAGCTATTAGATATAGATGAACTTTCAGAAACTTGAAATATATTTTGGACATAATTACACCTTCTAAAGTTATTCACATATTGGCATCATAATGTGCACGGCCTAATTTTTCCTTAGTCTGGACATTTTAATGATGTGATTTCTTTATACATTTATAATCTTCACACATAAATATGCTGTTATAAAAAACAAATAACATGCAATAACAACCTCGGGGCAACCTCATTCTTTTGGGAATTTTTTGTGTTACTGAACTATATAAGAATTAGAGAATACAACTTTATTTAGGCTATGAAGTATTTGTGGAAGATAGGTGTCTAACATGACTCTTGTGAAAAATAAATCTTGTCATTAAAGCTTATGTCATTTAATATTAGAACCAGGGGGCAGCTGGGTGGTGCAGTGAGTAGAGCACTGGCCCTAGAGTCAGGAGGTCCTGAGTTCAAATATGACCTCAGACACTTGACATACTTACTAGCTGTGGGATCTTGGGTGAGTCTTTTAACCCTAATTGCCTTGCCTTCCCCCCTCCAAAAAAATACTAGGGACCATACATAAATTGTGATACCCAAAGGAAGTTTCTTCCTTAAACTTTTCTCAACTATTTGACTCTTTGGCGTTAATAAGACAGATTATTATTTTTAAATTTTGGTTGCCTGGCCAATGAAATGCTGGACACATATATTGTTGAACATACACACACACACACACACACACACACACACACACGTAATTTATTTTCATCATCTTTATTTGGGCACTGATTATAGGCAATATCTATAACTTCTGGTATTCCTAGATACTGTTTTATACAGTCAACACAGAAAAGGTTATCCTTAATGAAATGGTCACTATTACTATTAATAAGCTGAAGCACTTAGAGGAAATCCTTTTGCAATGCAGCATTTCCATTTTGATAGTTTCTGGCTGCATATGATGATAATATGCATGTACCATATGTTTTGGCCTGAAAGAAGTCTCTGGAAATGTGGAATACATTATGTTACAAAGCACAGGAGGGTTCTTTTCCATATTTTTTCCCCAGAAAATTTGTGCTAGTGAAAGGGCGCCAGATTCATAACTTTTGGATTTACAAATGTTCTATTCCTGTAGATGATATACAGTAGCATAAGAAATGGAAGAATAGATTTCTGGGCCCTGCATATGTATTTCAGATTAAAACGGGAGGGAGTACCTTCATGCATGAGAATAGCGGAATACTATTACCAAGCAAGAGACTTGTAAATTTGACTCTTGTCACTGAGATGAAGATGATACCATGGAAGAAGGGACCATCAGCTCTTGGATATTTCTACCTTCCTCAATGACTGTTGCATTTTGTTTTATAGATCTATCCTTTACCCTGCTATCACCTTCCAAGATTTTGGTGTCCATATTCTTCTGATATCTTGACCTTTTATTCCTTAACACCAACTGTTATAGTCACCCACTGGGATGTGGTCGGAGGTTAGAATAAACATAAAAAGAAAATGCTTAGCTTCCAAAATCTGACCATAAACTCTTTTCCTTCTACTTTTCCCACACCATTATTTCTTGTGTCTCTTTTCTAGACATATTATGGCCCCTGGCTCTTGTTCTCCAAACCCACACCTGTTCTGGCTTGATTTTCCTTCCTTTGGAAAGCCATATTGAAGATGCAAGAGGCAATGCATTATAATGGAAACATTTTAGGCCCATAGTGAATAAAAAGCTAGCTTTAGAATAAGGGAGATCTAGGTTTAAGTCTCATCTCTAGCATATACTGGTAGTATGATTATGGACAAGTTGGTTACCCTATCCATGCCCCTAGGGAACTCTCTAAACCAGGCCTGCACAACCTGTGTCCCACCAAAGGATTTTAGGCGGCCTTCGAAAAACATAGAGGATGTTTTACTCTACATTTTTTGCTGGCCCCCTGATATCCTTTGGTGTGCCCGTGGGATGCTTAAGGCCCATGGGACGCAGATTGTACAGGCCTGCTCTAAACTCTAAATTGGTGAGCAGCCACCATTTTTGCATTGGTAATAAGAATTTCCTTTCTTGAGCTTTGTATACATGAAATTACAGACCCAAGTAAAAAAACAAGACTTTACTCTATCCCTTAATAGTTCCCATCCACAACAATAATCTCTCCTTCTCCCCAATCTTACCTTGAGACATATTTACCCTTTCCCTTCTTTATAGGAAATCTCTACTGAAAAAGTCATATAAATCCTTGCTTCTTGTAAACTTCCCAATTACTATTGAGTGTACCACAGTCTTCCCAGTCACCCTGCCTCATAACCTACATGTCATCTTCAACTTCTCACTCTCTCTCACCCCTCTATATCCAATGAGCCCTCGAGTCCTGTCACTTCTGCCCTCTCGAGTAGATGCCCTTTTCTCTCCTCTGACATGGCCGCCTCCCTGGTGCAGGCCTCCATGACCTCCCACCTCTTCTTTTAAAACAACCTACTGATTTACTTTCCCTCCCATTGATCTCTCCTCACTCCAATCAGTCTTCCTCTTAATTGTCACATTGATCTTTTTAAAATCATATCAGTGTCCTAGTTAATAAACTCTAGTGGTTCCCTATCATCTTCAGAATTAAATATAAAATTCTCTGTTTGGCCCTTTCCACTCTTTTAATACATTACTCTTCTCCACATACTCTGTGATCTTGTGACATTGACTTCTTAGCTGTTCCTGTCTTAGTACTTCAAACCTTTCCGCTGCCTGTGCCTGGAATTCTCTCCCTCTTTCATGTCCACCTCCTGCCTTTAATGACTCTTCAAAATCCAGCTAAAGTTCTACCTTCTGAAAGATCTTCCCAGACCTCCTTTATTTTAGTTCCTTCACTTTGAGACTCCCCCCACTTCCTTAATTTATCTTGTTTATTTATTTTTTTTGTAGTTAGTTGTTTGCATATTGTCTCCTCTATTAGATTGAGAGTAAGGACTGTCTTTTTCTTTTTTTATTTTGTATTCCTGGCACTAAGCACAGTGCCTCTCACACAGTAGACACTGAATGCTACTGTTTACTGACTGACTGTGGGAGTGCATCCACAATAAATTAATGCTGAACTTCATTAGGTCCTCCCAGATATATTGAAATCTCTTCACTTATTGTGACTTCCTATTATTTTTTCCTAATATGGTTTTTTCTAAATGATCTCCTCTCTACTTGAATATAGCGTTGTGTGGCTGACAAAAGTGCTTTATTTCCCTCATACTTACTTTTATTTCAGTTTTCCATTCTGATGCTTATAGTGACATCGATATTTCCTACCACTGTTCATTTGCATATATAGTTCCTCCACACCTGACATTGACTCACCTGATATTTCTGCCAATTAAGTAGTGCATTGTAAATAGCACTGGTTTTGGAGTCACAAGATGTGGTTTCAAAACCTGGCTCTGCTGCCGACTAACCTGTGACCTTGCACAATTCACTTACCTGCTGTGTTTTGGGTTTCCTCATCTGTTAAATCAGGGGTTTGAGTTAGGTGACCTCTAAGGTCGCTTCTTACTTTTGGATCTAGAATTTTCCAAAATACTTTGCTTTTTTAATGGAATTATGGTGTTATGGATTGTGCATTGTACTAGGAGTCAGGAAAGCCTGGGTTCTAATCAGGAGCTTACTAGCTGGGTGATTAGTCACTTTTCTCTGCTTGGCGACCTTATCTGTAAAATTAAGGAATGGGTCTCGATGGCTTCTTGGGTCCCTTCTACTTCTAAATCTAGGATTCGATGCTCCTCCATAAAGCCTAACCAGAAACTTTTCATTCTACCTTCACAGTATATCTAGCATCGTTTTACCCCTTCTCCCCCACCCCAAGCCCCCCAGTTCAGGTCCTAGCTTCCTCTCAGCTGAACTCTTGCCAGTTTCCTTTATTAAACCTTTCTTTATCTTTCTGTAGACAAATGATCATTCCCTCTTCGGATCTCTGATGCCTTGTATGCACTTAATGTTATTAACTCATATATTATATATATTGTCGTTGTTCATTTGTTTCAGTCATGTCTGACTCTTCCTGATCCCATTTGGGACTTTCTTGGCAGAGATACTGGAGTGGTTTGCCATTTCCTTCTCCAACTCCTTTTACAGATGAGCAAACTGAGGCAAGCAGGGTTAAATGACTTGCTCAAGGTCACACAGCTGAAGCTGGATTTGAACTCAGGTCTTCCTGACTCTATTCACTCTGCCACGTAGCTGCTCATATTATATATTTACTCATAATAATATTAACTTATAGTTATTTGCACAGATATTTATTAGGATATTATAGGAGATTATAAACTCCTTGAAAATAAAGACCACGTTTTTATTTTTCCCCCTTTTTGTATCATCACTTCTGATACATACTTTGGATGTAGTAGGCACCTAATAATTATTTGTCATTGTAGAATTGAGGTAATAACTAGAAACTGTCTAGGGTATAATCTGTGTAATAACACCAAGCTTCCAAGTATTCTCTTTAGAATGAACATTAGTTCAAGTGATCATATGCGTCAAAAAAAAAAAGATTTAAATTTAGCCCTTTATAACAAATTCCCACTAAGGCAGCATTCCTAACCTGGTCCATGAACTTTTTTTTAAACATATTGCTTTTCCTTGTAATCCTATGTATTTTTATTTATATTTTTAAAAACATTATTCAGAGAAGCAATCCATAGGCTGGAGAAGACCAACAAAGATGTCCACAACACTGAAAAAGGTTAAGAATCCTTTAAGTTATCACTTTTAATGTTTTGTGATTTTTTTTCAGCTATATGGTCTGTCTTTATTATATTAAAAAGTTAATGATTTAAACTAAGTTTGTAATATTTAGTTTTTTTAGAAACAAATCCCTATTTTCTTTATGAAATTAATTTTATTAGAATATAAGCTATAACTTGCTGGAAAAATAAAATACGAACAACAAAACAGGGAGAAATATTTTTAAAAAAAGAAATTTTAATCAAAACCTCCTTTCACAAAGTTGCTAGTTCTTAGAAGTATTGTAATTGGAAAGATTTTTGTAAAATATAAAGTGTGACTTCAGAAAAAAAATTTTGTTTCCTTAGTTCTGATTTACATTGTGGTCCTTCCACTTTATTTTGTACTACATAAAACTGAAAAGGCCTCATAAATTTTTTTCAAGCAAAGAAAAATTCAAACCACAAGTTTCTTGCTGTAAAATAAGAAAATCAGCCCAGAGGTTTTTAATTTGGTTTATAGGGCCATTCTAGGAAGCTTGTGAAGTTTTCTTTGCTCCTCACATTTGGTGGGTGATGACAGGTTATCAAACAATGCAGAGCTGTTTAACACCTTGGGCAGAAACAATAAAGAAAATCTCAGGGACACAGAAGCTTAGTGTGTGAGAAATCTATCATTGAGGAGACAGGCCTGTAAAGGTGTCAAACCCACTCTGACCTCCGTCACTCTTTCTGTACCCCCACTGTTTCGGTTTGCAAGTAACTTAACATTTGGTACTTTAATCTTACTTGAAAGTAAACCTCACTTAGCCTGGAAAGTAAATTAAATGTCTAAGTGGTGATTTTGGAACACTTACTTAACTATTATTTTGAAACATTGACTGCCTTTATCGTTGTCTGGTAAATCCTTTATCAGAATAATCACAGTATTGCCTACATCATTCCTAATCTATAGAATTTATTTTACCTTATTATACTCTGTTTACTTTGCATATACCATATTGAGTTCTGAAAATATTTTGGGGAAAAAGCTCTCTATTCATTTCAGATTGCGAATCTCATTTGCTCTGAAATTTGCAATGATGATCAACAGATTTTGTTAAAAATGGCAAGCCGGGCTAGAACTAGCAAGCTGCATTGAAGTGTATTTTTTCAACAAATCATCATTTTATATCACTTGTGTATTATTTTGAGAACCAAAAATGAAACTTTTCCTCCTACAGGTAGATAATATATTTTTATTAGTGTAGAAAATCGAATTTTGTTATGTTATTTTCACAGTAAATTTATTCAGCTTATTTCATTTAAGGATACATGGGGTACATGGTTAAGCCAAAAGGTGATTAGGTGAGGATATACCCACCAATGTAGGGCGCAATGACTGCAGTGGCTGCCTGGGAGCAGGGTCTCCTGAACTCACTGGTATGGCAAGCTCAGGATGAGGGGGCCACCCGATTGCCTAAGGAAGGGATAACTAGCCCAGGTTGAAAACAGTTGATTAAATTTCACCAGACATTCAGACTAAGTTAGTCTTTCCTTAGATAACATGGTGGTCTGCTGCTCTTAGGCTCACCATATTGGTGAAATAAGGTGACTTTGCTCCAAGGTTCACCATATTGGTATCACATCTCAGTTTGAGTAGCTAATTGACATCCCACTGAAGCTCAGAACTCCTGAGTTCAAAGATCCACCAAGTAGCAGGGAACATAGGGAGGGGCTGTAGTCTTTTTTTAAACTTCCCTGTTGTGTGCCATTTTAATGTTAAATAATGTATTTGCAATCATTTAAATGAAATAATCACATTTTGCACCAGTTCCATTAGCTACTATGGCATACTAAATTACGTCTTTATGAATTGCATCTAGTATTCAGTAATAGATTCATGTCCAGTATTTACTGACATGTTTAGAATGGTCAAAAAAATAACCCTATACATTGTGCGTTAATAAAAATACAAAGTGATAACCAAAGAATTCAAAGAGATATGGAAAGATATTTGGCAGAACAATGTAGATATTAACTGCAACACATAAAGAAAAAGCAACAAAAGCAGCAGAGCTTTTTAAGTCAAAAGAGACATGTAAAGTGGGAACCATAGCAAATGCCTTGCAATTTTGATTTATGTTGTGTGATTATCTTTTAAAAAACAAAATGTCTACAGTGTGAACTTTAAAGTGTTATTTGATGATTTACCTGATTCTTTGTCATTTGAGAATGTTAAGTTCTCAATAATTTTTTAAACAATAGCATACGTGCTATCTGAATGAGAAAAGTCTAATTTCTTTTAGTTCCATCTTTTATTTTTTTTCTTAGAATGTTTACAAAAAACACCCTTTTTGTTCTGGCCTTTCTAGCTTATGGTGAGGGGTATGTTTAATGGAGATGGCGTCCTAGCACAATGAGTAAGATATGCTCTAATTGATACTGGTTTCCCTGATTTGGGAACCAGGATATCCTTTGGGGTTCAGGCTGAAGAGGCCCGTTTACTAATTAACAAATTAGTTGAGCATCTTAGTTGGTCAGTTAAGTACTGAACATGTCTCATTCCTGATACTTCATCTGGCTGACAGGAGATAAGCTTCCATACCCATCCCTCCCAGCTCTTTCAAAGTGCACTGAAGCTTGTTATAAATGAATGACTCATACATAGTGTGGAACAAATGCACCATTGGTTGCCTACAGAGATAATAACACTGACCTCCGGTCATTTTACAAGAGAACTCTCTTGCGTAGGTCGACTTCCCACTGTTTTAAACCAAACCTAAATAGACTATTCATGGGGAACTGGATTGACAGATTAGAGATTTATATGCACAAATATGGGCATTAGCAGCAGGGTTTCTTCATTTTGGGGCACAAGAGACAGTTTAAATGGTGTGACCACTAAGAACATGACATTTTCCTGGTATAAAAGTAGGTTTGTAAACTCACATCTGCTTGACTGGGTGGGTTAGGCATTTAATTCTCTCTGATGTCAAGAGACTGATGTGCTGTAAACAGGGCTTATGGGATGTTTGCCCACCAGCCTAATTCTAATTATTTTTCTCCTTTTCTTATTCAGTGGTTGCTCTGCCAGTTAGATAATATATATAAAGTCCTTTGCAAATCTTAAAGCATTACATAAATGTCCATTATTAATTAGTTGTTTAAGAAAGGCACCAAGACTTGGAAATAAACAACACTACAAGTCTTGCCCTGGTTCTGTTACTATACTTCAAGGGGCCTCTTCGTTAGGGATTACATTTCCTTGCACCAGTTTCTCCATGTAAGATTGTAGAACGGTATTCAGTAAAATCACTTGGTTACTAATTTGCTCTGGAGGGACAGGGAGAAAGGATGTACTAATTAGAATCAAACCAAAGGTCACTAGTTATCAACCACTGGCCTATTTTTTATCCTACTGTTTGTGTAAAGTGGATGGATGCCTTTGAAATCCTAGTACTGCTTTTATTTTTCTAGTATTAGCACCTTTCTGGGGTAGGATTCCTTTAGTACTTCAAAGATCTCCAAAAACATGCTTTGTCAATAGTCCGTTGAAGTTACAAGAGGACACTGAATTGATCGGAGTTTTGAAGTCTTCACCTTTGTTTTCTTTTACATTATTGGGATCATCATATACATTGCCTCCCCTAGTTTCTGTTTATTTTGCTCAGCTTCAGTTTATGTACTTCCTTCCAAATTTCTCTGAATTCTTTGTATTCGGTGTATATTATTATGGCATGATAGTATCCCATTTCATTGTTCAACCCTTCCTTATTTCCATCTAGTACTTTACTAGAACAAAAGTTCTGATATAAATATCATTGGGATATTTCTCTCATATTGAGATATGGGATATTTCTCTTTGCTGTTGACCTTCTGGGTGTACATGCCTAGTAGGGCATCACTAGATCAAAATGTATGCACAATTTAGTGATATTTGTGGTATAATTAACAAAATGGTTTCCAGAACATTTAAATTTATTCATACTTCCACCAAAAATTGCATTAACTGAACTGTGCTTACATGCCCTCTCCCACATTTTCTATGTTTGTCTTTTATCATCTTTGCCAGTCTTCTGGATTTGAGGTGAAATTTCAAAGTTTTAAATTGGCATTTCTTTTATTGTTAATGGTGCAGTCTCAATGGTTTCTAGTGTCCCATCAAGCTCTAAATCTAAATCTGTGAAATTATGGAGTTTATTTTCATAATGATCCTGATAATTTGAATATCTTCTTTTGAAAACAGTCTGTTTGTATCATTTGGCTATTTATCTTTTAGGGATTCCTCTCCTTTTTGTTTTGGACTAGATAATCACTCAGTCCCTCCTGACTGACAACTTTTGTAAATGACTCTAATCTTATGTAGTTGTATCACATCTATTTTGGACACTCCCTTAACTTCCAGCTCACAGTAAAGAAGAATTATTAATTTTGTTGTCAAAACAGAATTTTGCCTTAAGTTAAAGGGTCATGAAAACATGCAAATATTCACATCTTTACTATTTACTCACTATAGTTATCCACTGTCTAGAATTTCTTTTGAGGGTGTGTTTATCGGTTTTCACTAGTGTATTTTTTTGTCTGCTAATGTGCTTCCCATATCACTAATGTTGCTTTTTTCCTTATAAAATATGGGTCTTCAGAGTTTCACTTAAGGAAACATAATAATAGTGAACATTTACATAGTACTTGCAATGTACCACATGCTGTGCTAAGCATTTTATAATTACTGTCTTATTTGATCCTTATGACAACCCTAGGAGCTAGGTGCTATTATCATCCCAGTTTTATAGATGAGGAAATGTAGTCCACTAGAGGTTCAATGACTTGCTCAGAGTCACCTAGCTAGTAAGTTTATGAGGACAGATCTGAACTCAGGTCTTTGAGACTCCAGGCTGGTGCTCTGTCCTCAGCATCGTCTAGCTGGTCTGTCCTCATTGTAGCTGTCATTGTCATCATCATCACCATAAAGACTTAAGTTTAAGAAGGATAAGGGCACAGTCTGTGATTTCATAGTTACAGGGAGCTTGCAAATGAAGAAACTCACTCTATCAATACAGACTGATAGCTTTTGACCAATTAGAGTCTTATAAGCCGCCTTGAGCATTGAGAGTTAAAGTGATTTGATTAGGGTCACACAGCCACACAGGTGGAGCAGTGGATAGGGCGCTGGCCCTGGAGTCACGAAGACCTGAGTTCAAATCCAATCTCACACATGTATTAGCTGTGTGAACCTGGCCAAATCACTTGACCCTGTTTTCCTTAGCTTCCTCATCTGTAAAATGAACTAGAGAAGGAAATGGCAAAGCACAGTATCCAGTACCGCAAATGGGGTCATGAAGAGTCAGAATGACTAATTGACTAAACAGCAAAATACAGCCAGAATATATCAGAAGTAGGACTTGAACTCAGGTCTTTCTGACTCCCTCTCCATTTTGCCATTCTGCTTATCCATATTGAAAGATTCTGGTTTAATACATTTTTTCTTATTGATTAGTGTATTATCCAATTGTTAAATATATTATTAATGTGTTTTATTTTCTTATTACTATTTCTTCTTTTTTCTTATTTATTCTTATTATTTCTTATTTTTCTTATATAACCAATTTGTTTTTATGACACTTAGGGAATAGAGCTAGGAACATAATGAAATAGCCCTTCTCATTCTCCTACATAATGAAAAATAACTTAGAATACTCCAGTTACTAGGAAGCAAATTTTATTTTTTCTGACCTCAAGGATGGAAAGGACTGCGTGGTTCAGAGTCTGTGGGAAATAAATCTATTTACAAAGAGGGAAAGATGAAAATAGAATAATTTCAGGCTGCTAGTCGA
This sequence comes from Trichosurus vulpecula, assembly GCF_011100635.1. Taxonomy (NCBI): domain Eukaryota; kingdom Metazoa; phylum Chordata; class Mammalia; order Diprotodontia; family Phalangeridae; genus Trichosurus; species Trichosurus vulpecula. The sequence continues at coordinate 410,404,948 of NC_050574.1, read as the reverse complement.
ATCTAGAGAACTGGTCTATTGACTCCTCCCCTACTCCCTCTTGCCCTCAAGTCTTCAGACCAAGGTTTTTGAGAACAAATTTTCAAAATAATTCTCTAGAAATAATGGTGAGAACTAATGCTAGAAACTCAATTAGATCATTTTTGATTGTCTGGAAACTTTTAGAATTGTCTATAGGATACCACTTTTTTGCCAGTTTGGTGCCTGGCTCCAAATGTTGTCTGGTTCAAGACGTGCAAATATAATGTGAATGTACTGTATTGAGATGCCCTTGTAGAAGCTTTCTTTAGGTAGTTTGATAACTAAAATCTTTTCATAATCTAAGGCTGACCTACCCTGCTCTGTGGGAAAAAAGCATTGGAGAGAATTTTTTTATAAATTTTCATCCTAGAAATGTCCCAGCTCCTGCATATTAGAGTTGTTGCTAATTCACTTTTATATACACTAAACTTGAATTTTATTATGAATCTGACCCCTTTCTGAAGTGATAAATCCATGACCCTTGGGGATTCTTAACTTGGGGTCTGTAACCTTTTTTTTTAATAACTCTATTTCGATATGTGAGTTTTAATCACATTTGATTCATCTAAAAACATTATTCTGAGGAGTTGATAGGCTTCACCAGATTGTCAAAAGGGTCCATGATACAAAAAAAGGCTAAGAACCCCTGCTTTAATTAGTCAGAATTCCCTGGAAGGAAAAAGTTGGTTCTCAGATCCTCTGGGAAAGGCCATGTGTTAGTGACTGATTTATGCCTCTCTTCATTCACAAACTGATCCACGGCATTATGACATGTTTGTTTCCAGACTGTTTGTATTGTTGTTATTTTTGTTTGATGCCTGGGTGAATTTGCTTGGGGTTGGAACAAAGGGAGCCATTGGCAGACAGGGTGTGATTTTTTGTCTGGATTCTAGCTGCCTGGGCCACATTCTGGACCATGCATGGCCAATCCTGCTCTAGGCTAGGTTTGAATTTTCTCAATTACTTAGAGGGCTGGGAATTGGGAAGAAAGAAATGAGTTAATATTGCTTATCATAGCTGATATTTTTTGCCAGAATCTCTTGTTTCAAAACCGGTTTTGTCCATCTCTAGTTTCCTGAACTTTTGGAGAATGTGGAATATTTCTTTTTAATATATCAGTGTTTGATTAAAAAACTATTTTATCCTCTTTGAAATCTGCAAAATTAAGCTTTATAAATTAACTTGGCAATGTACCATCCACACTAAATATTCCAAAAGCTTGTATCAATATTTTAAGGTTCAAGTCATTGAAGCATAATTAATATTTTTCTAGTTTTCCTTACATATTACTTTTTTCTATCACAGTAATTTTCTTCTCCAGTTTATTAAATATGACTTTATATATTTAAGACATGGTTAAAAATTATAATAGTGTATATGACATAGTGCTTTATATTTTTCAAAAACACTTTCAAATGTATTATATCATTTGATTTTCACAAAAACCGTGTGGGTATTTTTAACACTAGGTTAGTGGTGCAGTAGATAGAGCATTGGGCTGGAGGCAGGAACTCTCGAGTTCAAATATTGCCTCACATACTTACTGGCTGTGTGACCCTAGGCAAGTCACTTAACCTCTGCCTCAGTCTTTTAACTGTAAAATGGTGTTAATACTAGCACCTATCTCACAGAGACATTTGGAAAGCACTTAGTACAATTCCTGGCACAGAGTAGGTGCTTAATAAATTCTTAGTCCCTTCTCCTTCCCTTCTGATTTACAGATAAAGAAACTGAAACTCAAAGAGTTTAGGATTTGTCCAGCATTACATAATTGTTAAATGTTGGTAATGGCGCCTAAACTCAGGCCTTCAGATTCCAGTGCTTGTACATCCCCTGCCAGCCTGATTTGGTGTAGTGTCTTCCGTAGCTACATTCAGTATACTGCTTGAACTGTTTTTTGATATATGTGAATTGTCTGGAAAAGCTCTGAAGCAGAAGGAGAAATGGGAAGAGATTTTGTGAGTTTAGATGTGTGTTCTGATGACTCGCTAGACACAGGATAAGATTTTTGTCCAGGCTTGGAGTGCAGCGTTAGAGTCTCCTGATCAGAACTTCCTGAGAAGGCACTTTGAGGTTTCCCATTTTCTGCTCTCTTATTGTCAAAAGAAGACATGTTTAAAAACTAGTGCTTTAGCCACTCCGCTAGGTCTTCTTCAAAGGCCTTTGTCTCTAGTCCTAGTCAGATAGCAGCTTCTGTAAAACTCCATCTTTCTCAAAGTTCTTTTTTTTGTTCTTTAAATAAGGTCCATTCTTCTTCAAGATGTTTTTTTTCTTCCAATAAAGAACAGTCTTGTAATAATGAGGAGGTGTCATTATCACGTATAGTGGTGAACTGCTGTTGTAAAAGTTGTTGCTGAGTCTGGATCATTTTCCTGTACTGCTGAATTTCCAGCTCCAGTTTTTCCAGTGTTCTTCTCCTTACACCATGTTGTAGATCAGTGATTTGTTAAAAAAATGAAATAAACTTAATATATACCCAAATGTTATTCCATTTATTCATTTTTGAATCACCAAATTATACTGCATCCTTAACTATATGGACAGAAAGAGATTCTTCATCCTGGCAAATATACTTTAAAGATTATATTCCTAGCTGATGTACAGTACATAATGCTGTTATATGGAAATTTTTTCAAACGAGTTGGAGTGAATCAAAGTAAATACCTTCAAGTTTAATGGATCTAAAGAAAGACAAGATTACATGTGTATTTGAGAATGTGAGATATTGCCAGGGCTTGTGAGTCTGATTTTTTGAGATGTATTTTTTTTGAGATGCATTTTTTTTAAAGTAAAGAATCTTCAGTTTTCAATAGAATTTGTGTCAGAATCTTCACTGTTTTTTGTGATTATCCTTGTGCCCAAGATATTTCAGCTACTGAAAGGCATATTGAAATTTAAAGCATTAAGCATTAAGTCCTTACTATGTGCCAGACACTGTGTGAAGCACACAGGATACAGAGGAAGGCAAAGCATGCTCCTTGCCTTCAGAAAGCTCCTATTCTAATGGAGGAGACAACATGCAAAGTATGTATATAGAAGGTGGAATTTGAGCTAAGTCTTAAAGGTATTAAGGGATGTTAAGAGGTAAGGAAAGAAAACTGTCCACACAAGAGGAACAGACATTTAAAAGCTGCAGAGTTGGGGGTGGGGTGGGAAGACAAGAAGACCAGTGTCACTGGATCACAAAGTCTATGTAGATGTAAAAAGATTGAAAAAATAGGAAGGGGCCAGGTTTTGAAGGACTTTAACTGGAAAATAAAAGATTTTATATTTTGATCCTGGAGGTAATAGGGAGCCACTAGACTTTATTGATTGCAGCGTGTGTGTGTGTATGTGTGTGTGTGTGTGTGTGTGTGTGTGTGTGTGTGTGTTTCATGGTGGTTTTAAGAAAGTCACTTTAGCAGCAGAGTGGAGAATGGATTTGGAGAGACACTTGCACCAGGAAGACAAACCAGAAGGCAATTCTAATAGTCCAGATATGAAATGAGAGCCTGAACTAGGTTGGTAGCTATGTGAATGAAGAAAAGGGGGCATATACAAGAGCTGTTGTAAGGTATAAATGACAAGATGTGTCAAATGACAAGAATATATCTAACATATGTTGAGTGAGTTTAAGAGGTGCTGAGGATAACAACCAGGATGAAAGTGCAGGTTACTGGGAGGATACTTGTAAGCTCAATCAGTAGGAGAGTGGGGGAGAGGCAGAGGAGAAAGATAAGTTCCATTTTCAACATATTGAATGTGAGGGGTCTATAGGACATCTGCTTTGGGTTGTTCAAACAGCAAGTGCCCTTGCACACTCAGCATGGCCTGCTAGCACAGGTTCTTTGAGCTGCCTTTGAAGGAAAGATAGCTTTTAAAGCGGTTAACAATCTTCTTTAATTACATTCACTAGGTCAGGGGAAAAGTCAGCACCCTGAATGTCAGAGAAAATACAAGCAGAGAAACAGAAAAAATACAAGCAGAGAATTTAGCACAAAGACCAATAGACAGGGCTCTAACTGCCTGATCAAAGCAATATTGCTATACACTTTACAAACACCACTGGATTGAGAGAGCCTTTATATCTGAGCAGTTGGGGGGATCTGAACATACAGCTACTCAGAATCTCGACCGGGAAATCAAAAGTCCCTTCTCATAAGCAAACCCTCAAAGCGACACCTCACCTCAGAATATGTATATATATATATATATATATATATATATATATATATATATATATATATATATATATGTGTGTATATATATGTATGTATGTATGTATGTAGATGCACACACACTTCAGGCTAATAAGCTCAGAGCCAGAAGGCATCACAACCCTCCTGACTCAGTGCCTGATTGGCTTAGTACCATGGGCTGTGAAAGCCTTCCTATAAGCAAGCCTCCCCTAAGCAAGCTCCTCCTTACGCAAGTCCCTCCCCCAATGGGCTCTATGACTCAGGATGTATCACGGCTGGGCACATAAGCCTATTACTGGACGGGGAACATCTTTCTATTCCATTAACATTACAGATGTCCAAGAGACAGTTGATGATGTAAAGTTGACTCGTAGGAGAGAGGTTAGGGCTGGATATATATATATATATGTATGTATGTATGAGGATCATCTATGTAGAGATGATAATTGAAATCATGAATGGTAACAATATTACCATGGGAGCTGAGGGAGGTGAGAAGAGGGAGTAGAGAAAAGACCCGAACAAAGCCTGGGGGGATATCCACAGTAGTGGTTGACTTGGCTGTAGAGCCAGAATAGGGAACTGAGGAGTGGTGAAACAGGTAGGAGTAGAACCAGGAGACCTCAGGGTCATGACAACTTAGAGAGGAGAGAGCATCCAGGAGAAGAGGGTGTTTGAAGTGTGAAGTGCTATAGAAGGGTTTAGAAGGATGAGGGTCAAGAAAAGGCCATTAGACTTGGCAATGAAGAGATCATTAATTAAATAATGAGGTCAGAAGCCAGATTTTATTGGATTTAGAAGCAAATGAGGAGAGGGAGTGGAGGCAAAGATTGGCTTTCTCAATGAGTTTAGCTGAAAAGGGCAGGAGAAAAATAGGACAATAATTAGTAGGGATAGTAAGATCAAGTGAGGTTTAGCAATTTATAGTTTGTCATCTCAGGTGTCAGTATAAATAGCCAGAACATGTTAGAGGATGTGTCAGATACTTTAGAAAGTACAGAGAAGATTTTTTTTGACTGTAGGTTTATATTTTTAAAGAATAATATAGAAAGAAATTAAATATTTAGATGGACTGGTTTAGATAATGAGAAGACAGCTATTTAAGAATTTTTGAAGGCCTTACACTGTTCCCTCATTTTCTTTGCTGAAATAAGACTATATTTAGCATTTTAAAAAAATATAGCATTAAGTAATTTGTTCAGTGGTCAGACTGCCTACCCCATTAACTAAAACATGGCCACTAACTAGGAAGTAAGTGAGGTGTCTCAAGAAAATGATTGTTTGCAAACGTTATGTACGTACTTCATTGAACCAATATTTGTCCTTTACTTGATCAAACTAGCATCTACTGACTTAGAATTGTACCTAAAATTTAAAGATTCTTGCTTCAACAAACTCATTTGTCTGATGTCCTCAAGCAAACTTTACTTCTGACAAAGTGATAACAGAAGATTAGGAGAAGATGAGGTAGGGGTAGCTACCAGAAATTGACACACTGAGAACTGACAGTGATGAAGAAAAAAATGGTAAAACTGCCAATTGTAAAAGCTGAGTAGTTTGGGGCAGTTAAATAGGGGAAAACAACCTCATAAAACTAAATAACCCTGATATATTTTTTAAAAATGTACAAAGCCTTATGCAGGAAACAAAGACAAAAATAAAATAGCACCTCTGCTCAAGCACCTTACATTCTCCTAGGGTTACTACAAGTAATACACAGATAAATGTAATACAAGGTAATGGAGACAAAGTATCCTAGACTTAGTTGAGGAAGAAGAAAACACTTTGACTTAGGGGTGGGGGGTTCAGAAAAGGCTACATAATGAATGCTTTAACTTCACCTAGAATTCCTTTTCGTGTCTTTCAATAGTTTACATTTTACAAGTCTTCAGAGTAGAGCCCAAATTCCATGTTCTGCAATTTTGGCTTACATTGATCACTTCCCTGGTTCATTTCCAAAGAATACTTAATCATTTCTTTCTTATATTTTCCTCCAGTTGCTTCATGCATATGAGTCTTGTCTTCAAGTAGATTATAAATTCCTTCAGCACAGAGATATCTTATATTTCTTTTTTTAATACTATAATAGACAAGTCAGTGTTGGACATATCGATAATCAAAAATTAACTTAATTGAATAGAGTAACATAAGAATTCTGCAAAAGTTTGTCAAATACAATTTGGGTTGTTTTATTTCCAATGTTAACTGGTAGATTTTTTTCTCCTTATGGAGAGACTATCAGTCAACCAGTTAATAAGATTTATTAAGCATCTGCTGTGTACTATGATAGAAAATAAAGACATGCTGTAGTGGAAAGAATATTGGTCAGGGGATTTCTATTTCAGTCCTAGATCTGTTAATACTTTCTAGGTCTCAGTTTCCTCACTTGTGAAATGGGAAGGATGAACTTCTGAGGTCTCTTCCAGATAGAAAACTTTTAAAATATTAGAGGGGAAAGTGGTTTGTAGTTCTCCTTGTGGCATTATCAAATTGTACATTTCATCCTTTATTTCTCTCCTAATTTTCTATTACTAGTGTTGGTTTAATGATGAAAGTGATAGCTTAGATACCTGTCAATTTACTAGACATCTGAATTTTTGTAGTGGGTTGGCTCTCTGAATATGATTATATAGGAGAGTTGATGTTACTAGTTATGTAGGCAGATGGTAGCCATCTACCAAGATGATTTGGGGACATCTAGGAAAAACTCTTGTCCCAAAATAGTGTTTATAGCAGGCCATTTGGAGATTTAAGCCTTGAGGTAAAATCTGGTCCTCTGAAGGAAGGCTAACAGTTATCCATCATTAGCACCTTGCTGTGAATTAGTTAATCAGACTCTTTCAAAATGACAGGAGTCAATAGCAGAGGAGAAGGGAGAGAGAGGACATCTAGACTACGAGATACCACCTAAGGAGTACAGACATGGTGGAGGATGGGGAGCCTGGGGAGAGGTAAATGATTTTGGCTGGAACAATGTGAAATGTATCCACAATGTGAATGTGATGAACAACAAGGATGAGGAAATTGGAGTGGGACACAGACAAAATTTTGCTTGCTTTGCATTTTTTCAAGTCTGGTTCTGTTTATAATGGTTTTAAAAATATATTAACTTTTTTTTTGATCTATAAAGTGAAAAGTGTTGAATTTGGTTTTGTACAACTTGTCTCTACCACTTACTACCTGTATAACCTTGGGGAAGCCACTTAACCTCTGAGACAAAGTTTTCTGATCTATAAAATGAGAAGGTTGGAGTGATGATCCCTTTTGTTCAAATTTTTCTATGATTTAGGGACTGATGGTTACAGAATAGCACAGCTTGAAGGAACCTTAGACATAATTTTATTCAACCAGTTCATTTTACAGAAACTGAAGCCTAATAAAATTAAGTAATAAAATGCAATATTCTTTTATGTAAAAATAAAACAAAAACAAATAAAGAGCAAAAAACCCCACACAAGCCCTATTAGCAAGCACAGGAATAAATAGAACTTTCCTTAAGATCTATTTTAAAACCAAGAGCTAACATTATCTGTAATGAAGAAACACTAGAGGTCTTCCCAATAAGTTTAAGAAAATAGGAAGAATCTTAATTGGCATCCCCAATTATTAAATATAATTTTAGAAATCTTAGCTATAACAAAAGAAATCGAAGACACAAGCATAAGGAAGGAAATACAAGTATTTCTTTTTAGGGCTTACATGATGCTTTTTGGAAATTATGTAGGGTTAGAGAACCCTGGAAAAGCCAACTAAAAATGAACAGAAACAATTAACCACTTCAGTAAAATAGCTGCATATAAAATAAAACCATAAAATCATCAGAATTTCTGTGCATTATCAACAAAATCCAGAAGGAAGAAATAAGAAAACTCCATTGAAATTTACTACATAACATAAAAATATCTAGGAGACCACTTAACAGTACTTGTGTTTGTCCTTTGTTCTTGAGGGAAATGATGATGTGACTTGCAGTTGACTTTGATTTGATGACTCCCCCAGAGCCATCTGGGTCCAGTGGCCTAATATTCACCAGGACGACTGGTGATGGCCCAGGATGCCTTGCAAGACTGGGCACGTAGAGGAATTATATGAATATACATATACAAAATATTCTTTAAAGAAATAAAGGCAAGTAATTAGAGAGGAATTGATTTATTCTAGTTGGGTCATACTAACATAATTAAAATGACAATAGTATGGAGGTGAATTTAAAGATTTAGTGCTCTGTTATTCTAACTAACAAAGGATTACTTCATAGAACTAGAGAAAAACAATACAATAATATAGATATGGAGGAAAGATAGGTCAAGAATCTCAAAGGAAATATTTTTTTAAAGAGTAAGAAGAAAAGGAGCCTAGGCCAGCTCTTAAAGTTTACTGCAAAGTACAAACTATTTTACATTGAAACTGTTTGGTATTGTTTTAAGAACAGAAAAGGTTATCAGTGGAGCAGATTAAGTACACAAGAACTGGAAGTAAACTAAATGTAATAGAGCACTATTAGATAAACTGAAAGGCACAAATTACTGAAGAAGGCACTGTTTGATGAAAACTGTTCAAAAAAGGCACGAGACCGCAATTCCGGCCCCATCATTTTACAGACAAGGAGACAGAGGTAATAGGGGTCATTAGTTAATGAGTCAGTCAGCTAGCTTCTATTAAATATTTGAGGCAGCTAGGAGGGGCAGTGGTTAGAGGACCAGACCTGGAATTCAAATTTAGCTTCAGATACTTAGGAGCTGTGTGACCCTGGGCAAGTCACTTCACCCTGTTTAAATCACTTTCATCATCTGTAAAATGAGCTGGAGAAGGAAATTGCAAACCACTCCAGTATCTTTGCCAAGAAAATCCCAAAATGGGGTCACAGAGAGTCAGACAACACGACTGAAATGACAAAAAAATTATATTTGAAATGGGGTTTGAAATAATTTTCCTGTTTCTAAGTCCAGTTCCCTATCTACTATTTCACACTGACTTATCTCACATGTTATACCAGATACCATAATAAACTCTACATGGTTATTGAACCTAGATGACATCATATCATCAAAATTTAGAAAAGAATGTAATGTTACACCACTGACTAAGAAGAGTTCTTAACCAAAGAAGGAATAGCTCCTAAAATGTGTTTAATGGGCCACATTGTATGGACAACTTTGATTATATAAAACTGAAAAGCTTTTGCACATTTCTATGATATAAGGAAATGATTCAAATTTATAAACATAAGAACCATTCCCCAATAGGGAAGTGGTAGAAAGATAAGAATAGGAAAAGTTTTAGGATGAAATTCAAGCTATCAACAATTGTATGAAAAAAATACTTCAAATCTCTAATAATTAGATAAATGCAAATTAAGGCAGCTCTGGGGTTCTACCCATCAGACTGTCGAAGCTGACTAAAGAGAAAGAAAATGTAAAATGTTAGAGGGGCTGCAGGAAATTGGGCATATTGGTACACTGTTGGTGGATCTCTGAGTTGGTCTAAACATTCTGAAAAAGAATTTAGAACTATGACAGAAAACTCACCAAAACTTATTATACATACATCATTTGACATAGAGATTACAATATTATACCTTGTGATCAAAGAAAGAGTAAAGTGTCCTATACGTACGGCAATATGTATAGCAATTCATTCTGTAGTAACAAAGACCTGGAAACCAAAGGGAATGGCTGAAATATTCTATTGTCAACCTCTGATGATGGCATACTCTGGGAGTAGCCCTACAACTGGGAATGAGACAGGAAAGGCGCAAAACTTTCAACAGTAAATATAGTGAGGATAATCTGGTTCCTGTTACTAGTTCTGCTTTATATGGATGGTGGAGAGAGATGTCTTCTCTAAAACATTAGGTCTAACTGTGTTTGTGGTATGTGGTACAGCATTTTGTTGATGCTAAAATTACCTATTTTTGTGCCAGTTACATTTATTTTTGTCAAAAATTGTCAAAATTATCTCAGTTAAATATATATCCCTCCTTATCCTGAAATTCTGAATAAAAAATAATTGAAAAAATGCTTCAAAAGTTGTTATGGGAAAAATTTACAAATATTAAAAGGACACTTTGAAATATCACACTATATGTTGAAAATATGAGATGGATTTTTAAATGTTGTATATATCTACTAAATATATGCATTTGATTGGTAGGTCAAATTTGTTTAACAACTCCACATTATTTTATAGGTCAAGCCAACTAATTTTTTTCAGTAAATTTATTAAATTTTAAGCTTTGCTTAAGCATATGAGATAGGAAAACATATATGAAGACATACTGTATATGGGGGCAGTTAGGTGTGATCCTGGGCAAGTCATTTAATTGTTTGTCTCAGTTTCCTTATCTGTAAAATGAGCTGGAGAGGAAAATGGCAAACCACTCCAATATCTTTGCCAAGAGAACTCCAAATAAAGTCATGAAGAATTGGACACTACTGAACAACTGTACATACATCTTACTTTAAGTAGACAAAATAGAAGGTTGGGATTTCCCGTGAAATCTTAATCAAAGAGGTTCATAGCTCTGTCCTTTAGAGTTTATCTGTGGCAGAGATTCTTAATCTGAAGTTTGTAAACAAAAAAATATAACTACTTCAATATCTTTGGTTTTCTTTGTAATCCTGTATTTTATCTTTTCCATTTAAAACATTCTGAGGAGTCCACAGTTTCACTGGTTTACCTAAGGGGAACATGACCTGGGATCTAGGGTATCCCTGTTTTTTTACATATGGAGAAATGGTATCCAAAGAAGTTGACACTTGCTTATAAGGCCCATACTGTGGTAAGACAATTCACATCTTCTGAGTCTTAGTTCTGGTGCAGTGCTCTTTGGACACCATCGTATTTGCCTTATTTTTCACAAATGTGTAGTAAAGTAGATGGTTTTTTTGCTATATATTTTTTTAAAAAAGTTTTTTTTTAAATTCTAAACTTAACAAATAAAATATGCATTTCTATATGCAAAGTAGAACAGAGAAAAGAGCATTGCATATATAACTGTGGATCTCTATTTTGCACAATTTGCTTATGTTTTTAAATGTATCATAAGTTCATGATGAACCATTCAAGGTCATTCTGCTTGTCTGTGGTTCTGTCTTTTGTTCTTCTGTTTTTTTCCCCTTCTTTTGCTCTTTTCTTTTTTCGCTTCTGCTCTTCTCTGTGAAATGTATATTATTTTTATGGATGGGAAGACTGAGAAATGCTAAAGGGTTATGAAGCTGGTATGGTATAGTTGGAAAGAGCACTTTAGGTTTGGAGCCAAAAGACTTGGATTTAAATTCTAAGTTTGGGACTTGCTAGCTTTGTGACTTTGACCTTGGCCTTTCTAACTTAAGGTCTTTCCCAGGCCTCAGTTTGTCTGAAAAAAAAAAAAAAAACATCCATTGGGCTTCAATGACTCCAGAGCAGAGAGTAAGGCTGATGACTTTGTGCAGCTCTACCTCACTTAAATTCAATTCACTTGCAAGTCAAAAAAATCACCCTCAAGATATCATTGGTCCTCTTCAAGAATGAAGAAAGAACAACACCACGTAGTTTTGTGACTTTGAACAAGCCCTTGTATTTCTGAGTCTTGGTTTCTTCTTCAGCAAAATGGGGATCATGAAGCCTAACCAGGCTACCTGGTCCCTATTGTGAGGAACACAAGAGAGGTTATTTAAAAAACCATTTTGTAAAGTACTTCATGGATGTTAGCTATTATTATCAGGAACATAAAGCTACTGAAATTCATATAGTTCAGGGATTCATGAACTGCCAAGAGCTCTACAGGTGGCTTCCATGGGCTCATGAACTTGGGAAAGGAAAAGTTGCATCTTTATTTTAAAGAATTTCTAACTGAATTTTAGCATTTCCCTTAATTATTTCTGAGAAGGGATCCACAGACTTCACCAGATTGCCAAACAGGTCCACAACACTAAAAAGGTTACAACTTCCCAAAATAGAGAGACTAGGAATGGTTTCAGGAGATCATGCTGAGGGTTCTGGATTCGGGTCCTGTGCTAAATGTGAGAATATCATGGGGATTCAATTTCCTAAGTACTTTTTTAAAGACTGATAATCTCTTAAAGTATAATGACATTATTTTGGTTCTCATTTTCTGTATTTTACCTTAATGAGCTTTAATTCAGTTGTCAAAAGAGAATAGTGCTGAGCCACTATACTTACTATTGCTAGAAAGACTGTCCTAACCAAGAGATTGTGGTTGGGGGATGGACAGCTGTAAGGCTGGCACTGTGCTAATGTCTGTCTTTACTTCCCTCCCCCCTTCATCTCATTCATTTTCTGAAATAATTGTCCTCTATCAACTGATTCAGCTTTCTTACCAACAACTACGGGACTGCACTGAGGGTCCCTCATATGTGCACACGAAGCCTTGAAATATAAGCATCAATAACACCGACAACATCGACTATTTTAGGAAAGTTATTGGAAGTTGCTTTTTAAACTGTTAGAGATACATTTTTGGCAAACAGTGAGGAACTTTCAAGTAGATAAAAAGGACTATTGGCTATCCAGACTTCTGGAATTTCTAGATTCTCCATTCTTTATCTTACTGTGTAACCCTGAACATGTTAATAAACAATCTCAGGTTGAGTAATTAAAAACATTATTTTAATGTGTACAGTGTATCCGTCTTGGTGCATAAGAAGCTGTTTTCCATTAAACTGATCTAATGTTTCTAACAAAAATTCCTTTCCCTAACTAAGTCTGATAAAAAAAAAAAAAACATTGGATATAATGCTCTCTGCCTGTGGTCAGAGATAAGTCAACTTTTATTTCTCCTTTATTTGTTATTTTTCATAAGGACACATTGTGTGAGAATATAGTTATCTCCATGTTCTTTCATGAAATTTATGTCATTTTCTGATGTGGTCTGTCTTGGTGTAACAATTCTTTATTTATTTCTCTTAAATATTTCAACTATAGTGAAAACTTGTTGGCAGTTTATTTATATTGTGAGCTCCTGAATGGGCATTAAAAGGTCACCTTCATCATGCGGAGTAGTTGTGCTGTTATTTGAGACATAAAATGTCATGCGATGAGCTTTCTCCATGTACCTATCTTATGCTGGCTTGAGCATTTTCCCACGTACATTTCTTACATAAAAATATTGTTCAATTTCATCCTTTTGTTGGTTCCTGGCTAGGTCCTTAGCTAGTGTTGTGACTATTTCCAGGGTATTAGGGGAATACTCTTAGCTATGTATACTCTTGCCATTTCATTCTATTCTTCTCTGAAGTCTGGAAATATTGCTTTATTTTAGGTGTCAGTAAGGATCAAAGCCCTCCAAAGGAACATTTGCATATGAATTTGTAGAATGATTAATTAGGAACGGGCATTAGTATATATTTTTTTTCTTTTAAGGTTTTGAAATATCTTTCAATAATTAAATACTCCTTTAAAATAATCCATCTGTATCTTAAAAAAAAAAAACCTTCCTCCCCCTCCTCCCCATTAAGTGGCTTCCAATAGTCCACGTATGGCTCCTAGGAAATAAAGTTTTAGTGTATTGTCCACGCTTATCATCTCTTCCTGCTTAACATGATAATGTGATTATTAAGGCAGCCTCACCTTCTGTGGGGATAGATTTTTTTCTCAAGATTCTTTTCTATTTTAGACCATAATATTTCATTTTTCCTTCTTTTTTTCTTCTTGCTCTGACATGCTTCATTTCATACAGTACTTCTATTTGATACTATCTTATCTTTGTCAAATTTCTGTGTAGCCCATGTATACTCAGAATCCTTATACTAACTTCAACTCCCACTGATGTATTGGCTTCCCATAACTTCGCTGTATCTCCCCTTCAGAGTTCTAAGGGTGCCCTTTAGGGACAGGGGAAATTCTCTAACTCTAATTCTCTAGAGACTCTAGTTCTGTACTTCCAAAGATCACCAGTAGAGAAACATTTAGTCATCTAGAACTTTTTCCACTGGTGAGCCCTTTACCTGTTTTGGCAGCATTTGTTGGTGTTATGTGACACGGTGCAAAGTGTTCATGCTTTGTGTTCAGAACCAAGGCTGCAGTGAAGTTTCATGATGCAATATGAGCAAGAGCTGCCAGAAACACCTCGGATTCATTAGGAGTTTGATTTTTAATTAATTTTTGGCCACTGTGCATTCAGAAACCTTTTACTGTTGCCATGGGGTTGTGAGTTTAAGAAGCACTGACTTCAGTAGCTTTTAGAAGAGAGTATTTTCTAAGATGATATAGTAAGTGGAGTTGGTACAAAACATGCCACCTCCTCACCCCCTAAAAACAGTCTATGACAGTCCCACAATTACATAGAGAGTCTAGGGGAAAGTGACCTCAAACTTAAACAATACATGTGGCAAAGAAGTAACTCACAGCTCCTGGTTAATGGAAATCCCTTTTTACCACTTGTGGGGTACTTAAGAATTGCTCCTTACATGTGGTGAATCTGTATTCATCTATCCTTGGCTTCTAATAAAGATTTTGACATCAGAAGATTCAGGGATAAGGCTAGGTGGAAGATAGCAGGTCTGGCATCCTCTAGAGCCTTCAAATATTCCAAGTTCATCATCCAGACAAAGGTATGTGTAGTGGCAGACAGTGAGGAGGGCAGTGGTGGGGAAGAAAATCTGGGCAGAGTCAAAGTTGAGGTCTCTTTTCTCTTTCCCTTGCCCCTCTTTCTCCTAAGTGGTTCCTTCTCAGGAGGTCAGCTAAAATGTCATGTTCACTCCAAAATCGTAGATTGGATTAGATAGAGGATCACCTAAATGAATGAAAGTTCCCTTTCATTCTAAGAGTGTTTTCTAAATCTCACAATATTTATAGTATTGATTTTAAGACTTTCTTCCTGTAAGACATGTATGAACCTAGAAAACAGTGGCATAGTCCCAAAACTTTTCTTTTTTTACATTCAAAACATATGACTGCAATTACAGCTGTAGGTTTTACTTCTGAAGGAATCTCAGGTAAGATTAGGTTAATAGACAAAGACTCATTTTCTTGCTAGATCCCCACTTTGATGTAGCTCAGAACCTTTTTAGTAAGGCTCATCAGGGGCCTTCTTTTCAAAAGGGGAGAGTCTCTATCTGTATTTTTGTAAAGGCTTATCCTAATACATTGGCCCACACAGTAGCTTAGTAATTACCCTGAAGGTATGAACACCTTGTGCTAAAGAATAGAAAGGTTAATGTTGCATGGGGAAGTCTAAATGGTGTTTTAGTTGTGATGAACCGAAGTGTTGCTGGATTTGTTTATTTTGGAAACTAAATAGGAGAGAATGGAAGAGACTGTTGGATAATATGAAGACATAGCTGTAGCTTTGGTTCCTGACCTGTTTTCCTTTAAGTGCTGTTTTAATAACTTAGTCAACAAGCATTAATTAAGGCAAAAAAAAAAAAAAAAACAACAGTAGCAGCAACAACAAAAAGCGTGGTCCTTACCCTCAAGGAGCTCATGTTACAACAGGGGAGACAATGTGGACAATGTGTAAATAATTTTATACACACACACACACACACACACACACACAAGGTATATGCAATGTAAATATGTAAATAAAAGATAGTCTCAAGGGGAAAACATTCCCTTTAGGTGTGGGGGTGGGGGAAGGAGACTGAGAAGATTGGATTTGAGCTAATTCTTCAGGACACCCAGGAATACAGGAGGCAAAGGTGAAGAGAAAAGCATTCCAGGAGGGGGCAGGGAGGGAGGAGATAACGAAAAGACACAGAGTCAGGAGACACAGTGTCATGTGTGAGGATCAGCAAGGAGGCTTGGAGTCATTAGATCATAGAGTACATGGGTAATGTGTAAGAAGATGGCAAGGTAGAAAGGAATCAAGTTGTAAAGGGATTTAAAACCCACACGGGCGATTTGATTTTTGATTCTGGAAGTGATAGTCACTGGATTTTATTGAGTGGTGAAATAACATGGTCAAATGAAAATCACTTGGTGGGCTGGCTGGCTTGGAATGGGGAGAGCCTTGAAGCAAGGAAACCAGCCAAGTAGGCTATTGCAATAGTCCAGGTGTGAGGTGATGAGGACCTGAGTTAGGATGCAGCTGTTCAAGAGCAAAGAAGGGGAATTACTGTATAGGAGAGACATCGTGAATCTAGGAACATGGCCTGATAACAGACTAGATATAGGGGGTGATTAGGATGGTGTAGAAGGTGTGAACCTTGGTGACATGAAGAAGGTGGTGCCCTCAATAGTGACAGACAAATAGGAGGATTTAAGGGGAAAGATAATGAAATCTGTTGGGTTTGAGATGCCTAAAGTGTAGTCATCTGCATAGAGATGATAATTAAATCCATGGGAGTGGACAAGATCACTAAGTAAGACAATATAGGTAAGGGCTTCTTAGCCTGGGGTCCAAGACCTTTAAGGAGTACATAAACAGATTTCAGTTCAGGGGATACATGAATTCATGTAAATATTTTAATAACTGTTTTTGAATATAATTTGTTTCCCTTATAATCCTATGTATTTTATGCATTTAAAAACATTATTCTGAGAAGAGGTCCATAGGCTTTACCAGATTGCCACAGGGTCCATGAAGGAAAAAGTCTAGGAACTCTCAGTTTACAGGAGGAAGAGAAGAGGACAAAAGACAGACTTTGGGGGAGACCTTTATTTAGTGGAGATAATGTAGATTGAGATCTAGCAAAGGAGAATGAGAAGAGGTGGTTATACAGGGAGAAACAGGATTGAATAATGACACAAAAGCTAGAGTGAGAGTATTCAGGAGAAGAGGGTGATAAGATAGTGCAGAAGACCATAGAACAATCAAGAAAGACAAAGATTGAGAAAAGGCCATTTTAGATTTGGTTGTCGGGAGATTATTGTTACCTTTGGAGAAAAAGTTGCTGTTGAATGATGAAGTCAGAAGATATATTTTAGAGAGTTTAGAATTTGGTGAGAAGAAAGAAATTTAGTCACCTAGTGAATGCAGTTTTCTAAAGGAGTATTGCCAAAAATGGGAGGACAGATTGTTGGTGAATTTCTCAGCCTCAGAGTCTGGAGAGCCCAGGGAGAATCTCACCCATAAGCTAGTTTCACCTACTAGGAATAGGTTTGGGGTCCATAATTTGAGAAGAGAAAAGCATGAGAAAAATAAGGGTGGGGGAAAGAGAAAAGTAAGCATGCTTCCTGTTATCAGATTCACTAGAACTCAAGTTCACTTTTTATAATTTTTTAAGCCTGTGGAGAGTACATAGCCAATCAGCAGCATTCTGAGATAACTTAGGATAAATAAGTAACATCTTTTATAGGAAGAGGAGGGGCAGAGAAAGGGGGAATCAGCGAAGGGAAAAGGCAAGGAGGTGGGGCAGTGTGCTTTTGGGAGAACATTTGGCAGGGTTTATTATTGGACTAAAAAAAACATTGTTCAAGGAAAGAATAGGAGAGGAAGTGACCAAATAATTTTTCAATGGCTACAGAAATCCATTTGATCTAAGAAAGCAAGGTCAAGTCAACCATTTAGACAAAGCTTCAGGTGTCTCTCATCTAAGGACAATGAATAGTTTTTTATAATAGCAGATGAGACTGTTTGCTGTGTCCTTACCTAGTTTTGTTAAATTTTATTTTTCCTTCAAGGTATAGGAAAAGAATGAACATGATGAGTGAGAGAGTGGTGATGATAGAATATTCTGGTGGAAAAGCTGAGATGGAATGGAATTACTTCAGCATGTAGAAGAGTGTCTTGGCAAGCAAGCGCTACCTGTTCATGTGAGATGGGTGAAAGAGGAGATAATAGGGAAAACTCTGAGTGATGTGAGATGAGGAGAGAAGAGGGATCTGTTAGCCGATGGACTCATTTTTTTCTAGTGAATTAAAGGTCCTCAGCTATGAGAGTAGTGGGAAGGGATGCCATGGGAGATTTGAGGAGAAAGAGAAAGGTTTTGACATAAGACAAGTTTGGAATACTCTGTGATAACTACAAGTGTGAGTTATTATTAATGTGAGATAGCGGATTGATTAGGAAGGTACAAAAGAATTGTCTTGCTGCAATGAAGATTCATTATGATTATGCAATAAAAATTTATAGTGTACATAGCATGATTTTGTGATTTCTTCAGCTCTGTTCAGCAGAATATGATCAATGGAGACAGATGGTAGGAATAACTCAAAGCTTGGGTTTGGCAAAGATTGAAATTTAGAAAGTTCCATTGAATACCCATGAATCTTTAATTAAAAATTGGGTTGAATTTTAGGAAGGCTACTCAAAAAATCAGGGAATAAATATCTTTACCTTTTTGTATGCCATATTATAATTGGACTAGAAAGGTGTGGATTAGAAATTAAACCTAATTCTCTACTAAATACATATTCATCTTCAACCCTGGATTTATAAGCTAATAGGAACATGTTAGGGAAATACTCACATCTTCAATCTATACCTATATTACAAATGACCAAGTGGGAATTCACCATTTTTAATTTGCAGTCAGCCTTGTTATTGTAAAAAACAAATCAAATCAAACAAAAAACAATAGCTAGGTCTGCTCTTTGAATTTGGTATGGCTGGATCAGTCAGGAGGAAGGATGGACTAGAAGACAGCCATCATGATGATTCCTGAATAAGTAGTTAATCATGATGCCTGTCACATATACTTATCTTTCCCAACATCAGGTAATAACTGAGGAGGCTATATTTGTGTGTGTACATCCATCCATATCATTTTGTATCATATCATATCATATATCATATCATATCATATCATATCATATCATATCATATCATATCATATCATATCATATCTTGATGAATACCATCTATGCACACATATATACATTTAGGTTAAAAGAGAAATCCCAAAGGTAAATATTAACTTAAGAAGTATAAACATCTATTATGTGCATTACATGGCCCAATAAGTCATTGGTGGTAATACAAAGGCAGATTCAGATAATCAATTTCTGTGCTTTAAGAGTGTACACACATATGTATGAAACTACATAGACATATACATTCTTACTGTCTGATCTAATGGAATTAAAAGAACTTGTTGGATATCATAGATAGATTTCTGAGGGCTTCTTAAGTATTTTGAATGTATCATTTTTGACCTGCCCGTGCACACATACAAACACAAAATTAGGATAATGGAAATTCACATATAGTTATCAAAGTCTTTTTTTCTCCCACTTTGATCTGAGAAATGCAAATGGTAATTATGATGATGAATACTGATATATATGTATATATTCCTTATTAGTAATATTACTAGTTATACTCTATGTGGCAGAAAGATTTCTATTATTTTAACTTCTAGAATTATGTCTACAGTTTCAATTGAATATTTTCTCTGCCTTCTTGCTGAATATGGCAGATTGATATGGGAAAAAAAACTTCCACTATGAAGGTTAGTTTGAACAACTTATTTGAGAGAACTGTCTGTTGATTTATAATATCATTATGACTTAGTGGCTCTACTGGTCCTCAATTGCTTTTATGTAAAAGAAAAAGTTTGATAATGCTATTCTACTCACAATTAAGTGACCCAAAATGTATTGTAATTGAATTTTATATGATAAAGGTACATTTAGGCACAAAGAGCATAGGCTAGGAATTTAGATAATGTATTGCTTCATTTCTTTTTGTCTGCCACTCATTTTAATGATACCCTTGCGCCTGCTCTCAAAATAATCTGAATACAGTAAATGTGACATTGTCATGTAGTGGCGAGAGGGAGAGAGAGAGAGACGGAGAAAGAGAGAGACGAAGAGAGAGAGAGTCTGGAAATGTAGCTTCCAGATAGTTTTATATAGTCAGTTGTAAACGGAAAGATTTCTTATAATTTCTTTTTTTTTTTTTTGGAGGGGAGAAGGCAAGACATTTGGGGTTAAGTGAGGCTGGATTTGAACTCAGGTCCTCCTGACTCCAGGGCTGGTGCTCTATTCACTGCACCACCCAGCTGCCCTGATTTCTTATAATTTCAACCTTCCTTATGTATGAGTTTGTATGTGGCAGCTGTAGTTGAATCACATTGGTAGTATTAATTTTCATTTTCCTTCACTTTGTGAGTTATTTTGATGATAGATTCCTATTTCAGAAATATGACACAGAAGACACAGCAGATAATCCATATTACAGTATGAGGTACTCCCTCTACCTGGTATAGATTACAGTTTATCTGTGGCTTAGGATATAAATCTTAGGGGTATTCCTGAGGGACATAGAGGTATAAAAAGCTACAAATGGTCGCACGAGTTGGTAAGTATCAACGGTATGATTTGAACACAGATCTTCCTAACTTCAAGCCTATCACACAATATACTACCCCGTGGTACCTGTTGAAAACATTTTTGTCATACTAATATATTGCTGGCCTTAATGTGAGTTAGCATTTATAGAGCATTTTACATGTTATTTCATTTGATTCTCACAAGCTGATGCTTCCTATCCGCTTTCAGTATCTCATACACATTGAATTATTTTCTAGTAAGTGGTGATGGCTTTGTATTGAGTTATTCACAGTCTCTCACTTTCTCCCATACAACAAATGGCAGTTATTTATAAAAAGGGCTGATTTGTTGTACTTTGGGCATATGGAATATGGTTTTTAGCACACAGCTAATTGTTTACTCTGGCTAACAAATCATCGATCTTGATCTCATTAACACCAGATGTATAACATGTGCAATAATCTTTTAAAGTTTTATTTACTTTACAATTGTTTTCTGCTGATTTTCACTGTATCCAAGAGAATATAAAGCTCATTGTCATAGTAATATTAATGTGGTGTATAACTGTACGTGTACATTTTTGTGTTGTGACCAAAAACTCACTTCAGAAATGCTTTCATACCTACAATTTCATTTGTACAAAAAATTTCCATTTATGTAAATAGTGTCTAAAAGTTATTAAAAGGCTCAAGTACTGAAATATCACAAAGGTCAGTAGGCCTGCACAACTCATATTTGTTTAATTGATTTTTTTCACCAGTGGCATTGCTCCACGTAATTAGACTATAAGAACAAAGCATTTGCCTGTAGAGATGTCACTGTTAATCCATCTAATCCTCCTCTTCCAAATAGAAGTTGTGAGAAGTAAACACTTGTAGTAATATGGCCCTTGTGTGGCCACATTTTGAGTGGGTTGTATTTTGTTTGGTCACATTTTGAATGGGATAGCCTTGAAATTGAGTCATATTTTACAACATTTTTTTTTATTGAAATCACAAATTGGAAACACATTTAACATATTCTTCATTAAATGATAAGAACAGAAAAAAATCTATTAAAATGTCTGGACCAAAGGGAATTATAATATATTGCAATTCAAAATGTATTCTTTCAAAGCTTAATGCTTAATGTTAAATAAGTTATGACCACATATTTGTTCATTGCAAAAATTATTTAATGGTTTAATGAAAAGAAAAATGGCCATATGATGAATATCCCTAATTCCTTCAGACTTATGTCCACCTAAATACCTCCTTGGATGATGCTAAATTATTCAATGCCAGCCACTCATTAATGAATGCCAACTCCTACATAAGGGTATGTGGGAAAATGATACTTTATTCAGTTTTCAATAAGTGAGTTACTACATATGACAGAGTTGTTTTTATACTAATACCTGGTAGAAAAACAATATCTTATAAAGTCAAAGATATTATGATTTCAAGTCATTTAATAACATGAACCCTTATTGAAATATATTCAACTCTAGATACCTATTTCGAAAAATAATACATAATGCAAGTAACATTTCAACATGAAATCACAAAATTCATTATTTGTGGCAACATCTACTCTTTTAATACATTTTGGAGATTACTATAGCTTCCTCAGCAACTAGACATATGCAACAACGAGCTGTTTATTTCATTTTGATGAAATTCATTTAACTAAAATGAATTATTTATTAATTTATTTAAGGGCCTTCTGTCTTCTAAGAACTCTTTTCAGTTATAGGATAGATGCAAAGTCCCTGAAATAAATGGTATACATGCAAAAATTTTTATATTGCAGAACTGCAAACCATTTTGTGATAGTAGCTCTGAATCCCGCTAGTCAAAAGTCGACTTTTCTGAGTGCATGTTAAGTTGTGTAACATTTTTGCTAAACTACATGAATTAAGGTGGTCCATGAATTTCAAAAGTTTAACTATGAATCTATATAAATCACTGTTATAGCCATGTGGGAATCATCGGGATTTTTTCATGAAAATTTAAATATGTTGATTTCATTAATGTATTTACATATATATATATTTGTGTTGATGCCTATATTTACCTTATTTTTAGAGCCATTTCCCTACTTTTTCATGAAGTTTGGTTATTGTATTAAGAATTTTTTTTTCTTGATAGTAAGACACAGAAGTGTAATGGGCAGGAGAATTCCCAAGGGAAAGAAAAAAAATGCCAATTCAGTGGTTATCTTTCTTGAGTACTAAATTTTAATTTAAAACATGTGGTTTTCCTTTGGTCTCAGCTTTGTTGAGGGGGGCACGTATGGCGGGGGGGGGGGGGGAATCTGTTTGATGTGATCGGAAAAAAAGAAGCATAAATAAAAAGTTCCCTTGTCCATTGCTAGGTCACATTGCCATTAACTTTCAGATAGGCATTAACTTTTCGGGTAGAGCACACAATTGCATTCTGAGTAGCCATAAAGAAATTTTCATTAACTTTGGATAGAGGCATATGTGAATGTCTCAAATAAGAGTTTGTCTCCTTTACTTTTTTTGGGGGGGGAGAGGGAATGAGGGGGGAAGGGTGCAACACACTCAATTAATTTGCAAATTTTAAATATGCCTGTCCTTAACCCCAGGTGAAAACAATTATCAAGGAATTAAGTTTCAAGGGCCATGCTATTACTCTTCATTAAGGTAAATGCTATATTAATTTCATCTGTCACTTTACAAAGAAAAATTAAGTACAGTGCAGAGGAATAATAGTTAAATTTAAAAAGGAATAAATGAATCCAGTTCACTTCCTTGGTTCAAGGAAGAGAGCCATGATCTACCACTGCCTGACTCTTTTTCTTCTTCACTCTGTTTTCCCCTGACCTTATGATAATGGTCACAGCATTATAGATTTAGGACTGGAAGGGAACTCAGAAATCTAGTACAATACCATCACTTTATAGATTAGGAAACCAAGAGTCAAAGGATAAGAATTGACTTGGTCAAGGTCACATAGTTTGCAGTAGTCGAATTGGAACTCAAGTCCTCTTGATGAGGGCACAGTCTCTGGGAACCCCCTTGAATCTGGAGTACAGTCTCTGGGATCCCCCCCCCCCCCAACTCTCCTTGAGTCTTCCAACAGGATCTGGCATTCCCCTAAGGCCATGGGCCTTGCATTATCATTGGGCCCAACTCTGCCTAGCCTAGCCCTCTATTGTCCAGCTGTTTCCCACCCTTAATCCTGATCAAAATATCTATACCCTAGCTCTGTTACCCTAGCCCTCTGTGGTCTGTCATCTCCATGTAGCCTTCAGCTATTTCCCACCCTGGAGCCTGACCTCATTCCAGTCCCATTAAGCTCCTCCTTAGACTCTGGCTCAAGTCCCTCCCTAAGCCCCTCCTCCCATCACCCTAGGACCACCCTAGATCCCTCCCACAGTCTTTGTGTATATAAGATCCATCTTGCCTCCATGAAGGCTCTCAGATACAATCTAGCTCAGTAGATTGAATCTGGCTCGCTTGTGAAAACAGACGTCACGAAGGGTGGGATTTCTTAAGACAACCCATTATGGCAAACCCTTAATAAACTTTGTCTTTTCCCTTGGCTGAGAAGACTTGAGTCAAATTCTTTCAGCAGGACCCGGCCTGTCGGTACTTTGGGGTGTCATGCACCCCTCAAACCCAAACCTCTTCACTCTGACCTCAAATCCAGAGCTATTTTCTTTGTACCATGCTGCTGTATTCTTCAAAGGCATTTTGTTTATTGTTGGTTTTCCTTGAGAATTCTTTGGCAACTTGAAAAGTTTTATTTTCTATTAGGGTCTCAGTGACTCAGTGACAAGATGACTGCCACACCAACATCCATAAACTATATTTTTTGGAAATTTTTGTAGTGGTTGTTCAGTCGTTTCTGACTCTTTGAGACCCCGTTTGGGGTTTTCTTGGCAAAGATACTGGAGTGATTTGCCATTTCCTTCTCCAGCCCATTTTGCAGATGAAGAAACTGAGGCAAAGTTAAGTGACTCGCCCAGGGTTACATAGCTAGTAAGTGTCTGAGGTTGGATTTGAATTTATTCAAATAAGTTTTCCTGATTCTAAGGCCAGTGCTCTATCCACTGTGCCACCTAGTTGCTCATTTTGTAGAATTTAAGTCCTGACAATGAACTACAACTTTCCAAAAGAAATGCCTTCTTTTCCATGATTTTCACTCTCGTATTCTTTGGATTCTGAAGACTGGAGTCTAATCTTTCAAGAGAATAATTTATGTTAGCTATGCCCTTCAGCCAGGCTGAAACAACTTTATGCTTGAAAACAACGACCTTGTTTCAACATAACACACTGCTCCTGTCTTAAAATAAATTACTTTAAAGCTTACAAAAAAAAGAGACATTTTCCTCATAATACTCCTGTGGTGTAGGTAATGAAGTAGTGTCATCCCTATTTTGCAGAGAAGATGCCTGAGGCTCAGGGGACGAATGGGCAGCTAAGTGGTGCAGTGGGTAGGGGTCCTGGAGTCAGGAAGACTCATCTTCCTAAGTTCAAATCTGGCCTCACACACTTGCTAGCTGTGTGACCCTGGACAAGTTATTTAACCCTGTTTGCCTCAGTTTCCTCATTTGTGAAGTGGAGAAGGAAATGGCAAACTACTACTCCAGGATCTTTACCGAGAAAACCTTAAATGGGGTCACGAAGAGTCGGACACCACAGGACGACAGGGGTGGAAAAAAATCAGCCAAGGGTTAAGGGACTTGCCCAAAGGCAGAAAACTAGGAAATGCTAGTGCCAGGGCCCCGCATAACAGTTGATATCTAAGAGTATTTTCTGGTTTACAAATCATTAAATATATTATTTCATTCAATCTTCTCATCCAATCCTGTGAGATAGGTAACATTATTACCACCATTTACAGGTGAAGCTGATGAGGCTGAGAGAGATTTTAACCTTTTCTGAAAGACACAGCGGGAAGTTATGGAGCCAGCCTTTAACCCAGGTCTTCTGACTTCGAATCTAGGAGTCCTTGTAAAGTATTATAGCAGACCCTCAAAGCACTGGATCAGGGGACCATAGATGTAGAAATATAAAAGACCTTAGACTAGAGGTCATCTGATCCGTCCCCTTATTTTACAGATGAGGAAGTAGACTTAGTGAGTTTAAGCAACTTACTCGAGTCCCCACAGGCAGAAAGTGATGGAGTCAGGTTTCTCACCCAGAATTCCTCTGACTTCAAATCTGGTATACGTTCCAGACATCTGCTTCACAATAGACTGACTCGTCCTGATTTGTCACGTTGGGCAAGTCACTTCCCTCATCTAAGCTTCAGTTTTCCCATCCATAAAATGAGGAGGTTCTACCATACATACTGATTGATTTCTGAGTTGAAAATGAACAAGGAAATGGTAAACTCAAGGTCATAAAAGGTCTTCTGCTTCTTTTGTCTCCCCTACTGAGCTGTGAATAAGTTTAGAATTTATCTAATGCCCCTGACTCACTGACCAGCTATGGGTATCTTCAATTTTAGGATATTTTTATGTTTTGCCTTGCATTGTGTACAGTCTGGATCAGTGGGGTGACCTAATCTAGAATGGAAACAGCATCGATGCCTAGCCTTTCTCTCTATCAGGACATTTTAGCTTTCTTCCTGGCCAATCTGTTTTAGGTGATATTCAAGGATTTCATTTTTTACATGACAAGGCCACACCAGATTTTGCTCGGTGGAATAGAAACCGTGTCTAAAACCCATTATGATGGTGACAGTGATTCATGTGGCTCACACCCTGTAAAACTTTTGTTAATATAGATGTTCTCTACATACAATTATTTTTTCTGTCAATAGGAAATAAGTTCAAATATGTATCCTACTCTAGGTTTAGCTTTATCACATCCCATTTGTTGCCTATGCTTTAAGTCTTACTGTGAGAAATAAAGCAGGACACGCTATAGTTGCTATCTCTCCAATTCTGTTTTCCTCTTGGTAGGTTCATTATGCCTGTATCAATAGCATCTTAGGCAAGACTATACTCTTGATTTTTTCATTCTAGCAAAAAATGCAGAACTTAGCACATGAAAAAAGTGTATGTATGGTCCCTCTCACAACTCAATCTAATTGATTTGGTAGGGCCATCAATGAGGTAGGCAACACATTTACATTTTCCAGATATTTCTGTCAAGCAGCCAGCAGAAGGTAAATTGTTTTCTCCTGAGACGATGGTTTCTGGAACCTCCTCCTTTTCCTTTCTATCTTCCTTTTCCTCCCCCTTCTTAGTATGATCACTGCATGAAGAAGCACAGATGCCCTCTGCCAAAACGTGATACTTAACCTGACCATCAAACAGGCCTCACAAAGAAAGGCCTTTCAGGTCTCCCAGTGAAACAACCACTGCATTTTATTATGGCGTGAAATTAGAAGTGAAAGGCTCCGTGGTGCTCGCTATTTAGTAATGCGGAATATGTCGTTTCTGATGGGGATGGTGGTATTGGGAGGGAAGTGGGAAGCTGGAGAAGAGAAACAAAGTCGCACTCCAGACAAAGAAGGCTTTTTTCCCCCATCTCTGATTGTTAGGTGGTCCATAAAACTCCAGCACTATAGTGGACGCAAGGCAAAAGAGCATTTTGTTGTCACTGCTTCATTCAGACTTAGATGTGTGAGTTTGCAGAAGGATGGGTAGGGAGACTCATCTGTTATCTAGAGAGTTTACTGGTTTTGCTCTTTTATAAACTGGCTGCTGAGAGCAACAGAAAACTTGAGATTAGAGGCAATTTTATTGAACTGAGGAGCACTCCGAATATTTATTTTAAAAATGTAGCAAAAGATAAAACAGTTTAGTAAGAGAATAAATGGAAAGTGTCTTTTTTTTGCTATTTAAAAAATATAACTTTTCCTGTGACATTTTTACGATACTGTTAAAAGGCATCCAAATGTATAAAGAGTTAATTGATAACATCTCTCTAATATTATATATATACGTATATACATATATAGATAGATATAAATACTTGATATTTTCTTCTATACGAGCAAATAGAAGAAAAAAATCTTAAAGTAGAAAAATAAATAAAATGCTATCTAGAATTAATATATTTTTTTAAAAAATCAACCAAAATAGGCATGTTATGAATCACATTTTGAGGGGAGTAACTATTCTGAAGTTCCTTAGCAATGACTTGGTTGGATGGTCCTGATGTATCATTTTTGGCGGGTCAGCAGGGAAGCATAAATTTGCAGCAACTATTCCCTGAGGCAAACTGGCTGTGTTGGAAGAAGGTTCTTTATAATTTGATTAGAAGGCAGAATAAGGGGAACATTTGAGCTTCCCTGACTTTAGTGGTGAGACCATTTTGGCTGTTATGCTATTAAATGTGGAGACATTTAATTGGATAAGGATATCTACTCTGTTTGTGTTGTCGTAGACCTTGTCTATAATTTCCCTTCTAGAATTTGGGTAATTTTGTTTTGGTTTCTTAATTTGGGGCACAAAACATTATACTTACTTCCATGCATATATACACATGTGTACATATGTATACACACATACACACACATATATGCATGTATTTAAACCCACCAAAAGAAATGAAATCTGACCTCTTATGTGGCATGTCATTGTGGTAAATACTTATTACAATTATAGCAGTTACCATAATGGCATGTAATGATAATTCACACTTGCATGAAATTTCAGCCAGAGAAAACAACTCTTTACAAACTTCTTTGGTCAGGAAGTTAAATGATAGGCCTTATTATTTGTACTTTACATTTGGACAAACTGAAATTAAGTGATTTTTTTAAGTAAGATTCTTTAACAACCCACCTTGTTCATTTTCAACCCAGAAATCAATCAGTAGGCATTTATTAAGTGCCTACTATGTGCCAGTTACTGTCCTTGGCATTGAGGAACATGACAAAAACTAAACCATATTATACTTCTGTATTAACTTTCATATATTATTAGGATGTCATGCTGTTAATTCTTCAAAGGCTGAAGAAGGAATGGCTTCAGTTTTTCAATAGTGTGATGTTCTCTGTGAAATCAGTGACTAGTATTTTAGTTGTAAATTGATATATTTTCTAGGTAAACCTAAGAGAACATTGGGCTAGGTAGTTGTGAAGTGAATTGTTAAGTTTAGTAATTTTTTTCAGCTGTGTCTAACTCTTGGTGACTCTGGGACTTTTGTGGCTAAGATACTAGGATGGTTTGCCATTTTCTTTTCCAATTCATTTTGCAAATGAGGAAACTGAGGCAAATAGGGTTAGGTTACTTGTCCAGGGTCACACAGCTAGTAAGTTTCTGAGGCCAGATTTGAATGCGGGAATGAGTCTTCCTGACTCTAGACCTGGCACCGTATACGCTGTGCCACCTAGTTGTCCAGTTCATGAAACTTACATCTTGGTTTTTCAGACTGAATGTGAGCAATTACCAATATCAAAGAATGAAAAGAGTGTTAGAGTAGGGAGGTACTTCAGAGATCCCAAGTCCTACTGCACTGAGGAAGCTGATAAGGAAGGTGAGACCCAGAGAAGTGAGGTGGCTTGTATATGACACTGCAGCTCATTAGGGAAAGTCAGTAGCATAACCCAGTATTCTTTCCCCTCTCTCTGTTGCCTCTCTCTATTATGACTCTGCATTATGACTGGGTAGAACTTCAGGGGGTTGGAAGCAATGTTCCCTTAGACTTGAAAAATAGGAACAACTCATAGTTTCAGAAGTCTACTTACCTGGATCTCAACATTTAGAGATTGTGGAATCATTGGAACATTGGATCAGAATTGTGCAAAGTAAATTTGTGCAAATGGCCAGGATCTAGGGTAGTGTCCAAGGAAGGAAGTAGGTTTTAATAGGCATGAGCCTGTTTATCAATTCTGGAATGGCTTAAGTTCTGGTGTACGGTTGTGATGGAATACTACTGTGCTATGAGAAATGATGAGCTCAGTGGTCTTAGAAGGGCATGGAAATACTTGCACGACATGATTAAGAGTGAAGTGAGCAGAATCAAGAGAACATTGTATACAGTAACAGCAATACTGTTTTAAGAACGATTTTGAGAAACTAAGTCATTTTGACTGTTATAAATACACAAATTAAGAATAAAGTCCATATGAAGAGAGATGCTTCTGCATCCAGAGAAAGAACTGATAAATAGAAGTGTGTATAGAATTTATATACATATATATAGATGTGTGTGTGTGTGCGTGTGTGTAAAGACATACATACACCCATTTGTGTCTAATGGTAGCTATCTTTAGGGCAGGGCTAGGGGGGAAGAGGGAAGAAAAGAAAAAAAAATTTACATGGTAGCTTTGTTGTATATTTGGAGATAATAGCAAGTTGTACACGGTAGATTTGCAGTTTTATATGTAACCATTTTTTTGTTTAAAATTGTACTGTGTTATGGAAATGCTTGCTTTATTCCATAAATCAAAACTAAAATAAAATTTCTAGAAATAGGCATAGACATTGAAAAAAATGTCACCGTTCTGGGTCCCCATTTATAGGTTATAGTGAGGCTAAGTTAAATGTTGAAAATTTAAAAGAATAAGAGTTCATTGGACTTGGTAGTGTTTGAAACTTTTCATCTAGTAGAAGTACTCTATGCTGGTGGTCAATGAATATTTGTAGGGTATGTTGGGCATACCTCCTCCCCTCAAGGCAGCCTTTTCTTAATTATTTGTTTGATAGGTATTAATTGATAGGAATTTTTAAAAAGCATAGAAGTTTAGTTTATTCAGTCATTCAACAAGCATTTGTTAAGCCCCTGCTGGGCTAGGGGCTGGGGATAAAAGACAAAAAACACCCAGTCCTTACTCTCAAGTTGCTTATACTCTATAGGGAATTCTCAGAAAGGCTTTTCTGAGGATTTCAACAACCATAATGAAGGGATGCAATGGTTGAGGTTAAGATCCTTATATGGGAACTATGGTAAAGTCTCTTTTCACTTGGAATCAACTGAGGTCCACTTTTCTTTACTAGAGCTCTTATGGGTGCCATTGTATGTGACAACATGGGAACAAATCATGAATAAAAATTGTCAAAGTTGGAGAACTATTGTACTCCATTCATATCCACACTAATGAGCAGTTTCTAGTCTATCTAGGAGTGTTACTAACGACCCCTGTGGAAAATTTTGTACTTTGGGAAGTCCCATCTCCCAACGTCAGGTATTTTTAGTGGATGCCCCCATTCCTGTAATGTTCTTCCTCCGCTTTGCACCCTGGCTTCCTTCAGATTCTAGACAAAATTCCACTTGCTACAGGAGGCCTTACTTAATCCCCATTTATGAAAGTGTTTTCTTTCTGTTGATTATTTCCAATTTAAACTACATTTCATTTGTTTGTGCATAGTTACTTACATATTATCTCCTCCATTATACTGTGAGCTTCTTGACAGCAGACTGTTTTTTATCTTTCTTTGTATCCTCAGTGCTTATAACAGTACTTGGCTCACAGGAGACACTTACTAAATGTTTTACAACTGACTTTGTTTCCTTATAAGAAACAATTTTCTTTAGTTATAGTCTTAGAAGTTGTATAGAATGTCTTGAAGAACTCTGTTTTCTCTGTTGGGGTAGCAAAGAAAATCAGGGTGTTTTCCAAATATGTGACCATAAATTAATTGAGTAGGGTAAGCAACGGTTCATACTTGTCAGATGTTGAAATTACCCTAAGTTAAAATAGAAGATATAGAGTGGCATTCAACATCACTAGGCTAGGTTTGGAATGTGGTTTTCTAATTCATTTGCCAATTGAATTCAGGCTCCTGATGAATGAGTTTTGTAAAGAGGTAGAAGCATCTTAAAATATGCTTAAAATATAATCATGAGTGCTGTCTGTTTCATCACACCCTACCTTGTACATATTTGTTTTTGTACCTGCTATATTCTCCACTTGCAGAATGGCGTTCATAGAGGGACAGAATGTGGTGGTTGTTGCTTAATAGCTATCTTCCGTATGTATGTTGTTCTTTGCACACGTTGAAGATGACACAAAGTTATTAAGCATTTACAATCTGCCAGGCTCTTTGCTAAGCACTGGGGATACAAACAAAGCAAAAAGAAAGGCAATCCCTACCTTCAAGAAACTTCCATTCTAATAAAAAGGAAAAAGGCAAGGCACAAAATGAAGCTGAAAGTTGGAGGAGAAAGTACCCTCATGTGGGCATAATGACCATTATATGGAATAAAGTGGATGGCTGATTCAGGACCTTCATCAAAATAGAGATTCTTGGAGGAACTCAACAATAGGAGAAGGGGGCAGGGTAGAGTACTGGATTTGGTGTCAGGGACACTTTACAGTTACCAATCCTGTGACCCTGGGCTAGCCTTTTAACTTCTTTCAATTCAATTTCCTTATCTGTGAATGGGGATAATGGTACCTATCCCATAGGATTGTTGTGAGGATTAAATAAAACACTATATGTAAGATGCTTTGTAAATCTTCAGGTACTATATACAGGTTAGCTACAGTTCTTATTATTCTTTGTATATGGTGCATCACCTCTCGATTCTTGTCTTAATACTTATTAAGCCCAGTGAGTGCTTATTCAATAATTATCTAATAGAATTTTCTTTATCGGTAACCTGATTCAGGACATGATAATCAATAGAGGAGTATAATGTTCCATCCTTTTCATCACGAAGAAATAGGATCCTGTAGCTGATAAAGTGTCAGGGTAGATGAATTTCTCCCTTAAGTTCTTTTGGTGGTGCTCCCATGGCATCTTTTAAATGTACTTCAATAATGTGCATATTTCTTCATATTTGACTCGGGAGTTTGACAGGGGCAGTCAAAGGCCATTGCATCTACAACATCTATTGTCGATCCAAACTTTCCTAGTATTGTTACTTATGATCTAGTTAGAAGCAGCACAAAATAACATTCTTCTACATTTGGAGTTCTGCCAGAATTATGATATTCAACAGTGTTGAATATTAGGAGTGAGAGAACTAAAAATCAAATTGTGATGTGAAATATTCTAACCCTTCATGTTGGGTTTGAGCTTTGGGCCCCTGCCTAGTTGAGTTCTATTCTGAACAGGGTTTCCCAACCAGAACTAATATATATTCTCCACATCAATGTTTTCCTTTCAGTTTTCTGAAATTTAGGAATGTTACTTCTAAATTACTAATTTTAAGCAGACCTACCACATAATCACCAATTGAATAGGATTGGTCAGGGATTCACTAATGTTTTGGAAGGCTCCCTTATGTTGACAAAGCTGAGGGTGATTTGATTTGGCAAGGAGGAAACAGGAAACATGAAAACTCTCCTTACATTTTGTTGTTCTGTCCTTTCAAGAGAAAGCAGCGCTACTGGTGAAGTTTGACATGCCAGACAACCAAACCACACAGATAGATATTAAGCTGTCAGTGTTAAAAGTTCCTTCAATCTAAAAAGGATTAGTGTTGAAAGTGTTGCTGATCTATCTTACTGCAGATCCCTGCTGCCTTCTGGTTTGCACTTGTGAGATACTATGGTGATTTATCTCTTAGGCAAGAAAGATGTATATGTCTTGGAACTAGAAAATTGATAGTATGTGTTTGTATGTCCTCTAAGAGCTGGCTGCCACAGACATCCTATCATCAAATGTCATCCCAGAAACCAAGTTTTCAATAAGGAAAAGCAAAACGTAGAAACAACACTCATTTTATAATTAGAACGAAAGCCAATAGTCAACAAATAATTCATTTCAACAAGCATTTATTGAATTTTACCCGTGTAAGGACCTTAGGATGCAAAGATGAAAAAAAATGACACACTTTCCATGAGGAACAAGGCTCGATTCTTTGAATGTGTTTCTTCTGCCCTATTTAAGTAAGATATTATTCAGAAGGAAAACAAGAAGGAAATAAGAAAGAGGTGCTTGGAGACCAGGCCAGGGGTAAGATTTCTATTGCTCCTGTCAATAATTAAAACAGCTTCTGGCTACACTTTCTTTTCTTCACAGGAAAATGTTCATTTTAATTTTCATATATATAAATTTGTAAAAAAAAAACCCACATAGATACACATCTGTATAAATAGATGTACATATATTTATAGGCATGTAGGGTGTTTGTTGCCCACATGAAAACAAAGATCATATTTTGAATTGCTTAATTATTTGAACAAAGCACTAAGCGTTAGAATTCCCAGAATTTTTTTAATTGCTGCCAAATCTAAAAAAAAATATTCATTAGCATCTCAAATTTTGTCTATTGTCAGAAGATTAAATATTGGCCTTCTATCTAGGTATGAGCAGTTAAGATCCATGTAAGAAGGATTGTATCTATTAATTACATTTTAATATAAATACAAATTTAGACCTGGTTAATTAAATTTTGTTATTCCTGAAGTAAAGCATTTTTCTTCTCAGTGTATCTCTTTACAACTACTGATAACAGTTGCAATGGATATCAACAAATTAGCCCTTCCTCTCCCAACTACTTTCATCCTGCCCTCCCCCATTATTATATATACACCTCTTCATCTGTTATCTATGCTTAGTCATCTTTCAAGGCCAAGTTCAAATACTCCTTCCTTTATTCAACTCTGATTCAATCAAGTTCTTATCTCATATCACTTTGATTGATCTTATGCACTTATCACATATATTTGCAGTATATTTTTACCTGTCTTATCACTCTATGAGATTTTAAACTCCTTCAGGATTAAGACTATGTCTTATTTCTTTTTATGTTCTATGGAGTTGAATGAAATAGCAGTCAAAAACTAGATCACTCTACTTAAACTTTAAATCTGTGACCTCATTGGTTTGGATTTCTTTTATGAAATATTTGGAAGGCATCTCACAATGTGCAAAGTACTATGTTAGGCACTATGAATAGAAAGATGAATAAGAGAATTTCTGCCTTCAAAGAATTCACAATCTAGTGGGATATAAAATGCAGGATTGCTAATAATCATAATGCAAACTAGAATATAAATAATGAATAGTAGAGGTACAAAGAAAATGGTATGATTCTGAAATTTGTGGAGAGGTTACTTCCAGCAACAAAGTATATCAAGCAAGGCTTCATGGAAGAA
The DNA here is from genome assembly GCF_011100635.1 of Trichosurus vulpecula. Taxonomy (NCBI): domain Eukaryota; kingdom Metazoa; phylum Chordata; class Mammalia; order Diprotodontia; family Phalangeridae; genus Trichosurus; species Trichosurus vulpecula. The sequence continues at coordinate 410,370,630 of NC_050574.1, read as the reverse complement.
ATAATACCCAACCTAAGAACTATGGAGTCTGAATGCAGATTGAGGCAAACTATTTGCTCTCCCTTTTTTTTTGGCTTTGTTTCTTCTTTCTCATGATTCATTCCATTGGTCATAATTCTTCTTTACAACTTGACTATTGTGGAAATAAGTTTAATGTGAAGATATATGTAGAACATATACAGGATTCCATGCCATCTTGGGGAGGAGGGGAGAGGAGAAGGAGGGAAAGAAAATCTGGAACTCAAAAACATGGGGAACTGAGTGTTGTAAACTAAAAATAAAAAAAAATCTTAATTAAAAAAAAAGAAATAATACCTAAACTATTCTTGAAGAACAGTTTCTTTTCCCTCTCTCCTACTTTCCCTGACTTCCTCCCTGTCCTCCTTCTCCTCTCTTCCTCCTCCTCTTCCTCCTCTTTCTTCTCCTCCTCTTCTTCCTCTTTCCCCTTCTCCTCCTCTTTCTCTTCCCCTCCTCCCATAAGATATCATAAATGTTTGGTGCTTTAAAGCTTCTTGTTAAATAAACCAAAGAACATATGATTTGTATGTGAAATTTGGACCCTTGTCCAAAGATTGAAACTATTCAGTCAGTAATTAGTCTCAATGAAATTACATAATTCTTAAATTAGCATGCAACTATTTTCATACTTTAGAAGCAACCACATAAATGCCATTTGAAACTTCATGACTGTGCTAAAGAATTAAAATAAAACAAAATGAATTTTAAATATTCAGAAGCTGAAGATCTTTGTCTTAACTAAAACATCATTTTATTAAGTCTATATCCTTTACCCTTAAGATGGGGGTGGTGCTAGTTTAGTCTCTGAGAAGAGCAACCAAAGTTTCAATTATATGGCAAAATTAATTAGATTCTGTGTCTTAATCATTAGATTTATTTCTACACATGTTTTTATTAAAACTTAAAGGAACTCAAAGTCTGGAGTCTCCTTTAGCATGAAAAATAGTTCAAATAAAAGGTACGTTAAAGTCCTTGATAAACGCTATGGTGAGGAGACAAGTACTTGTTATCCTTAGAACATTCAAGAGAAAGTTGGTTTTTGATATGAAATGTCTTCAGCATTGCATTATTGTACTAGGTTGGCATGCTAATCCTTTGTGGTTTTGGCCCGGATGATTGTTCAACTGTGCTTCCACTGGCTGGCAGCCAAAAAAATTCATTATTTTGGCAAGACATGGTATACTTTTAGACATGGGGGATTGTAACAATTTCTATACCAATTTAGAACTGGAGGCAGTCCATGAATTATTTTAAAGATACAAGAGTGCACATATTTTAAGGAACTGATTGACAAAAAAAATTCCTGCTTCCACATAAAAAACAGATCTCTGGTTTCTAAGACAAATTCTCTGTTATTAATGGCCTAGACAAGGGGAAAATAAAAACCCTCGAACTGCATACACACACATACTCAATTCTTCTGAAACTACAATTGATGGCATTATTATATATTAGGGTTAAGTACCTCTATGAAATAAAACAATGCTTTTATAGTACCAAAATGCATGCCTCATGTCTAGGAAATATCTTAATAGAGAGAATATGTAAGTTATCATTTTCATTGCTTTTGTTTATTAGACAGAAAAGATTATTAAGAAAGCCTGTATGTTATGATTAGTTTTCTGCCTTTGCCTATAATCTTTAATTTGGATCCTCTCCTGTGATCCTGAAAAAAATCTAATGTATACCAACCTAAACCCAGTACAAGTATGTTCTCATAGCTTTAGACAGAGAAGTTGAGGGGACCTTAAAGATGATCAGATCCAATACTCTCATTTTATAGATAAGGAAACTGATCAGAGAGATTAGGTGATTTGCCTAAGATTACACAGGCAATAATTGGCAGAAACAGGATTTGAACCCAGGTTGTCAGACTCCTAACCCTTTGCCCTTTCCACTGTAGAATGGTTGCCTCTCAGCTATTCTACATAATTTTTTTTATTAAATTAAGATTTTTTTTTGTTTACAACACTCAGTTCCACATGATTTTTAGTTCCAGATTTTCTTCCTCCCCCTCCCCACCCCCAGATGGCATGGAATCCAATATATTTTCTACATATAACTTCACATTAAACTTATTTACACAATAGTCAAATTGTAAATAAGAATTATGACCAATGGAATCAATCATAAAGAAGAAACACCCCCCCAAACAAAACAAAAACAAAAGAGAAAAAACAAACAAAAAACAAAAAGAGCAAATATTTTGCCTCTATCTGCATTCAGACTCCATAGTTTTTTCTCTGGATGTAGATAGCTCTCTCCATCAGCAGTGAAGAAAACAATGGAATTTTTTTCTCACTGATGTAATATTCTAGCTAGAATGTACACCTGTAGGAATAGAAGATTAGAATTTGGAATATAGTTTTAAAGATCTGGCAGCAATTATACTCCTTAGATAGAAATATAGAATTATTTTCAACAAGGGATGTTCTGAAAATTAGAAAACTTTGAGGGATATCGTCTCTCTAGCTTGATAGATTCCAGAAGAATATTAGCAGTCTTGAAAAATTAGCCAAATTTAATAAAGTGAAAATTAATAGAATTAAATAGAAAATGCTTATATTTGGGCTAAAAATTTAATTTCATACCTACAACATGGGGGTAGGGGTAGGGGTGGGGGTAGATCCCCAAACATTAATTCCTCTAAAGAAGAGATGAAAGTTTTAGTTGATTGCAAGCTAAATATGAATTAACACTGTGACCTGAGAGTCTGAAAAAACTGAAACAATGTCAGTCTATATTAGTTAAAACAATTTTTGGTTGATTATATATGCACTTATTTAACCTGGACTCAGAAAGACCTTAATTTAAATCCATTCTCAGACACTTACTAGCTGTGACCTTTTGCAAGTCTCTGCCTCAGTTTCTTCATCTGTTAAGTTGGGATATTAATAGCCCCTTCATCCCAGGGTTATTGTGAGGATAAAATTAACTGGTATTTATAAAGTACTTTGCAAAATTATATAGTACAATATAAATTATTAAATTATATAATAAACATATTGAATAAATATATAAATTAAATTATTTAATAAATATAAATTATATAAATTCAATAATAATAATAATACTGCTATTTTTATTATTGTCTCTCACATTAGAGCCTCTTAAACATAGGGATTTTTTCATCAATTATATTTATACCCAGTGCCTAACAGTGCCTGGCATATATTAGATGTTTCATAAACACTTATTGATTGACTAATGCTATCATCCCTTCAGTCTTTTATACCTTATCATACTTCCCTTTTCATAGTCCTAGAAAAAGCTTTATATAGACTTGCTGCCTCTACTTTCTCATCTTCCACTGACATTATAATCTGGCTTCTTACCCTATCCCTTGCCAGCAATTGCTTTCACCAACTTCTTTTCATGGTTCTCATCCTGCTGGACCTCTCTGTCACACTTGGCACTGTTGAGTATTTTCCCTTTTGAATAATCTTTCCTCTCTGGGTTTCTGCGAAACTGTTCTATTGAGACTTTCTTTCTACATGTCAGTCAATATTCTCTGATCTCTTTTTTAGAATCATCTTCTCTGTTCTACGTCCTATTCCTGGATGTACCTCAGTGCTCAGCCTTAGACCCTCTCCTCCTCTCTCTCTGTATTTTCTCACAGGGAATTCATAATTTCCGTTGTATTCAGCTACAATGTTCATGCAGATGATTCTCAGATATACATAATCCAACCCTTCTCTGTTTTCAGAGCTCCAGTCCTACATCTCTAGTTGACTGCCAGACATTTCCACTTGGGCATTCCATAATTATAGCAAATTCAGTGTGTCCAAAATGAAACTCATTATCCTTCCCCTTACACTCCACCTCCTATATTCCCTATTTCTGTAGAGAGCATTATTATTCCTCTAATCACGTAGCTTCACAATCTCGGAATCATCCTCAACTCTTTTCTCTTACCTTTTGTCTCTAGTTTCTTGATACATTTTTATCAATGCCATCTCTTCAGCCTCTGTCACATTTTAGTGAAGTTAACAAGTATTTAAAACGTGCCTACTATTTACTAGGTACTACAATAAGTACTGGGGGCATAAAGACATGCAAAAACAGTCCTTAATCTCTAGGAGCTCACTGTCTTATTGAAGATTGGGAAAGGTTTCTTGCAGGGAATAAAATTTTAGCTGAGACTTGAAGAAGTCAGAAGATGACTTCCTTCCTTCTTCCTTCCTTCCTTCTTTCCTTCCTTCCTTCCTTCCTTCCTTCCTTCCTTCCTTCCTTCCTTCCATCCTTCCTTCCTTCCTTCCTTCCTTCCTTCCTTCCTTCCTTCCTTTCCTCCTGCTCTTCTTCTTCTTCTTCTTCTTCTTCTTCTTCTTCTTCTTCTTCTTCTTCTTCTTCTTCTTCTCTCTCTCTCTCTCTCTCTCTCTCTCTCTCTCTCCCTCCCTCCCTCCCTCCCTCCCTCCATCTCTCCCTCTCTCCCTCAGCTAACAGTGTTTTCTATTTTATTAGTATTTTTTTTAAATCTCTTGATACTTATTAATTCAATTGGGTTAATTTTTATTTCAATTTTGTTAATCTCTTTTTTAATTTTCAGAAAATCAGTGTTCTTGTTTAGTATGTATTGTTGATTTGATGCTTTCCAAGTCTTTTTTAACAGCTTTTTCAATTTGTAGATTTGTTTTTCCTTTTCTCTTTTGTTGATGGAATTAGAGATATAAATTTCTCCTAAGGTCTGTTTTAGTTATTTCCCAAAAGTTTCTGTTTGTATTACTTCTTTGATATATTCTTTGAACTGCCAATTCTTTAAGATTAAGTTATTTCATTTCCATTTAATTTGAATCCTTTCTATAAAGGTCTTTGATTGATTATAGTTTCTATTAGTTGTCATTAAAAGATAGGTTTAATACTTCTACTTCTCTATATTTGCATATGTGATTTTTGAGCTCTAGCCCAAATACCTAGGATATTTGTGGGAAAGCTGGGCCCTTCTATGAACTTAAATTCTGTCATCTAATCTGAAAGTAAGACTTGATCATCTTTAATGTCTCTTCCAACTGTGGCATTAGGTGATACTGTAAATGAGTAAAATGTGTGTGTGTGTGTGTGTGTGTATGTGTGTGTGTGTCTGTCTGTCTGTCTGTCTGTGGGGAGGGGGGGTTGGGGTATTGAGAGTATAGAGAGTAGCCTTACTGGAGGAAATTGTTCATATTAAGGTATAGAAAAAAATAAGTTTTGCCAAGTAAGATATAGCTAGTGGACATAAATCTCAAATGCTACATTGAAGAATTTGGACATTGTTTGATAGAGAATAATTAAAGTCTCTTCAGCAGAATAAAGTGTCTTAGGAAAACTGTTCTGGTGTTAATACATAGAATTGACTGAAGACAGGTATACTGGTTTGTAATTCACAACATTCATTCTTCTCTAACTATAATTTTCTCCCAAGACAAATCTATATAACTCCTTCCTTTCCGTGGACTTATTTGCTTCTTTTTAACTAATAAAGAGTTAAAAACAAATTAATTTTTGGGATATATTTTATTGCATTTTTACAATTTTGGAATGCAACATGCAAAAATATGTCACTGTTGTCTGAAATTATGCCTCAGATGTTTTCAATAATCATAGTACTTACTCCTACACTAAAGATGCTTCTTAAATATGGAGGAGATCCTAGGCTTTTAAAGGCCATACTTGAGAAGAGTAAGCGCTGGTCAAGCCTAATAAACTTACATTTTAAAGCTAGTGTTTTATCAACCTAATTTAGCTGGAAGAGGCTCATCAGCAGAAGATTGACTATCAAGAATATATGTGGATGATGAGAAATCATGAGCTCAATGATTTTAGGAAAACATGGAAAGGCTTGCATGAAATAATGAAGAGTGAAATGAACAGAACCAAGACAACATTGTATACAGTAACAGCAATATTGTTTGAAAAACAACTTTGAGTAAGTTATTTTGTCTACTATAAATACTCAAATCATCTATAAAGGGCATATGAATAAACCACTGACTTTCAGGGAAGGTAAATCAGAGAAATAGCCTGAGATTACTTCATTCTCTGAATCCATTGTTCTTATACCTTTCCAAAGACACTTCTTAGTATTAGACTCACCTTGAATTTTGAAGCTTTCTTTTGCTGCATTTGAAGCAGTGATCAAGGTTAGAATCAGGCTCAGACCAAGTAAAATCCTTAAAAATATCAAATTTGTCTTGTCTTGCCCTTTCTTTAGTCACATGCAATAAAATGTCATGGTAAGAGTAGCTGTTGCCTGTAATGAATTCCAAAGCAGATGACTGTTCATGGCATTCTTTCTCTCACATTCTCTCCTATCACAGAAGAAGGATTTTGAACTGCTCACTCTTGGCAAGCATTTTTAATTATCTTGGAAAATGGGGAATATGCTTTTCCTATATGGGGTGTGAGAGGACTGTCTGTCATTTTTCTCTTCTAAACCTTTGTTTAAAATTATTTTATTGGCCAAAAGAATGACAAAATACCCCAGAAATAGAACTCTTGGCAAACCACTGCTAGGGTTTCTTTCAGCTTGGTACCCCCAGACACACATTCTTGTCAGTTACTTTGTGTAGCAGGCTGTTAAAAGAAAGTATTGGCTGTCATTGATAACATCTTTGCATTACATTTTTCAGCTGTACTGATAAGTTGTTATTAGAAATAAGGAAAGTAGAATATATGCTTAAAATCTCAGATGTAACTGTGATAAATGGATTTGCAAATCTTGGCATATAAATTATTAAAAAACTCATTACTCAAATAGGTGGTAGGAAAATAACATTGATTTTTGTCTTTTCAATGGATCTGGAGGCATAATTTATATACATACATACATACATACATTATTTGTTCTAAAACATGGCTCGATGCTTTTTTGCAAAGAAAAATAGAAGTTGAGTTATAACTTTAAAATGAACTTGGCTAAATGTGACAGACCACAGAGAGGTAGAATTGAATAGGTGTGAATCCCAAGCTGATAGCTATGCTTAGCTATCATTAGCATTTTGAAAACTGGCCAAAGTAGACTAGAAGGTATTTGTTTTGACTTGAGTATCTGAGTATTTTGGAAGCTGGTTAGAAGTAAATTTAGTATTTTGGGGGAGGGTGGGAGTTGAGGTAGAGGTAAGAGAGAAGAAGAGGAGCAGCTAACTGATGATTTCACCACCTCCTATGAGTTTAATATTTCTCATCTATGCATTGAACTTCCTAATCTACATAGCTAGCCTTAGTCTCTTTCTTGAGTTTATAGTCCCACATGTCCTCCTGAATATCCTGTAGGAATCTCGAACTCAGCATGTCTAAAATGGATTTCATCATGTTTCCATCTTCCTAGCTTCCCTATTTCTGTTGGGAACGCTACTATTGTTAGTCATTTAGGTTCACAACCATAGTGTTATTTTGTGCTTCCTACCCTCCCTTCATCTCCCCAGGATCCAGGAAGTTGCCAAAGATTTTCGGTTTTACCTGTGCAACATATCCACATCTCTTGAAATTGTCTTCTTTTCCTTCCTGACACACCCACCACCTTTGTTCTGGTCCTCATCACTATTCTCAGGACCACTGCAATAGCTTATTAACTTGTCTCCCTGCTTCTAGTCTCTCCTAATAACATTCTATCTACCACCTTTCTGCCAAAGCAATGTAATCTATCATCCACTCTCCCTAAAGATTCTGGTCTCATGCAAACTAGATCTGATCCTGGCAACCCGAACCAAATAGAGTCAGTTTCTCTCTTTGCCTCTTTGGCCAGAGTTTAGTCTGAGGAAATCACTGAAATAAAGCTTAGATTTAGTTCATATCTAAATTTTTCCAAAGTTGGCTAATCAGTTCTCAAGTCTTATAATCTCTTAATGTACAATATATGTATCAGGTGTGGGGCAGGCTTTATTATGTGATACCCCCTCCCCATTTCCAGCAAATGTACTGGAAAGGGACTCATAGGGATCCATGAACATATACAGAAACTTAAAGCTTTCAAATAGTCCATTAAACTCACTCTCGACCTCAAACACATTTTGGGGGCTACTAAACATGCATTCATTCCCCTTTACATGGGCTTACTCCATGTAAGTAACTTACTCCAACTCATGCTGATAATAGTTATATCAAGGTCCAGATTTCTTGTCTCTTCATCCCCATGCCTTGGTTTTAGTTCTTCAGCTGCTGAATGATTCTCTTCCTTTTCTTAGAAACATGCCATTGAAGAAATAATCTTCTACCTCTTGTGGGCTTGTGCCCCAAAGCTCAACCTCAAAGAACTCTCATACTTGAGTTTAACCACAAGGCAATTCCCAAAGCAGGTGCTGCCCAGGAAATTTCACTTCCTTGGCTTGAAGACTAATTTATGGGACCATGCTTTCTGGGGAATTCAGAATCCCACCATCCACTACATGGGAGGTTAACATTCAGAAACTATCCTTCAGCTCAACATTTCAGGCTACACACTAGCATATGTCTACCACTGATGCACACTTATATGGTAGGTAGCTATTGCTGCTCCTTGATGTAATGAAAGGAGAAATCCCCTCTTCCAAAACTTTCTGCATTCCAAAAGAAGGCATACAGTCAAAGGTAAAGGAGGTGTTCTAAAAAGCAGCAGAAAGTACACAAGAATGACAACCACCATAACAACCACCACCACCCAAACTGGTCTTTTAGCTCATTTCAAAACTGCAGAGGGACGTATCCTTAAATGAGAGTACATTATTCTCTTAGACTCAGTCTACCAGTCATTAGGAGGCAGTTCTAATATCTGTAACCCAATGAATAAATCTGTGCTATACAGGAGAATGAGAGCCTACATTAATCAGTCTGCTTTACAGTGAAATTGCTGAAGCACTGGTCTGACCATTCCCCTGGTCAGAAAGCTCCACTGATACCCTTATTTCCTGTAGTATAAAATACTCAACCCCTCTGTTTGCTATTTAAAGCTCTTTAACCTATTTTTTCTAGCTTTTTTATAATGATTTATTATTGCTATCATTAGTTAACAATTTAATTAAATAAAATTTAATAAATTCAATTAAAACAAATTAAATAAAACAATATTTAATAATTATTAATAATAGCAATAATAATAAAAATAAAAATAAATAAATAACATTTATATAGAGCCTGCTATGTTCCAGGCACTGTGTTAAGCACTTTACAAGCATTATTTCATTTGATCCTCACAACAATATTGTGAAGAAGTGTCATTATTATCCCCATTTTACACTTGAGGAAACTGAACCAAACATAGGTTAAATGACTTGCCTAGGGTCACACAGCTAGCGTCAGACCACATTCAAATTGAGATCTTCTGCTCAGTGCCTATTCATTGTATCATCTAGCTTCCACTAATACTTAATATATAAATCATTTAATATATTAATACCCTTCACAAACCTTTCAGTCCAGCCAAACTGTCCTGAATGCTGTCCTCACATGTGATACTACATCTTTCATCTTTGCATAGGCTGATCCTCATACCTAAAATGAACCCATCATCACTTGAATCACATTAGATCTTGGAATCCCTACCTTCCTTCACAAAGTTCAGCTGAAGTATTACTTCTGACATAAGGCCCTTCTTGATCCACAAGCTGCTTTTACCCTCCCCACCCTGAAATTGCTTTCTATTTAATTTGCCTATATATAGTATCTTACTTACATGCATATACTTTGCTTACCTCATGGAAGGCAAGCTCCTTCATTTTTGCTGTTTTATCCCTAGTGCATAGCAGTATCTCTCAAATAATGGATATATAATAAATGTTTGTGATTGATTGAAATTATTGATTATAGTTTAGTTTCTCTAACAAAGTCCTACACCATGCCTCATCATGTTATGGCGATGACCCTGGAATCTACATTATGTCAGTGAGTACTGGGTCATAGCACACAAAGTCTCTCATTATAATAGTGCATGTTCCTAAGTTATAAGTTGCTACTTACTGTGGCCATCAGATGACCAAAATGGCCATAGGAACTTTTGAGAGGTAGTATGACAGAGTTAGAGAGCTACCCTCAGAGGAGTTCCTCACCTCTGACACATACTAGCTCTGTGACTCTGGACAGATCAGTCAGTATTAGTGCCCCCAGGCAAGTCTTAAGACATGAAGCTGGAGAGCACATACTGATCTGTCTGGGGAGAGGATCTTTTTTCTAGCAGTGAAATCACAGGTTTTGTCTTTTAAAAAAGGAAGCAAGAATAATAATAATGATATCTGTGTTGGCCTTTCATTACCAAGATCAAATATCTTTTGAAAAATTAAAGAATACCAAGAGTTATAAAAACAAAATTATGGGGGAAAAGATAAAATGCTTTTCATACCATCTCCGTGTCCCTCTTTTTTCTAGTCTATAGGGAATGTATAACATTTACTGAGGAATTGCTACTTAGACCTTTACGTTTTCTTGTAAGTAAAGAATAGTACTTCTTAGATAATCTATATATTATTCATTGTATAAATGCAGTATTCTGGGCTGTCAGGAAGTGCCTATTCTATGTTATTCATTAGGAGCCAGATGCTTCTAGTAAGACATTGACTTAATCTTAGGAAGCCAAAGAATTGATTCTGAAAAACCTAGAAAAGATAAGGCAGTAATTTCCATAAGATAAGAGAATCATGGATTTGGAGGGAGACAGAACCGCAGAGGTCATGTAGTCCAACCTCTTAATTTTGTGAATAAGGAAACAGAGGCCCAGAGAAATTAAATGACTTGGCCAAAGTCCATTAGATAGTAAATAATAATAATAACAATCATTTTTATAGTACTTACTGTATCCTAGGCTCTGTGCTAAGCAATTTACAATGATTATTGTATTTGATCCTCACAACAACCCTGAGTTGTTATTATTAAGTTGTTTTAGTCATGTCCAACTCTTCATGACTCCATTTGAGGTTTTCTTCATAAAGATACTGGGCTGTTTCATTCTCCAACTCATTTTGCAGATGAGGAAACTGAGGCAAACAGGGTTAAATGACTTGCCCATGGTCACACAGCTAGAAAGTGGTTGAGACCAGATTTGAACTCAGGTCTTCCTGGCTCCAAGACCAGCACTCTATCCACTGTGCCATCTAGGTGCTCTGGAAAGTTGGGTTCTATTATTATCCTTATTTTAACGATGAGGAAATAGATAAACAAAGTTTAAGTTGCCTAGGGTCACCCACCTAATAAGTGCCTGAAGCTGCTGACTTCAGGCCCAGTGTTCTGTCCACTGTGCCAACTAACTGCCCATAAGTAAGTGGTAGAGCTGATATTTGAGCCCAGGATTCCTGGCTTCTAACCCAGAACACATTCCTTGGTCCTTCCCACTGGGATTAGAGCAATGTTCCTCCAATAAAACTTTGCTTTGAAAATTGAATCTTTAGTCTGTTTTGGAGAATGCTAGTGAGAGGGAGGAGCCAGTGAAGCTAGTACCCATATATGGCAAATGTCAGGGTTCCATTATTTACCTCACAAGATTGTGTGCACTGTCACATTTACGTATTTACACATATGTCTTAGGGCAGTTTAAATTTATTGTGCTTTTTAAAGCTTAATCTGCACTAATATTTTGAGATTCCCTGTATATTTTGTAGGTGAGATACATGACAAAGCAGATCCTCTGCTCTGTGTTCTGAAAATGAGCCTGTTTTTCCAAAGGCATAAGTTATGAAATGAAGAACTCAAAAGCTCTTCTTAGAAAGTAGATTATATTTATTTGTTGTTGTCTGTTTTTTAACCAAACATGCTTGTTATATTCCCTTCCCCACCTTGGGGGAAAAAAAACTGGGCTATTGTTTTGTATTCTTTGTCATTAGTATTTGGGTCTAAGAAGTAATAATGTTTAAATAAAAATTAAATGTTAATCAGTATGCAACTTTACAAGACATCTTCAGTCCATATCTTTATTGACAAAAAGGCAGTTTTTAAAAAATAGAATTAGATGGCTAAAATCAATGAACTATAAAAAGACATCATGGGTCCTGCCCTGCATTATTAGAAAGGTAGTTATGAAGTAGGTACTACAGAAACTTTTATCTGTTTTATAGATGAGGAAACTAGGGCTTGAAGTGGTTGAGTGATCCATACTCACATCAGTACCAAGTATGGAAAATGGAATTTGAACCCAGGTCTCTCGACTCTAAGTGTAGTGTACTTTCCACTGTACAATGCTATCTTGCTCTCATAAAGTTTTACGTATCTATCCTTGGTCATTACATCTTCTTTGAATTTTTTTCCACAATATGTAACATTTTTATTCACTTGTGTTGAGATATTTCTATCCTTAGCATATATCTAAGTACCCTGTGACTCTCTGGTCAAGTTCAGTAAATCTGTTTTTATTTCTTATGCATTGAATGCAGTATTAATACAAAACTGAAGCAAATGGTTTTGTGAACTTTTTTTAATAAGCTAAATTGGATGCAGTTAAGGTGGAAAAAAAAGTTCAGGTTGGCATTATTTCTTGTTTTGTTTGATTCTAATATATACTTTTTTCATTTCATCCTAGTGCCTGGAACCCTGCAAAGAATCATGGGAGCTAAAGAAAAACCAATGCCAAAGTTTTTGTGAGGTACGTCAGCCATATAAACTATTTCATAGTTTAGTCCTAGAACTTTTCGAGAATTAAGGTGAGAGATTCTCAGACAAATCGTGACTTTGAAGGAGGGAGATTTTTATTTTCTTTTTTAGATTGAGAGTGGACTAGGGAGGGCAGTAAGTTTTCTAACCTTTGCCAAACAAACAAACAAAAAGATGGAAACTTTACTACTTGTTCCTTAATCCAGTTCACGAAATGACAAAGAAACCTAAATGGTGAATAGTTATGTGGAAAGGACATAGTTGCCAAAAGCAAATTTTGCCTACTTGGGTATTTTAATTAATAATAATGTCATTTTATTTAACAATTCATGTAACAATTTAAAGTTTTATTTTTTTAAGTGTGTTTCTCATATGAACCCTTACATAGGTAATGCAAACATTGTCTTCATTTTAAATAGAGAAGCTAAAGCTCATAGAAGGTAAGTGACTCACCCAAGATGACACAAGTAGACACTGTTGAGTCAGAACTGAATCCAGTCAGGTCTTTCCTGACTTCCAAGTCCAACCCTGCTTACAACTGTGGTCTTCACTCAAACTATGTCAAACTATGATGCCCACTGTCTTCCTGAAATAGAAGTTCTGCTATTCACATTCCAGTCACTGATGAAAGAAACAGAAGCCAAATAATACTTTAAAAAGTACCTATCATTCAACTATTTGGAGCAATGTAGCACTAATCTTCTAGTCTTAGTTGTTCAGATGATGTCAAAAACCTAAGTTCTCAGACATCGAAGCGCTCAGTTTAGCTGGTTTCTGTACAGAGATCTAGTTGTTCTAAGCATTCACCCAGGATCCTTAATTTTATTTCATTTATCTGAGTTTACTATATTTTCTTCATTTATTATATATCACCAGAGATATTTGGTAATGAAATGAAAATATGCCCTTAAATATTCAAGTTGAAGATAAACCAATATAGTGAGCTTGGGACTCCAATAATAATAATAAACAATAATAACCAACATATTCAGCACTTTGAGGTAGGCAAAGTGCTTTACATGCATTAACTCAACAACAAACTGCAAATAGATTCTATTGTTATCCTCATTTTACAGATGAGAAAACCGAAGTGCAGAAAGGTTTAGTGACTTGCTAAGAGTTAGACGGCTAGCATGTGTCTACAGCAGGATTCAAACACGTCTTCCTGAGTCCAGATCCCTGTGTCTCTATCAACAGCCAAATCAGTAGAACTAATGCTTGCTCCTGCCCTCTGCCATACACCATACTATTTCAGCCTTGAGAAGCTATGATTATATGAGGAGTTTGAATGATTTCATACTTTTATTTGTAACAATGTAGTGAGAATTTTCAAAATCCTCTTTTCCAAGGACATAGGGTGTGTGTGTGTGTGTGTGTGTGTGTGTGTGTGTGTGTGTGTGTGTGTGTGTGTATGAGAGAGAGGGGTGGAGGGAGAGAAGGAGGGAGAAAGAGAGAGACAGACAGACAGAGACAAAGACAAGTTCTGCCTAGTTCTAAATTCAGGATTCTCTTATCTTATGGAAATTGCTGCCTTATCTTTTCTGTAATCTGTAGAATAAAAAAGTAAGGGGTTCAAGAAAAGAGGTAGAGCTGAATTGGTTTACCTGGGAATCAAGAATGGGGAAGGGAAGAGAGTATAGCCATTGTAAGGCTGGTGTCGTAGGAAAGAACTGGGAAGATTAGAGATAATGAAGGTAGTGATTAGGATAAAGAATGGGGTTTAGATTTTCAAGGCAGAGTGAGAGGTGAAATGACAACAGATTGCAATCAGATAAAGGAATTTCAGAGCTCATAAACATGAGTGTGAAATATTTTTAGGTGATGACAAGATCAATGGTATAACTGTACGTGTATCCCTTTACATCTGGTGTGTATATATGTGTTATAATATACCTGTCTCTGTATGTTCATGTTGTTTGTCCATTTAGAATGTAAGCTTCTTGAGGGTGATGACTGTTTGGTTTTTGTGTTTGTATCCTGAGCACCTAGTATAATGCAGGTGTCATATAGTGTTTAATAATATTTTTGATAAAATATAACAAAATCATGAATAAAAACCAATACCATATTTTTCTATATGATCCAAACACATACTACATGGGCTCCTGCCTCTGTCACTTCTTCTCTTAAACTTATGTCTGAACGTGCCTGTAGAAGAATTAATGTGCTCCTATATCAGAAAAAAGAGCGACACTCACAGAGACATAGATTTAGAGTTGGAAAATTCCTTGGAGGTTATCTGGTCCAACCACCTCATTTTTTAGATGAGGAATCTGAAATCCAAAGAGGTTAAGCAATTTATTCAAGGTCATACAAATAGCACCTGAGCTGAGACAAAGAACCTGCTCCATCAAGAACAGACTTTGCCAGGCATAGTGTGCCAAGAAAATGCCATAAATATAGTTTGCCTAGATTTTTACGAAAACATTTGACAGTCTCTAATCCTATTATTGCAGACAATGTGGAGAAATGTAGACTGGGGGATGGGGCAGGGACTAAGCATTTATATAGCATCTTCTATGTGCCAGGCACTGTGCTAAGTGTTTTTCGAATATACCATTTGATTTTCACAATCATCCTTGGAGGTTGAGACTAGATGAGTACAGTACTAGACCTGGAGTCAGGAAGACCCAAGTTCAAAACCTTCCTCAAACACCAGTTGACTGACCCCGGGCAAGTAACTTAACCCTTATCTGTCTTAGTTTTATCATTGATAAAATGGGGATACTAGTAATACCTAGTTCCCATAGTTTCTGTTTGGATAAATTGAGAAAATATTTGGAAATCATTTTGTAAGCATTGAAATGCTGTGTAAATTGTCGTCATCATCACCACCACCATCATCATCATCATCAATTCATTGAGTTTTTAAGTTGTGTCTGAATCTTCATGTCCCCATTTGGGATTTTCTGGGCAAAGATACTGGAATGGCTCGTTGCCTTCTCCAGTTCATTTTAGAGATGAGGAAACTGAGGCAAACAGGGTTAAGTGACTTGCCCAACAAATATCTGAGGCCAGATTTGAACTCATGAAGATGAGTCTTCCTGATTCGAGGTCCAGCCTCTATCCACTGTGCCACATAGCTGCCCCATCATCATCATCATCATCATCATCATCATCAAATTATACAATTAAGTGAGTTTGAAATTGACTGAATGAACAGATCTGAAAAGTAATCAGTAATTAATGAACATCAGTTGAATTTGATAGAAAGTGTCTAGTGGAATGCTCCAGGGATTTATGCTTGGTTGACTTTATGCTATTTAAAATTGTCATTAGCCATTTAGTTGAAAGCATAGAGAACATACTTAACAAATATACTGATGACATAAAGCCAAGAGGGGCAGCTTTAGATGACTGGATCCAAAAGATCTTGACAGGCTCAAATTTTGACCTCAATATTATAAGACGAAATTCAATACTGACAGGTGTAATATTACTTGTGGGTTCTAAAAGTTTCATTTAATAATGAGAAAATATGATTAGAAAACAATTTGGGAAAGATTTGGATATGTTAATGGATCTGAAGTTCAATGTGAGTCAACAGTATGATGTAGCAACCAGAAAAGTCTTGTGACCTTAGAGTGCACTAAAGGGCATAGTGTCTTGTATGAGGGAAACAATAGCCTGATACTTGAAGAGTAGTCAGAGGAAGGTGATCAGAATGATAAACACTTGAGATGAATGCCACTCTATATTCTCTAAGCATCTCCCCACAGGGCAGCTATCTTCCCTCCTACACCAGAGACTGGGAGGCTGTAAGACTTCATCTCTAAGACTTCTGCCCTTGGACCCTCCTTTCCAGAGGGGATTGTCTTTCTAGCACCTTCATCATTCCCTAAGCTCCATTCCTGACTCTTTTGGACTGGATCTACCTAGTCATAGCAGCCTCCCCAGCCTGGAAGTTCACCCTGCCCCTATAGCCTCCCCACCTGGGGCTATTTCAGATCTTCTCACAGTGGAAATACTCTCTGCCCCTGGGCCATTCCTTTGATTGGTCGTTCCTGCCAGAACTTCCATTTTAAGGAAAGTGCACAGACCAGCTATTCTTCATTCCTCTAGAGACACTAGTCTTGACTCTCTGGACTTTGTTTTTGAACTTTGCCTTTTCTCTCCTCCTCCTCTTCTTCCTGCTCCTCCTCCTCTTCTTCCTCCTCTTCCTTTTCCTCCTCCTCCTCCTCCTCCTCCTCTCCTTCTTCTTCTTCTTCTTCTTGAAACATATTATCTTCCTCCATTCATTAGAATATAAGTTCCTTGAGGGCAAGGAGTATCTTTCTGTTTGTACATGTATTCCCAGACTTAGTACAGTGCTTAATAAATTCTTGTTGACTTGACCACTATTTTAAGAGAGTCTCAGCAGTGCTTACCTTCACTCCCAACCTTTAGCTGTCTCTTCCCGTTCGGTTCTGAAACCATAAATCATGATGAAATCAAATCTGCGTTGCTCTTCTATCACACTCCAGGCAGGCACCATCTGTGTCCACCTACAGCTCCTTAAAGTCTGCTTTGTCCCTGCCTGGATAACCTACATATACTCCCTACTTCCAGCTGCTCACACTTGTCTGATCTCCTGGGATAGTACTACCTGAGGATGAACCCCTGTACACAATGATAACATACCTGAACTCAGTCTTCAATGATTAATGTACATCCAACCGATCATACCCATCTCATCCTAATGATTAAGAATGTCTGGTTTTCATTGCTCAGGCCCTATTTTCCATCCTTCACTAATTACTCCCTTATTCTCATCCCCTTCAACTCAAGCTCTGACTCTAAAGTCACAGAAGCCTTTGACACTGCTCTTGGGAATTTCTGATCCATAGATAACAAATTTGATTTTATCTTAAACCTTTTCCTTATTCTCCCATCTTCTTCTGCTCACTGAGACCTGGCTCCCTCTTGGTAACACAGCTTTCTTGGCTACCCTCTCCAGAGGTGGTTGTATTTTGACTCATTCACTCAGACTCACTGGTCAACATGGGGGAGTTGGATTATTCCTTCTTCCTTCATTGCCACTTCCAGGCTCCCTGCTCACTACCATTACCCAGTAACTCTCCTCCTTTAAGGTTCATTAGGTATTCATTTATCACCCAATCAAGATTGTGATAGCTGTTTTCTATGGACCTCCAGGACATTCTTCCTTCTTCGATAAGTTGTGTTTGGCTCTCACAGTCTTTTCTCCCCCCAAATCCTGCCTATATAGTATGGGACTTCATCATGCATATTGATATTCCCTCAAATACCTTAACTTCTCAATTCCTTAACTTAGTCATTTTTTCATGGCTCACTCCTCCAGCCCACCAGAGATACACAGAAAGGTAATACCATTGATCTTGTCATCACCCACAAATGTTCCACACCCATGTTAATGAACTTTGAAATTCCTTTATTTGATTGTAATCTGTGGTCGTTCCACCTTTCTGGCTTGAAAATTTAAAATCTATTCTTCATCCTAACCATGACCTTCATTACCTTGACCTTGATTCATCTCTCTCCTCTAGCTATCATCCTATAGCTCTCCTCCCTTTTGTGTCTAAACTCTTAGAAGAGGTTATCTACAATAGGTGTCTCCACTTCTGAAATTTCCTCTCACTCTCTTTTTAACTCTTTGCAGTCTTTCAACTTCATCATTCAACTGAAATTACTCTCTTCAAAGTTATTAATGATCTCTTAATTGCCAAATCTAATGACCTTTTCTTAATCCTCATTATCAGCCTCATTGCAGCCTCTGACACTGTTGATCACATTCTCCTTGATGTTCTTTTCTCTCTAGGTTTTGTGACAGTCTTTTCTCCTGGTTCTGTCTCCTTGCTGGAATTTCATTTGGGTTATGCCCACTAATTAGGTGTACCTCAAAGCTGTGGTCTCTTCTCTCTCAATACTATTTTGCTTGGTGATCTAATCAACTTCCAGGGTCTCAATGATCACTTCTATACAGAAAATTCTCAGATCTACTTGTCCAACATTAACCTCTTTCTTTATTTCTCACGTCTTGCATCTTTAACTCCCTTTTAGACACGTGTATTTGATGTCTCATGGACATCTTAAATTCAACATGTCAAAACCTGAACTCATTATCACCCCTCCCCCAAAACCTTCCTTACTTCCTAACTTTTCTATAGTTCTTGAGGGTACTACCATTATTCCAGTCCATTATGCTTGAAAATTAGGTGTCATCCTTGATTCCTTATGCTTGTAAATGCCTTTCCCCCATATCTAATTGGTGGGCAAGTTCTATAGCTTTGAATTTAATAATATCCCTGGTTTTTTCCTGCCCTGATCTTCCACTACCCCAGTGAAAGCCCTCGATATGCTACATGTAGACTTATGGTGATAGTCTTCTGGTGCATCTCACTGCCTTTAGTCTCTTCCCACTCCATCCCATGTTTCACTCAGCTGTCAAATTGATCTTCCTAAAATGAAGGTCTGACTTCTTTTCCTTCAGCCCTGTTCTCTAACCTACAGTGGCTTCCTGTTACCTCCAGGGTCAAATATAAAATTCTCTCGTTGGTTTTTAAAGACATTCATTACCATTCCCCTTTCTAACTTTCCAGTCTTCTTATACTTTATTCCCCTCTGCAGACACTGTGATACACTTCAAATGGCCTTCTTGCTGTTTCCCTCATGACCCTCCGTCTTCTAATTCCTTGACTGTCGCCCTTGCCTACAATACTCTCTCCCCTCATGTCTGCCTGCTGGCTTATCTCTCTTCCTTTAAAGTCACAGCTAAAGTATCACATTCTCTAAGATGCCTTTTCCTAGTCCTTTTTAATCTTAGTGCCTTTTTTTTCTCATATTACCCCCAATTTATCCTGTATGCATCTTGTTTGTACATGGTTGTTGGCATGTTGTCTCCTCCATTAGACTATGAGTTCCTTGAGCACAGGAGCTGTTATTTATTTTAGTTTGTTTTGCCTTTTTTTTTGTATTTTCAGAGTATAGTACAATGCCTAATGCCTATTAGGTGTTTAATAAAAGCTAGTTGATTAATTGCTCCTGCGCGGGGTATTTTGCAATCTAACCACTTATTGCTTCACGCACCTCTCTGCAACTTTTTGGTTGAAAGGACCCATACCTTTCCAGACTTCCCTATGTATATTGGCTTCCCCAAGAGAATATACTTCTCTGGAGGGAAGGAACTATCTTTTGTATTTATATTCTCAGCCCTTATAACAGTGCTTGGTGCATGGTAGATACTTACAGCATGCTTTCTCATCCATTCATTCATTCAATTGGAGGAACTAGTTATTTTAGTCTGGAGTTTAGAGACTTAGCTCTGATAGCTGTACTCAAGTACTTAAAAAGCTTACTTGTAGAACTAGATTTTATTTTTTCTACTTGGTCCCAGAAGAAAGAAAATAAGAACAATCAGTATAAATTGAATAAAACATAGTTAAACTTGATGTAAGGGAAAAAAATCCCAAGCAGTATGGGCCTCCTTAGTAGATAGTATGTTCTGTCATTAGAGATTTCTAAGAAAAGGGAAGATGACAACTTTGGGAGTTGTTGTTGTTGTTGTGTTTGTCCTTTGTTCTTGAAGAGGACCATGACATCAGTGAAATGATGACATCACTTGCAGTTGACTTCAATTTGAGTGACAGAGGGCTGTGCAAGGTCACCAGCCTCACTTTCTCCTCCAGAGCCATCTGGGTCCAGTGGCCTAATATTTACCAGGAAGGCTGGAGATGGCCCAGTATGCATTGGGAGACCCTGGCTCTTTTAGGCTACCTTCTTTTCAGGTTCTCACTTTAAGTGAGGTAACGCCCATTTGGTGAATAGGCCTCTTTAAAAAGTGAGTCAAGGGATGGCCCCTTTAATCAAAACTAAAAAAAAAAAAATCAAACTGGGAGGCGAAGACCCTCAGCCTTCCTGGCCAAAAAGGAAACAGTTACTATTTAGTATTTATGTTTACTCTGTGCAAGGAGGGCAGGGACCTATTGTCCAATCTATGAGCTCCAGAGTGAATTGGGTTTAAGGCTTGGTTTTTGAGAAAGAAAACTAGTCAGTAAACCAGAAGTTAAGGAGGTAGCCTTCTGCCATGGTAATGTACCTTCTTTTGGGCAGAGCATGGGGGGGGAGGGGCAGGGGGAGGTGGAGGGGGAGGCTTACTCACAGACTATGGGTAAAATGAGATGTCCTATTAGGTCCTTCCAGTTCTCTTGTTTTTTGAGTCAATGACATATATGTGCCCATGCGCATACATATATGTGTATATATATATATATATATATATATATATATGCACAGATAAATACACATCAAATGAAGTCAAAAGCACACCCAAATCACACAGAGACCTGTGCACACATTTATTTCATACACTGTTTTTCCCTTTTTGTCTGACTTCTCTTACATATATCATGTTCCCAAAGACGTTTTCCCCCCTGACTTTTCCTTTTCATCATCCTTTGTTCCTTGGCATTTGTGAAAGTGACTTTGTCTCTTTCATGTGCTGGTGGGCCTAGGTCTCCTTTGGTTGGTCTCTGGAAAGGTAACAAAAGAGAGCTATCCAGATGTGAACAGAGAGCAGATAGGTAAAAATAGGAATCTGAAGAGAGTGATAAAGTTCACAGGTAGGTTGAGTTAGCGTTTCCTACTATTCCTATATCTCCTTAGGAGGAATCACTTTGTAATATATCCTATGTGCCATGAAAAGGGGCATTGTGTAGTAAAGATGTACAATTCAACTTTCGTTTCTTTTTTCACAAATATGTTTATCCTTAAGCAGCAATGGTGTTGGTATGATGCTCCTGTATTTGGTCCTTGGGAAGAGAAAACTCAGTTGAAGGTCAAGGGAAAAGCTTTTCTCACTTGAGATTCTGAGCCACAGCCAGATACTATAATTGCTGTTCTCTCAACAGCAACATTAAGGGCTTCTGTACCAAATCCTAGTTTATTAAAATTCTGCCTAGGCGGAGTAATTCTGGTTTCCTTCTGTGTGAGAGGTTAATTGAATCTTGAAGGGTAGGGACAGTAGATGCAAATTAATGGTGAAAAGTCAGGCAAGGTAGCCACAATATCTGCAGCCAAGTAGCATATACCTTGAAGGTCCATTTCAAGAATATTGATTATCTGTGAGGATCTAATTCTTTGGGCTTTTCCCTCCTATTGATGTGCCTCCTTTTATGAGATGGGCCTGACTTTGATTAAAGAGATGAGCATCTCAGCATTCATAAGGCTCTGTTTGCAGTGTGGCACAGACTGTTTATTGGTCAACAGTCCTTCGCTGCTCCCCATTTATGATTAAACATTGACCCATTATGCATATGGTATAGACTGAAGCCAAGACAGTTGAAAGAAAACTCAGTTTGTCTTCCAGATGAATCTTTTTTTGTAAGACATTTCAAGTCTTTTGACACCATTTTAGTAATAAATAATGTACCATGCAGTTTTTTTTTAAAATCATTATTTATGTATTTAATATTTTACTTTTCAGCATTAATATTCACAAGAGTTTGAATTACAAATTTTCTCCCCATTTCTACCCACTCCAAGATGGCATACATTCTGATTACCCCGTTCCCTAGTCAACCCTCCCTTCTGTCACCCCACTTTCCCCCATGCCCTTTTCCCTTACTTTCTTGTAGGGCAAGATAGATTTCTATACCCCATTGCCTGTATATCTTATTTCCTAGTTGCATGCAAAAACTTTTTTTTGAACATCTGCTTTTAGAACTTTGAGTTGCAAATTCTCCCCCCTCTTCCCTCCCCACCCACCCTCCCTCCCTAAGAAGGCAAGCAATTCAGCATAGGCTACATGTGTATCATTATGCAAAATCCTTCCACAATACTATAAGACTATATACTATAAGTATGTAGTCTTATAGTATATAGTATATATACTTCCACAATACTATAAGACTAACTATATTTTGCTCCTTCCTACCCTATCCCCCTTTATCTAATTTTCTCCCTTGACCCCGTCACTTTTCAAAAGTGTTTGCTTTTGATTACCTCCTCCCCCATCTGCCCTCTCTTCTATCATCACCCCTTTTCTGTCTCCTTCCTCATTCTTTCCTGTGGGGTAAGATACCCAATTGAGTGTGTATGTTTTTCCCTCCTCAGGTCAAATCTGATGAGCAAGATTCACTCATTCCCCCTCACCTGCCCCCTCTTCCCTCCCAACAGAACTGATTTTTCTTGCCACTTTTATGCGAGATAATTTACCCCAGTCTATCTCTCCTTTCTCCCTCTCTCAATATATTCCTCTCTCATCCCTTAATTTGATTTTATATTTTTAGATATCATCTCTTCATATTCAACTCACCCTGTGCCCTCTGTCATACATATGTGTATATATATATATATATATATATATACACATACATATATATGTATGTATATATGTATATTCCCTTCAGCTACCCTAATACTGAGGTCTCATGAATTATACACATCATCTTTCCATGTAGGAATGTAAACAAAACAGTTCAACTTTAGTAAGTCCCTTATGATTTTTCTTTTTTGTTTACCTTGTCATGCTTCTCTTTATTCTTGTGTTTGAAAGTCAAATTTTCTATTCAGCTCTGGTCTTTTCACTGAGAAAGCTTGAAAGTCCTCTATTTTATTGAAAGTCCATATTTTGCCTTGGAGCATTATACTAAGTTTTTCTGGGTAGGTGATTCTTCGTTTTAATCCTATCTCCATGGACCTCCAGAATATCATGTTCCAAGCCCTTTGATCCCTTAACGTAGAAGCTGTTAGATCTTGTATTATTCTGATTGTGTTTCCACAATACTCAAATTGTTTCTTTCTGGCTGCTTGCAGTATTTCCTCCTTGATCTGGGAGCTCTGAAATTTGGCAACAATATTCCTAGGAGTTTTCCTTTGGGGATCTTTTTCAGGAGGTGATTGGTGGATTCTTTCAATTTCTATTTTACCCTCTGGCTCTAGAATATCAGGGCAGTTCTCCTTGATAATTTCTTGAAAGATGGTGTCTAGGCTCTTTTTTTGATCATGGCTTTCAGGTAGTCCAATAATTTTTAAAGTATCTCTCCTGGATCTGTTTTCCAGGTCAGTGGTTTTTCCAATGAGATATTTGACATTGTCTTCCATTTTTTCATTCCTTTGGTTCTCTTTTATAGTATCTTGATTTCTCATAAAGTCACTAGCTTCCATTTGCTCCAATCTAATTTTTAAGGTAGTATTTTCTTCAGTGGTCTTTTGGACCTCCTTTTCCATTTGGGTAACTCTGCCTTTCAATACATTCTTCTCATTGGCTTTTTAGAGCTCATTTGACATTTGAGTTAGTCTATTTTTTAAGGTGTTATTTTCTTCAGTATTTTCTTGGGTCTCCTTTAGCCAGTCATTGACTTGTTTTTCATGGTTTTCTCACATCACTCTCATTTCTCTTCCCAATTTTTCCTCTACTTCTCTAACTTGCTTTTCCAAATCCTTTTTGAGTTCTTCCATGGCCTGAGACCAGTTCATGTTTTTCTTGGAGGTTTGATGTAGGCTCTTTGACTTTGTTGACTTCTTCTGGCTATATGTTTTGGTCTTCTTGGTCACCAAAGAAAGATTCCAAAGTCTGAGTCTGAATCTGAGTCTGTTTTCACTGCCTGGCCATGTTCCTAGCCAACTACTTGACCCTTGAGTTTTTCATGGGGGCATGACTGCTTGTAGAGTAGAAAGTACTTTGTTCCAAGCTTGAGGGGATATGCTGTTGTTTTCAGAGCTATTTCTACACAGCAAGCTCTGCCACACCAGCTCTCCTCTTCCCCCAAGATCCGCCAATGCAGACCTTGACTTCGATCTTAAGCAGGCTCTTCACTCCTGCTCTGATCCACCACTCAATTCCTCCCACCAGTTGGGCCTGGGGCCAGAAGCAAATGTAGCTATAGTTCTGTAGCTGCACCTCCTCTGCTGCCCTGGGGGCTGTGACTGAACTGCGAACTCCTTTTGCTCTGTCCCTGCAGCTTTTCCCACTAAACTTCTCTGTTGTCTTTGGTGTTTGTGGGTTGAGAAGTCTGGTAACTGCCACAGCTCACTGATTCAAGGTCCTAGGGCCTGTACCGACTGGCTCTTGGTCTGGTTGGTCTGAGCACGGCCCATGCTAGGCTCCACTCCTTTCCCCTCCAAGCTCCAGGTGATAGACCTTACCCCGTGACCATCTGGGTGTCCTGGACTGGAGCCCTGCTTTCCTCTGCTATTTTGTGGGTTCTGCAGGCCTAGAACTTGTGCAGTCATTTTTTAGTGGTTTTTGAAGGGACCTGGGAGTGGGGGGAGCTCATGCAAGTCCCTGCTTTCCAGCTGCCATCTTGGCTCTGCCCTACCAAGCAGTTTTTAAACCAAAACAAGTTTTTATTGATATTTTCTGTTTATTATTTTGCCATAGTACCCCATGTGTCCCTCTATCTCCCCATCCAAGAGAGCTGTCACACATGACAAATAATATATTTTTTGAGAGGAAAAAAAAGTCAGCACAACTTATTGATGTTCCTCCTTTTATGAAATGGGCTTGTCTTTGATTAACGAGAGGAGCATTTTAGTATTCATAAGGCTGTGTTTGCTCTGTGGCAAAGGTTTTTTATTGTTCAAAAGTCTGAAAACAGGTGAAATGTATACCTGTGGACCTCCCACCTTCACAAAGGGGAAGATTGGAAATGTCTTCTCATATATCTTCATTTGAGTCCCACTCGATCTTTATAATTTTGTTATGTTTACTTTTGATATTTTAGTGGGTTGTATTTCTTTCTGTTTACATTGTTGTGGTTACTGTGTATAGTTGGCTTTGCTTACTTCATGCTCCATCAGTTCATATAGAACTTTCCATGTCTAACAACAAAGTTGCTAGCAGCTGCTGTGAGTGTGAAAGACCAACAACACCAGCACACGGGAAGGCTGTCAGCACACGTTCTTTGATCTGCTTTTCTAAGGAAAACAATTTTAAGGGGTTTACAATTTCACTTTAATCAAACATATGTATATCCTTCACTTAGTTCAGGAGGAAAAGCCAGCACCCTGAACTTCAGAGCAAATACAAATAGAAATTGCAAACACAGATTATATAAACAAAGCAAACCACACACAGTTATCAACAGACAGGCCTCTACCTGTCTGACCAAAGAATTGCATAGTTACCAGAGAGAGAGGCACCAACATCTGAATTTTCAAAGGCGGGAGGTTCCAGCTGCTAACCAGAGTCTTGTTTGGTCAAATCACACCACCCTCTTCCGGTGAGTGAGAGCCCCAAACAAAAAGCTAACCTCTCAATTTATGTACCCTGTTCAGGGTCAGAGGGCATCATAACCATGTGACTCAAACCTATGTGAACTAGGCTTTCTTGTTTCTTAAGCAGGTCAAAGGCTCCTGATTGAGTCAAAGAAACAAAGGCCAGACTCATCAAAGGCACTTGATTACTTCAGTGCCCCCAAAATGAAAACAGTAAAAAAGTCCCTCCCTAGTTACCAATATACCATGCTTCCCTGTATTGATCATGCATTATTTCTTATGGCACATGACATTCATGTACCACAATTTATTTAGCCATTCCCCATTTGATGGACTTTGAATTTGTTTCCAATTCTTAGCTATCATGAAAAGTCTGCTATAAATACTGTGGAGTATGTAGAACTTTTTTTCTTATCCATGGTTTCCTCTATAGCTAGATCTCTTTTCTTTTCTGAGATCAGAATATTTAAAATCTCTATCTGGTCTTCTGATAGTTGGGGTAGTTTCAATTTGGGGGGTATTCGTGTGTGTGTGTGTGTGTGTGTGTGTATGTGTGTGTGTGTGTGTGTATTCTTAGATATGTTAGCATATAACTTTACATAATATGTTCTATTATTCTTTTTATTTCTTCTGGTTTTGCTGTGGTTTCACCTTCTGCATTTTGCTATTTTATTTTATTGATTTTGTTTTCTTTTTAATCATATTAGATAAAGGTTTATCGATTTTACTAGACATTTACAAAAAAAAGATTTTATTTTTATTTATCATTTCTATGTTTTTTTTGTTTCCCTCTAACTTTTAATATCTCCTCTTTTGTACTAATTATAGGTTTGTTTGTTGGGTTTCTATATTTTAAATGCAAATTTAGTTCATCAAAAATCTCTTTTTCCATTCTGTTGATACATAATTTCAAGGATTTTATTTTCACCTGTACTAACTGAATCCAGAAATTTTGGTACATTGTTTCATTATTATACTTTTTCTTTTATGTTTATTGTTTCTATGAATTGTTCTATGACCCAGTCATTATTTAAGATTTCATTGTTAAATCACTATTTGGATCTGTATCTTTTGTTTGTGGTTCCTGAACCAGTTTCTATTCTTATTGCATTATGGATTGTAGAAGATGTATTTACTATTTCTGCTTTTTTACACTTTATTTTGTATTCTAGTACACATCGATTTTTGTAAAAATTCCATGTGCTGCAGAGAAATAGGTATATTCTTTTGCTGTCCCATTTAGAAGATGCTACTCCAGTTTCTCCAGAGATGTGTTCAGTTTTACATTTTCCCTTTGGATTATCTCTTTGTTATACTTATTTGAAACATCTAGAAGGAAAGTGAAGGATTCTGTCAGTATTGTGTTATTGTTCATGTCATCCGGAAGCTTGGATAATGTTTTCTTTGTAAATTTGGATGCTAAAGAATTTGGAGCATATAAGCTTATTACTGAGTTTGGTTTGTTTTCTATACTTCCTTTCAGCATAGTGTAGTTTCCTTGTTTATTCTTTTTTTTGAATATTTTTTTGCTTTGTCTGATAGCATGATTTCAACTGCCTTTTTGGATTCCCTTTATGCATATAAATTTATTTTCCATCCCTTCATTTTTATTTTGTGTATGTCTTTGTTTTTTAAATGCAATTCTTGTAAGCAACATATTGTAGGATTTTGTTTTCTTATCTGATCTATGACTCTTTTTCATGTTATTGAATTATTTAATGCATTCACATTTAAAGTTATGAGCTAGGATTATATTTTTATTCTTCTGTCTTTAAAATTGGGAATTTTTCATTTATGATATTTCTCCATCCCCTGTGGTTTTAGACACTCTTTAGTTTATCTATGCCCTTACGTTGAAGAAGTAGACTTGCAGCATAAAGTTGGGCAGCTAGATGGCACAGTGGATAGAGCACTGGGCCAAGAGTCAGGAAGACCTGAGTTCAGATTCAGCCTTAGACACTTACTAGGCTCTGTGATCCTGGATGAGTCTTTCAACCCTATTTGCCTCAGTTTCCTTATCTATAAAATGATCTAGAAAAGAGATGACAACCTACCCCAGTGTCTTTGCAAAGAAAACCCCAAATGGGGTCATGAAGAGTTGGACATGACCTAAATAGTTGAACAATGACAAACATAAAATTGAACTGTGGCGTTCAAAACTGAACAAGACACTCCAGTAGATCTCAATTTTCTTTTGTAAATGAAAAATATAATATTCATAGTTGCCCCAAACTTAAAAATCCACCAAGACTTTTGGGAACTCTTGTATATATATATGTGTGGGTATCAATCTATACAGATCTATCTAAATTTATAAGATGAATTTTTATATGAGATGGGACCTCTCTCCTCTTCGGTTGACATTTTCTACTGCCCTCCTTTCCTTGGGGGAGAAGGGGACAGGAATTGTTAAGTGTCTACTATTTGACAGGTACTGTGCTAAACATTTAATAAATATCTTATTTGGTACTCAGAATAACCCTGTTAGGTAGATGCTATTATATTCTCTCTTTTGCAGTTGAAAAAACTGAGTTAACCAACTCAGTTGACTTGCCCAGGGTCATGTGGATAGTAAATGTCTGAGGTTGGATTTAAATTTATATTTTCCTGACCAGGCTCAGAGCTGTATTCATTGTGCCATCTAAATGCCACCTTAAAACACTGGACCAACAATCTTGTATCCCAATATACTATGAAGAAAAATTGTTGAGAGAATCTTTTAAGCTATGGGTCCCTGTGAAGGTTTTAGTCCTAAACAACATCTGGAAAAGACAAACTTTAATTATTGTATCACTGAGCCCTTCTTATCAAGATCTTAGACCAGTGACCCAGATGGCTATTTACTGTCATTTCCAGGGGTCAGGAAGTATCATTTGAGAGACCCTATAGTTCTATGGAGCCACAAAGGTATCTTAATTCTATCATTTTTGCATTTAAGTCAACATTTTCCTGTATAACTTCAAATTTTAGCATTACCACAGACCACCTGTGAGTTTGAGAATGTAGACTGAGACGTTTATAGCTGTCTGCTGTTGGAATTTGCTTTATTCAAATGCTGTTTCTCCTTCCACTGCTGTGCTCTTCAGTTCTGTGTCTTTAAACCAGGTTGGTTGATCAAACATTCCTCTTTAGGAATTGAACCAGGGCCTACACCTGTCTGGAATCTTCTGTAAAGCATTTAAAGGCACATAAAAGAGCTGATTAGAAATAAGTATGGACAGGATGTAATGAGTTCCAGATGTGAAGGGAGAAAAAAAAAGCTCTAAATGTTAGTTTATTCTAGGTGGCTCAGCATATAACATGTTAACTCTCTTCCTGATAGGGTAATCTTTTACTTCAGTACATCTGAATAGTAATTTTCTCTACTGTAATTTTCTCTCTAAAGAAAAAAATGCTATTGTGCTAGTCAGTATAGAATGTATGAGTGTATATTATGCAATTTTGGTGGGATTAATTGTTTACAGAATTTAGGCCTTTTGCAGAAGGTGTTTATAATACAATATTATAAATTTATCTTTGGGACTTGTGTCAAGGGAAAAAGAGATGAGTACATCTTATGACGAAATACTTTGATACTTCAATCACCAAGGCTTTGGCTATCTTCTGAATTGGACCCACCTTTGAAGCAAATTCCTCTGTTAAACACTATAATAGTGAAATTCAAATATTATTTATTTAGGAAAATCTGTGGTCATTCAGGCAATTAGGGTAACATTAAATAATTTTCATTTTAATTTGTATAAAAGGATTGTATATCCATAAGCATGGAGTTTTGATCTCAGTGTAATGATAGAAATGGTTATAGATTCTGAATCTGATAAGTATTTAGTATATTGATTTTTAGTATACTTTATTATCTTTTTATTCCTTACCTCTGCTAACAATCATATAAAATAGGTTATATTTATTAGATCAAATTTTGTAGCAGTGAAAACTGAGAAAATCATGAATGTTAAATGACTTTTAAAAAGAAAATCCATTATATTAATCACAGAATGAAAGCTTGTTTCTTCAATGTATTTAACCTGTTTTAAAAAAATTTAAACTAACAAGTTCCAGGTTTCTTCTGAATTCCCAGAGTAGGATAAGTCTAGAAATTGATTAGACTTTCATGTCTCTTGATGGCACAGTGGTTCCATGATGTGAATTTTAAAGTTCTGGAATCCCTTAAGGATGGAGATCACGCTTAAAAGTTCTAAAAATTACTTGAGGTTTACTGCTCTAAGTCTTAAAAAAAGAAATTCAGATATTTTTAAATCACATTTTTAGCACTGGAATTGATAATATTTAACCAGAAGTTTTTCAGGTATATATGTATTTGACATGTTACTTTTCTCTTGATTAAGATGAAATTTTCCTTTATAGAAAAGTTCTACCAATACTTAGTTTCTGTTTTGTTTTTGAGGAGAACAGTTGATTAATAACTACTTTGTATGTCAATCAGAGGTAGAACAGCTCTTGATAATGAAGAATGATACCTTGGTAGTCCATGTTCACAGTCTGCAACCTCGTCAGGGGAAGATTACAGGATACAATTTGTGTTCAAATTCTAATCTTTTCAATCACTACCTTTATGACCACGAGCAAATCATTTAAACTTTCTGTGCTTCTTTTTCTTCATCTGTAAAATAAGGGGTTTGAATTGGATGAACCTACAAACCTCTCTCTTTCTATTGAGGTGTCCACAGTTTTCCCAGTCACATAGGTTACACTCTTGGAGATACACACACACACGCACACACATGCACACACACACGCACACAGATATAGATATAGATATAGATATAGGTATGTACATATATGTCTGTGTGTGTGCGTGTATATGTATATATGTATGTGCAATTCTTATAAAACAGAATTTTGGGGCATGGAGGTTCTTCCTTTGAGAATAGGATATTCCTAGTGGGGAATGTATATCCACTAATGAGGATCTTTAACTTGTCTTAGAAAATTGTTTGGGGTCTAAATGCATTAAGCGACATCCATTTTAATATAGTGATGGAATATTGTTATACTATTAGAAATGATTAGTATAATAAATACAGAGATTCATGAGAATACTTACATGAACTAATGTGTGATGAACTAAGGAGAACTGGGAGAACAATATACATAATGACACAATATGAAAAGAAACACCAACAACAAAGCAATGAAAATGGAATGCTGGAAAGTTATACCAGGCTTGTCCCTAAAGAAGAGATACGAGATCAGACTTTCGTCTCTTATTGGCACAAGTAAGGAACCATGTAAAACATAGTAAATTAGTTGATTAGTTTTGATGAACTACCCCCCCCCCCCCATTTTTTCTTCTTTGTTTTAAGCAATAGCATTCTGGGAGGGGAAAGACTAAGATGTATATTGGGAAATAGAGATGGTTAAAAAATAAAATAAAAGTAATTATTTACTTAATCACAGTTAAAAATTTTTCCATTGTCTTCTAATTTATTTTGATTTGGCCTTTAATTTTTTTCATTCTACAAGCTGCTCTAAACCACTTTTTATCTATTTTCTTTCTAGTTTTATTAGTACTACACTTTATATATAAGTGAAATTAGCAATACTAAAAATGAATAAGCTTTTATAAAAACTAAAAACAAAATATATGAGCTATTAAGACCTGAAGCAATATTGCCAGTAACGGGCAAAGAGAGTCCAAAAAGAGGAACTGGGGACTTTGTTAAATGGCAAAAATTTGTGTGAATTCTGATCATTTCTTTTTTTCTTTGGGAGATGATCTATTGCAATTTTTTCAATTGTGTGTGTGTGTGTGTGTGTGTGTGTGTGTGTAGGCAAGCATGTGTTCAGAAGTTCTGGGCAATTTTCTTTTATTATGGCATTCAGGGCTTTTTTTAACTTGTTATCTTCTTCTGGGAGATCTGTAATCTTAAACCATCTTTATGTAGCCTGTCTTCAAGATCTATATGTTTTGTTTATGTACAGATCATGTTTTTTTAAATAATATCAATTTTTTTGCTTCTCTTCTTACAATTGTCCTTTACTTCTGTCTTCTACATTTTCAATCAATTATTTTCTCTTTCATTTCTTTGGTAAAACTTGTTACCATAGATTCAGGATTTTCTGTTCTCCCAAATATTTCTTCTGTTCTAGTCAAAATTTTACTTTCATAATCCTTTTTTTTTTTGCTTGCTTTTTTTTAAAACAATTTTTAATTTAATTTATTTAATATATTTAGTTTTCAGCATTGATTTTCACAAGAGTTTGAATTACAAATTTTCTCTCCATTTCTACCCTCCCCCCCACTCCAAGATGGTGTATATTCTGGTTGCCCCATTGCTGAGTCAGCCCTCCCTTCTGTCACCCCACTCCCCTCCCATCCCCCTTTCCCTTCTTCTCTTCTAGGGCAAGATAAATTTCTATGCCCCATTGCCTGTGTATCTTATTTCCTAGTTGCATGCAAAAACTTTTTTTTGTTTGTTTTTAAATGTCTGTTTTCAAAACTTTGAATTCCAAATTCTCTCCCCTCTTCCCTCCCCGCCCACCCTCCCTAAGAAGGCAAGCAATTCAACATAGGCCATATGTGTATCATTATGTAAAGCCCTTCCACAATACTCATGTTGTGAAAGACTATGTTTTGCTCCTTCCTAACCTATCCCCCTTTATTGAATTTTCTCCCTTGACACTGTCCCTTTTCGAAAGTGTTTGTTTTTGATAACCTCCTCCCCCTGTCTGCCCTCCCTTCTATTGTCCCCCATTTTTTATCTTCTTCCTCCTTTGTTCCTGTGGGGTATGATGCCCAATTGAGTGTATATGGTATTCCCTCCTCAGGTCAAATCTGATGAGAGCAAGATTTACTCATTTCTCCTCACTTGTCCCCTCTTCCCTTCCTACAGAACTGCTTTTTCTTGCCACTTTTATGCAAGATAATTTACCCAATCTATCTTTCCCTTTCTCCCTCTCTCAATATATTCCTCTCTTATCCCTTAAATTGATTTTATTTTTTTAGATATCATCCCTTCATATTCAGCTCACCCTGTGCCCTTTGTGTGTGTGTGTGTGTGTATATATATATATATATATATACATATATATATACACATATATATACCTACATATATACATACATACACACATATGTATACACACGCACACACACACATATATATTTGCATATTACTTTCAGCTACTCTGATACTGAGGTCTCATGAATCATACACATCATCTTTCTATGTAGGAATGTAAATAAAACAGTTCAACTTTAGTAAGTCCCTTATTATTTCTCTTTCTTGTTTACCTTTTCATGCTTCTCTTGATTCTTTTGTTTGAAAGTCAAATTTTCTATTCAGCTCTGGTCTTTTCACTGAGAAAGCTTGAAGGTCCTCTATTTTATTGAAAATCCATATTTTGCCAGGGAGCATTATAATCAGTTTTGCTGGGTAGGTGATTCTTGGCTTTAATCCTAGCTCCATTGACCTCTGGAATATCGTATTCTAAGCCCTTCGATCCCTTAATGTGGAAGCTGCTAGATCCTGTGTTATCCTGATTATGTTTCCACAATACTCAAATTGTTTCTTTCTGGCTGCTTGTGGTATTTTCTCCTTGACCTGAGAGCCCTGGAATTTGGTGACAATATTCTTAGTAGTTTTCTTTATGGGATCTTTTTGAGGAGGTGATCTGTAGATTCTTTCAATTTCTATTTTACCCTCTGGCTCTAGAATATCAGGGTAGTTCTACTTGATAATTTCTGGAAAGATGACATCTAGGCTCTTTTTTTGATCATGGCTTTCAGGTAGTCCAATAATTTTAAAATTCTCTCTCCTGGATCTATTTTCCAGGTCAGTGGTTTTTCCAATGAGATATTTCACATTGTCTTCCACTTTTTCATTCCTTTGGTTCTGTTTTATAATATCTTGTTTTCTCATAAAGTCACTAGCTCTCATTTTAAAGGTAGTATTTTCTTCAATGGTCTTTTGTATCTCCTTTTCCATTTGTGTAATTCTACCTTTTAAGACAGTCTTCTCCTCATTGGCTTTTTGGAGCTCTTTTGCCGTTTGAGTTAGTCTATTTTTTAAGGTGTTGTTTTCTTCAATATTTTTTTTGGTATTTTTTGGGTCTCCTTTAGCAAGTCATTGACTTGTTTTTCATAGTTTTCTCACATCCTTGTCATTTCTCTTCCCAATTTTTCCTCTACTTCTCTAACTTGCTTTTCCAAATCCTTTTTGAGCTCTTCCATGGCATGAGACCAGTTCATGTTTTTCTTGGAGGCTTTTGATGTAGGCTCTTTGACTTTGTTGACTTCTTTAGGCTGTATGTTTTGGTCTTCTTTGTCACCAAAGAAAGATTCCAAAGTCTCAGTCTGAATCTGAGTCCATTTTCACTGCCTGGTCATGTTCCCAGCCAACTTACTTGACCCTTAAGTTTTTTGTCGGGGTATGACTGCTTGTAGAGTAGAGAGTACTTCATTCCAAGCTTGAGGGGATGCGCCATTGATTTCAGAGCTATTTCTATACAGCCAGCTCTGCCACACCAGCACTCCTCCTTCCCCAAGAACCACCAGCTTGGACCTGACTCAGATCTTAAGTAGGCTCTGCACTCCTGCTCTGATCTGTCACTTAATTCCTCCCACCAGGTGGGCCTGGTGCCAGAAGCAACTGCAGCTGTAGTTCTGTAGGTGCACCACCCTGGCTGCCCCCGGGGCGGTAGCTGAACTGAGAACTCTTTTCACTCTGTCCCCAGCAGTTTTTTCCCACTAACCTTCTCTGTTGTCTTTGGTGTTTGTGGGTTGAGAAGTCTGGTAACTGCCATAGTCCACTGATTCAGGGCACTAGGGCCTGTTCTGCCTGGCTCCCAGTCTGGTTGGTCCTTCTGCCACCCATGCTGGGCTCGCTGGGCCCTGCTCTGCTCCCAGCTCCATGCACGATAGACCTCATCCAGTGACCATTCAGGCTGTCCTGGGCTGGATCCCTGCTTCCCTCTGCTATTTTGTGGGTTCTGCAGGCCTAGAATTTGTTCAGAGCCATTTTTATAGGTTTTTGGAGGGACCTGGTGGGGAGCTCATGCAGGTTCCTGCTTTCCAGCTGCCATCTTGGCTCTGCCCCCCTACTTTTATAATTTTTTATTTTTCTTTTGAACAATTCTTTTACAATCTTCAGCTATTTCATGATTGGGAATTCTCAAGTTCCTTTGCTTCACCAGATATTGATTCATTTTCCTTTGTCTTGCAATATATTTATTCAGAGATATTTGTACCTATTTAGATCATCTGGAGGCTGTATTCCCTTATGTTATTTCTATGTTCCTTGTTGGTTTATCTGTTTGTGCCCTAGGTTTTAAACAGTTTTCTTTCTGGGGTCTTTGGTAATTTTTGTCTTTTTTCCTTACTTTTCCCTGTTGCTCACTTTTTGATTCTTTCTTCTTTGATGGCAATTTCTCCTATGGCAGGACTTCAGTCTCTTCACATTCCCCTCAACTCTTTCCTGCTTTCCTGTATCCCACCTCTGTGGAAGAGGGGGTGGAGTGGGGGCAAAATTGAGTTCCGTTGATTGTTGCCTTAGAATGGGAGAATGTGATCCAGTATTATCATTATTGTAATTACTATTTTATTTAGTATCCTATTACAATTAAATTCCCAAAGCATATAGTTCAACCAAATAATAGATTTCTGAGAAGAGAATGGAACTTCTCTTCCTCAAAGTTTTTGTTTGAACAAAGGTAGAAACATATTACAATATTAATGATACACAGCAAAGTACTAAGCACTGACTTTTTAAAATTTCAGAGTATTTTTATTACATAAAAACACACACATAAGTCACATATTCACAAATCTGCTTGTAGGCAGACTTATTGGCTGTTCAAATGTAGGAGATGTAGGCCTTGTAGAGTTAAGTACGTTGTTGACTTCTATTATTTTTATAAACCTTCAGAATCTTCTTCAGAATTATTTGTTTTTCTTTTGTCTTGGGTTCTGAGTCTTGGACTAGTCTTTAGAGGAGAACTCAAGAACTGTTTTTATTTTACTTTCTATGTCACATGTAGAAATATAATATACTGAAATAAATAATTTATAATGGATAATTTAGAGGTTATTTCTGGGCAATAGGAGGCTAAATTCATAGGAAACCCTAGGTCATATTTATATGGAAATCTATTATTGTTTTTCTTTGAAGTTTGCATCACTGTTAATATTTTTGCTACTCATTGAAGTGATCATATTGCCTTGGAAGTGGAAAGCTGTCTCTCCAACTGAGATGAATTAGGTGGTATATATCCATGGGAAAGACAATTTAACTTCAGAAATATTTCTTAGTTCATTTATCCTCTCACCCTCATTATTTGGTAACTGTTGAAGTTGCTTTTCATGCTAATTAGTATCCATTATTTAATGCAAAAATGTGAACGGTCCAGGTAGATTATACCGGACTATTATTATAACATGGAAATTAAGGGACACTTGAGTTGTCTTCCATAAAAGTCCTTTCCTTTGAAATAACTCTTTCTAGTTGAAATTTAATTGCATATGTTTTTATAACATCTGGCACTCATATTTTCTTCTGAGCATGTGGTGTGCAGTTGTGAATTGTCAGCACAGGGGGAAGAAGACATCTAGGTTTTAAGCTGGTTAAAGGTAACTTCTCTTATGCTATGACCAATTCTGAAACTACCCACCACATAAGAAGCTCAATAACTTTCAGTGACAATGTCCATATATGACATAGCACTAAAGAACATTCCTTGGTTTCATAAGTAACATGTCCTAATTAGACAGTATTGAAAGTCAATATGAACAGATGGATGATAGATAGATAGATAGATAGATAGATGATAATGAGCATATAAAGCATTTATTGGGATCTTGACATGTTCCACTTACTGTGTTAAATACTAGGCATAGACATACAAGCAAGCAAGAGAGTCCCTGTCCTTAAGGAGCTTAAATTCTAATGGGGCAAGACAACATAGGAAAGGAGAGTTGGAAAGTGGAAAGTGAAGATGAAGGTAGCTGGATAATACAACAGGCAGCAGATGGTTACAGGATAGTGTTGCTTGAAATTGTTATCACAGTTAGCTTGACATGGAAGACAGTGGAGTGGGTCATACTTCTTTGTGCTTTGATGTGACAAGAAAACAATATTTATAAGAACAAATAAGAAAAACACAGTATCTACATTTTAGAAATTCTATAGTGCAGATAGCACTGACCAGTACTTTTGGCAAATCACAATGACACATGAAATGGGTTGAAGAAATGAATAATTTCATCATATGGTAATTATTTATTAGAATTGGAAACAAATATTCCAAGTTACAAACAAGTATTTCATACTAATTTTTTTTTAAATTTTGGTGAGTGGTGCTATCACCTCCAAGTCACAAAACAATGTGTTGCCTACCAGAATAATTATAAAAACAAATACAGGAACAAATCAAAATCAAATATACAAAGAAACCGCTTCACTATAAACCTCTTATTTTCTAAAACTAGATTGAATGTAATAGGGATAGGAATTGGTACTATGATTGCACTCTCAGGTGAAAGTGGTCTATTAACCAGTACAGGTCAAATCCTTCTCAGCAGCTTACAGTTTTAGGGATTTACTTAAGGACTGAGATATTAAGTGACTTGCCCAGCTTCACACAGCGGGGATATGTCAGAGGTAGGATTTGAACCAAGATCTTCCTAGTTGTGAGGGCAGCTCTATTTCCATTTCCCCACAAGATAAGGCAGACAATTGAGTAACTACTAAATCTGAAGAAAGAAAATTTGAAGACTGAGGTCAGTGAAAAGTCGATTTAATGCAAATCTATGAAATTATGCCTACTTTAATAATGAAAACAGATGACAAAATCTACAAGTTTTCAAATACTCTTTAAAAGATTGACAAACCAATATTTGAATTCCAAAAAGCATTCTTTCAGTCTGACATCATTTAAACAATAGACCAATTATAGTAAAGAGTAATTAAAATATCTCCTCCAATCATTTTGAATGAATGTATTCTCCAATAATATTTAACAGAAAGGGTAAAAGAATTTTAGGACATGCACATAGCAGTGTATTCAGGAGCCATGGTTATAGTTAGAGCCATAGAGAAAAGGCAGAGCTCCCAAGAAACTCTCCAAAGGACAGGTACTAAATGATACCATGGAAGAAGCAACATGAGAGAATTATTACCCACCTAATGAAAGGAAATGGAAGATTACATCAAGATCTAGCAAGGTACACAGAGCTGAAAACTTGAATGCCATATTGCTCAATTAAAGTCAAAAAAAGAGAAATCTTGAAAGGAAAGGAATCTTAAAAATGCAAAATACAAATACAAAAAAAATACAAATTAAGACAAAATGCCTTAATCAACAATGAAGGGAAAGCCAAATGGTTAAAGTGACACACAGAGGAAAACAAGTCAAAATCAATCACAGCATTTACCATAAAGGCTTGAGAAGTAAAGATATGGAGCTATACAGAACCCTTTCAGAAAGTAGGATGTAGAAAATTTCTGGTCATATATGAAATCTCAATTATTTTAACACAACAAAAATGCAAATTGGTTCAAACAAGAAAAAGAAAGCTTGTGAAACATTAATATAATGAATTCTGAGACAGTTCTGTCAAAGAAAGTGACTGAAACTCTAGACTCTTTAAAACTAGAAAGTAGCAGAGCCAGATAAAATCCATAATTATTGTCTCAAAAACTATCATTGCTCATTCCTGCACTCATATGTATTGCTAATATATAAAATTAACCTAAGTCTAGTGAGAATGACAAAGTATTTGATGCCCATTTGGAAAATTATTTATAGAGAAAAAACTGTTTAATACATGGCACCAATATAATAAGATTAAGGGAATAGCCATAAACTGTGGCATTTTTTCAGGGAGGTAGCTTAATACCATTATGATTGTATGTAGCTTCAAATGCCTTATCGTTTCTTCTAAATGGAAATAATCTTAGGTTCCAAAGTTAGAAGGCAGTCAAACCAAAGTACTTGACATACATACGTACATACATACATACATACATACATATATACATGCATACATATACACACATATACATGGTGAGCATCAAAATATCTATGTTCACCAAAAATACATTAAGGAGCTACCTCCTTCATCTCATGAAGTTTTTCTCTGATGATATAAAAGTGTCATTAGGACTTGATAAATGTAAAATCATTCGTATACATCAAGGAAAGATAGAGACTGAAGGTTTTGGTTCAAAGGCCACACTGAACCAAAAGATGGAGGCAATCCCTACAAATACCTTGATTTCTTCAAGATAAAAACAAGATGATATTAAAGACAAAGCTGTGGTTGAATATTTAAAGAGGAGTACAGACATGAAATCAAAGCTGAATAAGAAGAACATTTCAACATTTGTGACACGATACTGATCTTAACACATATTTATAGAACTATAAACTGTACCATAACTGATTTGGAAAACATCCTAATAAGAACCCATGTAATATTAATGAAAAACTTGGTTGTTACACTAAAGCAGCTATATTCATTCACTAAAAAAGAGAAAGCAGACTGATAAATGTCATCAGAGAATAAGATATGTTTAAAAAAACAGATAACTTTTATAATAGTGTCATTACTTCACTCAATGTCAATGCTGACAACCTACACACATGATTGAATTTGTTGAATGGAATCAAAAATTTTTTATTTGTGGAGGTAGCCTATGAAATGGCTCATATTCAAGAAAAGAATCAAAAGGCTCTCCAGGGATTATATTCACTTGAACTCAATTGACATGTTGACAAAGAAATGTTGAAACAATAACTTGTGATGCGGATTTGTTTATAGAAGTGGTGAAGGTGAGGGGAAGAAGTATGGTGGTAATTCAGGACCAAATTATTAACACCAGAAATTATAGATAAATTATCCTTGAGGAAACAAAACTTATTGCAGATTATACAAAGAATTGTAGAAATTGTGAAATATGTGACTTCAGACTGAAAAAACTTAATACCTATTAGCAAGATTTGAATTGGTGGCTAGATTATAAATCAGAAGCTCACTCTCTTTCATATACTAATAGATTACATGACCATAATATAAGTACAAATCTCAAAATATACTTGAGAATTCAATAATAAATTGGACTGAAACCAAATAATTATCATTGACTGAAGTAATACCCACAACCACCAGAATATAATATTTTACAACTTAAGGATAATGTTTCTCTTTTTAAAATAGGTGTTGATATATCAAATGTTCATAATCTCCATACTTTTGAATGAAATGTTTTCAAAATATAGACTTAACAAAAGAAATAAAAATCATATGGGAACAGGATGAGGTATTTTTTTTAGCAATATTATTCCTAGAATTATTTCCACAGGTGTTTTATTAAAGTATAGAAAATTAGCTTATGTACAGAAATTTTTTTTAATTAGAAATGGTAGCTATTTTATGTATTTGTGCAATAGTCCACAGAGTATTAAATATACAAGAATAATATCAGGGTGATGATGACCTTGGACAAATCAATTAGTCAATTAAAAAGCTCTTTATTAAGCTCTTGCTATCTTTCAGGTCATTCTAAATGTTGAAGGATTATTTCTATAATAACATCATTGAAAAAGATGAGAACAGGATAATGATGATGATGATGATGGTGATGATGATGATGGTGATGATGGTGATGATTATGATGGTGATGGTCATGATGGTGAAGATGATGATGATGATGATTATGATGGTGATGATGATGGTGATGATGATGATGGTGATGATATCATTTTGCCTTTTTTCTTATCTTCTGATAAAAATTTTAATTTCTGCTTTCAACATGTTTCCTCTGTCTTTACTCACTTATAAAAGCCCTCATCACCTAATGCTTAGATTTATTAAAATATTTATCTTAATTCTGAACTTAAGCTACTAAAAGAGAACATTTCATTCAGATAGCAGAATACCAAAAGAGGATTTTCTTTGAAATAATGAGTCTCCATTTCATACTACTTGCTTTTTAAAAATATATGATAACTTTTACATGTTATTTTCAAACTTCCATCTGAACTTCTACCTGTTGTCTTCTGTGCATTAAAACAGTTTCAATAGCCCTTATTTTTGTGTAACATCAGTATTGTTTACTTCCTCCCCCTAGAACGTTCTTCACCATGATTGGTAATTGCATTGTTCAGAGTTCTTAAGATTTCAAATTTGTTGCTATTGTTGTTGTTTCATGTCATTCTCCTTGGATAAATTGTTCTCTTGGTCCTGTATCAATTCATATTTTCTAAGATTCTCTGAGATGATCACTTTGTTCCCTACAGTACCATAATATTCCATTACAATCATATACCACCATGTATTCAGTCATTCCCTAATTATCTCAAAGGTAATCT
Organism: Trichosurus vulpecula; assembly: GCF_011100635.1. Classification (NCBI taxonomy): domain Eukaryota; kingdom Metazoa; phylum Chordata; class Mammalia; order Diprotodontia; family Phalangeridae; genus Trichosurus; species Trichosurus vulpecula. The sequence continues at coordinate 410,329,587 of NC_050574.1, read as the reverse complement.
AATGTACCTCCTTTGATTCTGTTTCCTTGCTTCCCTCCTTTTTTGTTCTTCACTTTAGGATAACAAATTTACTTTGCTTTTAGCTATTCTGTCCCCATCTTCCTCCCTCTTAATTTGCCCCTCATATCTACTTTTTCACCTGTTGCATTTTATGCATATGTGTGTCTGTGCGAAAGAAATCCACCTTTGTTTCATAGTGGGATTCCTCTAATACCTATTCCATCGATGCCCTCCTTCATGATTGTATAGTCTTCTCCTCATCTTCTTCAATTGTCTCACCCCTTCATACTAACTTCTATATTAGTATATTCTTTTTACCTTCCCTTCTATTTCAGCTATTCAGATCCCCGGAACAAATCCACAGAATCTCTGTTTTCTTGTGTGACACCATCAATACCTTTAGAAGACATTCAGGCTCTGAAGTGACACTTGTTTCTTCTTACTCCTTATAATGTTAGCACTACATGAAAATACAGGCATTTCCAATCGCTTAAATAAATTTACTTTTCTACATTTTTCTGGATTATTATTTTTATTCCTACACATCTGTGGTCTTTTCATCAGAGAAAATTGAAAGTCTTGTATTCCTTTAAAGACCTATTTCCCTTTTTCCCCCCACCCTTGTCCCCAGAGCATTAAACTAAGCTTTTCAGGGTAAGTTATTCTTGATTATAAGCCTATTTCTTCTGCCTTTTAGAACATTGTATTCCAAGATTTTCTCTCACTTATTATAGAAGCTGCCAGATCTTGTGTGGTCCTGAATGTAGTTCTTTGCTACTTGAAATGGATGCCAGCAGGATTTTTTTCTTTGACAATGAAGCTCTCGATTTTGGCCATAATATTTCTGGACTTTGCCTATTGGGAGATGATTTCAGGAGATGATTAATGAGTTCTTTCTGTGTTCACATTGCTCTCTATAGATCTGAGCAGTTTTCATGTGTGATCTCTTGAAACGTAGTTTCCAGATGGAATTCAATGATTCTTAAATTATCTTTCCTTTGTTTTCAAAATAATCTCTTTTTATTATCAGCTTTCATTTCCTTCTATTTAATCTTTTAATATCATTAAAAACTCATTGATTGGGGGCAGCTAGGTGGCGCAGTCAGTAGAGCACCGGCCTTGGAGTCAGGAGGACCTGAGTTCAAATCCAGACTCAGACACTTGACACAAGTACTAGCTGTGTGACCTTGGGCAAGTCACTTAACCCCAATTGCCCTGCCAAAAAAAAAAGCAAAAAAAAAAACTCATTGATTTCTGTTTGATCTATTCCAGTTTTCAGTCTATTACTTGGGTAAGGCTTTGACCGTTTTTCTTTTAAGCCACTTATTTTCCTTCCAATTCTTTCCTCAAGTTTTATTTCTTTTTAAAAATCTCTTGCTTTATTTCTTTTAGTTATTCATATAGTCTTATAAATTTAAAGTCTATTCTCTGAGTCTCTATTTGTAGTTGTTGCATTTACTTCTTCCAACTTTGGGGGAATCTGTAGGTCTACACCAATTTTTAATGCTGAACTCCAGATTTTTTAAAATTTGCTGATCTCTGTGGCCATATTTTCTGAATAGGGCTTTATTCCAGAGCCACTCTTTCCCCTGTTGCATTTTTTGGCTTTTCAATGGGGTGGTTAGCTTTGTTTGGTCTTTTCTTGGGTTCCGGGTACCTGTACTGACTTCTGCTTCACAGGGTTACGCCCCCATAGATTTTTGAGGAACAGTATGATGAATCTTCAGGGTTCTCTCTGGCATCTCAGAACAGAGTGTTAATTACTTTAGAACTTCTGGACCTGCAGTGTGGCAGCAAGCATCACTTTCTGCTACCACTGTGGAAACTTCCAAGAGCCTTACTTGAGGGCTTACTGAACACCCTTGAATTTTCTTTGTGGATCCCTCTAAAATAGCTTTCTATAGACATAGAGCTTTATAGACTTACCTGTCCTCTGGTATAGCTTTGAGGCTTCTCTGGTTTTGACTTTGTTGACTTTTTATTGCTCTTGGGCTTCTAAATATCTTATATGAAATCCTGGGTTGGAAGAGTCACTTATTATGGTTTTTCATGTGATTTATTGATTATTATTTTGCCTCATAAGAGTGTCAGGGTTTTGCTAGAGTAAGTGTGTAAGAGCTGGGCTGTCTGCTCCTTGTACAGGCTGTCATCTTGACCTGAGGCTCCAAATTGATATTTCTAAAATGCATCTCTGACCATATCACTCCCATACTCAACAACCTGCAATGGCTCCCTATTGACTCTAGGATTAAATGCTATTTTATTTTTATATTTTTCTTTTTTTTATTTTTACTTTTGTGTAAGTTTTATTATGTATATATGTATTAATATGATAATATGTATGGAATTCTCAAATAAGAAAATACTAATATGTTGGGAGTCCATGTTTATTAGTTTTTTTTTCTGATAATGTAGCACAATAAAAATTATGGAGACTACTAATTTAGAACAGTGAGTCCTTTACATTTTTCTTAATGGAAGGATCAGGCATGACAGAAACTTAAATTGAAGATAAGAGATATTTTGATTAATGTATAAAGCGTTTACTTAGTAGGAATGTGACTTTTCTAATTTTTTTTTCTGATACCCTCTTCATTTTTTTCCAAAATTGCACCATGCTTGGGGGGAAAACTTATTTCAAGTAAAATTAGTTGTAGATTGTAATTTGGTTTCCAAACAAATCACAAAGCTTTATTATATGTGATGGAACAATAAATGGAAAATCAGAAGCAAATAGATTAAGAACTTGTGTTTCAATTATGTAAATATTTTATTTAATTTTGGGTATTGAAAGGACATTTTTTCCTCTAGCTTTTCTTACTAAAAATTCTGCAGACCTATTACTCTTTGTACATTTAATTTAATTTATCAGGCTAGACTCTATGGTAACTATGATACTATGGTTACTAAAATTCATTTATAATTTGTCATCTTGCAAATACCCATTTGCTCAGAAATGAGATAAATCCTTAACTTTTGTATTTTACGGTAGACAGAACACTGAACTTGAGATCAGAAAATCTGGATTCTAGGTGGTTGTTCCTCATACCTGAGTTCTAGATGTTGTCTCTCACTTAGGAAGATGTCACAACAATGTTACGTGCATCTGTTGTGGGGGTGTAAAACCAATAACACCAGAACACAGGAGGGCTGCTAGCACAGGTTCTTTGATCTGCTTTTCTGAAGGAAAGCAACTTAAAAGGGGTCAACAATCTTACTTTAATCAAGCATGTACATATATACACACATGTGCATATACATACACACACACATATATATATACACACATATACATACATGCACATACATACATATACTCACATATATATATATATATATATATATATAGATACACATCTATCTATATCTATTTATCTATCTATATCTATCTACCTATCTATATCATTCACTTAGTGCAGGGGAAAAGTCAGCACTCTGAACTTCAGAGAAAATACAAATGGAAATTATAAGCAGAAATTATATAAACAGAACAAATAAGAACAGCAAAGACCAACAGACAGGGCTTCCAACCATCTGACCAAAAGCAACACATACATAGCTACCAGAGAGAGAAGCACCAACGTCTGGGTTTTTCAAAGTTGGGGGGCTCCTTAATGGCTATTCAGAGTCTCATCTGGCTGCATTACATGAACACTCTTCCCATGAGTGAGCCCCAAAGCAAAATGCTGCCACAGAGTATATACATACATACATACATACATACATACATACATATATATATATATATATATATATATATATGTATATGTATATGTACACTTCTTCAGGGTCATAGGGTACCACAACCCTTTTGACCCAGGCTCATGGGACTCAAACTCATGTGACTTAGGCTTCCATGTGACTTAGGCAGGTCATATGGACCTATTAATGGATGGGAAAGATCTTCCCATTAAGCAGAAATACATTAACAATGCAGAAGAACATGATAATGCTATCTTAATTTATAAGTTTTAGTTTTCTCTGAAGTCCACAAACTTTAAGTGCCAACTAAGTTACTCTTTGTTGCTCTTGTTCAGTCATGACCAACTCTTTGTGACCCTAGATGGGATTTTCTTGGCAAAGATACTTGAGTCATTTCCTTCTCCAGTCCATTTTACAGATGAGGAAACTGAGGCAAACAGGGTTAAGTGACTTGGCATGGGTTACACAGCTAGTATCTGAGGCTGAATTTGAACTTAGGTCTTCCTGACTCCATGTGCTCTATCCACTGTAACAAACAGTTACTTTTACTAAGAATCTAATTCTACTTTAAGAAAATCAATTTAAAATTCACTAAAATGAACTGAAAAAAATTTAACAAAAAAGATTAATATTAATCTTTCTACTATAAGACAAGGCCCAATCCCATTCAATATTTTAAAGTACTTTTGCAAAGCACTGTGCTAGGATTAGGGGAGATGTAAAATTTATATCAAAATTTTATATTAAATATTAAATAAGTTGATTCAATAATACAAAATATTAATTTATAGTAAATTTAATTAAAGCACTATCCCTGCCCTCACATGGTTCTCTTGAAGTTAGCTGTCTACAAAGTGAAGCATGGACACCTAGAGATGAAAATCAGAATGACTCTATTCAACCCCATTTTTCTCTCTAAACTTAATGGCTCCAGGTTTACCTGAAATATTAGTGTCTTGCAACAGAATTGAAAGTCAGTGTTTGTGTGTGTGTGTGTTTGTGTGTGTGTGTGTGTGTGTCTGTTTGTTTCTGTGTGGCATTAAAAGTGTGTAAGAATTTCTTATAGTTATTTGTACTCTTCATAACAATTATCTTCTATTATTGTGGGCAGTGGAGAACATGCTATGTTGTTTGATGTTTCAATCACACATGTTTAGCTATCTGTATGTAGGAACTTGTACTGTGTAAAGAAACTTGAGTTTAATTGGCTTCATTATACCATAGGACCAATTAAATTGCTGTGGTTTCTAAGTAAGCAATCAGTAAACAGATCCTAATTTTTGTACTTGGAAATTTTAGGCCACAGGGTCAGAGTGAGTGAAGCCAATACTAAAGAAATTTTTTTTAATATCATGTAATGTGTCCATTTTGTCAAAAGAGGCAGATTTGGAAATTTTCTATCATTGTTCAAGTTCTACGAACATTCTTGTTTGAGAGAAATTTTGGGTAGAATGCAAATTTAAAACTTCAAAGGTCTGTAATAAAGAGCTGCACATTTAGCAGCTAACAGAAAAAAAATGAGCTGTGAAATAGAGAGAGGAAGGCCTTGAGGACAGATTATGCCTGAAGGAGCTATAAAGTTTCCTAATTAACTAGCTGCAAATTTGTGATTTTAAAATTTAGACCATGGCCCTTTTCCCATGTCCCTTTGCCACAAGCTAAGCTGTTAATTTGAAAAGAAACTATTTTAGTTGGATCAATTAATATTATTTTCAAATATCAGTTAGGTAATAATCCAGTGTTATTTATCCCCTGTTATTTGGATTTAGAGATCTGATGCATTTGGGTTTATAATTCATATTTTGAAGCTAAGCTAATTTTAGTTAATATTGATGCTACTTGCATTTGTTTATTGACCTAAAGCCCATTAGTTTGAATCATTCATTCCATTCAAAGCATGCAAACCACAACTTAGTCATTGCAAAGCAGTGCTTTTTTAATGTGAACTTATCAATCACTGTATTATAAATTACTGGAATTGTAGCTAAATTATTAGTGATGCTTATATAATAACTTACTTAAGCTTCAAGGAGTATAATACTCTTGCCATTTTGAATGTAATCCTTAATGAAATGAGAAAAGGTATAGCAAAATGGGTATTAAATCTTTGTGAACTATTCACAAGCAATTAACTCTAGGTGTCTACATTTCTAAAAGTTTAACATACAGCTCTTTTGTATTTGAAAGTATTTAGAATTGAAAGCCAGATTTGAATTACCCATCTCCATTAGGGTACAGATAATTGAATATAGTGACTCACCTGATCTTCATTTAGAAAATTGTACTTGTGCAATATGGTTAACTAAAGTTTTCACTATTGAGGCAGACCAATGTCAAACAAAATATATGGGAGTGTGGCTATGCTAGTACTACATTGATTGTATTATAAATGGCATTTTAAATATGTTTTAGAATTTGTTTTAAATATCTATTTGTGTTTAAAGCACAAATTGCATTTTCACAATAAATTCTTTAGTTAGTAAAACATATGGCTTGATTCCAGATAGTGAATAGGACTGAAATCTGCTAAATTATCTTTCCAAGATGATACAAATATATATAAGTGGCACAGTGGAGAGAGGGCAAGATCTGGTGTCAGGATGACTTGTGTTCAAGTCAGGTCTCAATCGCTTGGGCAAGTCACAACCTCTGACTGCCTCAGTTTCCTTATTTGTAAAAATGGATATAATAATAGCATCTACTCCCAGTGTTGTTGTGAGGATAAAGTGATATATTAGTAAAGCATGTTTCAAATTTTAAAGCATTATGTAAATGATAGCTAATAACGATAAATATTATTTTTCTTTTATGTGATCCAAGGAATCCCTCAAGTAGAACTGCTTAATGATTGTGAATAATTATCTGAACTGACAACTTGTAAACTACTTTGGGAGGCTTGCCATCAACAGAAAAAATGCAGTATCTTTCAGAGCAGTGGATTAGATAGCCCTTCCCAAATTTGTGAATGATTTAATTCAAACAATAGGCAATTATGAAGCCAAGTGACACACATGAAGGAACAAAGCATTTTAGGTACAAGCAAGACAGATCCCCAAACTGTGCTGTTCCTCTTTTAGTGAGTTAGCACATGGTATTTTACATGTCATTATCTTTAAGTAGGCATGTGGTGTAGTGGGTTGAGAGCTGGGTTTGCATTCTTTTTATTTTTTTTTTAAAGAACCATTTGAAATCTCAAGAAAAGCTTTAGGAAATATTGCTTCCAGAGGGCTTGGAAAGCTTTTTTCTTTAACTGAAGATTGCATTTTCCTTCCACTTTCTCTTTTTTAGCCTCTTTTTCCCAAGAAGAACTACGAATGCCTAACAAGCTGTGAGTTCCTCAAATACATTCTGTCCGTGAAGCAAGGTGACTGTCCAGCACCAGAGAAGGCCAGTGGTTTTGCAGCTGCCTGTGTGGAAAGTTGTGAAATAGACAATGAATGCTCTGGAGTGAAGAAATGTTGTTCGAATGGATGTGGACATACCTGCCAAGTCCCCAAAAACCTATACAAAGGTAGAGATCATAACTGAGCACTTGAAGGAAACTTGACCTTTGATTCATGAACAAAGCTGCTTAGAAATTGCTGGTTTATTGTAGTTTCTCAACACAGAGAAAATTGAAATCATAGAAGAGATTATGTTTGGGGTGGGGGCAGTTAAGCTACTACGAGTTTCTTTTGTGTCTTGTACAAACCATCTTAAGATACAGACATCTTGAGATGTCAGTAAACCATAGACCCTGGACACATGGATTGAAGAACAAATGGGACCCTCCACAGAAAGCTTTGTTTACTTTAACCCTAATGAGAAGTGTTGAACCATTGTAACAGCTTGCTGTTAAGTGGGCATATTTAAATAAAACTGCTTGCCACTGCAATGAGACTTTTCAAGAATGTAACTATGTAAGTACCATAGCATACCAAGTATTTATTAAGCCAGTAGGAGACTAAACAAGCTATGAAGCTTATTTGTTCAAGAAATGTGAAACAGAATTCTTTTTTTTAAAAAACCTGGCTATCTCAATTGTGTATTACAACTGTTGGCATCAAAGAAAAAAACTCTTATTAGATAAATTTGAAATACTTTAACTTAGTACTCTAAAACATTAGTGAATATTTTTCTTTTGCAAAATAAGATATTTTTAATGAAATTAAGTTTTTAATCAATTTTAACTTGCACTCTTCCAAAATGTTTGTTTTTAAAAAATTATGGAAAATCATGAACATCTTAAGATTATGATTATATTTTTGAGTCACAAGTGATCCTTTAGTAATTATTCTCAAAGAATTGGAATCAATTTGATTTGATGTTAGTAATCACTTTTATAAAATGGCCATACTCATTCTTTGCAGTCTGCTTTACGAGTCAAACAGCATTGCTTTATCCTTCTTGGTCGTGATGGATTAGAGGAAATATTAGATTTCATGGTCATATTGAAATTTCAGTATGGGTTAAATCATATTGGCTTAAGGATTATTTGACACTAACTGTTACTAATCTATTTCTATAAAGCTTACTAAGGTCTCTTGAGCCACATCTATAATGATTCAAGTCCTTGAATACCAACACTATGACAGATGCCGTTTGATCTGCCTTTTGGATAATATGAAGACTCAAAAAGAGTGGGGAAACACATCACTTAGATGCTTGGTGGTCATGCCTGGTTAAAACAGAGAGAAGTACAATGTATTTATTACTTTATATTGAGCATTTCCACATACATATTCTGTAGATTTTATTCTAATCCATGGATATGTCAAAAGCCATCTTCGTACTTGTAAGTCAGCAAGGATTAGAATTGGATAAGAGCACTGGATCTGAAGTCAGGGAATCTGGTTCTGCCACTGGATCTTTGGATTACTACCTGTTTGATCCTGGGTTCATTACTTAACTTTTCTGGATCTCAGTTATCTCATCTGTAAAATAAAGGCATTAGACAAGATAATTTCTAGGGTTCCTCCCAGCCCTAGGTCTTTTTTCTTAGGTTGATTATAGTGATAGAATTCCCTTTACAGAGAAACATACTCCAATCTGTCCTCCATGCACATGCCCGAATGATCTTCCTCAGGCACATATCTGACCACATCACTCTCCTCCCTACCCTACTCCCACTGATTCAATAAATTCCAGTGGTTCCTTATTGCCTTAGCATCAAAATATAACTTCCTTTTTTGTGTATATTAAGCTCTTCACAAGCTGACCCTTTACTACTCAGTCTCTATTCTTACATGGTACTCCCCTCCACCTACTCTCTGGCCCAGTCACACTGATTTACTTGCTGTTCTACTCACACAGCACTCTATCTCTCATCTCCAAGACTTTTCTAAGCCATTGTGTCCTGATGCAGCAGACTTAAGATATCGAGGATCCTAAGGGCTTCCAGGGCTTTTAGCATTCTATCTATGCCTGCAGGGCTTTCCCTTCCCATCTCTGCCCTAGTTTCCTTTAAGACTCAGCTCAAATACCACCTTCTACATGGAGCCTTTCTGATCCCTTCAGTCCCGAGTGTCCTCTCTTCTAACTCCCTTGTATTCCTTTTGTATTTGTTGTTTGGTTGTTTCAGTCCTGTCTGACATTTTGTTGACCCCATTTGGAGTTTTCTTGGCAATGATACTGGAATAGTTTTCCATTTCCTCCTCTAGCTCATTTTATAGATGAGGAAACTGAGGCAAACAGGGTTAAATGACTTGGCCAGGGTCACATAGCTAGTAAGTGTCTGAGCTTGGATTTGAACTCAGGTCTTCTTGACTCCAGGGCTGGTGTTCTATCCACTGCACCACCTAGTTGCCTCATTCCTTTTGTATATGTTCTGTATGTATGGTCAAACATGTTAGAATGTAAACTCCTCAAAGGAAAGAACTATTGCACTCTAGTCTTTGTATCATCCTCAGTTCTTAGCATAGTGCCTGGCACATAGAAGGCACTGAATAAATATTGTTGATTGGCATAGGATACTAAAATTAATTTGACTTATCTAATTTGTTCAAATTAAATAAAACAGTTCTTATCTGCCATAGTTAAAGCCATGTTTGAGAAACATATTTTCCATTTACATAAATGGTTTCTGCAGAGGAGAAATTAAAAATTTATTCTTTGAGTTTCAAGATGTGTTACACGCTAGTAAAGTTCTTGCATGGGAGACAGCAGATCTAGGTTCTAATGATAATTCTTCATTATTTGAGCTATGTGACCTTGGGAAAGTAATTTTGCTTTCTTGGGCCTTAGGTCCTTCTGGCTCTAAAAATCATATGTCAAAATGTTATGTTATTGGCACTTACTTTGTGCCTCTTTTAAATGCACTTGCCCATTATAAGACAAAGGAAATGATTCTAGAATTTTATGACATATGGAAAGGAAATTCTGATTTAATCCCATACCTAAGTAATCTGTTCTTTTGGCATAAAGTAGATGTGATATTACATATTCCCTGGTATATAATTTTGGACACAAATCATGGAAGGAGTAACATCCCTCTACTGAACTGGCAATATTTATTTTGATACTGATATTTGGATATAAGCCGTGAAATACTTTATTAAACGGGGAAAAATTCTTTCCTTATTTTCTATAAAACTGTTCAATGATGGGATCATTCCCCTAAAGTCTTACTAGTAATAGTAATTTGCTTGTTATATGTTATAAAGACCTAGAGTGGACTTTCAGCTCCCTTGTAATTGTAGGAACTTAGTGAATGCCATTATTCAAAATTATTTTCTGGAGATTCTAAGAAGGGAGTGCAGCTCCTTATTTGTCATTGACCAAAAAATAGTAGTCTTTTAGGCAACACTGTTTTCTTAAGTCAAGTGTTGAGCTTCCGGCAGAGAATGCAAAGCAAGGAAATAGGGTGCTAGAAGGGACCAGAGAACAAGTTAATCAGCCAAATTAATGCTGATGATCAATGGAGTAACACTGCAACATTCAAATTGTGGTCTTTCCATCTGTAGTGCCTGGAACAGCACCTATTGCTTAATAGATCCTTAATAACCATAGATTGAATTGAAATATTCATTTTACAACATTATACATTAATGCTAAATTTTATTTTATTTTTTTCAAGGGAAAATGTCATCATTGCCATAAGGGAATAAGGGATTCTGTAGCATAACAAACATAAGATCTTAGAGATGAAAAGAGCTTTAAAGATCATTCAATCTGTTGGTTCCCAAATACCAGTATTCATACCATTGCTGATTCTTAGTGGCATTTCATTATGAAAAGATATCACTGTGCAAGGCCATGACTTCCTAAAACCTATACACTTAAAAATTGTTACTTTTCTTCCTTCTCCTTCTCCCTAAATCCTACATTTTGTGTCACTAAAAATTCCAAAATTGACATTGTGGAAGGCAGAGTAGTCCAGATTAGAGAGCTGAGATATGTTAACAGTATTCAGTACAGTGGATAATAATAGTAATTATTATTAATAATAATAAACAACCGACCTGCAAGCAAATGTATATCAATTTAAAGTTTACAAAGAATCTTTGTGCATTATTTAGTATGCACCTCACTGAAATTCTGTAATGTACTGATTAGTCCCTCTTTAGAGATGGGAAAAACTGACACTCCAAGAGTTTTAGGTATTTCTGTATGGTCCAAGAGCTAATGTCAGAGGTGGGATTGGTACCAAGGTTTTCCTAATTCTAAAGTCAATAACTCCATTCCCCATATTACACAACCTCCCCCTAAGATGAGGAAATTGAAGACCAGACAAGTCGAATGACTGATTAGTTGCAGATGTGGAATTAGAACTCAGGTTTACCAAGTCTGTGATATTATGTTGCTATCATACCATGTACTCAATCCTCTACTTGATGGTGTTGATGGTATTCACTACAAGAGGACCATGAACTAGAAACCACATTAAAAAATACAGCTATGACATAGGCATAGGGCACTCAAAATAAGGGAACACCATCCTCCGGGGAAGATTAATAACTAGTCCTCAGTTTGTCATCAGAGAGTTAATTGGGTCTTTCTTTGATCATTAAGTATTTCTAAGCAGAAATAAAACTATAACTCAGGTCTGTCCCACTCAAAGTCCTCTTCTCTGTCCATCACACTAAGTATAAATAATGATAGGTCTAGTACTAATGAATTTTGATGCATCACCACTAAATAGTAGAAAATTTCATTTACAAATTATGTATTTCTTTTTCTCTTACACACACACACACATTGAGTCTAACAGGCTACTAAAATGCTTTTTAAAATAATGATAGGATTTTTTTGAATAGTGATTTTTATTTGAATAATGATTTATGATCCATATGACTCTTCACAAATACATTATTTTTGGCCTCACAACAGTCATTAGTAAAAAAAATGTTACCTCCATTTTAAAGATGAGGACACTGCAGAGATCAAACTTTGTCAGGACCTACCTACCTACCTACCTACCAGGCTAGGAAAGTTTCAAAGTTTCAGCCAAGTGATAGATTATACATTTATGTAACCCAAGAGCTGGCCTTGCTTAGTTTGCAGAGGCTAAATACTAGAGAGTTGGATACCAGGTGAGGATTTTTTAAAATATGTTTGTTTTTACCACAACGAGTCATGGTGACCATCTACTAAGGTGTGGAAGAGTTGCAATTTGCTTCAACGATGGGATTATACCCATCACTTATGTCATGGAGACGTGAAATATTACAATATAAATTCCAAAGACTCATACATGTTACATTGCATGTACACCTTAGAATAAGTGGGCCAGTGAGTTAAACGTTAATTATAATATTGGGGGATTGTTTATCTTTATGAACTAGCCTAAAGAGATGGTACTACGTCTTGGGGGAAGAAAAAACCTCCACTTGATTTGAAGTCAGAAGACTTGGGTTCTAATCATAACTGCTATTTTACTGCCTAGACACAGTGAAGAAATGCAGCAGAAACAGCACAGGGTTTGAAGTTAGGAAGACCTGAGTTCAAATTCAGCCTCACCCACTAATTTTGTGACCCTGGACAAGTCACTCTGGCTGCCTTAATTTCCTCAAATGTAAAATGGGGGTAACAGTAGCCCCTACCTCCTAGGGACGTTGTGAAAATCAAATGAGATTATATACATACATATGCATATACGTGTGTACATATCTTGCTTACAACATATGTAGTATATGTCTATCTGTCTATCTATCTATCTATATCTATTAATCAATCAATCTTTCTAAAGTGCCTGGCATAGTAGGTACTTGATATTTGTTTTCTCCATTTCTTCCTAGTAATTAACTAAAGAGCTAAGCACATACCATATGCCAGACATCATGCTATGTTCTGGGTATAAAAGACAAAATGAGATAATTTCTACTCTTTAAGAACTTGTATTTTACTAGAGGAAAAGTACTGAACTCCTTTGTGCCTCAGTTTCCTAATTTCTAAACCTAAAGGATTATACTAAATAATCTCTAAAGCCTGAGATTTAAATGGTGGTCAATCATTGAATTAGTAAAATATACCTTAATATTACTCAATAGTACTTTTCAGTTTTGCAAAAAAAAAATATTTGGGTATGCAAACCACATCCATATTTGGTTTCGACTGATTGTTCCATCGCTCTATAGATACAGATTAGGTTTAGCATTTAAAAACCAGCAGGTTGCTGCTACCTTTGATTATACTAGACTTCTTGGCACTCACTCGTGGTTTAAAAAAATATTTTAGCACAGTTTTTGATATCGTGTTGTTACAGCTAGACTTTAAAAATTCTTCAGCAGAAGAGGATAGATTTCAGAAAACTAATTTGTCCAAGAATAATGAAAAAGCCTCGTAATTTACATAATGAAAAGCACATCGAGTAGTGATTGGATGTACACATCTGGTTATGAAATTGATGATACTCGTTCTACGAAAGTAGGACTCTAATGCACTTGTACCGGCTTCAGTTGTTTGTGCTGCTGGGATCCATCTGCACACAATTACATACACCAGAGAGGTTGAGTTACTTCCAATCAAGTGAATCCAACTAACCCTAATGCAAAGCAGATGGAAGCTTTCTTAACATGCAAATTGCAGGATTATTGTACATCATAATTAAAGAGAGATTTTTAAATGAAGAAATTTGAACTGACATAGCCCATGATGCTCATTACATTAGATTAAGGCTGTTGGTTGCTGAATGATATCCAAGATTAAAACCTTTTAGAAGGGGATTTGGATGCTGGGATTTACTGCTGATGAGTTCAGATTTCTTCAGCAGCTACAGTATTTACCATAGTTTTATTTACTGTAAAGGATTACTGCGTTGGAGTGCCATAGGGAATGGTCTATTTCTAGAACCCAGAGAAGGTTCTTTGTGAGTTTAAGAAAGTGAAAAATCTTCTTACTTTTTCCCAGTTAAATGTTTTTAGATGTAAAGCTGATTAATAATATAAATTACTCACTATCCCTTAATTTGTACTATCCATTTGCTTACATGATGAAGTTCTATCCCCACAACCCTCCACATACCATACCGTCAAAAAAGAGGAATTGATTTAAACCTGGAAAAGAGAAAAATTGGGGATCGGGGAAAAGGGGAAGAAGGTGAAGGTAGGCATTATAGCTTTCTTCCAGTATATGAAAGACTCTCATATGGAAGAGGGATCAGGTTTGTCAGGCTTGGCCCTAGACAGGAGAACCAAGGGTCAATGGGTTGGAGATGCAAAGAAACACATTTAGGCCTAAAGTCAGGAAAAATTTTCCCAATATGGAATGGACTGCTTCGACACATAGTGTAGGTTCCCCCTCATTAAACATCTTCAAACAAAGGTTTGTTGGGAATGTTGTAGTGTATATTCTCATTTCGGTATAGGTAGGAGTGTGCCAGAACCAAGTCATATTGTAACAATCAGCTCATGATCTGATTGTTAAATTTTTGGTGTGTGTATTTATACTTGAGAATTTGGCAAACGCTACAAAACAGGACTTAATTTATTATTTTGTTGATTGTCCAGACTTAACCAACTAACTTAACTAGTTAGCCAATTAAAATTAAATAATATTGTACAATCTCCATATCTACCACTTCATTTTATTAAAATCTTTTACTCATATATTATACATATACATGTATATATACATATATATATAGAAAGAGAGAGAGAGAGAGATAGAGAGAGAGAGAGAGAGAGAGAGAGAGAGAGAGAGAGAGACCTAGTTTTCTAGATTAGTATTTTATGAGCATTTTTTATTCCATAGGCATTACAATGGAATTGAACCTAAACTGAGAATTACTTCTTATATCAGCAGCATTTTTAGCCTACCAGTAAAATCTTAAGAAATTGAAAAGGAAGAAATGAACATTAGCTTATGTGAACTCATTATTAATCTCACCAAGACAACTATCAAAAGTGATCCTCCTCTAAAGAATGACCCCTAAGAAAGTGGCTATAAAGATACTATTTCAGATTCATGAATCAGTTTAAACATTTTCAAACAATGAGAAAAGCAATGGATTTACCATGACATAGACTAAGCTTTGTGTCAGATACTTTAAATAATAAGATGTTTATATTTAGGGGCCACTTTTATTATGGGAACTGAGCACCAATTGATTTAAGATTCACTCTTCCCTTTGACGTGTTTTCCTTCTTAAATGCTCACCTCAGCTGAAGTCACACACAGATTGTTTTAATTGACATACTTTTCTATGTTGTCATGTTTCAGGTGTTCCTCTAAAGCCCAGGAAAGAGTTACGATTTACAGAGCTTCAATCTGGACAGCTGGAGATTAAGTGGTCCTCGAAATTTAATATTTCAATCGAGCCTGTAATCTATGTGGTGCAGAGGAGATGGAATTATGGAATCCATCCTAGCGAGGATGATGCTACAAATTGGCAGACTGTGGCACAGGTTATTCCATTATGGAAGATTTTTTGGGGGGTGGTGGGGGCACTTCTACTACTCACATAAAACCTTAACTCACTGCACTGCATTCAAGGTACTTCTTACTACAGATGTAATGAATATTAGATGCTGAAAGAGTAACACATGAAATCAGAGGAAGAGACAATACCGAAGAATGGAAAAAACCTAAATTCTGGCTTTGTTCTTTATGGTGTGGTAGATGGAACAGTTAGATGACTCGGATTTGAGTCTTGAACCATAGGATCTCAGATCTAATTAGGGCTGAAAGAGAACTTAGAGGCTCTGTCCTTCATCATGTGAGTGAACTGAGGTCCAGGAAAATTTGGGTGACTTGCCCAATGTCACACAGATAGGAATTGTCAGAGGCAGGATTTGAATCTATAAAGCCAATACTAGCTCTGTGACCATAGGGCCACTTCCCTCTCTTCTGTAGGCCTCAGTTTTTTCATCTGTAAAATGAGAGGATTGTTCTAGATAGTCTTTAAGGTCTTTTCCTGATCTGTCAAACTGTATTTCTATGGAAAAAAAACTGTGAAAATACAGTATCTGAATGATAACAATTCATGTCTTCTAAGAGCTTTGTTTCCTTAAAAGCCAAATTGAAACTTACTGTAAATAAGCGGTACAACTTTGGGTTGGACTGGTGAATTGAAATTTGGTAATTTGTCTCATGACTCTTCCATTTCTGTTCGACTTATGCTTTTCTCACTCCAGAGGATCTGAGATGAATGAGTGTGAGATGTATATCCCCAAACTACTTAATGGGAAGCAGCCAACAGATCATAAATCTTTACTAAGTGCTTTCCTTGTTTCAGTGTGTTTCTTAAAGTATCGATGGCCCACCTGGATGGCAATGCTCCAGACATTTATCTGAACATTGCTTCCTCCTTCTCTCCCTTGTTGATGAGGAAAGCAAAATATTTTTTTCCCCTTAAAGAGTTGTTAAATGGGCTACCAGCTGCAAGAAAATAAATGGAGGGGAAGAAAAATATATTTTGAATGTGAAGCTGATTCATGATTTTTTTACTAACTAGAGTGAATTCTCTGTACTTATGTCTATAGATTTTTTTTGATGTTCCCTTCAAATTTAAATGATAGTTCAGGCTCCTCTCTCTGTCTCTGTCTCTCTGTCTCTCTCTGTCTCTGTCTCTCTCTCTGTATCTCCATCTCTATCTCTCTGTCTCTGTCTCTCTTTCTCTCCCCTCTGTCTGTCTCTGTCTCCCTCTCCTCCTCTCTCCTTCTCTCCTTCTCCCTCTCTCTTTGCAATGACTATAGAAAGTTCTTTGATATGAGGTATTTTTTTAATGAGCTAGTTTCTTTTCTCAAAAACATTATCTTTGAAGAATAAAGGATTAATACAGAAAGAATTTAAGGATTTCAATATGGACAAAAGAGGGGACATTGCTCAATGGATGCAGAGTTTGCCTCAGAGACAGGAAGACCTGCAGTCAAGCCCTGCCTCTGAGCATGTTGACTGTGTGACCCTGAGCAAGTCACTGAACCTCTCAGTGCCCCCAGGCAATTCTCTAGTGGAGTATATGCACTGATTGGTAACGGGAGTTTCCTCACCCTGTAGCACTAATGTCAAACTCGAGTAGAAAGAGGAGGACCACTAAACTATACAGAGGCATTCTTGGGGACTGCATATTCACCTATAAAACCACATATCAACATTATCCATGTTCTATTGTAGTTTTGTTTTTATTAAAAAAATTCCAATTACATTTCAATCTGGTTGGGAGCACACTTGGAAATGTTGTGGGCCTTAATGCAGCAGGTGTTTATATGTATGTTTGATGTCTCTGCCCTACACCAAAGAAATTACAGAACTGGACAAAAACAAAATGGAGAAGTGAGAAATTTTTTCTCTAAAACTAATATCACGTACATAGCAGAATATTCATTTTAGTCACAAAAATCCCAACCCAACTCTCTTTTCTCTCTAGTTCATAGCAAATAAGACTTCTCAGAAAGGTTTTGATGGTGCATTTCACATGTGCCCTTGAACAGTTATGTGGTTTCTTTTCTCAACCATCAAAGTTTGAAGGGCTAATCATTGTAACTGGGTGAATGGTAATTTACTTATTCTCTTTGCAAAGAAGGACCTTTGAATTCTTTTTCCCCCTAGTGAAGGCCAGAACTAATGATTCCTTGGCATCTGCCTGATGTTGTGAACATAATTCCATGCTTTATAAAATGCATGTGTGTGTGTATATATATGTATATATACATATATATGTATATATATACACATATATATGTATACATATATATGTATGTGTGTATATCTATATCTATATCTATATCTATATCTATCTATCTATCTATCTATCTATATATATATATATATATATATATATATAATGTCTCTATGTGGGCATGTCCATGTTTGCATGTGAGTGTAATTGTATCAGTCTGCCAGACTTTTTGGTTATTACTCTATGATTTCAGGAAGATTTATCACAGAATCAAAGGATTTCAGAATGGGAAGGAACCTCAAAGCCAAATTCTAATTTATATGTCCAAAAGAATACCCGCTAAAATACTTTGCAAATGGCCTTTTAGGCTTAAAGGCTTTCTGTGAATGGGAACCAACTACTTTCCCAAGCCAGCCTATTAGAATTTTGGGAAAGACCTGTTTGTTTCAGACAAAATACTCTTCTACCTTGCTTTTGCATCTTGTACTTTTTTATGTTTGTGTGTGTGTGTATATATATATATATATACACACACACACACATATATATATACATATATATATATAATATATATAGAAAGCTATAGCTATGGATAGTGTATATGATGTATGTATTTATGACATTTCTCAAGCATCAGGTTGTATTCAGGAAAGATTAAATCTCCAATTCTTCCAAAACATGTTCTGAAATCAAGTAGGAATTGTCTATGTGCCTTTTTTTAATCTGTGACTTCTATGGATAATTGAAATGCTTGACAAGCCTTTTTAATAAGATTTAAAAAAAATTTATTTTTGTTTCAAAGAAATATATCCATTTTTTGGATCAGTTATAATTAAGTAAGGGTATACCTAACAAATCAAAGGTTTTTACATCATGGATTTATTTGACAATTTGATGAAGACTATATATTCCTTAGACTGTTTTTTTAAATGCCTAAAATAAAATAAATATGATTACAATGGAAACCAATTGAAAAAATATAGTTATAAAAATATTTTTAAAAAGGTTATAGATCTCAGATTAAGAATCCCTACTACAAATGAATGCACTCAGGCACCAGGCATAGATGAAAACCAATGCCAACTACACTGATTTCTTGAAATTCAAATGGATGGTTGGTCATTCCTAGAAATGTAGGAATAAAGTTTCAATTAGATGTAAAAATTAAATGCTTTAAAGTATTTTTCGCATTCAGCAAGGGATACTTTGTGGAGGAAAGGCACAGTTATTATCATCTTTGAATGTTAAATGTTAATGTTAATGTATAAAATGTGAATGTTAAAGAGTAGACATCATATTGAGTTATCTTAGTAATTCTTCTTGAGCTCTGCCCAGAGTAGGCTGTGTATTGCAACATATTTCCTGTATGCTACAACCATGACTAAATAAAGCCAAATATTAATTTATTAGTTATCCCCTAGAAAAGATAATTATGTATATAAGAAAATCCACAGTTTTAAAGTCTCCAATTTTGTTTTTAATAGGTAAATTCTATCTTCTAATTAATGAATGCATGCTCTTAGTCTGGCCTCTAATTTAAAAATAAATACTTTATAGATGTATTCTTATGAACATTCTTATTCAAATAAAACAGCACCCACATATAAAACTTGCTTTCAGAGATCTTGTTATGAAGCATCAATACTTCAGACTTTTTTTTAACAAGTCCTTGATATGAAGTATTAATAACATGAGTTCAGCTTACTCAGTTTTTTCCCTGAAAGTTCTTCAGTCCTAAGACTTCCTTTGATCTCTGACCCCAGTTTCTATAATTGAGCATGATTAGAAGTATTTACTTAGAAGGGCAAAGGTTTTACAGGTCAAGACTAAAGTGCATTGGCCAACTGGTTGGTGGATGTCTGAATAAACCCAATTAACATGTCAGAATAAAAAGAGCCTGTGTGTGATATGACATTTTCCCCTTCAGACTACTGATGAGAGAGTTCAACTGTCTGACATAAGACCTAGCAGGTGGTACCAGTTCCGAGTGGCTGCCGTTAATGTGCATGGGACAAGAGGCTTCACAGCACCCAGTAAACACTTCCGCTCCTCTAAAGGTTAGTGTTGGTTTCCTGCCTCTGATGCTCACCTTCGACTTGGTCACATATGGAATGCAACTTTGCCCTTTTAATGTTTCATATTTATAGTTTGCAACAGGTGGACATTCTGTATTTAGCCATTCATTTCTGCATTGGGTCCAAATCTGTTCAAAGCTGCCCTGCAAATTTATGAGTGAAGATGTGTTCCTTTATCTGTAAAGAGACTTAACAGAAATTGAAAGGATGTTTCATACTCATATCTTCAAGCCCAAAGTCTTCTTTGAACCAAACTAAATCTTCGAATCAATTTCAATGAGTAAATAGATTAAAGTATGAAAATTTATCTTCATTTGATTTGAGAAGGATACATTTTAGGTTTGGACACATAAGCATCCATCACTGATTTCATAAATATCTATCATTTTGACTAATACAGAAGCAATACTGCCACAGAATTTCTTGATTTTGGTTAATAATATTATTCAGTATATAAATTTTAGAGGACTTTATATCCCCTCTATTCCATCAATAATTTTACTTAATTCCTTATCTATAATAGTTATCTTACAACTTGGTAGACAATTTGTGATTTTTTATGTTACATTTAAGAATTGGCTAAAGGAAGGTGGATTCATTTAGTCCGTGACCCTATGGCAAGCACAACAGAACATCAGGCCCCTTCACATAAACTCCCTGCTGCTCAATCCACACTACCCTGAATTGATTATGCAGCCATCTGGATAGGTCATCAAGATACAGCTGTTAGGCCATACACAGCCATAGGCTCAGTTGTATCATTTGTGTACTGCTTACCTATCTTAATTGTTCAGATTTTCATTTTTTTTCAGTGCATGGCAATACCAACAAATAGCGAAATTTCTAATTTCAATTTGCATTATTGCAAATAATGCTGTGCCTTAGGTAATGAAAGCATTTTGGCTGCCTGGTTTACAATACATTGGAGAAGATCACTTGATGGAAAAAAAATTTTCCTTAGGCCAAATTTTAGCATTCAGAAAGCCTAATTATGTTGTTCTTATATGCACAATTTCTGCCAATTACTCTGTGAGCTCCATGTATACAGGGCATGTATTGTATTTGCAATTGATGCAGTTTAAAACTGGGGATTTAATATAGCATTAGAGATGGACCTTTAGCTCTTTTTTTTAAAAAAGGGAACATAGAAGAGTTGCTATACTTTTATTCAGAAAATATAGGAAAAGAGTAGAAATGGGAGTGATATATTTTTAAAGTAGGAAAAAGAATTTTAGGTAAGTGATTCCCATTAACATCAAGCAGACTTGAATGTTAGTCACCTTTTAAGAAGGCTGTGTGTATGCAATGCAGGTGCTTTGCATAATTTATGGAAGAGTAAAATAACTGGTTGAGATGGGGTAAATGGCAATAGAAAAAGATCATAAAATGTTTTATCTCTATATTGCTAGATTCAAATGTAATTTTGGCCTCTAATTAATAAAAGTTTTTTATCATCTTATTAGCTATATGAAAAATATGAACAGATCCTCATAGGACAACTCCTTAGCTCTCTATATCAGAAAAGAAGCAGCTCCTGGTCCCTGTTTAGAGTTTTTATAGTTGTGGACTGATGCACAGAGAACCACATTTGCTGCAAAGGTCTTGGTGACCTGACATATAATGAAGACTGGCATATATTCTGTGTTCAATAAATTTGGCAAAATGTTGCTTAACTCAATTTGTTCCTTAGGAGTCCTCTTCAAATTTCCAAGGTGAGTTTTATGAGAAAGCAATTGTCATATGGTATAATTTCCAGGAAGCATTTACTGCTCCAAAAATCCTTCATCAGTTTTCTATTCCTCATCACTCCAAAATTGGAATTATGTTCCTTTTGCTTAAAACCCAATCTTACCTGTTAATGTGTAAGAACTCTTTAAGAATTAATTTGTTCATTATGTGACTTTGTGCCACACAAAATAGTTTATCATGGCTCATTCATGAAAGTGTGCTTGGGTAGAAAATAGGATGGAAGGGAAAATGAATATATTAAAATAGTTTTGCCTACTTCATAAGTTTGCTTATCATAAGCAAAAAGAGCTAATGTGCAGGATGACAAAAATAGGGTCTGAAATGGGTATGAACTATCTGGGGTAATGGGGGGAGTAAAATTAGATTTATCTTTAAGAAGTGTTAATTCTCAATAAAAGCTAAAAAAACCCCAATCCTACTACATAGTGCAGGATTGGGATAAAATTATTATATTGGGATACAGTTACTTTGAAAAAAAGAAGAGAGTACTTTAGTTCACCATAAGCTCAGTATGATCCAATAGGTAATGTAGCTGAAAATCAAAACAAGTATGATATTAGGTTTCATGGTATCCAGAAAGAGGGAGGTGATATCTCCTAATTCACATGGTAGGTCATTCCAAATCAGGTATATTGTGTTTAGTATTCAATCCTATGTATTAAGAGGATGATGAATAAATTCTGGAATATGTCAGAGAAGGATTATAAGAACGTCAAGGCGATTCAACACATGATCTATGATCTAACTAACTGGTATCCTTTTTGTTCCTCATATACAGCATTCCATCTTCTATCTTTGTGACTTCATGGTATTAAAGCATTATATAAATGCTAGATATTGGCACTCTAAACCTTTTTAATTTTTTTAATTTTTAGAGAATCAGAGCTGTACATTAGAAATATTGAGCAAATGGAAGTAGAGAAGATAGGTTTGGAGATAGGACACTGAAGTATGGAAGACCAGTTGGAAAGTTATTACATTTATTTAAGGAAAATATGATGAAGGCCTGACTTAGGGTAGCTGCGATATCAATGGAAAGGAAGGATTATATATTGTAGAGGCAGGATCTAGGCAGCTTGGAAACTGATTGGACTTTGAGAATTAGAGAGAAAGAGAAAAAAAAGTCAAAAGATTATTTTTAAAGCTTTAAACCTGAGTAACTGGAAGGATAATTGATGTTATTAATATAAATAGAAATGTTTGTAAGAGGGTACTGTTTTGTGGGGGGGGGGATATTGTGAATTGAGTTTGGGATATATTAAATTTGAAGTCAGTCGGGTATCCAAGTGGAGACATCCAAAACAAAGTTGAAAATGTCAGAACAGAGTTCTGGGAAGAGGTTTGATGGCAGATATGTAGATCTTCTAATCATCTTTATAGAGGTAATCAGTGACCAGATGGTGTCACCAAACCAGAGCATATGGAGAGGAGAAAGCCAAAGAAAGAACCTTAGAAAACATACACATGTTAGACATTGGATGACTAGCCCATAAAGGAAATTGAGGAGGAGAAATTGGAGAGATAGAACCACTACAAGATGTTTGAAGCCATCTCTGGAGTCAAAGAAATGGATCCAACCTTTTTGTTACCATTAAGGCATGCTTATCTGTAGTAGAACTGTTTCACTCATTTTCTTATTTAGTTAGTGCAGTAATAAAATATAATTCATATTTATATGTATATTTTAAAAAATGCTAACTTTTTAACTTGACTTTAATACAATTATGTTCTAAGATAATAATTTGGAAAATAATTTATGAAAGAATGAGTCCTATTTAAATGAGCTAGAAACCATCACCTTTTCATATTCCCATATGTATTTTCATTGAATATTTAGTGTCTATAGACTGATATAATTGGATTATGACACAACAGTAATCCTAGTGAGAAAATTAATAGAATATTATGTACTTTCAGAAAGGATAATAACAAATATCGAATCTTAACTACAATTTATAAAGAAATGGTCCATTGTTTCTCTTTTTCTTTCTCCTCTTCCCTCCTGAACCAACTTATTTATCCACTCTGTGCTCTAATACTCAAACTCTGCTATTTGTGAGATTTGTTATGACAAAGTATTGATTTTTAAAATCACCATTTCCAAAATAATAGACTAAGTTCTGGTTTAGAACTGGCTAGGTATTGTTGAGTTCATTGAAAACTATCAAACCAGTTAAGTGCCTAAACATAGCTTCCTGTCTCCTTGAAAAACTCTTATTTTCCCAACTTTTCAACACCATAGTGTTCTTTGTATGGTGAGATTTTTTTTATTATTATTTATGAGCTGATTACTTGGTTGATATATTTCCTTGGTCCCTTCTTCCTCCTCCTACCTCCTGCTGCCTGCCTTTTGGTTATCTCATTACTTGCTGTAATTTCCACTAGAGTGTATATAGAGTCATAAAGTATCCTAAGCTCCAATTACTTTTAGCTAATTGTTTATAGCCTCAGCTAAGTAGTTCGATATTATTGGGAACAAAAGGAATATGAGGTTGGTCTTTATATTTCCATTAGCCATACTATGTTTTATACTATTAATAAATTAAATATAAAATATTATATATATGCACATGTAGATTTATAATTCTAGGAGTAAATATGGCTTAGGGATTAGGGAATGTTCTATTCTTCTGTTTTTTTCCTCAGTTAGAAAAGGGAGATGATAATCTTGGCATACTTTAATCTATCTTCACAGAGCCTTAGCTAACAGTGGCAAAATCTTCACAGGCAAGAACAATTATCCCAGTCCCCTTTGAAACACCTACTTTTATGGCCATAAATCATTTCACATTAAGAACAAATACAAAGAGTCACAACAGAATAAACTGTGGATTAATTTTGGGGTCCTTTCATGAGAGGCAATCGATGTAAGTTCCCAACCAGTCTGAAATGTATCGGCTCTGCCTTACTCTGCTATGTAGGCAACAGCGCAATATTGTTATCTATTATTTTAAAATACATTTTCCTAAAGGACAAAGATTGACTCATTTAGGTTTAATTTCTGTATGTACCTAAAACAAAATTGGAATGAGGATTTAAAATCATCATTAAAGAAAATGCTAATGGCCAAATTACCAAGTTAAAACACATTCTTTATATCTGTTAAAAGACAATAAACTATAAAAACAAAAAGAGAAGTTACAGGTGATATTAGTCACTATGTTAGGCAGTTTCGCTTAACAGTTTTTTCCCCTCTAATGGATAGCTTCTCTGGGAGCTGGCTTTTTGGGAAGTGATGATGTATGTGAATAAAAAGCATCAATCAAAGCATTTAAAGGATGCATAAATAGGTTTATTGATGTGCAATGATGAAATGCTTCAAAAATAATGACATTCCTATTCTTTCACTATTAGGCAAGGGCAGCAGCTGGAGACATGCCTGTTAATTGTTAGAAATTATTGTTAAGAAATATAAAGCTTGAATGTTATGGTGCTGTATCACATTGTATTGATGTGAAACATAGTTTGTGATAGGCATGACCCAAATCAAGAGGGCATCAAGGCTTGTGGTGAGATGAGTTGATTACTCGGCACAGCTGTGTAGGAGTTAGGACAGATGCCCAGGTGTGGGCATCATATGGTATGCCGTACACAAAGGAAAGTACAAGGACTTCTTTTAAAGTAAGTAGTTCAAAGTGAGCATTGAAAACAGTGTGACCTGGCACAATGTACCGAAAGACCAAATAACTTCATAAAATCAAAGTAAAAGACAGGCTATCCAACAATGAGCTTACATTTTTTTCTTTTTTGATCAGAAGTTTCTTTATCACAACTCTGTATACTTTGATCCGATAGAATTATTAGATTGCTTGAGTCAAATGGGGGCTTTGTGAATTGAATTTTGAGAAGCTATTATCTACCTATGTTTATGTGTTTATCTCTTGATTTATACATCTGTCCAAACATCTAGCTATTCCTTTGTTTGTTTATTTAGATTGGTTCAGCTATTAGTACTTATTGAAAGCAACAACAAATTAAAGTTATCTAGTTTCAATTAGGCCCTTACCTATATACTTTAATTAATTCCTGATCTATTCCCTGTCACATTCTGAATTGTAGTCCTAAATCATCTCTACTCTCCGTGGGTCCCCACATCTGTCCTTAACCCACTCTCTCTTAGGAAATGATATTGCCTGCTACTTTATTTAGAAGGTTGTGGCTATCCATCCTAAGGTCCTTCATGTTCCTTTCTGCATATATCTAGACTTTTCTCTCTTTGCATCTACTCCTTTGTTCCCAACCTGGAGGATGTGACTGTCTTATTTCTTCTCTATTTCTGCTCTGGATCCCATCCTTACTGTCTGTTTCTAGAGAGAGTTTCACTTCATCCATCATTTCTTCTCTCTTTCTGCTGGCTCTTTTCCTGCCAAATATGCTTATTCCATTCTCTTTACCCCCATCAATAATCTTTCTTAATGTACAGGTCTACCCATAATAGAGCCTGCTTTAATTCCTTTTTGTTTCCTTTTAGCTTATCTGACTAAATACAAATGCTTCAGCCTGACATGTAAGGCCTCCCACAATCTGGTTCTCATCCGCTACCCTATTCTTAATTCACATTACTTAACCTTCATATATTCTGTGTCCTAGCCAACATAGACTGCCAGTTATTCCCTAATATTGACCTAATGTCTTCCAGTTTCATCAATTTGCATAAGCCTCTTTACCATGGCAGGTATATGCATCCTTCTCATCAATGGAATCATTATCTTCCTTCAAAGGTCAGCTCGGTAGCTATGTCATTCACATAGGCTTCTTTGATCCTTCCAGCTAAAAGTCTTCTCTCTTGCCTCAAACTTTCCTGGAGAATTTTGTCAAGACCTCTGCTTTGCCCCCATCAGAGCCTACTTTGAATCATACTGGTCCATCCAAAAGTCATTGCTCATCTATTGAGCACAAGCTTCCTTGATAATAAGACGTATACTACTTTGCACTTCTAGAGCCTAGCACAGTGTGTTTTGCCGATGCATCATTTAAGAAATATTTGTTGAATTGAATTGATTGTAGTAATGGCTAGGAATAGAAATGGCCTTTATTATTTGGGAAACCCTGCCCCTGAAATCATTTGCACGCTGGCAGAGAAAGGCATCGCATTCACTTTCCTTTTACCTCAAGCACCATCCAATTTTAGCACCATATCTGTTTTTCATGTCATTAATTTTTTTTGGAGTAGATAGAGCACTGCCTTTGGGCCCAACTTGATTGTCTTTGTAAATTCTCAGGCAGGGCAGTTTCTAAAACAAATGTTTCAAATTCTTCAGCATTTCCCTTCTTTGGGAACCAATGCTCAGTTTTTCTTAACTCACATGAAAAATTTTCAAAGAGATCAGTTCTATGAGAAGCTTAGAAAAAAGATATGTCTATTTCAGTTATTAAACTTACTGTGTGCCCAGGACTGTACTAAGCTGCAAAGAAAGGTAAAAACACCATTCCTGCTCAAAGGGCACTTACATTCTAATAGGGGGTGGCAGCACCTAAATGATGGGAAACATGAATAGATGAAAGGCAACGTCATAGGGAAGCAGTAAGGGAAACTAGGAAAGACCCCCTGTAGAGCATAGGCCAACTCTCAAAGGAAGCCATAGAAACCAAGAGGTGAGGGGGGAGAACATTCTAGACATAGGAGACA
The DNA here is from genome assembly GCF_011100635.1 of Trichosurus vulpecula. Classification (NCBI taxonomy): domain Eukaryota; kingdom Metazoa; phylum Chordata; class Mammalia; order Diprotodontia; family Phalangeridae; genus Trichosurus; species Trichosurus vulpecula. Next base: position 410,302,397 of record NC_050574.1, on the reverse strand, counting down.
ACCTAAGCAAAAGCATGGCGATGGATGGAGATGGATATGGAATGTCATGTGTAAGGAACAGCAAATAGGCCAATCTGGGAAGTAGAAGGAAATCAAGTGGAAGACTGTAAAGGTAGGAAGGGCCCAGGTTGTGAGGAGCTTTAAATGCCAAAGAAGGAAATTTATTTTTAATTTATTCTACAGCAGGGCTGTCCAACATTAGGTTTTCATTGAAACAACAGACAATGTATTTTGATTTGCCATTTCAGTGAGAGATCTGCGATAGCTGGGTTTCATTTACGAAAGCATTTATGTAAATTTGTATGCTTGTCAGCGGGCTGACACTGCAGGCCACATTTTGGGCAGCCCTGTTCTAGAGCACAGATTCTTTTTTTTATAATTAAGATTTTTTTTTATTTTTAGTTTACAACGCTTAGTTCCACGTAATTTTGAGTTCCAGATTTTCTTCCCCGCCCCCCCAAGACAGCATGGAATTCGATATATCTTCTACATATAACTTCACATTGAACTCATTTACACAATAGTCAAGTGGTAAAGAAGAATTATGACCAATGGATCAAGAGAAAGAAGAAACAAAACCAAAACAACCAAAAACAAACAGAAGGAAAAAAAAAGGGGAAACAAAAAAAGGAGAGCAAACAGTGTGCCTCAGTCTGCATTCATACTTCATAGTTCTTTCTCTGGATGTAGATAACTCTCTTAGAGCACAGATTCTTAATCTAGGGTCAGTGAACTTTGTTTTTGTTGTATTGTTTGGTTATATTTTTATAACTATATTCCAAAGCAACTATTTTTTTCTATGTAGTCCTATGTATTTCATTTTATCAATTTAAAAAATTATTCTAAGAAGGGGTGCATAGACTTCACTTAACTGCAAAATGGTCCAAGACACAAATATGATTAAGAACTCCTGTGCTAGAGCTAATAGGGAGCCAGTGTAGTTTATTGCATAGAGCCGTGGCATGCAGCATAATGTCATTTATGCTTGTTCAAGTAGAGAAGTTAGAAAGAAACTTCAGTTAGAATTACTCCTAAACTGTGAAGGATGTTAGTAAAAGATAGAAGAATCCTATTACCTGTTTTCTGAGGTGAATACTAGTTTACTTCACCCACTCTTTGCTTGCAAATTTCCAAAAGCAGTCAGGCCAATTTTTAGTACAGAAGCTGAAAACACATTTTCCTATGGAATTTAGCCAGTATTAAAACAGGCAGACAATAACATTTTAGTTTTGCAAAGAGATTTGTTGTTGTTGTTGTTTTGAACTAACATCATTAACTTTATTAGTGCATAGATCAACTCCTCCAAACAATTCTAATAGTGTCTAGCTATTTTATTCCAAGTAAAAGGGGTTGCCTAAAATCAGTATTTCTTGTGTGGGTTTTTCTTTTCAGTATGAAGTTACTAGTGTATATAGGGTATAAATTACTAAGGAAAAGGAAGCAGACGACATTGTTTTCCCAGCACATAAGTACCATACTGGATGTGATTTCATGCATACATTACTGAGTGTTAGTAAAACTAGAACAGACACCCACTTGCAGTCGTAAAGTTCTCTCTGTGGCTCCTAAGGGACCCATGAGTTTTTTATACAGTTGCACAGCTGGTTTATGTGTACCATTTCAAATGGGCAGAACTCAGCCTTCTACATTTGCCTTGAAACTATTTAATGGCTGGAAACTTGTCTGCAATGCAGCTTTTCAAAGAGTTACATGTTTTAGCAGTCACAGATAATGCCAAATGATTCTTTTGAAAAAAAAAAGATCTTTTGGTCAATAAAATAGAAAAATGATTTTGAAATTAGAACTAAACCAGGTGTTATATTTATACTCAGGCTGATATTTCACAAAAGAAGGTACTGTCATTTCTTTTGAGATGTAACTAACTATCCTACAGATATTCCATATTTTCAAAAAGGCTTAATGTAATTTATTTGGTAAGAAATTATTCTCATCAGCATAAAGCAGGGAAGAATGTGACTTTGTTGTTCTGGATGCTTTCTACCTTTTTAGTCCTTTTATAACTTTAGTTAATTTCCTTTGGTTTTATGGATATGGGTTTCTGGATTTAGCAGATAGTTCTGCCTGTAAACACTGTGAATCTTTCTACACAGTATATAGTGTGAGGAGCTTTCCCCCGACCCCCACCCCTTCTGGAATAGTATATTTCCATGGAGTTTCTCTTCAATGATCTGAGCTTTATTTTTATCACCCTGTATTTTGTAAATGGTGATAAGCAATTTTATTGGTCACGTTGCCCAATAAAATTTAAAGATCTCCCAATATACCACAAATGCGCAACATTTCATATGGTTACCAACCACAAAACATTAAGTCAAAAAGTCTGAAATCCAAAGAACTGAAAGGTGCTGTTTTAGGTTACTGATAGCAGCTTTGAATGACTCTTAGCATGACAAGGTCACTATATTAAGACCGAAGGAGGGTTGTATACTAATCCACATGTTCAACATGTATTGCCTTTCATACTCATGAGGAGAAAGACTTGAGAATGTGAACTTATATTAGAATGGATTTATTCCCTTACATTTCTCAAATTATCAATAACATTTTATTTTGTAAAGAGGTTTTGCTTTCTACAATCTGTTGTTGCAGATGTTTTCAAACATCTTTGAAAGGCAGATTGATGTACATTCTGAAAGTCTGGTCCAGGGAACTCTGGGAATCTCTGAGATCCTTTCATGAGTTCTGCAATATTAAAACTTTTTGTAATAGCACGAAAGCTTTTTAGTTTGTAATATGGTAAGTATAGATCAATATGACCCACATAAACAAAATCTCTCTGAAGTCCTCAATAATTTTTAAGAGCATAAATGGGTGATTAAACCAAAATGATTGAGAACTGTTGGTGTAGGAGATCAATAGATGGAGAATCAGGAGACTTGCATTCTAGGCCAGGATTTGACAATCACTACCTGAGCATTCTTGGTCTGATTACATTTCTATGGATCACTTTCCTTATCCATCAAGTGAAGATATTAGATTAGATGACGTTTGAACTCCTTACTAAAATTCTATGATTCTCTGTATAGAAACTACTTTTATTATGTAAAATTATAAATATATTTTATAATGCCATAAGGAGTAATATCTAGCTTGTATGGCTATAGTCCATTACAGGGACGGTCAAATTTTTTTATAGACTGATTATTAAGGGAGAGATTTGAATTATAAAAAAAATTATTAAAGATCCACATCAGTTTCAGACTGTTTGGGTTTGTTCTCCCCCTGCAGATGGGAGTTCATGGAGATAAATTGGATTTACATTTTCTTCATTACTTTCTTAAGTCTAGAGTCTAGACAATAAAAAAAAAACTCAATAAATAAAACCCAGATTTTTTAACATTTGCCAATTTCATATGTACAAATGCTCACCTTGAAAATTTGACAATTGGTTTTCCTGGCTCTATTTTGAGTAGGTGGCACTTCAACCTTGGTTATGTACTTAGAGTTCATTTGTAGCTTGGTCCCTGCCTCCATAGAGTTTTCAGTTTGTTTGGGGGAAATATGAGTTGGTAATCCCCTAGTTATTAATAAGTGTAACATTTCTAAGGAGAAATACCTTGAAATTTACATAGATGTTATATTTGGTTTCCTGTAATCAAAATGGGGTGATATATAAAGATAAAATGAAATAACTGTTAATAATCCCTATTTTTGAAACATTAATGATAGTATAAGTTGTTTTATGTCTGTAAATATCTAAGTAAGCTTCTCCTAGATAACTGTGATCATAGATAATTGATTCCTATAATCAGTGGGATTGCATTAGAGGAGTCATTTAATTTGAGGTTACTGAATGAACTTAGAGTGCAAATGAAATTCATTTAAAGGCATATTTTCATATTATAAACTTTCATGTTCATCATGAAGAAAATGATTGGTAAAATGCATTTTATACACTTTTAGCTTTTTTCCTAGGTGGGAGTATGGGTTTTCTGGCAAATTCAATTAGATTCAATTCAACAAACATTTATTAAGTAACTTCTGTGGTCAAAGCACTGTGCTCAGTGCTGGAAATCAGATGAAAACATAATAGCCCGCACCTTCAAGCACCATACATTCCCTTGGATGAATACATTGTGTTTACAACTTGAACACAAAATATATTTGCTCCCAGAATATCATTTATATTTCATTAGAGTTTGATTTCTACTACAGAGGAAGGGGAGAGTTTTTTTTTTTACTTCACTATTTCAAACTAGAGTTAATCCAATTTATTACTTTCTTTCATGATTTCATGGTATAATAGCATAATAATGTGATCTCTCTCACCCCTCTCCTTACCTCTCCCCCCCAAAAAAATTAACAGGTAAACTCTATCAAGCTGAAACCATATAAACCTAGATGAAACGATACACATTTAGGAAAAAGCCTGTTCAAATATTTATAGTCGATACAGGTCCCCCTTTGCAGGTTTTCAGATTGTAAACTCCCCTGAACCTGCATGGGGGGAAAACTCTCTGAAACTTCTGAACAACAAAATTTTCTTTTACTCTTGTGATGATAGAAAAGAAAATTGTGCCATTTAAACCTATGAACTATAGGCTAGAGGATAAATGATCAGGAAAAGTTTCATACATTTGAAATTATCTAACCTATATTTACCTATGTGTGTGTGTATATGTGTGTGGGTGTGTTTATGTTTGTATAGTTGTTTTTCAGTCATTTCAGTTGTTTCTGACTCTTTGTAACCCCATTTTGGGTTTTCTTGGCAAAGATACTTGAGTAGTTTGCCATTTTCTTCTCCAGCTTATTTTACAGACGAAGAAACTAAGGCAAACAGCGTTAAGTGACTTGTCTGGAGTCACACAGCTATTAAGTGAGTGAGACTGGATTTGAACTCAGTTCTTCCTGACTCCAGGCCTGGCACGCTATCCACTACACCACTCAGCTGCCTTCACATACAGAAACATACATATACGTTATGTAAATGTGTGTATTCCTATATACATGTATATATGTATGTAAAATCAACTCCTATCTACTTAATCCCCTAGATCCTTAAAAAAGTAAAAGTGGTAATTCTTCAAAGTGAGCAAACTTTTTTTTTCTTAATGTTTTCATTATTATTTTAAAAAATCACTGATCTACTCTGAGAGCTCTTTAAAACCTTTTCTGAGTTTTTTCTCATTTGTATCATAATGGTAGTAGTGCCTGGTAATTGCAGGTTAGTGGCTCTTCAAAATACACAGCATTGTAATTAGAGGTTATGACATTGTTTTCCTGTGACCCTGCTTTTTATGGAAAGTTCATCTGCAAAAGTCCGTTTGCTGTGCGAAGCATCAGTTCTTACTGTCTGCTACAGACAATGCAGTGAAGTTCCTCTACTTTAACACATTTTTAGTCAACTTCAGAGTGGTTTCTTTTTGGAAGATTTGTAGCATCATAATTTCAGAATCTAATCTCTTGCTTGACAGTTGAGAAGGCTTTAGTCTCTGAGAGCGAGTGGAAGAGTTAAATTGCAAAAGTGAATGTTGTATATAAGTCATCCAATTTGTAACATGGATACAGAATGTTGCAGTTTGGTTTTACTTATCACACTATGTGGGGTTTTTTTTATCAGACTACGTGGATCAAATGCTGTGATGTCATTAAAAACAGGGCAATTACTTAAATGAGTCAAATTTCTTTGCTTGCCTCATCCCCCATTCTTTTTAAAGGTAGGACAACCTTACATATGTGCTAAATCCTACATGATTCCAGATGAACGATATTGTGGCGTGTGAAATGTTACAGCTGTAACTGAGAATATCGCAGTTGCTGTTAAATATCTGGAAGATTCATTGTAGCATTCAAATTAGGATCACTGTCTTGTGACTCACTGTTCCTTTGGGAAGGTCGTGATTGTACAGTGCGTACACTATGCCATACATAAACAAATATACTACATGCAAAGGAAATCTTGGCGGTCATGATAGGCTTTATTGCATCAGTCATTACAATTTTTCTGTAATCTAATATTTGTCATTAACTATGCCAAATAGTTAGACTTGGGATCCTTATTGAGGAGTAATATTTTTGCTTTTTATCCGGGGTTTCAGATCCATCTGCTCCACCAGCTCCAGCTAATCTCAGAATTGCCAACTCCACTACTAACAATGATGGAAGTGTGGCTGTAAGGATTATTTGGGATATGCCAGAAGAACCTGACATTCCTGTGCATCACTACAAAGTCTTTTGGAGTTGGACAGTCAGCAGCAAGTCAGTTGTGCCATCTAAAAAGAAAAGAAGAAAGACAACTGATGGGGTAAGGTACAAATTAGAAAGAGGAGTTAATGTTCTGGGTGTGCTGGAAAGAAAGGGTGTAATAGATATAAGAAGTAAGGTTCCACTGAGGTTAGAGAAAGAAATGAAAGAAAGAAATTACATGTGTATACATACATACATATTTACATATCTATCTATCTAGAAAGAGAAAGAGAGAGAGAGAGAGAGAGAGAGAGAGAGAGAGAGAGAGAGAGAGAGAGAGAGAGGGAGAGAGAGAGGAACATTTTGGCAGTTTTGCTTTTGCTTCTTGGTTTTAGAGGGAAAAATATAGTTCAATTCCTTGTTCAGCTCATGCCCAAGTGACAGTCATAGTTCATAGAAACGGAAGGAACAATTTCAATTATTTTTATCACAGATGTTCAGGTCCTGAAAAGGCTATAACCCAGAGTTGTTTTTCCATAGACGTGGTTTTTAGGATTCCTGTAACTGGAGGAAGAAACATGCAGTTTGTTTATATGCCGTGATATTTACATCTGTAATCCAGTTCCTTGAAAACTCAACAGACAAGAAAAAAAATGTTTGGGGAATCTCTCTCCTTCTCTCCTCTGTCTCTCTCTATCTCTCTTTCTTCTCTCTCTCTTTCTCTCTGTCTCTATCTCTCTGTCTCTCTCCCTGTCTCTCTTGCATCTGCCAAAATTATTTAGTAAAGTTTATTGCTCAGAAGAAAACAAATAAAATTCCTTTTGAAATACTTTGCTGAAATGAGATTTCAATAACATTGAACATCCTGGGCCATAGACAGTAGCTGATATAAAACAACTGATTTGGTTTATTTAATTTTCCTTTAGTACACAGTATTTTAATTTTGCAAAACCGTGACAGCATGAAAAGTCTCTTCCCCTAAAGAGCTTTTCCGATGTCCCATTATGGTGTTAAGAGGATTCTCAAGTCTTGAAGGGTATGCCAGTAGAACATAAGCCCGTTAAATTAGAAAGATTTTGAATAGGGGATTGGTGACACTATTCTTCACCTGTCATCTGAGGAAAAGCCTATGTCAGATTGAGACACTCATCATCAGAAGATTGGTCACCATGTGATTGTTTTTGTTTCTGGCCACAACAACTCATGAAACTATCTTCAATGTGGTGGAGATGCTAGAGATTATAGATCATAGATATTTTTCAGTATTAAAGTATGGAAAGCATTTTGTATAGTAAATAGAATGCTGAGTCTGGTGTCAAGAAGACATCTTCTTGAGTTCAAATCTGGCTTAAGTGATTTACTAGCCATGTGACCTTGGGTGAGTCACTTAACCCCATTCCCCTCAGTTTCATCATTTTGCATAAAATAAGCTGGAGAAGGAAATGACAAACCACTCAAGTGAACCAAGAAAACATCAAATGGGGTCACAAAGAATCAGATATGACTGAAACGACTGAACAACAATGTATAATATGAAATGAAATTGAAATAAAACAAAAATATGTTTAGTTGAAAAACAATAATGCCTTGTATGATTATTTTTGTGGTATGCTTTATTGGGAAACCCAGCTCCTTATGGTATATGTAGAACTGGCCTTATAGCCAAGAAGTGCTTGTTTCAATTCCTTCTTCCAACATATATTGGCTGTGTGTCCTTGGGCAAGTCACTTAACCTCTTAGTTCTCTAGTGGTAGAGGGAATTAACTCATCTGGGAATTCCTGATACCACTGAAGTAACATATCTAGACCCTCTTCCTATGCATTATGATACCATGTTATCTAAGTCCTGTGTTATACAGTTTTATTTTGATTGCCTTATAAAGAAATATTCCCATATTCCTATATTGCTTTCTTTTTTTAAACAGAATTTAGTTTATTTATTTTTAGTTTTCAACATTCATATCCACAAGATGTTGAGTTACAAATTTTCTCCCCATCTCTCCCCTCCCCCGCCCACCCCAAGAAGGCATGCATTCTGGCTACTGCTTCCCCCAGCCTATCCTCTCTTCTATCATCTCCGCATCCCCTTCCCCCATACTTTCTTGTAGGGCAAGATAGATTTCTATACCCCATTGCCTATATATCTTATTTCCCAGTTGCATGTAAAAACAATTTTTAACATTTGCTCTTAAAACTTTGAGTTCCAAATTCTCTCCCTTCTTCTGTCTCCACCCACCCTCATTGAGAAGGCAATCAGTTCAACATAAGTTATACATGTGTAGTTATGCAAAACACTTCCATAATAGTCATGTTGTAAAAGACTAACTATATTTCCCTCCCTCCTATCCTGCCCCCCGTTTGTTCTAGTCTCTCCTTTGACCCTGTCCTTTTTCAAAAGTGTCTGCTTCTGATTACCTCCTCCCTCAATCTGCCCTCCCTTCTATCACCCCCTTCTCCCCTTCCCCCCTACTTTTCTTTAGGGTAAGATACCCAATTGAGTGTGTATGTTATTCCCTCCTTAAGCCAAATCCAATGAGAGTGAGTTCACTGATTCCCTCTCACGTCCCCGTCTTCCCCTCCATTGTAAAAGCTTTTTTTTTGCCACTTTTATGTGAGATAATTTACCCCATTCTATCTCTCCCTTCCTCCATCTCCCAATATATTCTTCTCTTGCAACTTAATTTTATTTTTTAGATAACCCTTCATATTCAACTCACCCTGTGCCCTCTGTCTATATATATTCCCTTCAACTACCGTAATACTGAGAAAGGTCTCATGAGTTACAAATATCATCCTTCCATATAGGAATATAAACAGTTCAACTTTAATAAGTCCCTTATGATGTCTCTATCTTGTTTACCTTTTCATGTTTCTCTTGATTCTTGTATTTGAAAGCCAAATTTTCTATTCAGCTCTTGTCTTTTCATCAAGAATGCTTGAAAGTCCTCAATTTCATTGAATTTCCATTTTTTCTTCTACAGGCTTATATTCAGTTTTGCTGGGTAGGTGATTCTTGGTTTTAGTCCTAGCTCCTTTGACCTCCAGAATATCATATTCCAAGCCCTCCAATCCCTTAATGTAGAAGCTGTTAGTTTTTGTGTTATACTGATTGTGTTTCCACAATACTTGAATTGTTTCTTTCTGGATGCTTATAATATTTTCTCCTTGACCTGGGAACTCTGGAATTTGGCTACAATATTCCTAGCAGTTTTCCTTTTGTGGTCTATTTCAATTTCTATTTTACCCTCTGATTCTAGAATATCAGGGCAGTTTTCCTTGATAATTTCTTGAAAGATGATATCCAGGCTCTTTTTTTGATCATGGCTTTTAGGTAGTCCAATAATTTTAAAATTATCTCTCCTGGATCTATTTTCCAGGTCAGTGGTTTTTCCAATGAGATATTTCTCATTGTCTTCTATTTTTTCATTCTTTTGGTTTTGTTTTATAATTTCTTGAGTTGTTGTAGAATCATTGTCTTCCATTTGCTCCATTCTAATTTTTAAGGAATTATTTTCTTCGGTGAGCTTTGGGACCTCATTTTCCATTTGGTCAGTTCTGCATTTTTTAAGGCAGTCTTGTCCTCATTGGCTTTTTGGGCCTATTTTGTCATTTGGGTTAGTCTATTTTTTTAGTGTATTATTTTCTTAAGTATTTTTTGGGTCTCTTTTAGCAAGCTTTTGACTTGTTTTCATGATTTTCTTGCATCACTAATTTCTCTTCCCAATTTTTCCTCTACTTCTCTTACCTGATTTTCAAAATCCTTTTTGAGCTCTTCCATGGCCTGAGACCAATTCATATTTTTCTTGGAGGCTTTTAATATAGGAACTTTGACTTTGTTGTCTTCTTTTTTATGCTGTTTACTCATTTTCCCAGCCAAATACTTGACTTTCTAACTCTTTGTTAAGGTAAGACTCTGCTTCCAATGCATGGGGTGTCCTGTCCCAAACTTTAGGGATTTTGTGCAGCTGTTTTCAGAGATACTTCTAGGGGCCTGTAAATTTCCAGCAACAGAGAGGTATTTACTCCTTTTCTGGCCTGTGCTCTGGTCTGTGAGTGACCACAAGCACTCTTTTCTGCTTTGGAACTGTGAGGAGGATTCCTTGTTCACTTTGGCCACAAAGCTCTGCCATACCAGTGCTCCTCCTCCCCCCAGGACTGCCCCCCAGGACTGTGACCCCGATCTAAGCAGAGCAAAACAAGAGAATCCTGCCTCAGTGCCAGCAAAGAGATCCCTGCAATTCCCCTCTGGTTGGCCACTCAATCCTCCCCACTGTCTCTTGGCTGGGAGCTCCAGAAGCATCCACTGCTACTGCCACTGCCATCATTGTTGCCACCTCCATCACCCTGGGGCTGGGGCTGTGGCTGGACCATGTTCCTCTCCCACCTGGTCCAACAGACCTTTCCCACTGACCTTCTATGTTGTCTTTGGCATTTGTGGGTTGGGAAATCTGGAAATTGCCACAGCTGCCAGTGCTTCAGTCCCCTGAGTCCTGTTCTAGCCCTGTCTGTGCCAGCACAGCCCACTTTGGGCTGTGCTCCTCTTCCATCGTGGTGCAATAGACCTTTCCTGTCAACTTTCCAGGTTGTCCTGGCCTGGAAATTTGTTTCACTCTATCATTTTGTGGGTTCCTCGGCTCTAGAATTTGTTTAGAGTCATTTTTACAAGTATTTGGAGGGGTTTGGGGGATAGTGCAAGCAAGTCCCTGCTTTTACTCTGCCATCTTAGCTCCACTCCTATTACTAGAATTTTCCACTATATTGCTTTCTGCACAACTTTCATGATTCTAAATTCTAAAGAGATTTTCAGAAATTCATAATTCTCTGTATTTTCTCTATTTAAAATAATGGAAATTGTGGAAAGTGATGGCATTCTCAAATGAAACAGGAAGCACAAAATTTTTTTTCCAAGCAATAATCCATCGGTGTCAAGCCAGAAGCAGAGTATGTTCTGTTTTTTTCACTTCATTGAGTATTAGGAATATTGAATATGTGGCTTTTTTGAAAATTTTAACATGTGATCACTTGAATAAGAAGGAAAATTGAATTTACATGATCCAGTTATCTCCCTTTAGACTGGTGATTCATAAAACAAGTGAAAGCTTAGGGACAGGCAAAGTAGACAGCTACCTAAAGTATTGTATTCAGAGCACTTAACAAAAATACTTTTTTACTTTTGCAAATAGAGAAGCTTATATTCTAGAAGGTTGTCCATCAGAGATATTTGTTTTAACAGTGTGATTTTGCATTTTTTACAGTAAAAGTTCAATGCTGTCTGATACCAAAATGCCAATAAAAAGGATGATGTCCTTAGGAGAGAAATTGCTTGAGATAAGCCATCATCACATCATCACCTATTATTCTCCTTTGTTTTCTTCTCTGTTACTGCCTGCTAAGTTCTCTGTCTTTGGTCCACTGCTAGCAAATCCCTTTCTTGCCTTTTACTTAGTTGTGAATTTGATTATTCCATGAGCTCTGGCTTAATGAAACATGGCATAAGTAGGCTTAGAGTATAGACCAGATCAAGTCAACAAGTCAACGGACATTTATTAAGTGTCTGTTATGCTCAGGTACCTTACTAGACATTGGGTAGGGTGTGCTGGCATATTCTAAGAGAGTATTAAAAGTGATTCTTCACATTTCCTTTAATAGGGGAATCAGTAGTAATGGTCCTCATAAGAGTGATGGCATACCTAATCCATACTCTATGCAAACTTATGCATAATATTCTATTGATGCTCTTAGATCATGATTTGTAGCACAGTGTTTCCTTAGGATGGTTGACCTCTCATCTCCAACATATTTGATCTTTTCCTTTTCCCCATGTAAAGAACATTATATTCTCTTTCCAAATCAAAGCAACTGATTCCCTGACTCTTAGCTCAGACAATGGCCTGTGGCTCTGCAAGCCCTTTGGGGTTCGGGGAGGTGAGGCTGGTGGTACCTGGATGTACCAATGCACTAATAATGGTTGGGCTGGACTGGTTACTCTCCAGGGTGCATTTGCTGCCTTGAAGTAGCTAACAAGTGTTCTGGGATCTGGACAGTTAGCTATTCTGCCTGCCAATAGCACAATGATTGCGTCTTAGTCTTTCACCTGGAAAACAGAGGACCTCTCAAGATTTCTGATGCATATTGTTTCAAGTCCTGTATTTTGGGCACTCTCCATTTCCCAAGCCAAAGATTTAAAGGCAAATGTCTTCCCCTGAGTAGTAGAGATTTGGCCATTTCAGTTGTAGGTGCACAGGGAGCACATTTTTAAAGACCTTTCCAAGGTTACCACAGATGTATTATCTTATTTCTTTTCCCAATCTTCATGTTGTAGTGTCTCAGCTGCCTTTTCCTTCTTAAAAGATGTACTGAAATTCTCAAGAAATTGTCCATGTAAGAGATATTTATTTTATTTTGACTTCTTTACTACTTTAGGTAAAAATGTAAAAGATTTTCATCAAAGCATTTTTTCTTAGGCATAAATAGTATAGAGGATTGGCCAGGGTAAATTCTCAGCCTTTACATGACATTCTCTTACCTTGGGAGTCAGTGTTTGAGAGACAAGCCCTTCAGAATTCTGATGATATTAAATGTCTGTTCACAAAAAGTATTGTATATCTATCTAGGTAAATAATGACATAATTTATTAGTAGATGTTTATTTGTCTTTCTGTGTATGTTATTTTATGCCTGGAATCAAAGCCATGTAGTATTAGGATCTATTTTGTAAGGGTGTTTGGAAATAATTGCTTCCCTTTTCATAGCCCATTGAAGTTTACAAAATTTTGTAATTATAATAGTCCTGTGGGGGTAGTGAGTTTAAACATAATTATTCCAATTTTTCAGATCAAGAAACCAAGGTTAAAAGAGATTTAAATGACTAACCCAGGGTCATGAAATTAGTAACAAACCTGGTCCAGGCCACCGACTCCAAGTCCAATGTTTTCCTCACTATACAATTCAGCTTCTTTGATACATGATGATATTTGATGAATTAGAGAACCTATGAATAATAATAATAATAATAATGGTAACTAGTATTTATAAAGTGCTTTACGGTTTGTGTTACATTTTGCAATAGCTCATTTTATCCTCACCATATCCGTGGGAGGTAAGTACTATTATTATCTCCATTTAAAAGGTAAGGATATAGAGGTAGACAGGTTGTGACTTGCACAGGGTCACACAGCTATGAATTTGCTGTATCAACTAGCTCTCTTTCCTGTGAAGTAACGATTTTATATCTGGGATCAGTATCTTCCACTCGATTTATTTATGTTGGAGAAAATAAGAGCTAGTGGGGAGGGGAGGAGTCTTTTTTAGAAAATGAATAAAAGGAAATAGAATCTGGAGGCAGAGGACCTAAGTTCAAATCTCAGCTCTGCTATTTATTACCTAAATGACCTTGGTCAAGTCACTTAATCTCTTTCAGCCTCTGGGCAAAATGAAGGAGTTGATTAGATGATCTTTTTGGTCCTTTCCAGCTCTAAATCCTATCTCTCCTGAGACAAGATGTATGATGTATGGCATATTTAAAATTTGGCTTCATACCCTAGGACATGAAAAAAATGTTTATTTTCCTGAAAACTGTTTGTTTCTTCTTAAAGTGAAGTGCTGAAGTGTTTTTTTAAACAAAAACCCTAGACTTTTAAAGACTGAAGCAATATACAGTTTCTATTTAACTTTTAGCTTACTGAAAAGGCAATTGACCAGAACATCTCATCTGCTTTTATTCATCCTTGATATAAGCAAAGGAATTCAGACTCTGGTAGGGGAATAATTCAGACAAAGCAAATGGACCAAAAAACAAAACAAAACAAAAAACCTAAGCCCCCAAAATTTACAATTTAGGAAGGTTGAATTTCTTGTTAGTAGCATCACATATATTATATATTACTTGATAGGACTTAATAAACCCAAATCTTAATGAACCAGAATAACAAGGGAATGGATGTTATGGTTAATTCAACCAGAATATTTGAATAACCAATAACCAATGGTTAGTCAGGTCAAGATTAATCAGAAATTTTTTCATTGTTTCGGTCTTCAAAAAATAGTGTATTTTCCCCCCTCTGTCTCCATTTTATAGAGATTTGGAAGGTATTCTTATCTATGATTAAAATGTCACCTGTGCTCAGATTATTCCCAGCTCTGTTTATCCAGCTTTAATTTCTCTCCTTATCTTTAATCCCAGATTCTCCTAAATGATCTCACTTGAATGTCTTGTTAGCACTTCAAATTCAAAATATATAACATGGAACTCATCACTTCCCCCTGCTAAATGTTATGACACCATCTTCTTTCTGATAAGGGCATAATCATCCGGTCACTATCTAATATCCAATATGTTGTCAAGTCCTGTCCATTCTTTTTTCACAAAATTTCTTACATTTTTTCCTTGACTCATACTGCCAAAAACCCAGTTCAGGTCCAGTATATTCACTTATCACGTATTTTAATGTCCTAATTAGTCTCCTTGCCTCTTTCTTCTCCAGTTTTGTCCACACAGTCACTAAAATAATCTTGCTAAATACAGTCTGCCAATGCCTCTTCCTTCTTCAGAAACCTCCAGTGATTTCCCTTATTGGCTCTAAGATAAAATACAAACTCCTGGAACTGGCCTTTAAGGCTGCCTGCTCACTCACCACGTTTGCTTTACTTTATATTGCCTTTTGCTGTGCTCTCTATTCCAGCCAAGTTGTACTAGTAATTTTTCTCTGTATCAGCCATTCTGTGTCTTTGCATTCTCACAAGTCACGTCTCATGTTCAGAATTCTTTTCCTTTTTTATCTTCACCTTTGTGAATCTTTATTTTCCTTTCTCTGACACATGCTAACTGCATCACCATGGGAAAGTCTTTCGTAGCCTAGGCAACTCTCTCCTACTCTTTGCAGAAGTGGTTCCAACCTATCTCAGTTGAGTTCCATCATCTGGAAGTTTTCTATGTAATTGAAACTGCAAGTAGAGTCTATTTCATTCTTCTCAACTCAGAAACCATCTTTTCAGGGAAACATTTTTGATTCCTTTAGGCATTAGTGCTCTTACCCTCTTTTTAAAAGTTTTTGACATATTTTTCTGTTTGCATGTTGTATTAAGTCAAGAGTACCTACGCTCCTTGTGGGCAGAGACTATTGATTTGTATAACACAGTGCTTAGCTTTCACATAATTTGTCAACTTTGAATTTGAGTCAAATTACAGGAAAATAAACTCATGAAGATCAAATAAGCACATTATACAGTCATAATGTTCATATTCATTTTGAGCTAACTTTGATTATTTCAACATCCTGAATAATTGAGGAAAAATTGGTTCAACTAGTTATATTTATTGAGGCATAGGCTTATGGCGAGACATACAAGCTTATATAGTATTTGAGAATTTCAAGGATTAAAAAATGTATTTCATTAATTGAAATTATTTGTTAACAACATAGACATACTTTTTAAAAGTTTGTGTTTTCTCTTCTGACTTTTTCTTTATTCCTAGATTTGGTGTCTTTTTTAAAGAATGAAATAGAATTTAAGAAGAATTAAAACCAAAGGCCACATGAGATGTTATCACTAGGGAAAAGTTTTATTTTTTGTTCCCTTAGAATAAAATTTTAAAATTGATAGACCTCTATTCAATGAAAATGAGAATCTTTCTAATGTTTCAATTGTGTTTGCTTATGTTCTTTTCATTTATAGTCTCAAAATTATGTGATCCTGGAGAGTCTTCAGCCAAATAACAACTATATGGTGGAAATACAGGCCATAACTTACTGGGGACAAGTACGCCTAAAAAGTGCTAAGGTGTCTTTTTACTTCACCACCACACAAGCAATAAGTAATAGTAAGTATTTCGTATCTTCTGTAGGACATAATGAAATCTTTAAAATAAATTACAAGGATGAAAGGAAACAAAATAAATTTGAAGTGTAAAAACAGGTAAAGCTTTGGAGTTGTATTCTTAAGAGCAAATATCAATAGAAATATGTCACCAGTGCACTTTAAATGTTGCATCCAAAGTAGATTAAATTGTGAATTTTTTAAGGTCCTTTTTGAGAAAAATAAGAGGTACTAATCATTATGCCATATCCATTTTGGAAAGAAAGTGATAACATTCTTTATGTTGTTCTAAAGTGGATAATAAATATCATCCCCATGTAACTTGTCAAGTGGTTCTAGATATACTGAACAATTTAAAAAGATCATGTGCAAGGACTTCTGTTTAGATCAGCACTTTCAAAGAAATAGGTTCCTTGGGTTAGGGGAATCCAGTGATCTTGTTCTAGACAAGGAACTAGAAATGGTTTCGATGTAAGTAGCCAGAAGTATAAATAAAAGCTTGTTGACTGATTGAAAACTGGTGAATGATTGAATAAATGGATAAATAATATTTATTAATGCTTACAATGTGCAGAACACTGCACAAAACAGAGGACACAAATAGAAAGTAAGATAGTCACTTCTCTTAAGGAACTCACATTTTAAAGGTGGAACCTACTAAGGAAGGTTTTAACCATAAGTCACACGCAAAGGTCCCATGGTCCTTAGGGTCCTTAGGGCAACACAGTTGTTAATGCCTCTTTCTTGGTGCCACTCTCACTGAATTTTCTGGATCTTTAGTAGCTATAGCTATAGACATGCAAAAACAGTTGCCAGGCTACATCTCCAAAAAGATTACTTCCTAGAATGATGGCTGAGGGCATTGACCTATAAACATTACTATAACCAAGGTTCTTAGGTACAGGGTCTTGGACTGTTTTTATCAGGGTCTGAAAGTTCCAACCTTTGAAGGGACTGGCAACAAATAGACTGAGAGCCCTTGCAGTTTCATTTTTTCTGCCCACCTATGGCATCATCATCTGCCTTTCCATAGTTTTCTACAGTCTTCTTTTCTTTCTCCCTTCACTTCCATGTTTCCCTCTTGCGTTTCTCTTAGTATGAATCACTTTTTCCACATTTTCTATCTTTATAGCTTTCTCTTGAAATGGATTGAGACAGACACTGATACATTGCTGGGGACTGTGAGAACAGATTGGAGATGATCTTATCTTTCTTTAGGTCAGAGCACTTCCCTTACTCCTCTAAGAAATAATAGGAAAAGGGAGGAGTATCAACAACCACCCACCCCATGCACATACTTTAACTTGTTTCCTCCCACCCAGCAGCCAAGAGAATGGAACACAACTAATGAATGTAATTAGTAAACCTGAAAAATGTAGTGTAACTTTTGCAAAAAAACAAAAACAAAAACAAAAAAACCCAATCCCCCCCCAAAACAAAACAAAAAATCAATAGCTTATGTATATTCATTTATTTTCTTTGATATCAAGGATTTTTGGTAAGACAAGATTTATGAATAGATGTAGGGTGAGGTATGCTGAAAAAGCCTCACAACCACATCCCAAAATACCTGGTTCTAATTCACTGTCCCCACATTCTTGTCACTGTTCCAGAAATCCTGAACTGATAGATTTATTCCATTAGGTTTTTAACAGATTTTTCATCTTCAAGATTCTTTTATTGACATTCAGATATGCCTGGGACAAGCCAAGGTTTCTTTAGCTATTATTCGCTGATTGTAATGGCAAGCAAAGTGGGACTTTTTGTTGTCTTTTGTTTTGGAGTGCTTCTCAGCACTAAGGCAATCAAGTTCCCTTGGTTGAGTCTTGCCTTTGTTTGTAGGAAGGCCCACATCGTTTTGCTAGTTGCATCACTAAAGAGGTGTGAAACCCTTAAGAGGTGTGAAACCCTTGAGTGATGTGAAGCACTCTGACGCTGAAGAAGTATATATATATATATATATATATATGTATATATATATATATATATATACACATACATACATACACCCTGTTAACGTTTTGTATGGGGCTCACTCATTGGAAGAGTGTTGGTGTGGAGACTCTGGGTAGCCATTAAGGGACCCCCTAGCTTTGAAAACCTGGATGTTGGTGTTTCTCTCTCTGGTAACTATGTATGTATAGCTTTAGTCAGACAGAAGCCTGTCTGTTGATTTGTGTTATTTGCTCTGTTTATATCATTTCTGCTTGTAATTTCTGTTTGTGTTTTCTCTGAAGTTCAGGGTGCTGACTTTTCCCCCTGAACTAAGTAAATGATATATGTATGCTTAATTAAAGTGATATTGTAAACCCCTTAAAATTGCTTTCCTTAGAAAAGCAGATCAAAGAACCTATGCTAGCAGCCCTTCTGTGTGCTGGTGTTATTGGTCTTACACAGCCACAGTAACAGCACATAGCATTGTTGTTACACTGATATACAAGCAAGGATCAGTTGATCAGAACATTTCTAACTATGATAGCTAATTGGGAACAAGGACTTATAAAAATGTGGATATGAAGAGTATCATTTCTGTTTGAAAGTAAGCGCTGGGCTGCCATTTATAGTGAAAAGTCATCTTGAAAGGTGGGAGATTGCCAAGTTGCCAAGGATATACCTTTGTTTCACTTTTTTCCCCTCAGGGATTCTTTTGAATATAAAAGATAATGACCATTCTTTGTAATATGGAATACTATGCTTAGTGGTCTTTGCTTCTTGGTGTTTAAAATTGGCCTTTTAAATGAATTTTTTCAGAACTAAGTTATATTGGCAACCTATTTTGTTGGGTTTAATCTTTTCAAGACATTTGTTTCTGTCCAAATTCTTCAGGAGGGGCTACGTATGCTATTTATCTGTTTTTTCAATTCATAGGAGAGAAATAGAGTCTTCTTGAGAGGGAGAGAGGGAGAGAAAGATAGGGACAAAGAGACTGACAGAAACAGAGATACAGAGAGAAAAATAGACAAAGAAGGACAGAGACAACAGAGACCAAGACAGATACTGAAAGACGACAAAGAAATAGATAAATAGAGAGAGAGACAAAGGCAAGGATAGAAACACAGAATAACAGAAAAAAAGAGATAGACTCAAAGACAGAGACAAAGAGACAGAAACAGAGATAGAGAGATAATATAAAGTTGGAGAATGAGGGCTGAGAAGGAAAGCCTTTGGTTTATAAAATGTGACCATATTCCTAGGGACTAGGCATATTCCACATCACAGATCAGTCCATCTCACAATGTTATATCTGCCTTCTCTAATTTAGGGACCCTCATTTGGATCCCTAACCCTCAATGACTCAACACTTTCTCTCTACCTATTTATTCTACATTTTATCTCTATAGTCTCTAAGCCTTATTTTAGGTGAAGTTAGCTTATCCGATTAGACAATTAATATGAATGTTAGATAAATCAATAACCAATAAACATTTATTAAGTGCCTATATGCCAGTGTTTAGCACTGGGGATACAAAAAGAAGCAAAGACAGTCCCCATCCTGGGGCTTACTATCTAATAGGGGAGACAAGGTACAAACAAGTATACCCACAGCAAGGTATATGAAGGATAAATAGCAAATAACATAGGGAAGAGTCTAGAATTAAGAGTAGTAGTGAAGACTTCATATGGAAGGCAGGATTTTAATAGAAAATTAAAGCAAGCCAGGAATGTCAATAGTTAGAGTTGAAGAGGGAGAGCTTTCCAAGCATGGGGGAAAATAAGAAAAAAAAATGCCTGGATTCAAGAGATGCAATGTCTTATTTGTGGAATAGCTAGGAGGCCAGTGTCACTGGATGAAAGAGTACGTGTAGGGAAATAAGGTATAAGAAAATCGGAAGGGTAGGAGGAGGCTAGATTATGAAGAACTTCAAATGCCAAATAGAGCATTTTGTATTTAGGCCTGGAAGCAATAGGGAGCTATTGGAGTTTATTGAGCAAGAGGGTTAGAGGATTATTATACAGCTGAAACTTCTATAGGGCTTTGTTCTTTTTGATCCATGTAGCAACATTAAAAATAGGTGATATTATTAACCTCATTTATAGAACAGAAAAATGTGATCCTGAGAGATTATTAACTGTAATCACACAGCCAAGAAAAACCTGAGGCAAGGTTCAAAAGAGCCCTTCCTGCCTCACTGTACAGCATTCTCTCCACTGATCTATTCTGAGAACTACCATGCCCAGGCTTCTGCTTTCTAGGAATTTATTAAGAATGGTCTTCTGGAGACAGTGCTTCTATTCTGTTATCTGTCATTGAAATGTGACTTTAATCGTGGGAATTTCAATCCAGGGAAGAAGATGCTGACACCATGATATATTAGTGGGAGAAACATTTTTGGACAAATCACTTCCCTGACTTTATAAGGCTGACCTTTGTTATCGATCTCCTTTTCTGAAATGTATTTAAAAGAGCTGGCTGGGACTTGAGAGGCAGTATACCTAAAACACACAGTCCTTATGTAACTCTCTTGCCATTTGATGATCTCATATCTGCTTGAAGACCTCTAGTGACAGGGGACTTCCCATCTAATGAGGAAGGCCCATTCCACTTTGGGATTGTTGTAATAGGAAGATTGTCTCTTTTGTTAAGCCCAAATGTTTCTCCCTGTCCCCTGATACCAAGCAAAGCCAGTCTAAATACTTTCCCACATGCTAAACATTTGAAGACAGTAGGATAGTTAGACACTCTGATTAAGGAAGATATTTTCTTTAGACATAGTAGAGATTAAAAATGAAAAAAAAGAAAATTCTAAGACAAATAGAAGCCTGTATTAAACAAATCCATTCCCACTCCCCACACATATAAAGGATAAGAACATGAATTTTTCCCTCTGTACTCACCTCCTTAAGGAACAATGTGATAAAAGTATCATATAAAAAACCACTACTATGAATAGACAAAAGTTGACATAAGTCAGTAATGCTAAAGAAACAAATCTATTTTTATTGATGTATGACAGGAATGCCTTTTGTATATATTTTAGGGGGAACCTGATCCAGATTGTGACATGATTAATAAAATACTGATTTCAAACTTTGGGGCATTCAAATGTGTGTGTGTGTGTGTGTGTGTGTGTGTGTGTGTGTGTGTGTGTGTGTGTGTATGGATGGATGTTTGTGTTTAAACAGGATAGCTTTTAATGTCACCAGGGTGGGACAGTGTAAGGACAAGCAAAGTAGGACTTTTTGCTATTTTTTTTGGAGTGCTTCTCAGCACTAAGGCAATCAAGTGCCTTTGACTGAGTCTTGTCTTTGTTTGTAAGAAGGCCCATACCCTTTTGCTAGTTAGGTCACAAGAGGTGTGAAATCCTCAAGAGGTATGATACCCTTGAGACCTGTGAAGCCTTCAAGAGGTGTGAAGCCCCTGAGAAGCATTTTTACCCTGAAGAAGTGCATATATACTCTGAGGTTAGCATTTTGTTGGAGGCTCATTCATTGGAAGAGTGTTAGTGTGGAAACTCTAGGTAGCCATTAAGGAGCCCCCTGGCTTTGAAAACCCAGATTTTGGTGCCTCTCTCTCTCTCTCTGGTAACTATGTATGTATTGCTATGGTCAGACAGAAGCCTGTCTGTTGATTTGCATTATTTGCTCTGTTCATATCATTTCTGCTTGTGATTTCTGTGTGTGGTTTCTCTGAAGTTAAGGGTGCTGACTTTTTCCCCTGAACTAAGTGAATCATATATATATATATATATATATATATATATATATATATATATATATATATATATATATATGTATATATATGTATATATATGTGTATATATGTATATATATACATATATACGTATATATACATACATACACACACATATACATATGTATGTTTAATTAAAGTGAGATTGTGAACCCCTTAAAGTTGCTTTCCTTAGAAAAGCAAATCAAAGAACTTGTGCTAGCAGCCCTCCTGTGTGCTGGTGTTATTGGCATTCCACGACCACAGTAGCTGCAGGTAACATTGTTGTTACAGGCAGCCATGAGATTACTGACCTATGAAAAGCTCTTTCCCACTCAATGATTCTGTGATTCTTGTTAAGCCTTTGTGGTTAGATAATGAAAGGTTTAGGAAATCTTATGAAAAATGGGAAATGGTGCAAAGCACCTGCTGTTACATGTATTATCTGCTTCTCACCAGGTAAATCCTATAAAAAAAGATTGGTTTTGCTAAGTGCTTTGTAGAATACAGCTTTCTGTTTACTTATATTTTATATCTGAATGCTTTTTATATACTCTCATAAATATAGGATGCTGCTTTTATAAGAACACGACATATTTCATCACAGAACTACTAAAACAAAAGAATAATTACAACTTTATAGTGTAAGCAAGGGAAATTATATTTTATAGGGAGGAAGAGTACTAAATGCCACAACATGAATTATTCTTTGAGTTATATTACTTCCAAGGCTGGAGGCAACTATATTTTAATGATAAATACCTCTATACAAATTACAGCTTTCTTTTTGTGGGAACTGGTTGAAAAAAGTACCCATCAAAGCAAGGGAGAAATGTATCTTATCCAGAGAAGTAATTTGCTTTGTAAAATAAATTATTTTATTTTTTTTAATTTCAAGAGCAATGTTTCCAAGGTTGACAGACTTCAATTTGGGTGAACTTAGAAATAACATATTTTCATAATTACCTCATGGATACTGAATATTCTTCAAGCTGATATTATGAGCTATAGTACAAATGAAATCCTTTTAGTCCCTCAAGCTGTAAAATGAAATAAGGATTTAGACCTCTGGAAACAAAATACATGGTGGTCTAGCCCTTCAAACTCTTAATCTATTTTGTGACTAAGAAAACATGTAAACTATTTCAGAATATACCCATCTGTAAAGCTTGGCAGGAATAAATATTATTCTCTTTTTAATTTTTTTCTCAGGAATGGTACTGAGAGTTACAGAGGTAGAAATCATATAATTCAAGAACCTTGAAAAGAGATCTAATTTATCTTTTGTTTATAGTATATGCTTAGAGAATATTACAAACAGTGTTTCCAACTAATGCCTTTCCTCTCTGTGCTTATTTTCATATCTAGATTAGTGGTCATGTGGAGATATTTTTAAATTGACCCTTAACTGTATTTTTAACAGAGAGTAATGGATAAGAGGGTCAAAAATGGATTGAAAAGCAAAATTAATTAGTAAATAATAACAATAACATCTCCTATTTAGCTTCTAGTGGATTACTTCATGTCACAAATTATTGACATATATACTTGTATGAGCATATATGCATACATTATATACATACATGAATATATGGGTGAAAATCAGTTAATAAGTGTGTTACTAGCCTTAACTACTACCCTAGTCTGTATCACAGATATTCCACTTTCCAATCCAACATATTACCCACATTGCCTCCCATCCCATCTGATGTTTCCTCTCAAGAGATTGGATGTGTACATAAATACCAGTTACACTTCTACTTTTCGTTCCACTGAAATATGGGATGTCAATCATTTGCTTAAACACCATACAGATTTGTTAAATATTATGATTGGGGCTGACATCTGCCAAATCAGAAGTAAGTGGTGATGATTTAGTTAGGGTTTGGTGCTACTGTTTTGACAAACTTGAAGACAATATTTCCTTTGGGGGGTATGTAGTTGGCAAATTTTGCCAGTGCCTACAATGAAGTAGACAAAATGACAAGTATTTATATCCAATCCACACCATTTTTTTCTTTTAAGTACTTTTACTAAAATTTATGTTATTTTTCTACTATTATTTTATTAAAATGATTCATTTAGGGACCTAATTGATTAATTTTCTACTAATATTTTATTAAAATGATTCATTTAGGGAGCAGCTACTTTTTTATTCTCTTCGAAAGCTATCAAACAGATTATGCATTTATATAAAAAAAATCTCTAGGAATCATATAATCAACCTAACTGAGTGTTTAAGTGATTCAGTAGGCTAGTCAGAGGAGTAATATTTCATTAGTATATAGGTGTATGTGTATATGTGTGCACACATATATGTCAGCCAGTAAACATTTATGAAGAACCTACTGTATGCCAGACACAGAACTAAATGCTAGAGATAAAAAGAAATACAAAAGAGAGTCCCTGTTATCAAGGAGCTGGTATACATGGGGTTATTGTACCCATGGACTCACAGCCTGACTTCTCCCAGGAGTCAGCCAACACCATCCTGAGACATGGAGACATCAGGACTAAGGTGAGCTCAAGGCCAGAGAAAAAGTCAGAATTTCTCTTGAACAGCTTTAGTTACACTAAAAGGCCAAGTCTGAGGCACCAAGGACAATCTGAATTTTTAGCCTGTCTCCCTCCAACCCCCTTCTCCTTCCCTGCCATGGAACACTCCCTCTGAGCCCCTGGCATCCTTGATTTCCATGACACAAGGATCAATTGGGACCAGCTCTGCTCAGGGCTCAGGCCCAGGGAGAAAGAGGCAGGCTGATTACAAAAAGAGGAGAGGGTGCTGGCAGAGGGAGTAGGGTCAGTAAGGGCTGGGCCAGAGGGTGACAGTGGTCAGAGGCAGTGGTCAGGGAGGGGAGGACAGTGCAGGCCATGTGTTGGGTGGCTTCTACCATCAGTGCCTTCTGCCTCCTTAAGCTAAGTAGTGTAGGAGTGGCAAGGAGGCAGGAGGCAGAAGGCCTGCAGGAAGCCCAACGTAACTGCTTGCTTTTTCTTGCCTTTATGCTAAGAGAGGGCTCTGAGAGCCCTTTAGCTTCTCTGCTGGCCCCTGGAGGCGTGGCTTGGTTGGTGATTCATTCATGGAGAAGGAGGGAGAGCAGGGGAGGGGGGAGGGTCTAAGCCCATCCCAGGCTCTGCTACTGCTGCTATCACCCCCTTGTCTCCCCCCACCCCAGCAGTGGCAGCTTTTGCTGGGGGTGTAGCCAGCCCTCCCATCCCGGGCCTGACTCTCCCCTTCCCTTCCTTCTTCCATCTTGTGCTGGCACCTCATTATTTCATTCCCACTTTCCCCTATGCCTCCATCTCAGACCTCATTCCTGGGCCAGATACAGCACTGCCTTTGGAGGGGGGGGAAGGCGGGGAATATATATTTGTGATTTCCAGTTTGGGGGGCTGCCCATGTGCCCACCTTAGAGAGAACCCCGATTACAAGTGCCATTTTAACAACAGATTCCCGGAACTCAACATAAAATTAGGTATCAGTTCTGCCAAACTGGTGTGAACCAGCTGAATCCCTCCACTGGAAAAGAGTGATTAACAGTGTCAAAGGCTGCAGAGAGGATGAGTATTTTTTTAAAAGGCATGAAATTTGGTAATTAAAAGATTGTTGTTAACTATGGAAAGCAGCTTCAGTTGAACGATAAGGTTGTTATATAGACAGTGTGTATATACAATCCCACACATATTCCATTAAATAAACTTAGATATTGTACTTTCTGTGTTTCATTGTAGAAGATCAGCTTGGGAAAACTAGAAAAGGAGTGACTGAAATACTTCCCCCTTTTCAAAGAAGGAGACCCACTCGCCTTCTGGAAATTGGAGCTCCTTTCTACCAGGACAACATGCTTCAGGTCAAAGTCTATTGGAAAAAGACTGAAGGTATGTGAAATATTCCTTGACAAATTGGAATAACAAATTGTAAAAAAAGACAAATGGGATCCCCAATTTCAGCCCCTCTGTCACCACTAATTCGTTCTAGAGTAGAATAATCTTCCTAAAACTTAACATTTACAACCTTCCTTTGCTCAAATATTTCTATTGCTTCCCACTGGCTATAAGGTAATGTTCAGTCTTTTAATCCTTCTCTTCAAGTCCCTTTGTGATCCAGCTCTATCTTTTCAGCATTATTGGCCACTGCTTTCCTTCACATGGCCTGTAGGCACAATGCCCTTTTTCCAAGAACATTCTTTACTTTCACACCTCTGTCTTTGCTCATGGTGTTACTTCCACTAGAATGGGCACCCTATCAAAATTTCCTTCTTACAAAATTCTACTTGCCCATCAGAGGCAACTCCAGTATCCACATTCTTCATGAAACTTTCTTGGCACTTCTTCCAAATTGTATTCATCTGTACTACCAGGACCCTATATAACCTTCTGAAAGCATCTCTCTCTTTTTATCTCTGTATCTGTAGCTATAGATCAATAGATCATAAACATTGATTTATTTGTCTTTTCTCCTGTATTAAATTATAAAGTCTTTAAGGAGAAGCACTGTACTTAAAAAATCCTCCTTAGTGCACAGCACTTTGCTTTTTGCATAGTAATGATACCTCAATAATCATTCACTGCATGAAATTGAATGCACAGTATGAATAGATGAACTATTTAAAAATATGTGAAGTCTAAGCCTTTCCAAGAATGAATTTTGCTTGTATCTCTTATGTAGAATGGCCATTATTGACTTTGACTTGACTTGGTGTTATGTGCTTGAAATAAGAGTTTGGTCATGCCCTCTCACCTTTACAGAAACTATCATATCAAGCTCTATGGATCTGATGTCTTTAGTGGCTTGGAGATCAAGCCACTTGTAAGGCTTTGTAAAAAGGAAAATTTAACTTGTAAATACATTCAAAGGAAAATATGTTGTAACATACTACTTGTATTATGTTACTTGCTACATCACAGAATTCATTCAATAATTATTTATCAAACACTTGCTATATATGAGGACTGCAAAGATATAAAACCTGGATCCTTGTTTTTATAGTTTATTTAATTACCTAATGAGGTTTGGATAGATTAAAATGCAGAGCTGGTAAGCTTTGAGATGGGCAGAGATCAGGCAAAAACTGGACCTTGAATAGGGAACAAAATGGAGGGGGCCAAGGGAAATAAGTTGGTTAGTTTGTCTGTGTCTGGGAAGGGAGTTGAGCTTTGCCTATGTCATTTTGTCTAGGGTCTACTTTGCATATATTTGTTCCCTAACTCTACTTCCAGAAATATAGAAGCACCAACTTTATCATGTTTTAATCTTTCAGTCTGCAATGCAAATGCCATAAAAGTTAAGTATCTAATTAGATTTGGATGTTAAAAAGAAATTAACTTTCATTGCATTACTAAAGTAAGTTGTTAGACACTGCTTCAGTTTAGTGATGTAATCTATATCCCGCACATGATTATTTAAATGCATGCTAATCAAGAAAGTGGATTTTCCTTAAAGTAACCTAAAAATATCCATCCAATTAATTAAATGATATAGCAAAAGAATCTAAAATCTGATTCAACTGTTCAAAATAGCAATGATTTTATTAGCACTTTACAACTATTTTATCCTTATACTTTAAGAGAATTTATAGAGATGCTATAGGACACAACATTTTTTATGATTAGTGGCTGAGAAATGACATAGCAAATTGCATTCTTACATTTGCATCACCGTCACAAGACAGTTAGTCTCAACAACAGAAAATGATTCGCAAAGCAAAGAAGTGACCTTACTCTTGGCATTTATTCAATTTCTGCCTTCTCTCTTGAACTTTGTGCCAAGTCTAGTCATATTTTTAGTGACTTGGACAGTACCAGCCTTCTAGGGAGCAGAATGAGATGATGAGCTAACGGTGGGTATCCAGCATCCATTAGTCATCAGTGACTTGTTTCACTAATTCAAAATAGCTAAAAATGATCTGGTAACTGAGCTATCATTAAACATGTCCATTCTCAATCTCTGACCCATTTAATTCTCAGGATACATTTCCTAATGCAGTTTTCACTTAAAATGAACAACATTTAGAAATAATTAAGATGCTTAATAAATATGTATGTTGGCCTAAGAAGAATCTTTAAAGTTTAAAATGTAACTGTATTCTCTACAGCTATGCTAAAATATAATTTATTTATTTGGCCAAAGAAATGATTGTGTGCCACGCTACTGAATGATTGGTCCTTGAAAAAACCTGAAATTAATGAGTAATGTAGTATCTACAAGGAAATAATAGAAATATAAAACATATAGGGTTGTAGGCAGTAAAAATTTAGCACCTTCTGGAAAACTGGCAATGCATGACATAGTAGCTAGAATTATGAGTAAGAAGCTTACTATTTTTCATGAACTGACGGGTGAACCATCCTCATACTACAAATACAGAGCTTAAAATATCCTGGAGAACTCTAGAGACAAATTGTACCAGAACAAGACCATTACCTCCACACTTAACCATTATCTAAAATCATCCAGATGTAGAAGTGATACATCAAACACCTGCAACAGCATTTTAAATGAATTCAACATGCTAAATACTCAGGATCTTTAAACTATGTAGAACAAAAAAAATGTTCAAAATACCAAAACCTCCAAGAAAAGATAAAAGATAAAAATTATGTGGGAATAGGATGAAGTGCCTATTATCTCTCTGTTCACTTGTCTGCTGATGGAGTTGCAGGCTTTCAGGGAAGTCCCAGATATGAGCTTGAATTTTGGTGGATACGCTGGCAATTGACCTTGGGGTTTTAACACATGCAAAGCATGCATTCTATTACCAATGTTTCTTAACTTTCATAAGACTGCTATTCTCTCTTAAAAATACCTTCAATTTTCTTCCTTTCATAATTTCTTTACTTTAATAATCAAAGCACAATGATATTTGTAGCATAAGAAATTACTGTAACAATGAAGTGGGTATGGGAGCAAAACATTTCAAGAAGCTCACCTGTAGGCCATATAGGCTACTGAATCTCAAACTAAAATAATTCTCCAGACATTTAAAAACATATATCATATTCATTTTCATCATTAATATGAAAAATGTAGTTTTAAAAACATATACATACATACATTTTTCTATTCTGTAGAAAAATAACTTTTAAGTAGATGTAATACACTATCAGGACTTAGATGCAACATGGAATCCACAATAGTAATTTGTTTTCTGTCAGTGAAAGGAACTTTTTGTGGCTAGATTTTCTGGCCATTTGGACTAGGTGAAAGTAGGAATGTTGGGCTATTTATGTTATTAGAACCATCTCAAATCATTTTTAACTCCTTTACACAAGTAGCCAAACTTCATGGACAGGAATCTACTTCTTGCAGTGGACACTCTAAAATACAAGTTTAATGAGATTAAATACTTGTTAGAGAAAAGTCAAGGAAAAATAGAGTCTCATTCAGTAATGAAGGCCAAAATGTGAAAATAAATTGTTTCTAAAATTCCTCATTTCTCAAAATTGATTGGTGGTCAGGATGTTTAGGCTTTTGAGTACTCGAGCACAAGACCCTAATATTTTATCCATAGTACAGTCAGTTGGCCTGCCCTTCCAGGAACAGTGTATGGTGGCAGCAGCAGCAGCAGCAGCAGCAGCAGCAGCAGCAGCAGTAGTATTGGTGGTGGTTCTGGTGGTGGCGGTGGTGGTGGTGATGATGGTGGTTATATTACATTTATGTAATGCTTTAAGGTTTACAAAATGTTTTCCCAATATCTCATTTTATCCTCACAACCATGGGAAGTAAAGACAATTATTATCCTCATTTTACAGATGAAGAAATCAAGGAAGACAGAGGTTAATTAACTTGCCCAGAGACCGACAACTAGTAAATTTCTGTGGCATAATTTCAACTCAGTCCTTCCTGATCAGCTCCAGGTCCAGTGTTCTATTCATTGATGATCTACCTGCCCCTATTTATCAGTTTAATTAGTGTAGACAAGATATGAAGCATTTCTGATCCAAGGGTCTAGGACTCGCTAAATACAGGATATTATTCAAGTACATAGTCAATTGCTCACTCACCAATTAATATAGTATTCGGAATTAGTTTGAAGGTACCTTCAGACACTTGGGACATTTTTTCCTAATGGTTTGATCTAGAGGTGCAATTTCAAGTGGAAGCTTGCAGGAAGGACAGTGACAAGGTAAATGGGAATGACTATTTTGGAGAGCTGCATGAGAGATGAGGTATACCTTAACATTACTGGACCGCTGTAGAAAACGAGATTCAGAATCTTTGAATCTTCATCCATGAAAAGTGCCGTGTGCTACCAGGCCCATTTAAAAAAAGGCATCATATTATAATCAACTTTCTATTATTCATACTATTGTTCAAGTGGAAATTACAACTGTTTCCATTTGTAGGATTCAAAGAATTGCTAGGGTCTTCTCCTAAGAAAAATGGGCCTTTTGACATGACTATCAATAAATCATTATTCTGATGTGATTTGTATAGATGTTACTAAATTTTACTCGATTATTCCAACAGTTCTATTTCTGTGTTTTAAGTAAGTAGAAAATCCTAGCCCACAGTGCACCATTGTAAATAGTATGTTTTTAATAAACCAATAAGTAGCAAATATTTAGATTAGCAATTTTAGAGACCAGCAACAGTCTTACTAACAAATTGTGCACTGCCTAACATTAAGCACATAGGGACCCTTAATAGTTTTTATTTTGATGTTGATGACTTTTTAAAAAAAATCTTATTTATAGTCTGCGTCTTGCCATGTTAGATTCAAATATCTTGTATTTTTCTTTTTAAGAATATTTTTATTGATATCCTTAGTTTTGTATCTACTTAATTTCTCTCTCTATCCCTCTGCCTTCTCCCTCTCAGAGTACTATACTATGCAATAAATACAATTTTAAATGGAAACAAAATGAGGAAAAGAAAAATCAGCAAAATCATCAATACATTAAAAAGTCTGAAATCATATGCAACATTCCACACTTCATAACTATGCAAAAGGATGGGAGTTGCCTACTAATATTTCTTCTTGAGGCCATGTGTGTACTTTGAAATTTGGCGATGTTCACTTTCATTTTTCTTTTGTGATTGTTATTCTTTTTATTTAAATTGTTGGAGTCATTGTGTATATTGTGATTTTGGTACTACCTACATGACTCTGCATTAGTTTGTGTATCTTTCCATGTTTTTCACCATTCATGAGACTTGTAATTTCTTACAGATCCATTATATTCATGGGCCAAAATTTGTTAGCTTTTTTCAGTCAATGTACATCTAATTTATTTCTAAGTCTTTGCTATCATAAAAAAATGCTTCATATACATGAAGTATAGTGTGGTGTATATAGCAGCTTTCTTCATATTAGTGATTTCTTGGGCCTTATGTCTATTGGTGGAATTCCGACGTCAAAGCATATCAACATTTTGGTCATTTTATTTGCATATTTCCAAGTTGCTTTACAAAATGGTTGTACTGAGTTGTAGCCTCACCAACAGTTCACTGATATGCCTGTCTTCTCCCAACCCAGACAGTATTCCCCATGTTTTGTTATCTTTGCCAATTTGTTGGGTATGAAGTGAAACCTCAGAATTATTTTGAGTCGCATTTTTTTTTGTGTTTTGGAAGATTCTTTTTTTCTCTTTTGGCTTAATATTTTATTTTATAGTTATTAATTTCTAATTGCTTTATTTTGTTAACAAAGTATCTACTATAGATTTCCTCTCCTAAGAATGTTAATCCATGTTTTAATTCAATTTTAAAAAATTTATTTATTTTAGTTTATAGTCACTTTCACAAGATTTTGAGTTCTAAATTTTCTCCCCATTTCTCCCCTCCACCCCAAGACTGCATGCATTCTGATTACCCCTTCTCTCAATCTGTCCTCCCTTTTGTCCCCATACTTTTCTTATCCCCTTTGCCCTTCTATTTTCCTGTAAGGCAAGATAGATATCTATACCTCATTACCTGTGTATCTTATGTAACAACAATTTTTAGCATTTGTTTTTAAAACTTTGAGTTCCAAATTTTCTCCCTCCCTCTCTCCCCACCCATCCTCACTGAAAAGGCAAGCAGTTCAATATGGGTTATACATGTATAGTCATGCAAAACAATTCCGTCGTAGTCATGTTGTGAAACTATATTTCCCTTCATCCTATCCCATCCCCCTATTTACTATATTCTCTTCTTTGACTCTGTTCCTCATCAAAAGTGTTTGTTTCTGATTACCCTTTCCCTCAGTCTGCCCTCTCTTCTATCCATCCTCCCCTCCATTTTCCTACGGGTAAGATAGATTTCCATACCCAACTGAGTGTGTATGTTATTCCTTGCTTAAGCCAAATCTGATGAAAGTAAGGTTCACTTGCTCGCTCTCACCTCCCCCCTCTTTCCCTACACTGTAAAATCTTTTTCTTGCTTCTTTTATGTGAGATAATTTATACCATTCTACCTCTCCCTTTCTCCTTCTCCTAGTACATTCTTCTCTTGTCCTTTAATTTTATTTTTAGATACCATCTCTTCATATTCAACTCACCTTGTACCCTCTGTCTACATATATACATACATATATACTCCCTCCAAATACCCTAATGCTGAGAAAGGTCTCATGAGTTACAAATATCATCTTTCTGTGTAGGAATGTAAGCAGTTCAACTTTAATAAGTCCTTTATGATTTCTCTTTCCTGATTACCTTTTCATGCTTCTCTCCAGTCTTGTATTTGAAAGTCACTTTTTCTCCTTAGCTCTCATTTTTTTCTCAAGAATTCATTAAATTCCTCTATATTATTGAATATCAATTTTTCCCCCTCATTGATTACACTCATTTTGATTGCGGTTCCACAATACTTGAATTTTTTCTTGCTGGCTACTTACGATATTTTCTCCTTGACCTGGGAACTCTGGAATTTGGCTACAATATTCCTGGCAGATTCTTTCAATTTCTCTTTTACCCTCTGGTTCTAGAATATCAGGGCACATTTTTCACGTGAATAAAATCAGATCTAAATAAATGGAAAAATATCAGTTGCTCATGGTTAGGCTGAGCTAATATAATAAAAATGACAATTTTACCTAAATTACTCTATCTATTCAGTGCCATACCAATCGAACTACCAAAAAATTATTTTACTGAGCTGGACAAAATAATAACAAAATTCATTTGGAAAAACAAGAGGTCTAGAGTATCAAGGGTATTAATGAAAAGTCATGCTAGAGAAGGTGGCCTAGCCAAACCAGATATTAAACTGTACTACACAGCAGTAGTCATCAAAACTGCCTGGTACTGGTTAAGAAACAGGGGTGTGGATCAGTGGAATAGGATAGGTACACAAGTAGGAGAAATCAACAAGTTTAGCAATCTACTCTTTGATAAACCCAAAGAAGCCAGCTTCTGGGCTAATAATTCACTATTTCACAAAAACTGTTGGGAAAATTGGAAAATGGTAGGGCAAAAACTGGGCATAGACCAATATCTTACACCATATACCAAAATAAAGTCAAAATGGGTTCATGATTTAGTAGTAAAAGCTGATACTATAAGTAATTTGGGAAAGCAAGGAATAGTTTACTTATCAGATTTATGGAAAAGTAAAGAATTCATGACCCAACAAGAGATAGAGAGCATTACAAAATGCAAAATGGATAATTTTGATTATGTCAAATTGAAATATTTTTGTACAAAAAAAGCCAATGCAACAAGAATTAGGAGGGAAGCAGAAAATTGGGAGAAAATCTTTGCAACTAGTATCTCTGATAAAGGCCTCATTTCTAAAATATACAGGGAACTGAGCCAAATATGTAGGAATACAAGCCATTGTCCAATTGAGAAATGGTCAAAGGATATGAACAGGCAGTTTTCAGAGGGAGAAATTAAAGCTATCTATAGGCATATGGAAAAATGCTCTGGATCACTACTGATTAGAGAAATGCAAATCAAAACAACTCTTAGATACCACATCTCTCCTGTCAGATTGGCTAAAATAACAAAACAGGAAAATGATAAATGCTGGAAAGAATGTGGGGAAATTGGAACATTGTTGCATTGCTGGTGGAGTTGTGAGCTGATCCAGCCATTTTGGAGAGCAGTTTGGAACTATGCCCAAAGGGCTATAGATATGTTCATACCCTTTGACCCAGCAATACCACTTCTAGGGTTGTATCCCAAAGAAATCACACAAGCGGGAAAAGGACCCATATGTACAAGGATATTTATAGCAGCACTTTTTGTGGTAGCCAAGAATAGGAAATCAAAGGGATGCCCATCAGTTGGGGAATGGCTGAACAAGCTGTGGTATATGAAGGTGATGGAATACTGTTGTGCCATAAGAAACGGGGATGATGCAGACTTTGTAACAACCTGGAAAAACCTACACGACATAATGCTGAGTGAGCAGAGCAGAGCCTGGAGAATGTTGTGCACAGCCACAGATATATGGATTCCGTGAGGACCAACCCTGACATACTGTGCTCTTCTCTGCAACCTAAGGTGCAAGGACAACTCCAGGGGACTCACGATGGAGAATGCTATCTTCATCCAGAGAAAGAACTGTGAAGTTTGAATACAGATTGAGGTGCAATACATGCTTGCCTTTTTTTGCTTCTCTTTTGTTTTTGTTTTTGGGTTGTTTTTTTTTTTTGGTTCTGTTTTTTCTTTCCAATGATTCATTCCATTGGTCATAATTCTTCTCCACAACTTGACTAGTGCATAAATTAATTCAATGCGAAGTTATACATGATAGTTATATGAGACTCCATGCCGTCTTGGGGAGGGAGGGGGGAGGGAGGTGAGAATATCTGGAACTCAAAGCTATGTAGAACCGTGTGTGGTAAACTAAAAATAAATTAATAATCTTAATTAAAAAAACAATAATATATTGAGCACAACCAAATACATGAAATAAAATAGAAAAAAATCCAAAAAAAAAGAATATCAGGGCAGTTTTCCTTGATAACTTCATGAAAGATGATGTCTAGGCTCTTTTTTGATCATGGTTCTCAGGTAGTCCAATAATTTTTAAATTATCTCTCCTGGACCTATTTTTCAGGTCAGTGGTTTTTCCAATGAGATATTACACATTGTCTTCTATTTTTTCATTCTTTTGACTTTGTTTTATAATTTCTCACAGAATCATTAGCTTCCACTTGCTTCATTCTAATTTTTAAGGAATTATTTTCTTCAGTGAG
Organism: Trichosurus vulpecula; assembly: GCF_011100635.1. Classification (NCBI taxonomy): domain Eukaryota; kingdom Metazoa; phylum Chordata; class Mammalia; order Diprotodontia; family Phalangeridae; genus Trichosurus; species Trichosurus vulpecula. The sequence continues at coordinate 410,267,637 of NC_050574.1, read as the reverse complement.
CTTTTGGACCTCCTTTTCCATTTGGCCAATTGTGCTTTTTAAGGCATTCTTCTCCTCATCGACTTTTTTGATCTCTTTTGCCATTTGGTCTAGTCTATTTTTAAATGTGTTATTTTCTTCACATTTTTAGGTCTCCTTTAACAAGCTGTTGACTTGTTTTTCATGATTTTCTTGCACCACTCTCGTTTTTCTTCCCAGTTTTGCCTCTACTTCTCTTGATTTTCCAAAAAACTTTTAGAGCTCTTCCATGGCCTGAGAATAATTCACAGTTTTCTTGGAGGCTTTGGATGTAGGAGCTTTGACTTTGTTGTCTTTTTCTGAGTGTGTGTTTAGATCTTCCTTGTTACCGAAGCACGTTTTTATAGTCTGAGTGTTTTTTCCAATATTGGTTCATTTCCCCAGCCAATTATTTGACTCTGTAACTCTTTGTGAAAGTAGGACTCTGCTTTCGGTGTAGAGGGCATACTGCCCTGAGCTTCAGGGGTTTTGTGCAGCTGTTTACAGAGATACCTCTAGGGACCTGCAAGTTTTCAGTTCTTCTAAGGTAGCATGATCTAAGGAGAGGTATTTATTCCTCTTCTGGCCTTTGCTCTGGTCTGTGAGTGACCACAAGCACTCTTTTCTGCCTTGGAACTGTGAGGAGGATTCCCTCTCCACTGCTATCACAAGCTCTGCTATGCCAGTGCTCCCTGTAACCTCAGGACTATGACCCAGGACTGCCACCTAGATCCAAGTATGGGCAAAGCAACAGAATCCTGTCTCAGAGCCAGCAAAGAGACCTCTATAGTTTCCTTCTAGTCAGTTATTCAGTCCCTTTACTGTCTGTGGGCTGAACATTCCTGAAACAAGCCACTACCCTCTGTTGCTGTTGCCCTTGGGTTGTTCTGGGGCTGGGGCTGGACTGCATTCCTCTCTCACTCAGATTGGACAGACCTTTCTTACTGACCTTCTAAGTTCTCTTTGGCATTTCTGAGTTGAGAAGTCTGGAAACTGCCACAACTTCCAGTAATTCAGTCCCCTGAGGCCTGCTCCAGATTCACTGGGGCCCAGTCTGTGCTGGCATGGCTTTTGTTGGACTGTGCTCCTCTCCCCGATTGGTACAACAGACCTTTCCTGTTCACCTTCCACATTGTCTTGGGCTGGAAATTTGTTTCATTCTGTCTTTTTGTGGATTCTGCTGCTCTAGAATTTGTTTAGAGTCATTTTTACAGGTATTTGGAGAGGTTTGGGGGAGAGCTAAGCTAGTCCCTGTCTTTACTCCAACATCTTGGCTCCAAACCTGGAATATTCTTTTATGTGATTATTAATAATTATTCTTTTGACAACCAATTGTTTATATTATTTGACCACTTATCGAGTTTGTAATTGAATTTTTACTATCATTAGTGAATCCAAAGACATGATGTATAGAAAATTGAAATCAGCATGTTGTGATTTTTTTAAAAAAATAGATTATAGTCCCCAAATTATTTCTCTAAATTTATTTATAATTTTCTTCAATGGCTCCTTACTGTTTACTTAGTAAAGTATAAACTCCTTTGCTTAACATTCAAGGGCTTCCACCATCATGCACTAAGCTACCTTTCCAATTTTGCTTTCTATTACATTGCTTTATGCTATATTTTCTAGTTAATATCCAATACTCCTTTCCTCCATGAACATGTCTATGTTTCCCTACTTCCCAGTCTTTGTTCATCTGTTTCTTGTGCTTGGAATGTTCTTCCTTTCTTTTTTTTTTACCCACTGAATTCCTATCCATTTTTCAAAATACAACTTACACGTAAACTTCTCCACAAAAATTTCCTTGATATGCTACAGTAAATAATGACCTCCCTTGAAACTTACATAGCCTTTTAATTTGTAGCTAGTGAATTTGTTATAGGCATTATAATGGATATTATTCTTATATTGATATATTGATGCCTTATCCGCCCCACCAAACCACAAATTCAGAGATAGTATCTTATCTAAATCTTATGTCTCTTGTAGTTTCTAACGTGGTACTCTACAAACAGAAGGAATTCAATACTTTTATGGTGAATGAATGGGTAAATGATTGAAGTGGCCAAAGAAATATTAAGCACTTTCTAGTAATCCATTCAACTCTTTCCCCCAACTACAATAAAGTTTTTGGCTATGGTTTTTGGTTTGTTTGTTTGTCATATTCTTAGAACCTTTTGAATCTACTTATCTCTGACTTTTTCTTCCAAAACTATCTTTTTACATCTTAAGCCCCAGTCTAGTGCTAAATCACTGATGAAATAAAATGACTTGATGTACCAAGTACTCCACCTCTGAGTATTTTAACTGAACCAAAATGAAGTGTTAACTATTTCAGTTAAAGTTGTCAAAGCAAGGAGGACAATATGTTAGGCTTTGACTCGTGTTGTGACCGGTTATACAAAGTGTATTCTGCTACGTTTTCTTCCATCCCTTATAAAATCTTCAGAAAACAGCCAATATTTTCCTTATAGCATTATATTAAAAAGTTCCAGTTTTTAAACAGAATGATATGTAGCCATCTGGATAAAATTCATACCATTGTTTGTGTGTAATTAGAAAATAACAGAATGTACTAGTTCTTCTTTAGGCCTCTGTTTATTTGAATATGTGTTTGACAAGCTGGTTATTCATTTTCTTGTCACATGATGGGCTATTGTGTTTTCACCAAAAATATCATCATGATTATTCTAAGATTACAACACTCTCACTCTGGGGCTTTACCTCTTGTGAAGTTTTATATATCTGTGATTCCTTTGGAAGATGAAAGGGTAGAGCAGATGTTACTTTGTGGGGACCCACAAAACTAGCTAAATGATGGTATATTAAAGGAAGCTAACAGTGATCTGAGTGGTCTCTTTTTTAAGGATCATTAGAATAGTGAGGCTGAATAAGTGGGCATTTATGTCAATATGTAAATGAAGAAACTTTTTTTTCATATCTTTATTACCTACAGTAAAATTGAAAACAAAAGTTGTATTATGCCTAAAGGGCATCAGATAACAGCAGGAGCATGCCCCTAGAACATCTGTAGCCTGATATAATAAAGAGTCCTCAGTCAAGTACATCCTAAGGGATATGTGAGAGAAATAAAGAGAAGAGTTTTCCTTATGGGAAGGATGATAGTGAAAACTAGAATGAATTATTTAGAGATGGAATAAAATTTAATTTATTTGACTTATTTTAAAATTTATCTGAGGAACGTAACTTAGATATAAAGACTGCTTGAAGTCATGGGGTGAGACTAAATGATCCCACAATCTCCCTTTAATCCTATGATTTTACACAGCAATAAAAGTGAGTTCTAACACTCTCTTCGACACTACCCAATGATTCCAATAATTTTATTTAATTTAAATGGTATTGTTATCATAGATGGTCCAAAAGTCCTTAGATGATATTTTTAATGTACTATACATTGCTATAAATTTGATTTGCTTGTAAACCATGGCATGTCAATATTTTATGTTTTATTTTTAATGTTTCAGCTTAAGGATATTTTATACTATGTGCATTTATAGTATCAAACCAAAATAAATGCAAATTTGTATTAAAAATTTCAAATATTATTAGATTAAATCACCTTATGACATTCAACTTTACTTTTTGAAGGAAACCTATCAATTTTGGCTAATTTGTGAATGTTCTAATGTATGTGTAAATTTTTGCATAAATATGTACACAAATATATTACATTTTTTGTTTTAATTGAACGAACTCTTTTAAAGTCATCTCTTTCATGATAGATAGTTGGTAACATACACATTGAATGTGAGTAATTTAATTTGGTCTAGTTTAAGGTCTTTGAGGGGATTTTTTTTTCATTTTAAAGTCATCTGCTTCATATACAAATTAATAATGTAAACCATCTTCTTCCTCAAGTCAGTTTTGTCAGTCTTCATTTTCTTGGTGGGGCTGTCATTTCATTTTACTTTTACCAAATGTTCTTCCATTGTGTGATTTATTACATTTAAGTAGTTTTGGGATTTGTGTATATTAGTATTCTTTACCCAGTTTGGTATGTGTTGTATTTTTTTCCCCAGGTGGGCTCCTTCCACACTGAAATCAATTACAGCTAAATATGTTTGAAATTTCATTAAAGTTACTTTCTTCATGATTTCTTTAATTGGAAAACAGGCTCATTACTATCTACTTTAGAATGAGCATTTTGTTCATCAAGTACTTTTGCAAATAATGAAAACTTGTCCTTTAAAATGTTCTGAGGAATTCTAAAGGTGTGCATCTCAGGAAATTGGTATTTTTTGTATGCTTATTGGACTCTCTCTTTCTTCCAAATTCAGTAAAATGCATTTTCAACTTGCTGTTTTTCGGCCTGTATTGAGAACATCTAGGAAACTTATTGCACATGTGTTACACAAGTTGGGATAAGCATTGCGGCACTTAAGATATACAAAAGCATACTCTTTATCATGGTCCTACCTTTTATCTGTGGATTACTTGCTGGAAGCAGTAGCTTATTCACGCTTTGAGTTCTTATATCTAGAAGAATCTAACATACCATGGTTTACATGCAAACCAGATTTACAGCAACGTATAGTACATTTCCATTGCTGGAACATCAAGTTTTTAGTTTTTCTCACACAACATGCAGAGTTTTTTGGTGACTACGCAATAATGCATGTTACATTGTGCTTTATCTACATATCAGTTATGGTCTGAAGTATATACATGGAAATGAGTTCTGAGATTTATGCATAAAACTGCTTTGAACCTATTTCCTCCAATAACCAAGGGACTCCAGTTGTAAACTCAAAATGGCAACCATTTTTGTGGAGGCATGTCTTGCTTTCCATTGTCCCAAAAGGAATTCACTGGGACATTTAATGTATAAGCCATAAATAAAAACAGAGTAAATTTAAATTAAATTGATATTATTATCTGCATGATAATGCAATATTATTAAATTAGTGCAGTCTCAACTCTTTCCCAGTCCCACTCAAAGCCTAGACTTTATCCTTTACTTTTTTATGCCTCAGGAATTGAAAATTAGAAAATGGATAAAAGAACAAATATCAATACACATATATTCATTTTCTTAGAAAGATTAGCTAATAAAAATCAGTTTCCTCAGTAGGGGGAACAAAATAGCCCTGTAACTGCCTTACACAGTATACATTTGACATCTATGTCAAATAGAGAGTTATAGCAGGCAAAGGACCTAATGGTTTTAAGTGTAGAAGCCATCACAAAATCTTACTAAGGAGTATTTTGTGAGATTATAGGAATTATCACTTAGTAAAACAGTGAGAAACAATAGATGAAACAATACGTGGATAAATAGCAAGATAGGTAGGTAAATAAATAAATAGGTAGATAGCTGTAAGAGACCCAACTAATTCGGATCATCCTAATCATTTAGGAAGAAAAAAGGGAAAAAAGTTTTAAAAATGTATTGTGAACTCTTCTCTCCATCAATGATAGTATTTACTCATTTGAACTCACAATCCTATGTATGTTACATGACAGGGCAAGTATAACTAGAATAAGCTTTATACAGTGAAGGTTCATTCTGGAAGCAACACAAGTTTGAAGGTGGTTAGGGGTCAATATTCAAGGTATATAGAAGAAGAGAGAACATCTTTAGGGAAATTCTTGGGGAAAAATCACAAACCTTGTTGTTTCAAAAAAAAGCAGCAGAGAAAGTAACAGTGACCTCCAATCCATATAAAATCTTTATGAAAATAATCTACATTTTTGAATAATCTATTTAGTGTATCTTGATGAAGATTTTAAGAGGAACAGACATGCTTCGACAAATGATAATCTATGCCAACATATAATTGTATTAAAGTTGTAGAGAATCTAAAACCTCACTGTTCTTATATTTGTTAACTGTAGAAAAGTATAGAATTTGATAAGTTAATAAGAATTTCCAACATTTATATGGTGCTTTCAGATATACAAAATATTTTATATGTATTATTTCAATTGATTCTCACAACCCTATGGAGTAGGTTCTTTTATTTATACCTGTTTTTCAGATGAGGACCCTGAAATTGAGAGAGACTGAGTCTTGCCCAGGGTCACATAACTAGTAAGTGTCTAAAGAAGAATTTTAACTCAGGGCTTCCTAACTCCGAGTCCAACACTCTGTTGTTTGTATTACCTAGCGGCTATCAAAGTAAAATATTGCTTTAAAGGTTCTCCTTCAATCAGTTCTCTCACACGCACATTCCACAATAATATAAAGTGAGTTTAAAGATTTAACAACTGAGGTTTCTGTGTTTAATGACCCTCTGTTTATTAATACAAAGTGAGACATAAAGCATGGAGACATAAATTTGCAGAAGGTGCTTGAAACTGTCATGGGGGAATATCTGAGTCCAAATGAAAGAGGGATACCTCAGAAATTGTGAGGCTCTTTGGGTGCCCTTTTTGCAGATAAAATTCTACTGATTGTATAAACTCTTAAGTAAGAAAAACGATGACCCCAGAGTTCAACCTAATTATCCACATGTGAAAAATTAAGTGGATGAAGAATGCCTATCGTTTAGGGTATGCTATTTAGTTAGATACACAATTCCTAGAAATAGTCTCTTCATTTTAATACAAGTAAACAGATGAACAGTGATTCGGGATGAATTGAATGTGACAAGGTAATTGGACTAGATTGTCTATAAGAAACTTCAGTATTTTTAATGACCTCTAGCTTCTACCTAAAACAAAATCCTGTTAAATACATGCATACAACCATCCATTTTCTTCCTGTAATTCTAGGAGCCATTCTGGAGAATTAAAACTTTGCTCAAGTGTGGTGGTTGCATAGTGATAAATCCTGCCACTCAGGAGTCTGAGGTTGGTAGATCTCTTAAACTTAGGAATTCTGAGTTATAATGGACTAAGCTGGCCATGTGTCTACATTGGTAGGTATGGTGAGAGCCTGGGAACTATCAGATTGGTTAAGGAAGCATGGAACAATTCAGATCAGAGACAGAGTAGGTCAAAGCTCCTCTGCTGGTCAGAGTAGGACAGAACTCAGTAGTAGCCACTGTAATTCCAGTCTGGTTAAGATAGAAAGACTTTTTTTGTTTGTTTTTTTTGGGGAGGGGAGAAGGCAGGCAATTGAGGTTAAGCAACTTGCCCAGGGTCACACAACTAGTAATCGTGTCAAGTGTCTGAGGTCAAATTCGAACTCAGGTCCTCCTGACTCCAGGGCCAGTACTGTGCTCACTGTGCCACCTAGCTGCCCCAGAGTTTTTTTTTTTAATTTAAGATGATTAAAATATGAGTTATGCAAAACACAATAGAGATCCTCCTGTGTGTATATATTGTAAAGTGTTACTGATAAAAAGTTTCACAGCAGAAATCATATAAAAGGTGTCATCAGAGAGGGAGAAAGGAGCAAGATCTGCCACGTGGCAAGAATGAGGACTGATTAATAGTCTGTATGTTTCATTGATGTCTATATTATGTCAAAATTAAAGGAAGGACTCCACTATGTTGGGGAACTATTTAGTTGGGTACATGGCCTCAAAATGGCATAGGATGAGAAGATGGTGGTAAATTGTGAACTGCATTGTTGGAGAGAGTCTCCACATCAATGAGGTTATAAATCTATAAATGAGGTATTCCAATTGTATCACCACAGTACACTGCACATAATGCTTATTAAATGTCTGAGCAATGACTGATTTTAACAATGCTGGTTCAATAAAAGTGAGTGATTAGAGAATGGACAATGAGAAATATGGACAAACAGTATAGCTTCTCTGGAAAATTCACATACACTATAATTAGTAGTATATCTTGAGGCAAAGCTGGGTTAATTGATGTATACACTGGAGAAAAGCATGAAAAGATTCTAACTGTGAGTTTTGTTGATTTGCATTTTGTGGAAAATTTTAGTGAATGAGTAATGAAACAAAAATTGAGCTGATAGTAGCTTACCTATGAGCTGCCAATATTGTGTGAATATGGCTTAAATTCAATCATGACAAATTTTTCTTTAATATGCAGTCAGTAATTCACAGAAGTCCTGCTCTAATGCTTCCTTTCAACATGGGTGTGACATAGGATTCTTAAAGCTAATCTAGCAGAGCCTAAGTCCTGACAGACTTTTGCTAAGAATTACCACAGTTTTTAAGCCATCTACACACATCATCTGATGGTCCTCTAAATGTGAGGCCTTTAAGTAACGACTGAGTGGATAAAGACATATTTCTATTGATATCCTCACTGTAAATAAAACAAGATGACAAAAAGAAATTACAATTCTTTAAATGGAAGCAGAACTTATAGGTTTTCCTTGAAGATCCAAACAAAAAAAAGTTGGTTTCCTCATGTGCTCTGAAACATCTGTGTGTGCAATTTATGGTCCCCATCTTTCATTGCTCAAAATATATAATGTATATAAAAATCAATTGCAAAGAATGAAGTAAAGCAATTCTGTGAACATATTGACAAGATTCTGTATACAAAGTCATCATGTGCCTTGCTTGAGTGCCCAGTGATTTCAATATATATATGGGAAAAAATGTTAAATTTGTTCAGGATCACAAAATGTAAAAAAGACTTTTTTGATGCCTTGAATCCTCATGCCCATCACAATCTCTTTATGCATAAAAAAGAATGTCAGTAGGCATTGTAATGGCAAGCACTGAACAACATCCCCAAACATGAATTGTCACTTTTTAAAGAAATTCAGTGACTAGCCAGGAAGATGAGTCATTTCAAAATTAGCCATCTGTTTGCAGTCAGATCTGGGAGTTGTTTGAGCAACAAAGTCAAAGGCTAAAGATAAAATGAAAAAATTACAACATCTCTAATGCAAACCTGCTTTAACAAACTGTTAATGTTGAAAAATGGGAAATCAGTAAAAGTAGACATTTATTCTATGATGATTTCTTAGGAAAGTCTAGCCAATACTGCTTTATTGCACATGATATAATAACAATTATCTTAGAAAAACAATCAAAATCATAGAGTCCCTAAACCAGAATGGAATAACTTATTGTAGATATAAGTATGGTATGGAAAATAATTAATGTTAATACATTTACATAAGAAATGAAATGAAACATATCATCTACAACAGATGTGACTAGAAAAAGATCAAGCATATAGAGAGAGTAAGGGATACCAGTAAGAATGTTGTGCTGGTATCTACTCCATGTTAAAAACAGAGGAAAGCTTTGGTAGATTATTTATAGTGGGTTCATGAAAAGGTATGTTTAAGCATCAAATAATGAAAAGGAATATTTCGATCACAAATTGAGCCTGAATCCCTATCAGGGAAATCACAGCTGCTTTGATGTTTTGGAGTACTTGGGAATCGATGGAAATAAAACATGCAATATCATTCATCAACGAATAAAAATGGTGACTTGTGGCAGTGTTGGGCTTCTAGGTGTCTGCTGAGTAGGTGGTATATTTCTTGCTTGAATATTTTCAGGAGACAAAAAGAGCAGAGAATAGTAATAGATTGAAGTGATGTTAAATGATAATATTTATAGAGTCATGAAATTGCATTTTATTCTGTATCTCAAATTAAATAGTTGTTCCCATTCTAAACTTAGAATGTTGTAATTTTTAATCATTGTCTTGAGGCAGTGAGGTAGAGAAATGGATATACCACTGGGCTGTAGTCAAGAAGATCCTGAGTTCAAATTTGGCCTCAAAAACTAGCTGTGTGACCTACAGCAAGTCAGTTAAACTATTTCCCTCAGTTTCCTTTTCTCTGAAAGTAAGACAATAATAGTACCTATTGTTATAGAGATGAGATAATACTCGTAAAGCTATTTGGAAACCTTAAGGTGACATGTAAATGGTAGCTATTATTATTATTATTATAATTAACAATAATTATCATGGTTTCAGATGTGTTAAACATGAACAAGCTGAGGAATGGTTATGAGACCATTGTTGAGTGGTACTTAGTTCCTTCCCTATCAGATTAATCATGGAAGCACAGAATAATTGAAGCAGAGACCATCTAAGGCACTTTCATCCTGATCCATCTGTTTGCTTTAAGAACTCCTCTCCCTTAAATAATTCTAAACAAATAAATATCTATTTTATTAAACATCCTTAGTAAAAGAGATTCTTCTGGGTAATTGCCTGATAAAAACCCATCTTCAGCTTTATCTGTGAAGACAAAGTGCAAGAGTAAAGAACTGAGTGGGTACACAATAAATAATGCTTTTTGACTTACTAAATGCATTCCATTATTATGGGATCACAGGTTCATGAGTTAATAAAGCTTCAATATCACTAACTTATAACTGCTTGTTGTGTTTTTGTTTTCAAGTGAGGAAGTTTAGGATCAAATAGGTTAAGCAACCTGCGTATGTCACCGAATATTTAAGAAACACGAATACCTCCCTCATCACCCTAGTATATTCAAATAATGGAGACTAAGAGATTATGCCCCAAATGATCACGTTCATTTTCAAAACATTTAAGTACATTGCAGAAAATACTTTACTAACAACTTCTGTGCCTGCTATTTCACAAAACTCCCAGTAAGCTATTCCTCTTTCAACTAAACACCATTGACGCTGGCTATAGACTTTGTTTATTTTGTACAATTTATGATCCTTCTCTTCTGTTTCCAGACTGCTTTGAGCAAGTCTTTACTAGAACAGCCCTAAAGCCATCAAAGAATTTCTCCCACTTAAACTCACAATCAAACATTTGGCATCCAGTCAGTGTAATATGTATATTACCAATAAGAGATGTGTAATTTCACATTCCTCATACATAGTCGCATGACTAATAACCCCAAGAAACTAACAGAAGAGCATCATGAGTTTCTTGTCTGCATTCTTTTTCTTTAGTGTTCAAAGAAAGTAAAGAAAAAGGAAAGATCTTATGGCTGGAAAGAAAATTTTCAAATAGCAAAGTGTTCCAATTGCTGGTCTGTTCCTATCAGTATAAACAAATTTATGTAGGGAAAATTGATATGTATACATAATAAGCATATCTCCAGTGCAGGGGGATTGGCTGGTATCATTCTTGTTGAACATTATCATGTATTCACCTACAAACAAAATGATGGAATGACTGATTCTTAAGTTTAAAGCCTGGAAACGTTTTCCCAGTCATCTTACTATTTCTCTTATGATAGGTAGGGCTAAATTAGAGGAACTTTTAAAAGATTCTTATGAGACCTGATACTTATTTTTTTAAATTTTTATATCCGTTTGTATCTCCAGTGTCTAGCAAAATGCCTAGTGGTTATTTAAAATTTGTTAATTAATTGTTCTGTCTAGCTATTAGTCCTACCTTTTTCCTCAAATTATCTTGTATTTATTTAGCAGTACCCCTTCCTTCAGGTGAACATAAGCATGTAAGTTTCTTGCTGGCAGGGACCATCTAATTTTTGACTTTTATTCCCAGAACTGAACACATTACCTGGGACTTTATAGGGGGTTAATAAAATTTTGAATAGCACATATTTATCTTTTAAGGATTCAGTACTTTTTTAACATACATTGTAGCTGTTATGGAGAAAAGGGATCTGAAAAGGCTTCTTCTACTCTAGGAAGACGTGAGATGAGATAGATTTGCTTAACACAGTAACTTTTTCAGTAGCCACTGCTTATGGTATTAAAGAATTATTCATTTATTTAACAGACTTCCTAGTTTTTTTGAGTTTCTTTATTTTAGCATAAATGCATATAGTATTATGTCAAAAGTTTTTTTTTCATCTATTGACATAGTCATGTGATTTTAATTGGGATAAATGTGTTCTGTTATATTTATTTGCCTAATGTTGAATCCATTAGACTATAAATGCCTTAGGGCAGGTATTGTCTTTCGCCTTTTTTTAACACCAGTCCTTAGCACAGTACCTGGCACATAGTAGATCCTTAATAAATGCATATTCATTGATTGAACCAATCTTGTATTGCTGTGGTAAATCAAAACTCATCATAGTAAATAATCTTTTCAATAAAGCCTTGTTTAAAGGTACAGAAGAAAAAAAGTAGGGTGAAACAAAATAGAGCAATTATGTTACTACTTTTTAAATTTGACATATTTAAAAACAAAGAAACTACATATGAGGATTTCACAGTATTTTAGCCAAACTTTTTTCTAGTTCTTTGTGTATTGAAATGTGTTTTTGGAGGATTATGTTGGTTTAAAATAAAAAAAAAATTAAAAAATGTAAAACTTAATTACTGTTACTCTCATTGAAGTCTAAGGATTGCTGTGTCCCTCTTTGACTAAGTGTCACTTCCTACTTAATACTTGAGTTTCCACAGATTTAGCATTGTTTATATCTATAGACTTTCCTAATTGAACTTATCAGCTTTGCAGCTATCTTTTATGTATAGTTTGTTGATCACTAAAACATTTGTATTCTCCTTTAAAAAATTTTTTTTTCAAGCTTTAAGGGCTGTGGACATATATACATCTAAAATATTTTACTTTTTAAAAAATGCATTTTTAGATGCCAGTGTGAATCGATATCATGTACAGTGGTTTGCAGAATCATGTGCGCATAATGAAACAAGTGGACCTGAGAAAGCAACTGGTCTGGCCCATGTAAGTTGAAATTTCCTAAAAATTATAGTTTTCCAAAAGTTGGAGTGGGTGACTCAGGAGTTAGTAAACTTCTCATCTCTAAAGTTCTTGAAATAGAAGATGGGTACCACTTGTTCCCAGAAGTTGCTCCTGAAATGTAACTGCAATTATAATGGGGAAAGTGAAGGAGAAGGGAAAGGAACAAGAATTTCCTAAGTAGGTCTTACATTCCAAGCATTGTTCCAAGTGCTTTACAAGTATCTCATTTTATCTTCACAATGACCCTTGGGAGGCAGATGCTATTATTATCATCCCCATTTTACAGGTGAGGAAACTGAAATAGGCAGAGGTTAAGTGATTTGCCCAGGGTCACACAGATAATAAATGTTTGAGGCTAGATTTGAACTCAGGTCTTCCTGTTTCCAGATCTAGCACTCTACCACTGGACCATCTAGTTGTCTTATGAGTTAGATTAAAATAGAAAGAGTACTATACTTTTCAGAAGACTTGAATTCAAGTCTTGGTTCAAGTTAGATTAGACATCTGACTGGGCAGCCATGATCCGAGGTCTGGAATTGGAGTGACTTCAAAGACCATCTAGGTCAACACTCTCATTTTATAGATGACCAACTAGTCCCAGTGGGATTAAATGATTTGCCCAAGTTCATTCTTATAGTGTTATTAGAAGTAGGATTTGAATCTTGGAACTCTGCCTTAAGAGTTCATCTTCTTTCTACTATACCACATTAGACAGAAAGAACATTTTAAAATTTCCTTTTATCTCTCACTCTAATAACACATGATTCTATGACATTTGTGGCCCCTTTCACTTCTTAAGATTCTGTTTTTAAATGTAAACATCTTCTTAATCTTCTTATGTCTTTCAGGCATATTTGACATTTAAAGATTGAATAGATCTTTTTGGAAATTAGGCATATCAAAGACAATTTTTATGATGCATAGAACCTAGCATCATAAACATCCTATTATCAATGCTGTTATAGCTTGAATTAATATAAAATTAGATCAAGGAAAAAATATGAATTTTTGTCTGATTTTCTAAAGGTCTTAAATATTTGACCTTTTTTCACTGAATTTCCGTGTAATCATCATGCTGACAAACTGTCAGTGGCTCCCTTTTGCTTTGAGAAAGCCGATACAATCCGTACTCCAGGCTCCTTTCTCACAAGATTCCCTTCCTGTTTTTTTTTAGTAGCCACCACACCAAAAAGAGGATAAAACTCAGTGTTGTTAGGCAGACAGAAACTCAGTTACGTTGTTGGTAAGTCTAGATTAATAAATTTATAATGGAACTCAATCTGACAACATACAATATCAAAACTGGCAATTGCCCATTACTTTGTATACCCCATTGTTATAAGTTCATATAGAAAATATTATTTTCAATTTCTTATAAGTAGGTAGGATAGGAAGAAATGGGAGGCAGTCCTCAAATTCCCTCAAATTCAGGTCAATTCAACAGGCTTTTAAAAAAATAACTTTATATATTTAGAGTAATGGGACCTGGGGTTCCATCCTTCACTTTGCCACTGACTGCCCATATGATATTGGGTATACAACATAACGTGTCTTGTCTCCAATTTCTTCGTCTATAAACTGATGGCTTTAGAATATGGCCATTAGGGTCCCTCCCAGGTCTAAATTTATTAGTCTATGATCTTATGACTGTTTTAGGTTATCTTCATATCACCCAGAGCTAGCACAGTGTATTACACATGAAGCATTAAATAACTATGTTGAATACAATATAAGCTTTTTAAGGGCAAAGACTAAAAAAAGTCTTTGTATCCCCAGCATTTGGCTAAGTGCCTGACACATAGTTGATGCTTAATTAGAATTTGTTTAATTGAATTGAATTATGGTTGGATTGAAATAGCTCTGATCAAGTCATTTAATATTTCTTTCTCCCATGTCAAAGATGTTGTCCGACAGAATTCTGATGCTTGTCTTTGAAAGAACTTTGAATTCCTTGGAAAAAGGAAATCTGAGATAAAGCTATTCTAGTTATTTGTGTATTGAGGCATGAGGATATGAAGCAAATTTCTCAGAGTCAGAATAAAAATTCCCTTGAGCATGTCTTATGTCACATTGTATTCTTTGGTAATAAAAGAGTGCAAGTAACTTCTGGAAGAAAGGGAGGAAGGACCCCTTTATTAAGTACCTACTGTGTGTGCTAAGTGATTTTCAAATATTATATATTTTGATCCTCACAACTATCCTGTTAAGTAAATGCTCTTATTATCCCCCTTTTTTACAGTTGAGGAAACTGAAGTATGTTGAAGTTGTAACTTGCCAAGTTTTTTGCTGCTAGTTAGTGTCTGAGACTGGATTTGAACTCTTCCTGATTCCAGCTCAAAGCTCTATCCATGTACCACCTAGCTGCATCAGGGTAGTGTAAAGGAAGGTGACCATAACAGCTGCAGTGTTGGATACTTAAGATATAATATTGTACAGCTAAGCAATGGATAAAATACCAAAATCTCTCCCTATGAAACTGAAGAGTCATATTCCTCCCTTTTATCACCTCTCTTAAAGTTAATTTAGTCTTGAATGTTATTTTTCTTTTGTTTTCTCTTTCTCTAGCTAGACCCTTGTCATGTGTATTTTTGTAGCTATATTAAAGGCTATTTAATCTTATACAATTTCATTTTCATTAGAGTCTTAAAAAAGTCTTTATTTCACCCCCCCCAAAATTCTCACTAGTTTTCTAATAATAAATTCCCCAATCGTGCTGGGCTTGGGAATTTCAGGAAACTAAAGAAGTCCATTATTAGCAGTCTGTATTTTAGTTTATAGTTTCCTTTAGTTGTGGCTGCTGTTGCTTGCTTTTCTCTGATTGCTTTCTGGTTCAATCTGATTTCTTTCATCTTTGGGCCAATGAGATAACAGTACATTATCATCTGTAAAGAATAATGATTACAAAAAACAACGGTGCTGACAATAATAGTAGCTTGTATTTACATAGCATTTTAAGGGTAGTAAAGCACTTTACATATGTTATCTCATGGATGCTTATAATAGCTCTCCAAGATGGTGGCTATAAATATGCCCATTTTTCAGATGCAGAAACTGAAACAGAGAAGTTATGTGACTTGCCCAGGGTCACACAACTGTTAAGGGGTTGAGGTAGGATTTGAACTTCAGGTTCCTGAAAAAAAATTGTTTCAGAAGACAATTTATTGATTTCCATAAAAATTAGAGATATATTTCTTAAAACAAAGTTGACTCCAAGAGATAAAAAACTAACAAACAAATCTGGGTTGTTTTTGTTCATTCTCTACTTATCTCTTTTTCTTGCTATGTGAATTAGGTACCCAAAGCCTTGAACCTTTCTCAGATAAAGGAGGATCACAGAAATTTATTTAGGAAGCAATTTCTTCTTTATAATCAGCCACTTCCCCTTGCCCGTCATTAATCCCCATCTCCAATGAAAGTAAGCTCACAGGGCTCCAGCCACACTTTTTTGACCTTAGATTTTTTTCTTTCATTTCTGTCTCACTGTCCAGCTGTAGCCATATTCCTCTCTGAAATTCAGCAGGCACCTCTATCTTTCTAGCAGTGAAATCCTTTGACATATTTTATGCTGCATGCCAATTCCAATGAGATTTAATAGATGCTGAATAAAAGAAACACTACATTGCACTAACAATACTTATTAGAGACTTAAAAAGGACACCTGGGACAGGTCCTTCACATGTCGATATGATTTTAAAGATCCACACAGCAGCCAAATGTGTGACCCCTTAGCAAACTAGTCTGAATCTGGGATAAATTGTTTGACATAATAGCATGGCTAGAAGCTCTAAAGGCAACAATGATTGTTATTAGGCCTTCTTGGGATTTACATATGCTCTAAGAAAATCTGCTACATGTGGCTAAAGGCAATCTTTCAGAACAGCTTAAATCAGTTTTCTTAATGTAAAAATAAATTAGATTAGCATTGACAACTTTGCACTACCACCCCCACTGCCACCAAGTTCAAGAGTTTGCTCCGAGTGTTAGAAGTTGGCCGCTTTGATGCAGAATGACTAAGGTATTGTTTTATATTAAAGGACATATCCTGGAGCAATGATAATGTTTCATGATTGTAATTAATCATAACAGACACTATCCCCTTTGTAGTTTTTATAAAAGCCACATTGAGTCAGCTTAACATATAGAAAGAAAATTCCTTTTTTTTTTGGAGGGAGGGGTAAATTGATTTTATCTCCTGACAATTTTGTTTTATTCTTAATGAATTTATTTGCAGCATATTTGGTTTTTATTGCTTTAGGAAAATTATATAATTCTTCAAGATCTGGCCTTTTCATGCAAATATAAAGTGACCGTCCAGCCAGCAAGGCCCAAGGGTCGTTTGAAGGAAGAAAGTATTTTCTTCACCACCCCACCTTGCTCTGCTCTGAAAGGGAAACACCACAAACATAATAGCTGTCCTGGGGAAGGAGGTAAGTCAAGATCTAATGGAGAACCGAGTATACTTTGGAGGATGTCAAACATGTTGGAAACATATTTTCAGAATGTGTTTCACCAGACTGAAAGTTTAAAGTAGCCATTCTCATAATGTCCTATAGTCACCTAATGGTCCATACTGGAGTTGTTCTGTTATGAAGTCTTGCTAGTGAGGTATTTGAAAAACAAATATCCTTTCTGCCCTTTTTCCTCCTGACTTCTTTGTAAAAGTGAGAGTTCAAAAGTTTGGGACATTACATATAACATTAGACTTTTTTCTTTGATGCTTTTTTCCCCTCCTCATGTTTTTTATAAATATTATTTGTTGTAAGGGATGGTTCCTTGGATTTGGAGAGGGGCAAAAATTTTTTCTAAAAAAAAAGAAAAGAATGTTTTTGCTCTCAAATAGCATTTTGCTAATACAAAGAGACATCATTAA
Organism: Trichosurus vulpecula; assembly: GCF_011100635.1. Lineage (NCBI taxonomy): Eukaryota > Metazoa > Chordata > Mammalia > Diprotodontia > Phalangeridae > Trichosurus > Trichosurus vulpecula. The sequence continues at coordinate 410,250,239 of NC_050574.1, read as the reverse complement.
ATACTGCCAAGGAAAAAGAAGCCAAGAATAAAAGACATTTTGAGAAAATTACTTAGATTTTTTTCTACTTGCCATATTTAATGCATCGGACATAGTTTGACTGAGTCCCAATTTTAGATTCTAAAAGCCTAGATTATACATTCTAGAAGAAGGCAATTAGATCTAACTCACAAATTCATAAAAGGACATAACTTCCATTCCTACTCACATAGTCATAACACCGTATTCTCTTCTTAATGCCATTACAGGTCCAGTTCTTTCCAAAGTATTAGCCAAGCCTGAGAACCTGTCAGCCTCTTTTGTTGTTCAAGAAGTCAACATCACAGGACACTTTTCCTGGAAGATGTCCAAGGCCAATCTCTATCAGCCAATGACAGGATTTCAAGTCACTTGGGCGGAAGTCACGACAGAGAGTAGACAAAACAGCTTACCCAACAGCATCATTTCCCAGTCTCAGATACTGCCATCAGTAAGTGTTATAGAAAGAGGCACCTGCTTCTGCCATTAATGTCCATTGTTGAATTCAGAATTCGAACTGATACACTACTGTGCTCTGTGGTACCTTGAAATTCTCTGTCTCACCCCCAGTCTTTGAATGTGGTTTGTAAGCTTTAACACCCTTCAAATTCAGCTTGTGGTAATAGAATAGTAAAGTATTCAGATGAAGGCTGATGGCCCCAGATGTTCCCTAGACTGCCTTCAGTTAAGCAATGCATTTGTGGCTGCTCTGTTCATTCTAAATAAGAGAAGAAATGAAGATCACCGTTTCTTTGATAGCTTTGCTTTGCGGTTATCTTGCCCATGTTATGTGCAAAGTCTATATTTGATCTCTGTGCCTTCTCCTGTAAGTAAGCATTACCCTTTGAAATGCGGTGCTAAATAACATTTAACTCAAAAGTGATTACTACTTGACTTTCTCCCCGAAACATGACTGAATCGAGAGTTAGACAATATAAAGAGTTGGACTCACTTCTAAGCCACCTACTCTTTGGGGAATTGGGTGGAGAAGGGAATAAGATGTGTGCTTTTACCTTCTTCAAAATATACTTAGAATATTTAGTGGGAAGGAAAGGGAAGGGGAGGGGAGGGAGGGGAGAGGAAGAAAGGAGAAAGAAGGAGAGAGGGAGGCAGGAAGGAAGACAGGTAGTTAAGCAGACAGACACACCAAGACAGAGTGGCAGGGGGAGAGGGAGAGGAAGAGGGAGAGAGAGGGAGAGAGAGACAGAGAGAGAGAGAGAGACAGAGAGAGAGACAGAGAGAGAGACAGAGAGACAGACAGAGAGAGAGACAGAGACAGAGAGAGAGAGACAGAGAGAGAGAGAGACAGAGAGAGAGAGAGAGACAGAGAGAGACAGAGAGAGAGAGACAGAGAGAGACAGAGAGAGAGAGAGAGAGAGAGAGAGAAAAGGAAGCCCTAAAAGGAAAACTTCATGACATTAGAATATAGTCTGTTTTCAAAGGTATTCATGTCTGTAGTGAATCTAGGCAAGTTTTGGAAGAATTTCTCTTTGTAAAGAAATAAGCATTGGAAGTCATAGACACTAACATACATTGTGCTTTAAAGAAAATTATTGACTATTTAACTAAAATTGGAATTATCATGAATTCACATCAAAAGATGTGCAGTTGAAAATTTAAAACCATAGGAAAGTCTTGTGCTAAGGCCAACAAAAAATTTGAAATCCCACAAGTGAACCCTGAGAATTGGCATCTTTGCAGATTTACTCTTTGCCAAAAGTCTGATGCTGCCAAGAATTTAGCTAGGTGCTAAGAAACTGTATAGTGGAGAACCCAAGCAAATTAACAGAAACATTCTTTTCTTGCAAATTTAAGTGCAGTTTCAAAATTCAAGTGAATACATATTAATGTAAGCAAATGGCCTCATATAAGGAACAAAATATCTGCAGAGAAACCTTTGTGTACTAAATCCAAATTATTCATTTTATTTAACTTTTTAGGATCATTATGTGCTGACTGTACCCAATTTGAGACCATCTACACTCTACAGATTGGAAGTACAAGTGCTGACTACTGGAGGGGAAGGGCCAGCTACAATAAAATCATTCAGGACACCTGACCTGCTGCCATCTTCACCTCACAGTGAGTATGGAGTCTTTAAAAAAAAATCCTTTTGAGCTGACTAGGAACAGCACATGATGTGTTAATTACAATCCTCTTTAATATAAATAAATTGTGGAAGTTTCATATAAAACAGACTTTTTCTCACTTAAAACTCTCCTCACCAGAGGAGTGGAATACCTATACTGACGAACTGATACTGATTCGACTTATTTTCATCCATTGTAATTCTACAGGGGTATTGTGTATGTAGCAAAATAGGCTCTTTATCTTCCCTCTCTCCCTCCCTCTCTCCCTCCCTCCTTTCCTTCCTTCCTTCCTTCCTCTCTTCCTCCCTACTTTATCTTATGCTTTCATAGTATGCATGTATTAGGGAGAGATAGGAATAGGAGAGGGACAGGGAAACACTAGGAAACAAATGTTTGTTATGGAAAAATTACAACTATTCGATCTGATGAACAGATATTTTATATAAAATTATTATATGCTTATTTTCATTTCTTAGGACCTCATCTTAAGCAACATCATCCACATCACTACAAGCCTTCCTCAGAGAAATACTGAAATGAAATGATTTTTAAAAGTGAAAGAATATTGAACTACAAGATATTTGCAGGACAATAGGTACTTTCCCATTCTTATCTTGCCTAGTTGAAGTTACAATCACATATAATTCATTGATAATTCTGCATAGACCTTTTCCCCAATACATATGCCTGCAATCCTGCATGCTACAAGCATCATGACAGCAGTGTCCATATTCTGCCAACTGAAGATGTAAAGCACCTAGGAAATTATAAAGAATATGCCTATTGTAATGAAGATTTTGTTTTCTATACTTAGACTAAATACAAAGGGTGCCACATGTGTCTTTGATGATCTTGGGAAAGGATCTTTGGAGAAAAGTGATTTTTACATTTGATCAGTTTAGAACAGCTTTGGGTAGATGACGTAAGAGAATATGGAAGGAACAAGCACATTAAAAAAGTAAGAGCAGTTATAGAGATCTTAGTCTGAAAATACATGAGTAGTATCAATTTAAGAAATATTAGTTGGGGAAAATCAATGTTTAACCATTTTCCCCAAATTACATGACAAGTGCTATAGTTAGGCCACATCTATATTATCAGTTAAAGACACCATTGGAGAATAATTTGTCTGTACTTACAGTGAATAGGTACATGAGATGAGGATTTGCACACCGTTGAAGTATACTAACCATTCCCACTGACCTTCTAAAAATGCTTAATATTTAGAGTTATATTCTGCCCTACTTGAACATCCCAGATAAATTTATGTTAATTATGATTTGGCTATTATTGTGATGTCAACTTATTTAAGTAGTAACCAAAATATCCAAGAAATTGATTGATTTAGCCCCAAGAGTGTTTCCCATTCCTTTTTCAGGAAATCAATCATTTCAGTGTCTCCCAGTCCAGTAATCGAAGGTTTTTTTTTTTTATGTCTAGGAATTTAAACTCCCAGATTGTGCAATGTTATTTCTTCTCTCACTCATTCTTTAGTTAAGGAGGAAAACTGCTATTTGCATCCATTTTCCTAAAGTGTTCATATAATCGAAGACTTATGTTACCTCATTCTTAAAATGAAGATAGTTCCAGTCCTGACTTTTTCCTATGTTTCATGAAGAAGCCTATATAGATATTTTTTAGCAAAGGACGGTGCTTTCATTAGTAGGAGAAAATATTTATACTGCATTTGAATCGCCCTTATGTGCTCTACTATTTTCTCTTCTCTTGTATAAATAATTTCCCATTTGAATCACTAAAAATTTCCCTAACCATTCCCAAACAGGAAAAGGTTAATTAATGACATTATCAGGATATCTGATTTCTATGATTATTAGAGAAATAAGACTCCAGGATTTTTTTAAAGAGATACATATCAAATAGATACACAAATGCAAACATGTACACACATACATATATGTATATATGTGTGTATGTATATATGTATGTGTGTATCTATGTATGTGTACACATAGTCACTCACATATGCATACCATATTGGACTTAGTTCTTTACTGGGAAATCCTAAAAACAGATCATCCATCTGGAAAAAACACAATTCCAGGAATCCTGCCAAAGACAATGAGAATTAATGAGAGGAACTTAATAATTAATTTCCCTCAAGGTTTTCTGTTGTTTAATAAGATAACCATAAATTTATTTTTTAATGCACAGCTTTCATGTTGAAGTTTACTGGGAAAAATATGTTTTAAGATTTTAGGATGTACATTTTCATTCTTACCACATGCAAAGTTAGCAAATATCATTTAATGCTTTTCTTACGGGTGCCATGAATTATGGGAACTTACATAGAACTTAGAATTCATGGAACTTATGTGCGTGCACACACAGGCATATGCGCGTGCATGCACACACATGCATACACACATATGCACACACACACGCAAATGTAAGATTATTTATCTAGCCATCTCTCTGTTTCTATTTACCCAGATGTTTTATCTAAGTATTACTTGTAAAAAACTCTTTACGAGATGATCAAACCCAGACATTGATTTTTAAAATATTTTTCTTTCATTATGAAGAAATTGAAAAATCCTAATGAATAAGCTCAGTAACATCATGCACATAGCTTAAAATCCAAGATCCAAATGAAAATTTCTGTTGGTTTTTCAGGAAGCTCTTAATTTAGATATAGGCACACACATATACACATATATGTATATATGTATATGTATATATATATATGTGTGTGTGTATAGATGCATATATATGTATGTATGTATGTATATCCTTGGGAAATAACCAGATTCTAAGATTTAAACCATTTTGTTGAAGGAAACTAGAAACTCATGTTAAAACACATGGGGCATAAGCAAACATAGTACAGAGATCTCCTTGGAAAAACTATGCTAAATTCCAGCACTGATGCCAACAACTAGAATCAACAATACGAAAAATTTTAAAGGGGGAAAGAAAACACAAGTGCACACACACACACACACAAACACACACACTTTGTGTCAAGCTCAAGTTTATCTTATTCCTTTTTTTTCTCATAAAATCAATGCAATCGCTCTTTACAATCTTTTTTATTCATGAATGATTGAAATAAGGAGGTCAAAAGACACGAATGAGAATGGATGTGCATATAGAATTGAATTATTTTTCTTCAGTTTGAGCTAGCCAAAATATAAAGTATTGTTTAAAGTTATAGGTAGAGGCTGAAATCCACAAAGTCAATTCCATCAATTCCATAGTAATAAGGAACTGCGTATATCAACATCTGTTTCTTTTTTTAATCTCCATAACACATCATTCCAGTTTGGGTGGTGGGTTTTTAGGAAAAATATATAGTAAATTATTGTCTAAAAGGCCAGTTGTTTTGCATTTTTAAACTTCTAATAAATTCACATTGGCAAAGTAAAATCATAATTTCACTTTTTTGTAGAGTTGAAAACTATTCCTTAAAAGGAAACAAATTGTTTCTGTGCCTGATCATGAAATCTATCCTGCAGAAATTTATAAGATATATTAAAATTGGGCAGATCGCACATTTAAAGACAACAATATTTCATTCAGTAATTATGATCATTGTTTATGGGACTGAACCAAATCTTTTAGCTACTCAAAAACAAGGTACTGAAAATAGAGAAAAGATAAATATATACTGTATAAACCACACACTTTTTCCTACTAGAGTGTACATGTCTTAGATTTATCCAAGACTATCTCATGAAGATTTTTTTTCCATCTGAAAATTTTAAGATTCTTATTACAAATGATCTTGTGTTCTTTTGAAAGCACATGTTACAATATTCATACTATTTATGGGAAAAGATCATTTTAATGCTAGGTTATTTTGGAAGTGTTTACAAATGAGAGTTCAAACTAGAACATATTATTGCTTCTTATAAAGCTAAAGGGACAAACATCAGGCCCTGTCCTGACATCTTGATTGAGTAAAAGAGATTCTTCCCATATTAGGATTGTGGGAGAAGGCCTGGGCACCATAGTAAGATGCACAATTAAATTGTAAGGGGACACTGGGAACATAGGAGACAGAAGGAAAGTAATATTTAAAAATCAAACACTGAAATAGGTCAACTTATCTCATTTCTATTTAGAACACATACAGAAAAGTTGAGTTCTGTCTCATGTGTCTAAATAGTGCCAGTGGAAATTTTATTTTGTCCTTCATATTTGTAAATGTTCATTGTGATATTGACTTATTTATTAATTCCCCTTACATTTTGTGACATGTAATCCTTCGTTTTTGTTGATAATGAAAATCCGAAATAACTATGTCATGTTATGAGACCTTACACTTTCGAACCAGGAAATGAGGCTCAAAAGCTGTTGCATGTAGTTTAAAAATTATTTAAGAAATGTAAATGAATTAACTGAAGATGTTGACTATTATATATGGTTTTGCATGCCCAAACTCAGTGCTCAGATATTGGCATGAACTGTAATTACTGTCATATCTCTACTGAATATATTAGCAAGTTACACAATTTGCAGAGTGATTAACAGAGGTTTATATGTAAAATTATTTTTTCCTTTACTTAATTATATTGTAGTGTGAAGATAACAGAACTGCTTATCTATCACCCAAGTGGGCTGTAGAAATCATGTTCCTTGTAACAGTCATTTAAAGTCAATATTTATTTATGTATGTAATAGAGAACAAAGTTTGATTTTTGTGTATGTCTGTCCTGTTATTTACAGAGAAGAGATCTTCTTGTAAAATTTTTTGTAAAAAAAAAACCACAAACAAAAGTAATTGTAAATAGTCTGATATTCTGTTACTCATTATTTTCATGTTAGAATTTGTACATATTGTTTAAGTATTAAACTATCTCTAAACCTGTAGAGGAAGCTGTATTTTTCATTCCAAGGGGGCCACATTTTATTCTTTACCTTCAACAAATCAGAGACTCCTCTAACACAAATCAGACTGAAGTGGCATAAGTTTGCTCTGTCACTATGTCTGGAATTGAGGTCTGGTTAATGTTAAAAAAGATGCACTTCGTTCTAATGAAAGTTTTCCAGAGTTGACAATCAACACCCCACAGGCCTTTCATCACATTTAAAATCATTATTCATGATGCCTTTTAGTAAAGACTCTTCATTTATTTTCCTATTATTGTCAGAAGTATCCTCACTAATCCTATATAGCTTCAACATTTAAACACCATTAATAAATGTTTCTATATCATAACTCCATGTATTAAGTTGGAGGATTGCCTACAAATATTGTTAGCAAAGCATAATAAAAATAGTGCCTTTTATCATGTCAAGTGGCAACAATATTTTCCCACATGATTCTTAATTACCTTGTTTATTATATATATATATATATATATATATATGTATATATATATATATATATATATATAATGTTTATATAATGTCTTAGTGATTAAGTGTCAGGAATATTTCTATTTTTAATACTGTTCACACATGTATATTGGGGCACAACTTTTGTCCTACCCATTCTTTGTCATCTTCAAAACTCACATTCACTAAGTTCAGGTTCTATGAGAAGCCCATATCTCAGGACTCTTCCCACGACCCAGATAAACTTTATACATACACATACTTTTAGTTCATCTTCTAATAAAGGGTTCTTAACTTGGTGCTATGGATGCATTCCTAGAGTTTCACAAAATTTGATGGGAAAATGTTTTTATTTTCACAAACCTCTAACTGAAATTTAGCATTTCTTTTCAATACACAACAAAGCATTATTCTGAGAAGGTGCTATAGGCTTCATCTGACTGTCAAAGGGGTGTATGACACAAAAAAGATTAAAAACTTCTGTTCTAATGTAACCCCTGAATTTCTAGGCCCTAGAGATTTGCACTTGAAACCATTTATTGGCCTTTATAGATTCTTTATCTCTCATTCCAGTGTTAAACCTAACAATTCCCAAGTCAGACAACATATATTTATTGTTCTAGACCTATACACACAACAAAAATCAGTTTAAGGAGACACAGGTTTTATTATTGGTTCATCATTATTATTCTTTCAATGATTGTATGATGGACATCATGGAGTCTCACAGAACCACTACCAAATAATATAGTTGTCAACTTCACATAGCTGATAATGAGTATTTTTTGTTCCTGACCTTCCACTGGAACCTTGCTCAGACACTGGCCTCACTCTTCCACAAGAGACATCCTGGCCTCACCCACACTCAGCTGAGGCCTCCTTTGATTGAAGCCTTTCTCTTGCTATTAAAACTTCTTTCTATGTATTCCTCTTCACCAGAAGCCTTGGAAAGTAAGCCTTCTGCTCCCTCTTTCTTGTTGCCGAGGCCTGTCCCTAATTCTGCTGTTGGAGCAATGGTGACACCTAAGTCTCTTGTCAACCTGCCCTTTTTTTCTACCCTAAATACTAACCCTCTTTGGAAGTCACAGATCTCAAGACTCAGAGAGGAGTGTAGAGGTCAGAGTCAACAGTGGTCCAGTGCTGTCATTAGCATTTTCTCAGATACTTCATAGGTTTGATAATAATGACACAATTACATAGTGCTTTAAGATTACAAAACTCTTTCTTTTCAACAACCCAGTGAAGTGAACTTTATGGTTATTACTCCCCCTACTTTATAGATAAATAAACTAAGGCTTATAAAGGATAAGTGACTTCACCAAGGTCACAAAGTTAGTAAATAACAGAAACAGACTTTAAACTTTGATCCTCTTGACTCCAAAATCATTGTTCTTTCCTTTTTTTTACGGGTTGTCTGGAAACCTACATTTATAAATTACATTATATGATTTATAAATTTAATTTTAATTTATAAATGTAATTATAAATTTCAATATTTAGAAAATTCTTTCTATCAGAAAAATCTTTTCCAGGTTCCAAAGACCTAATTTACAAATAAACTTTTGCCATGTGGCCTGTCTAGAAAGTGCTATCTGCTTGTATGTGAATGCGGAGGAGAGAATTCAGGTGAGTTATTTTTACTCATTAAAAAATAAATACCCAAGGTGGTAATAAAAGAGTAACAATTAACCCATCAACATGGATTTTAAAGTATATACTCAGTGCCAGGCCTTGTTAGGAGCATAAAGATAAAAATGAAATGCTCTCTGCCCTTGAGGTGCTTACATTCTACTGGGGTGGGGGTGGGGAGGGAATATGGCAAAGTATACAAATGAGTGCATATGAATATAATCAAAATAAATACAAATTAATTCCAATTTGGAATTATGATGGTTACATTTGGACATATGGGAACCTTCCTGTGTATTGAGGTATATATCTGAGATTAAAGAGTATTGGAGGCATGCTGAAGCAGAATTTGGCCGAGACTGAATAGGTGAGTCAGGTTTAGGCAGAGGTATGTTGGAACCAGCTCTAATCAGAACCATTTAAAATTTTCAGGGTGAACATTTACAACTCATAAATCATCAACAATTGAATTTATTGTTTTGTTGATTTTCTAGACTTAAGAAAGCATTAATAAGGCAGATTAAATTTTAAAGTGTGTGCATTCATCCCCCCCTTGTTGAACTTTTACCTGCACACTCCTAGGCTTAGGGAACACTGAAAGATGAGCCTATAGATGATAAAGAAATACTGAAATAGAGCTCAGAAAGTATACAGTAAGCAAGCAAAGGGAAGTGTGTGACAGTGGTGAGTGGAGAAAGAGGTGATAGAACAAACTGATGATCAATACAAACCAGGGGAAGAAGGAAAGAGCCACACCTGTTTAATGCTGCACACCTGTGTTCTGCTGTCTCAGTTGTGTCTGACTATTTGTGACTCCACTTGGGGTTTTCCTGACAAAGATACTGGTGTGGTTTGCCATTTCCTTCTCCAGCTTGTTATACAGATGAGGCTGAGGCAAACAGGGTCAAGTGACTTGCCCAGGGTCACATAGCTAGTAAGTATCTGAGGCAGCATTTGAAGCCAGGAAGAAGAGCCTTCCTGGTTCCAAGCCCAGTGCTTTATCCACTGCACGTTTTAAGATGATGATGGAGCAGTGGGGAATCTGAACTTTATAAGGCTAGATCACACACACCACACAGAGATTAGAATGTTTGAGAAGGGAATGTGCTGTAGAAAATGACTTTATGAAGAATGCTTTATCTTGTTTGAAAATGAAATAGGCTTGAGACAAAGAGGCTAAAAGGAAAGGCTGTTATCCAGGACCAACTCTCTAAGACTCAATTAACTTTTCCATTTCTATTTTCCCATGTAAACTAAAGGCAATACAGTTCCCCTATTTCCTTGGCTGTTAATGATGTAAGCATGATGACCAGATGAGCATTTGCAAAGCACACACAATTTCTCAAAGACAAGCATTTTCTAGTAGTGTTATACATTTCTCCAAGGGTAAATGCAATTGGAAATAGGCTGATTTTCATGTTACCACTCCTCAAGTGATAAGCACAAAATGGATTTGAAGTGTTGTCCTGAAATTTAGTCTATGAATGTTCTTCACTAAGTGGCTGCGGGTCTAACAAATCTGTCTAGAAAACAGTCCTGTCTCATGAAACTAAACCTATCAGTTTCTGGGATCTGTAAGGGGGAGAGGACATTCCACTGAGAGAAAATGCCTCAGATACATAATCCCGACCTGGAAGTAGACTTGATAAAACAGTGAAACTCATTCTTCTTCAGAAATACACTTGCCAAAACTGGAAAGGAAAATCTAGCCCCAGATTTGATCTTACAAAACAACTGAGTTTTGCAAAATCAGGTCTAATTAATAGCACAGTCCAGGATTGCCAGAAACTGAAATTATCAAGGCTAGGATATGATGTAAGTGCTTAGTGAAAGTATGAGCTTGAATGGCTATATTCAGATCATCTAAATTTGATAAGTCTGCAGAGAAAGTGTTAGGATCAGAACTGAATTATATTATATATTGTTTGTTTCACCATACTCATCATCATCATTATCATAAGTAGCAGCAGCAACAGCAGCCAAGTATTTATTAAGTAATCACTTATTATGTTCCAGGCACTGTGCTAATCACTGGAGCTATAAAGCTACAAAGAAAGGCAAAACCTTGGTCTCTGACCTCAAGGAACCTCACATCCTAATTGGGAAGACAAAATGCAAACAACTAGGCACTTCCCTCTTTCTCCCATCTCTCTCTCTCTCTCTCTCTCTCTCTCTCTCTCTCTCTCTCTCTTTTGCTCTCTCTCTCTCTCACTCCCCTCCCTTTCCCTCTCCCTCTCTTCCATCACTCATATCTATTTCAACAATCCAGCTAGCAGCAACTGTGGGGGGTGTAAAATCAACAACAACCAGCTCACAGAATGCTGCAAAAGCCCAGGTTTTTTTGATCTGCTTTACTAAGAAAAGCAATGTTAAGGGGTTAACAAGCTTACTTTAATTCAGCATATAAATATCATTCACTTAGTTCAGGGGAAAAAGCCAGTACCCTGAACTTCAGAGCAAATACAAACAAATTACAAACATCAACAGACAGACCTTGTCTGACTCAAATCCCAATTCATAGTTACCAGAGTTTAACAAAGTCCCAACATCTGGTTTACAAACTGGAGGGCTCTTAGCTACAGCTGCCCAGAGTCTCCACACCAGCACACCACCAAGAGTAAGAGCTCTAAGCAAATAGCTCTGTTCTCCCTTTTTATACAGTTTCATACGTCATCAAATGTCATCTGAGCGACCAGAACTTAGGCTCCTATGATTGGCTCTGGTGTCAGCACCTCCCCTTAGTGCCCTGGGGGCTTCACGCTCACATCAGGTTAGCACCCAATAATTAGGGGTTTGGGGCAAACTTAGGAGCAAAGATCTAATTAGACCTCCCTTAGCTGGCTCTACCTGGGGCCCCACCTTAGTTACCAATTCACACCCACATAGGCTTAGCACCTAATAGATAGGGGTTTGGGCCTGGGGCTTAGCACCTACTAGGACTGAATCAAAGACACTGAATTAATCAGAGGGAACAAAGGCCAAACAATTCAAGGATCCCCAAGACAATATCTTTCTCTCATCTCTCATCTCTCTCTCCCTCTCACAAATATGTGTGTATGCATATTATATATGTATATACACATACATGTACACAGTGTAAATTGGAGGAAAGTAGTAGGGTGCTGAAGAGCTGGATACCAAGAACAAATTGTTAAATTTTTAGTGTGAGCATTTACACCTCAAAAATTATCAAACTACAAAAAAAATTCATTGATTGTCTACACTTAAGAAACTCATGAGAAAATGTCAATAATGCAGATTAAACTAAAAAGCTTTGTCATTCCTACATTTTTTCAGAGAAAATTTTTAAATTATTGCTACACATTTACCAGCACCTCTCTGGAGGGAATGTACTAACAGTTGCAGGCTGGAGAGCAGGGGAACCATGAAGTCTACTGTAGAAGGTGAGATTTGAGCTATCTTGAAAAAAGCCAGGGAAACCAAAAGGCATATGTGAACGGGAAAGCAGTCCAAATTTGAATGACAGCCAGTGAAAAGGCATTGAGTTAAGGGATAGCATCATATGTGAGGAATGATAAGAAGAATAGTGTGTCACTAGGTTGTAAAATTCAAAGAGGGCAGTAAAATCTTAGAAGGCTGGAAACGTAGAAAGAGGCTAAGTTGTGAAGGACTTTGTTGTGAGAAAACAAACAGGGTTTATATTTGATCCTGGGACCTATTTGAGATTGTGTGTGTGTGTGTGTGTGTGTGTGTGTGTGTGTGTGTGTGTGTGTATTGGGAGTGGGGGTCGTTTGGGGATTACATGGTCAGACCTCTGATTTAGGAAGATCAAACCATATGTCTCTTTTATCACTCCTTCATTCAATAAAATACGATGGTTTCCTATATCCTCTAGGATAAAATATAAAATCTTGTCTTTCTACTTTTATTTTATATTATTTTGCCTCCCACACTCTGCTATTCAGGCAAACTGGCCTTGCCACTATTCTTCACATATGACATTCTGTCTTCCGTTTCTGTGACGTTACACTGGCTGTTTCCCATTCCCTCTGCCTAAGAGAATCCCTTGCTTTCTTTAAGATGTAGTTCAAAAAGGTCTTATATCCAAGATACACACACAGACATATACACACACATACATATGTCTGTATCTATCTATATATATGTATGTATAGGAGAGCCATTCTGCAATAAATAAAAGGTCAATGAATATAAAAAGATAGAAATCAAAGGAAAGGATCCAAGCTAGCAGCAAGCATAAGTATATATATATACACTTATACTTTTTGATATATATGTATGTTTATATGTATATGTGCATACACACATACGTATATAAATATATATATGTGTGTATATATATATATATATATATATATATATAAAATTCCAAATCACTAATAATCTGAGATATACACATTAGAGAAACTCTATGGTTTCACCTCATGCCTACCAGACTGCAAAGATGACAGTAGAGGAAAAAGACTAATGCTAGAGGGCGTGAGGGGGAATAGGCGCACATACGCACATTATTGGTGAATCTACGGATTGGTTCAGCCATTCTGGAAAGCAATATGGAACCGTGCCTGAAAAGTCAAAAACCTGTACATATGCTTTGGCCTAGTTATATCTCTCCTAGGCTCATGCCCCACAGAGGTTGATGAAAGTGGAAAAAGACTCATATGTATAAAGATTTTGTAGTTGCTTTTTATGGTAGACAAAAGTTGTATACTCAGGTGATGGTATATTATTGAGAAATGACTAAACAAATCAGATTATATGAATATAATGGAATCCTAGTGCATTAAGAGGGATGGAATGGATTAGGAAAGGAAAGGAAACTTGGAAGGCTGCTATTAACCTATACAGATTGAAGTGAGACCAAAGAGAAGAACAATTTATACAATGACACCAACATCATGAAGCAAAAGTGATTAATATGATTATAAGCTCAAAATCTAGAGGACTGAAGATCGAATGTACCACCTACCTATTGAGAGAAAAGTCATGGCCTTGAAATGAAATTGAAGCATGCATTTTTGGACATGGACAATGTGGGAATTTGCTTTGATAGTCTATGTATATTAATTATGAAGGCTTTCTTTTTCAATTTTTAATCATTTAATTGGAAGGGACACCTGGAGGGAGAGATAATAAATGCTGAAAAAATTAAATAGATGAACAAACAAATATGTAACATTTTAGAAAGACAAAGCTCAAATATCACCTTTTATGGGAAGCTTTTCTTGATCCAATTGCTAATGCCTTCCCTCCTAAACAACCTTGTGATTGACAAATTTGAATATATTTGCATTTATTGCTTTTACATTTATTCTGTATATGCTTATATTTTACCTATACCCTCTTTTAGAATTTACTCTACAGAAGAGGAATTGTTTAATTCTTTGTATTTATATTCCCATTTTCTGGTAGACCTTTAATAAATACTCATGGATTGATTGATCATCTTTGAGAAATGCTGAGAGTGGAGATTATTTTACTCTTTGTATTTGTATCCCCAGAGTGCTAGACACATAATAGACACTTAATAAATGTTTGTTGACTGACTGGTTGGTATTAATACCATTAACCGCTCTAGTTCTATGATTGTAGTTAATAACTTTTGTTGAACAGATTCTGTTATATAACATGAGGCTTCCCCACCTTGGTTTTCTCATCTATAAAATGAAGGGGTTCTACTAGATTGTTACTAATGCCTTTTTGAGGTCCAACATTTTACAATGCACTGTCACTTCTTAGGAAATTATTTTAAGAAGAGGCAACTAGAACTGGTTGATTAAAGATATTGATTATAATGACTGACATCAAATAGAATTTTGATTTGATACGAGTTTTATACTCACTATTTTATTTGATCTTTCTAATAACTCAATGAGATAGGTTCTATTATTATCCCATTTTTGAGAGCAGGAATAGAGACTTAGAGAACTTAAACGATTTACCCATGGTCACATACTTAGTAATTGTATATAGTGAGATTTAAACTTAGGTCTTTCCAATCCTTATTACACTGTGCTAGCCATTTTTCAATACTGCTTATAAGTAATGAATAATAATGTATGCCTTTAAGAGTAAGGTCCGTAAGGTGGGCCATAGTTAGGATCATCATAAGAAGAGTATTTACACAGCACTTTAAGGTTTGCGAAGTGCTTTACAAATTTTATGTAGTGTTATCCTCACAACAATCCTGGGATGTAGATGCTATTTTATGCCCATATTGCAGATAAAGAGACTGAGGCAATGAGAGATTAAGTAACTTGTCCACAGTCATGCAGCTTCTAAATGTCAGTGTCAGGCTTTGTTACATCCCAGAAATTTTGGTTTGTTGTTTCATCCTTTTAATTTTCTTTCACCTAATTGTTCCTGTGGCCTGTTCTTTGACCTGCTTATTATTTAGGATTTCATCATTAAGTCTCCATTTGGGTCTGTGTCTTTTATTTGTATTCCCTGAACTGATTACTACTTTTTATTGTATTATGGTTGATAAGTGTGTGTTTTCTATTTTTGCCCTTTTTATATTTTTTGCAATATCTCTAAGTCTTAATTCTTTAACAATTTTTTATGAAAGTACTGTGGGTGCTAAGAAATATCTGTATACATTAGCAGTGTCATTTCGCTGTCATAATTCTTTAGCTCTAGTTTCTCCGGCAAATTGTTTAGCATTATATTTTCTCTTTTGTTTATCTCTTCTATTAGACTTGTCCAAAACTGAAAAAGGAACATCGATATGTCCTACCTCTATTATATTACTATGTCTTCTCATAATTAAGCTATTTTGTCCTTTATCATTTTAGATGTTAGGACATAGAAGCATGCAAATTTAATATTAAAATTGGTTTCCTGTCTGTGGTTCTTTTAAGTATAATGTAATTTCCTTCTTTATCCTTTTTCAAGTGTCACATATCACACGTTTTGATGCTACAGGAAATACATAGTGATTATGACTAAATTCTGCCTTTAAGGGCAATAAAGAGATAACCTGGGAGTAACTATCAACTGGGAGTAACTATCTGCACAGGCAGCTAGGTGGAACCTAAGATAGAGTGCCAAGCCTGGAGTCAGGATCTTCCTGAGTTCAAATCTGTTCTCAGACACTTGTTAGCTCTGTGGCCCTGGGCAAGTGTAATGTTAATGGTATATGAAGATCTTCCCTGCCCATTATTAGGCCTCACAGTGGAGCACATTAAGGGAAGCTTACTTAGGGGATGCTCGATTGTAGGAAGGGCTTCCACACCTTTTGGTCCTAAGCTAATCAGGCACTGAGTCAGAGGGTTGTGATGCCTTCTGGCTCTGAGCCTATTAGCCAAAAGTGTATATATACTCTAAGGTGGTAGTTTGCTTTGGGGGCTCAGTTATGAGAAGGATCTTTTGGTTCCCTGGTTGAGACTCTGCGTAGCCTTATGTTCAGACTCCTTGACTGCTCAGATGTAAAGTCTCTCTTGATCCAGTGGTATATGTAAAGTGTATAGAAATATTGCTTTGATTCAGGCAGTTAAGAGCCCTGTTAGTCTAATTTCTCTGCTTGTATTTTCTCTGTTTGTATTTTCTCTGACATTCAGGGGGCTGACTTTTCCCTTGAACTAGTGAATGTAATTAAAAGTAAAATGGTTGACCCCTTTAAAGTTGCTTTCCTTTAAAAGCAGATTAAAGAACATGTGCTAGCAGGCCATCCTGGGTATTCTAGGGTGCTTGCTGTTACAGGAGGTCACTTAATCTTGTTTGCCTCAGTTTCCTCATCTGTAAAATGAATAGGAGAAGGGAACAGCAGTATCTTTGACAAAAATACCCCAAATGGGGTCATGAAGAGTCAGACATGATGAAAACAACTAACAACAATAAAAACTATCAGTGTGGATTTTTAGTTATACTAAAACCAAGAGGCTATTTAAAAATAATAATAATTGTTATCATAACAATAGGTCTAGGGAAAAGATTACATTTATGGAGGAAAGAAAAGTTAGTGAATGGAGGGAAAAAGATACACATTAGTGTGCCTATAATTGTAAAGCCATATCTACTTTCAGACTTCAGCAGATTTTCAGGTTGTAAGGAACGAGTACCAGGAGTAAGGTTGTGCTTAATTCTAAATGAATTCCTAACTTGTAAAGGATAAATCCCTTTCTAAATTTGAGTGGAGCCTTTCTTTTCCTTTCACTTTTTAAAAGATATAAGATGTTGAATAGCCTCATTTGTACCTGTTGAGTAGCTGAGTCACATATACTTAAAAAAATGAGTAGGTAGCAGAAACAATGAATTTGCCCCTGGCATAGATCACCTTTGTACCTTTTCCCCACCCACTCATTTGCATAAACACACTAGACTTTGGAACTTAAAAAGTAGGGAATCTTTTACCCCAAAGCTGTTTAGTGATTGTTGGGCAAATAACCATTGCCTACTATTGTCTATCCTGAGGAGATAAAGATTTGGGAAATGTCCTGCATAGTCACCACAAATTAGAGAGTGAGATCCTCTCATCTAGAGCACTCAGTCTTGGACAGGAAAAGTTGTTGAAAGAAGACTAAGAACATTATATTACTGAGATGACACTCTTCTCTACCTTCCTGTCTAGAAGGTTACAAACCTTAGAGGTGAAGCCCTCAGAGAGCAAACCTGAGAAGGCTTCCATTAGGTCGCAGGTCAATTCTCTTTCGGAAATTGAACTGCTGTATATATGCTTGGAGATTGTAGCTGAGCCAGCAGCTGGAGGCAGTGGAGATTACAGCTGCCCAGTGAGGGTTAAGACCAAGGAGTTTGGTTGAAAGATCCATCTATCTATCATAATTACTATAGCTTTCAAGGAGGAAGCCCAGAGTAACATAGATGCCAAGTGTCCAATGGGAGACAAAGTAAGATTTCATGCAAACAGAAAGGATTTTAGGATTATAGATTTATAGATGGAAGGGACCTCAGACATCTTGGGGTAAGTGCCAGAAGATCAATGCCAGAAATGTGAATTGCCTTGGTAGCATGCGTTTTCAACATTACTGCATCAAGACTTTTCATTATGTGCATTTGAGGAAATGTGTAACTCAGGTGTAAGGGAAATTATTACTATGACATCTTAGTAAATGTTTCTGTTTTAAGACAATTATATATGCTGGGTGACTAAGGTTTATGCACAAGTGGGGGTTCATGTGCTGTCATTTTCACAGTACAAAGTATACCTTAACTGAAGGTTGTCACTTCTGTGGATACATAATCTTTGAGTATGATTTGGGTTTAGAGGAGAGTTAGCACACAGAAGGCACGATCCATAATAAATAGCCAAGTCTTGTTATGAAGATTTTGCAAGGTAAGTTGGTATCTTTGTGAAATCACGATGGTATTTAATTCAGGAAGTATTTGTTAAGAAATTGTGTGTAGAACACTATGTTGGTGTTAGGAGAGAAACTGACCCTGATGGAGTTTATAGTATTGACACATAAGTAAGTAGATATAATATAAAAATAATAAATAGTAGCTATGGGCAATTAAAGTTCTTGTGATATTTTTTTGGTTAGCTTTTCTGCAGGTAGGTGGATAGAGAATTGGGCCTGGAGCAAAGAAGATGTGAATTCAAATCCAGCCTCAGATACTTACTAGGTTTGTGATTCTGGGCAAGTCACTTAACTTCTGTTTGCCTCAGTGTCCCCAATTGTAAAATGTGGATAATAACACTACCTACCTTTCAGGATTGTTGTGAGGAGGAAATGAAATTTCTGCAAATAATTTGCATGGAATATAGTAGGTCCTATGTAAAAGCATGATTTCCTTCCCTCTAAATAAGTATTTGCAAAGAGTGGTATAGTAGAGTAATTTTTCACCAATCTAGGTATGCTACATTTTCAAGAGTTCCTTTTCTCATTATCTAAAATTATCTAAAAATCAAAACTTATAGTTTTGGTATGAAATATTAAAATTATGTTCTCAAAAACCACACAAAACATTTTGATTCATTTTAGCTGCTTGTTTGATTTTGGAAGGGAGAGATGGTCTGGGCCATTCATCAATGTAGAAAATACCCTATTTGGAAACTCCTTTCACTGATGCAAATCATTGCTTCATCTGTCACTTATATTCTTATAGAGTTGCTTGGGCATAGAGAATTTAAATGACTTATCTCTGGTCATTCAATCATTATGTTTCAGGAGCATCTAGATCTTTCTGACTTAAAAACCCTTCCTTCAGGCACTACGGTATGTTGCATCTTTAATTAGTTTACTGTAACTAAAATTACAGAGCTTTTGCAAACTTATGATAATATGTTTTAAGTTCTTTCTTCATCTACAAGCCACAACCCATGGTTTTAGGACTCAGGGATATGACAACATTAGTTAAAATTCTATTCAGAGGAGTCCTGAGTCATTCCTTTGGAATATTGGGTAAATATTGGATCAAGAAATGATGTGGGCATAGGTGAAAGTGTTTATTTTTAACCCAAGGTAATCCTAACTCTGTTCAGACAAAGCATGTAGCCCTGGACATTCAAGAATAATGCCAAGCACAGAGTAACTTGAGCACCATGGCTACAGAGTCTTTAGGCTCCTGTTTCATGGTTTGAGGAGCAAATCTGCCTGAGGTTAGTCTCTCTGCCAATAAGGGAGAGTGCCTTGGACAGAGCACAATGGTAAAATTTACCCTCATGTGATCCTGAGACTCATTTCCAGGCAATGAACATGCATTCTGGGCACCAAGTCGATCACAAGCTGGGATTCACATTCGCTTAACTAGTCAAGTAGTAAAATAACAATGTAAAAACCTAGGAGGCAGTGCTGATAGACCACCATGGAGCCATGTAGACTTAACAAAGAAGGTCATAGGGCCTTCTGTCTCCTGGGTGAAATTAGGCCAAGGCCTGATGGGCACTGACTGAATTACATCCTCTGTTTCACAGAATTGTAGAATGACAGTAGTGGAAGGGACCATAGCAGTAATGTAGTGCATCCCCTTCATTTTATAGATGAGGAAAACAGACCCAATGAGCCAAAATGAATTGCCAAGGTTACATAAATATTTAGTGCAAGACCTATGACTAAAACCAACATCTTCTGACTCTTGCTTCAGTGGTATTGTTGTCATTTTTTCTTTCTACTACATCAGTTCTAATGTTAACATTTTACTTGTTTAATGGCTTCATGGCCTCATGTAAAAAAAGGTATCTAATGGAAAGAAACTGGTTCATTACAGATATGATGTCTAGAGTATAAATGCTACATACTCAGGCAACATATAGATTTTTCAAGTCAAAATGGATGTTTCAGTAGATACATCTTCAAAAATTGGAACAATTTGTTTAATGTTTCAGGAAGAATTCATTACATCAATATTGTCTACTTAACCATCTGTCTATGATAAATATTTTTGTGTAGCTTATGTGTAATAAAAAATTCATATTCTAATGTCATGTGCTTTAGAAAAGTAAAAACATTTTGTCATTATTTTGGCATAATTCAAGTAAAATACCTTGTTTCTGGTGCTATGGAGTTCAGACTTGACTCAAAATAATAATAACTTATCACCTGTTTAGAGCTGGACAAACTTCAGAGCTCATCGAGTCCAACTCCCTCCTTTCACAGGAAAACAACTCCTTCCTTTCATAGGAAAACGAGGCCCAGAAGGATGAAGGGACTTGTACATGTCATATACGTAGAAAGTGACAGAGCTGGGATTTGAACTTATATCTACTGGCACTAAATCCAGGAATGTGCCATGTTGCTTTCATAAGACAAAAGACGTCATAGGTGGGCAAAGACACTTTTGATTTAGAGCAAATATTGTGAACAATGTGCCATTTTGTTCTTTCCTGCATTTCCCTCTGTGTCCCCTTTTCTCTTTCCTCTCCTCTCCCCTTTTCTCCTTTTCCCTTCCCTTTTCTTCCTTTATACTCTTCTGTTCCCCTCCCTCTTTTCCTGTTTCCTTTCCCTTCCCCTCTTTTTGACTTCCTCTTCTCTCCTCTTCTCCTTGCTACCCTTCCTTGTTTTCTTTATTTTTCTAGATGCAAGTATCATTTTCCCTCAAAGAATTTTACTTCTACAGTTTTCCGGTTTAATTGGATGCAAGCTTTGTTAGATGCTGGGTGTAGGCTCATTTGTGTCTTAGACAGAGGTGGGATAAAGCACAGAGCATGGTCAGTCTGGAAGAAGTCAGCAGTGAGAAGGTTGGTACAGTTGGGGCATAGTAAAAAACAGAAGGAGGCAAAGGCAGAGTCAAGGATTAGAGATCACCAACTTGGTTAGGCTGGGCTATAGTAAATGCACAAGGAATTAGGGTGTGTAGTAACTGGACAAAGAAACTCCACCAATAGACTTTATCCCAATCACCTCTGATTATTTGTCACAATCCACCAGTAAGATTTTCCTTGTAATAGGTCAGGGTTAACTGCAATGCCTTCACTCACAGTGACAGATGATTGTCACTGTCACCTAACATTCAAGTAACAGAGGAAGTAATTGACTCTTTGCTCCACCTAGGCATGAAGGAGTTGACTCCTGCTAGGATGTTTGGATTCATAAAGAATTGCTCCTTCATAGAATCACAAGATTATAAGATCTCAGAGTTTGAAGGGGACTCAGAGGTTCATCCCCCATCTGAAAAAAGGAACCTCTTCTACAAACATGATCAACAGATGTTAATCCAGTCTCCCTTTGGAGACTTCCAGTAATGGGGCTAGTGACATTTTGATGAATAATAATAGTAATTTACAGAAAAACCGAACCCCATGGCAGTAGTAGACAAGTGTTTGCACCAAGTCTGAAAAGGAGAATTCTAGGACATATTTCTTTAACCCCAAACTTCTGTGTAAAAGAGAGGGGGTATTATAACAAGGTCTAGATCTGCTGTTTCCTGAAGGAATGATGTTAGTCCTCCATCTGCATAGCTATCAATCTTCACTGGGAGATCATCTCCTTCTCCAAGAATCACATGATTAAGGACATTTCCTCCTTCTAAGGAGCCAGTTCTTGACTATAGGATTGAGAAATTCTTTGAGTCTTAGGAACACTAGAACACAGGATTACATAGAAAACATTCACCAATGCCAGAATTATCCATTCTCAGCATCAATAGTATCTTATCTATACTTAGACAAGAAAGCAGAAAAGCAGAATAAAATAGCCAGTGAATCAGGGAGCAACACTTAGGAAAGGCTGCATCACCTACTAATGACTAGTCACTAACACCCCCAAAAAGTCAATAGATTAATGCTCACCAGTAGAGTAATGGAACAATGCCCAGTTAGAAGTACATGTCCATAGCTCATAACATGCCAGAAAGAAGATAGGGCTCATGCTTACCTTCAAGGAAAATCCTCTTCTGCTAAATATATTCATGTAATTTCACAAAATTGATTGGGAGATTCATCAAATTGAACAAAGGCTCCCCTAATCTTCCTTGTTATACTACTATATGTAAATTTGATAAGCATCACATCTATTCTTTCATTTGAGCTACTTAATTAATGTATTATTTTCAGCAGGATGAAAATTTTAGCTTGTTATTTGTGATTTTTCCCTTTGTAACCCAGTCAGGGACAAAAGTCTACAATAACATGGTCTTAATAGTGAATCCTACTCATATACCAAATTCATTGATATCCACTGTGGTATAGCATGTAAGTCAGGGTTATTTCCCTAACTCCCACAAGCACCAACAGGTAAGGTCCCCAGAAAGTAACTGACTTTTTCATCTTCGAAGTCCTAGGGATAACTGTGAGGGATTAGGAGTTTTTTAGTATCTTCAATTATGAGCCCCTCATTGTGTTCTTCTCCCATTGACTAGCAGCCAGATTTAATTAGCCTTTAGAAAGGGGTATTGACTAAACAGGCATAATAAGGACATTTGGTATGAAAAAAATTCCTCCTCCCCCCCCAAAGTCTAATACATACTATCACAAAATTATGCACAGGATCTAAGGGAAAAGTCCACTCAAACTTTGAAAGCAATTGTGGCAAACTCATAGCTCCTAGTTATTGGATGGCCTTTCCTTCCTTTGTGGAGCCCTCATGAAGTTCCCCTCGTGTATTGCCCTTTACTGTATTCCAAGAGTTGGTGCCTTTGTAGGAAGATCCCTTTCTTTGATATGTCTAATTTTTCCTCAGATATATCTTTCAGATCTGATACAAAGTCTCTGCTGCTCCAGAAAACACTGTGCTGATGGGAAGTTCAAATCTTCTGACTTTTTAAAATTTGCAGTCATCCTCCTGTAACTGGAGAGGAAGAGAAGACAGACTTCAGTCTTTCCCAACCCTCCCTAAAGGCAATTCCCTTGACCACTAGACGGGCCAGTGGCTGCAATATTCTCATTGGAATATTCATTCCAAATTGGTTTTCTGTGTGTATTAACAATCCGGCTAGCAGCTTCTGTGGGGGTGTAAGATCCCCCCCACAGCCAGCACCCAGGAGGCTGCCGGCACCCAGGAGGCTGTTGGGATGCTGGGAAAGCACAGGTTCTTTTTATCTGCTTAAACAAGGAAAGCACGGTGAAGGGGTTGACCAGCTTACTTTAATCCAGCATTCAGTTAGCATACAGACAACATTCATTTAGTTCAGGGGAAAAATGCCAGCATTCAGTTAGCATTCAGTTAGTTCAGGGGAGCAAAGAGATAAGCATCAAGAGACAGATCAAATACAGATTCATTCACTTACTTCAGGGGAAAAAGCCAGCACCCTGAGGTTCAGAACTTTCATTTAGTTCAGGGGAAATGAACCAGAAACCCTAACCTCAAAACCAAAATACAAACAAATTACAAATATCAACAGATAGACCCAATACAATTCATAGTTACCAACATCTGGGCTCGGCCAGAGAGCAAGGGCTGGCCCAGAGTCATGCTTGCCGCTGCTCCCACACCAACCGGAAAAGGAAAGAGAGCTCTTCAAGCTGTCCTCTCCCCTCTTATAGAGTTTTTGACATCATCAAGCACTGCCTGAATGACCAGGGCCAATTGGTTCTTGAGTTGGCCCCTTCCCCTAGGTTAACACCCAATAGGGCGTGGCTCTGGAGTCAACACCTCCCCTCAGCCAGCCCCATGACTCATCACACAGGAAGTTCTCTGTTCCCAGGCATGGTCGCTGGGCTTCCTGCCCCAGAAGAGAAGCCCCAGCACCCAGCGAGGTTCAATGAGGTAAGCTGAGTCACTCAAAGAAAACAAAGGCCATTCTGGCCACACTGTGATATCCATAGACCCATTCTTTGGACCAATACCAATAAATTGGCTGTGTGGAATCATCTGAATTCATCCAACGATCCTACTACTTATCTCATCTCAAATTGACTAAGATCTTGCTCATTCCTATTTTACACTTTTGACTAATTCAACAAAGATGTCTAGGCCTTTTGCAATTATATAAGTTGGGGTTTATAGTACAAAATTCTTCCCTTACCAAAGATTATGAATATGTACTCATTTGAAAAAATTGCATCTTTGATATTTTGATTCAAGATGGTCAATTTAAAGTATTTTATTGATTTGGATTAATTTGTTATATTTTAAAATTGCTAAATTTTCTTTGAAATAGGATAGAAAGAAACCTAATTCCCCTTGATCAGCCATAGTGCCTAACTGGATTGTGGGGTCATAAATTTAAAAATGGAAGGAAACTTAGAGATCTAGTGCAATTCTCTAATTTTGCATAGGAGAACACTGAAGCCTGAAGAGATGAAATTACATGCATAAAGTCATAGAAATCTATTTCTCAAAATATTGAGCCCAACAAAATCAGTTCCACAAGCATTTATGAAGCATCCACTTTGAGAAAGCTGCAGTGCTAGGTTCTAGGTATCCAAATACAGTGTCTTCCTTCAACAATCTTACATTATGCTGGCAAAATCCTGGCTCTGATACTGAGTGCATCTTTTTGTAGAGTCTTCAATTTAACATTTAGGTAGGTAGAGTTTAAGTTCTATAAGAGCAGGACCTATTTCTTTTTCTATCTTTGTATCCCCAATGGCTAGCATTATCTAAATACTTAAGCTCTTAATACATTTTAGTTGAATTAAAATGAGTGGTCAAATTATTCGCCCTTCCCTTTTTCTTTGGGTGGGGTGCTTTCAAAACAGTTTATAGGGAGGTGTGTATGGTGAGGGAGAAGGGTTGGGGTAAGGGGAATTTTCAAGGACAACTGTAGCATTTTATGGCTGAATTCTTCTATCTGTACTGAAATGAATCTCTTCTCTTTGAACTCCAAAGTTGGAAAAACTCCAGAGTACTTTAGCTTAAGTACTTAGTAAGGACTTTCTATTTGTGTTGTGTTTTATAGGTATCATTTTTTGTTTACCGAGTCACTGTTATGAGGCTTGTGTTGCCACACTGACATACTGACAATATCTGACATGTATATATATACATATATATGTATATATGTATACATATATGTATATATGTATACATATATACACACACATGTATATGTATATATACATACATACTTACCTTCATTTGTCTCTATGTCTATGTCTCTATCTGTATATGTTGATAGTTATTATTGAAAAGTGGATGATACAAGGGCCATATGTATCTAAATAGATGGAGATACAACTATAGGTTTTCACAGAGTGTGGGCTGAGCCTGCATACCTGGACCAGGGTCTATGTTGTATGATCATGGATATAGATAATATCTCTACATAGTTATCTCAGTCTATGCCTTTGTCTTTGTCTCCATCATTATCTTTTTATCTCCTGTTTCCATCTCTATTTCCATCTCTATCTTTGTTTGTGGCTATAGCTATAGGTGCACACAGTGGATATGGAGGCTTATATACTTTAAGGTTTAAATTTAAGCATATATTTTACATAAGACACTGTGCTTGACATTGGATTTATGCTCCATAATGCTTACTCTCAAGGCATTCTCCAAATTAATTAATGTTTCCAAACTTTTCAGATTCTGTGAGGAACAAATACCATCGATAATACTAACAGTAGAAGTTAATGATGTTAGATTCAATGGCAGATAACGGATGCCCTAGAATTTCCATGACTCATAATTCAAAGCATTTTCATTGCTTCCCTTTTAGCACATTCCCTCCCAAGAGTTCATTTATTTAGCTAGAGGATGGACTTCTAGTACCCAGATCAGGAGCAAATGCCAGTGACTTTGTCTTTCTCCTCACAACATCATTTATCAGATTTTCTTCCAGCTTTCTCATGGCAATTCCAACCAAGAAGGGTAACCAAACTGAAGCCCAAGCCAAAGTCAGCTCGTATGTCAGTAAAGGCAAATGTTTAAACTGCAGCTGTTCTTCAAAGAATACTCTTAATTGCTACCCTGCCTCATGCACAAAAAGAACTTTGTACCAACATTTTTGTTCCTTTACAGGTGCTGCATTGTCGTCATTTGGACCAATGCCAGCTTCCCAAAGGAAGGCCTGAAGCCCAAACATCGGCATTTATCCAATTGCTGACAACTCAGCACCTGTAAAAAGCAAAAGAAAACATCGGGGAGCATAGAGAAGGAGCATATTCCAAGTACTGCCAATGTACTTGGCATCCCTGGGAGGCCAAGAGCAGTCCTGCTGGGTAACATGAGAACAGTTTAAATCAACATGCATTTTACAGCTCCAAAGACACAATTGAGAACTTGAAACACATATTTTATTGAGATTGATGACTATCTCTGGGCAGTTTAGGTGTAGAGCTCCAAAAAAAATGAAACCTTTGTGTGGATTATTTACTACGTGGAGAAATCATTTGATAGGGCTGTTTTTATTTGGAGTTCTTCTCTCCTCGACCACCCTCAGAAGCCTATTTGGGATTTGGCTGCTTAACAATTCTTACTTGATGACTGTCCAGGATCAGTAGTGAGAGAGCCTTCAGTCACAAAACAAACAGGGTCAGGCCAGCCTGGGATAGAGATCTCCCAGACAATTCACAGAGGGGTTTAAGTGAGTCCACGGGTAATGTTTTCTGCTTCTTCGTCAATCCAAGAAAAATGTGGTTAGCACTTCCCCGTGGTGATGAGATATTCCTCAGTGGTAGGAGTGGAGGTGAAGGAGCCTGAGGAGGAAATGTGTAGCAAGTCAATTCCAGGGCCTCAAAAGGTCATTGGATTGACATGGAGTGGGGCCAGGGTGGGGGAGAGAGAGAAAGAGAGAGAGAGAGAGAGAGAGAGAGAGAGAGAGAGAGAGAGAGAGAGAGAGAGAAGAGAGAGAGAGAGAGAGAGAGAGAGAGAGAGAGACAGAGAGACAGAGACAGAGAGACAGAGAGACAGAAAGAGAGAGAGAGACAGAGAGAGACAGACAGAGAGACAGAGAGAGACAGAGAGAGAGAGAGAATGGAAAAAAATGAAAATGAGTAACTGCCATTTCACCAGGACACAAGCCTTAGATCACTTTAATTTTCCTTTCTGATCATTGCCCCCAAAGTTGAGTGTGTAACCCCATCTGATCAGTATGGATCATCATCAGTTTTTGAGAGTTAGGAGTAAAAATCTGAGTATTAATAATAGGGTTCAATCTTTACCTTCTGCCTGACTTAACGAAAAGAGTTCTGGATCCGGAGTCATGAAGCCCCACAATTAAATCCAACCTCAGACAATTACTAGATGTGAGAACCTAAGTATTCTGAGTATCAGCTTCGTCATCTGTAAAATGATAGTAATATTTCTTACTTTACAGGATTTGTGAGGAGCAAATGAGAATATGTTAAATAAAGTAATTAAATCTTTTTTAAAATAATGCTATCATATTGATAGTGCTTTAAAGTTTGCAAAAGTCTTTACCTGTTATCTTATTTGAGATTTGCCATTGTTTAGTATTTCACTAGAGAATTATATTTTGTTTTATTTCGGGGGGTGGGGGGTGGGGGAGGGTTTACAGATTACATTGCTGTTACAGAGAGGTCAAGGTGAGGGAACTCCATCTGTCAATACATATTTGTAACTTCTCTAAAATCTACAGTTTTCGAGATCTGGGGAACTGAGAAGAGAAGTTAAGTTACATAGTTTGTGTCCAAGGTGGGACTTGAAAATCAGGTCGTCTTGCCTCTGAGGCAGCTCTCTAAGACTGGATAAGAGTTGCTTTTATATGTTTTCTCCCTCGATTAGAATGTAAGCTCCTTGAGGGCAACAATGTGATTGTTAGATTTTACATGTTCCTAACTCTCGATCTATCTATGTATCATTGATAATATCTAACAAACACAAAGACAGGCACAGTGGATTTTTTATTTTGGACCTATGTATGATACATTGATTTAAGGAACTCTGAATGAGTGAGCAAGCTCCCTCTATCAGTGAAGATTAGCCCCTGCTCTGGAACTTCTGGTATTAGGTGATGTCTGGGTCACCGAACCTCAGATAACTTTTCCAGGGTCATATAGCTAGGATATTCCAGAGGCAGGGCTTGAATCCAGATCTTCTCTCAAATATAAAATGTATGTGTGTTCATTAATCAAACTATTAAATGGTTT
Organism: Trichosurus vulpecula; assembly: GCF_011100635.1. Lineage (NCBI taxonomy): Eukaryota > Metazoa > Chordata > Mammalia > Diprotodontia > Phalangeridae > Trichosurus > Trichosurus vulpecula. The sequence goes on along the minus strand of NC_050574.1, from coordinate 410,221,832 downwards.
CTATATAATCAATCTTTTAAACTCACCTTACATGGAGTGTTTCTATAATTTACAACTTCAGAAGACAGTCCCTTTTTCTTTCTCTCTCTTTCCAAAAATAAGCAATGTCTACAGTTCACATGGTGGGATCAAACAGCAATATCACTATGGAAACTTTTCCACCACAAGCCAAGATATCCCCATGGTAACTTTTAGGGTGGTCACTTACTTCAGCATTGCTCAAATTCACCTAATTTATTTAGGTTATAATGTTAAGCTCTTTGAAAGGAAGAACTTTTCCATCTCCAAAACACCAGTCCATTAAAATTTCAATTCTATATTTATGCTGTTTTCATATTGAAGTGAATACTTTGGGAAAAACTCAGCAGCAATGGCCGTGTTGTCTATAACATTCTTCCGTGCACAACACCACACTTGTGTGCCTTCTACATATTCCTTTCCTTTTTTGTATAGATTGCTAATCTCTACTCTCATTAGATTTCTCTGCATTTTTGTATCCTCATTATGCATGTTACAATGCTGAGAGCGTATAATGTTCTTTTCATTAAGGGAAATAAGAGCATTCTAATGTCTGCCTCCTACATTATCTAATTTATTTAAGAGGTGATCAAATGAAAGTGTCTGGTACTCTGGAAGCAATTTTATTTTCACCTATAAATTACAGTTAATACACAATTCCTCATGTCAAAAGAACCAAAGAACATAGTATTTTCTATTACATTTGCTCTAGTTTGGGTATGTGTTATCAGTCTAATAATGGATGTGAAGTCCCTAGGAAACAGTTGAAGTACAGGGACTTGGTGTCAGAGATAGTACTAAATTTGGCAAAGCACTTCTTCTCCTGTGAGTTATTTTCAAGTTAGTTTATCATATAAGCTATATGGCAGAGCAAATTTTTATTCATAGGAGTATGGGGGTAGGCAGTGGAAGGAAGGGAGTTGAAAGTGGAAAGGAGGCCTGAAAAGATGGATGAGTAATAGAAACAGATAGACTGATAGAATAATTTAACTCATCCTGCCTGGAGACTACCAAACCTCCCTAAATTGACATAGCTTAATACTCATCCTTATGTGTTTGTCTCACTACTAATCATTTCTATGTGCTCATATTTATTTCATATATTCCCCAAAGCATATTCCATTGGTAATTTGCAGCTTTCTTTCAAGAATTCACAAAAATAAGAAAAAAAGATTTGAAAGCTTTTGGAGGAGAATTGTTCAAAAATCTTGTTGGGAACTAGCCAACATCCAGTACACATGTGGCAGTCATTTCCATCAAGAGCAAATGTTTTATTTATTGTGTATTAATGATTCTAATTCATGAAGTTAAGGCTATTGCTGAAGATAAACAAACACATTTCAGCTTTTGGAATCACCAGCAATGCTTTTGAATTATGGTTCTTTTGAAGCCTCTATTGAATTAATTATTTTATCAAATGTTTTTGTGCATGAGCACTGTCAACTATAAATCATTTGAACCTTATATTTTCCTATATTCATTTTCAATGTTGTGTCTGTTTCAATACATTGAAGTTAATTACTCATACCTCCAGAGCAGCAAAAAATTTAAGACATGAATGTCAAAATGGGAAACAGTATATGGAGTAATTGTAATGAAACATCCAGGTCTGTTAAGTTGATCCACAAAATCAAGTGTAAAAAAGGCCTTTATCATGCAATGAATTTTTCATTTGTTCTGGGAAAATGAATAAAGAAAAAGGTAACAAATATGATCCTTGAAACAGAAATGACATTTTTATAATAAAATTATCCCATCAAAGGTTGAAGTGACCTTAGAGATTTTATTTTTCATGTCAGTTGAGAAAGTTTACAGACTTAATTGGACCTTTGAACAGAATATAAGTATTTAATCACCTCTCTGATTTAGGGAAGTAACTTTAGGTTGGATTGTGTGTGTCTGTTTGTGTGTGTGTGTGTAGGTATTTGTCTCTGTGTCTAAGTATCAAGCATACTGTCTGATGAAAGCCAACCAGAAGCGAAATCATTGTTTTGCTTTTTACTTAATTAATTTCAATTTAACCTAGAAATGGGAGTCCATGGGGATTGGAGTAGCTTGGAAGAGGGCCATTTCCGGTCATCCTGATCTTTATCTTGCCCCTGAACCCAGATGGCTCCAGAGGAGAAAGTGAGGTGGGTGACTTTGCACAGCCCTCCCTTACCTAAATCCAATTCACTTGCAAGTCATGGCATCACTTTACTGATGTCATGGTCCTCTTTGAGAGTGAAGGACAAACAACAATCATGCCCTAAAACTTCCACTTTGTATTTACATGTATTAGATTGTAAGCTCTTTGAAAATAGGATTTTTACTCCCTTGCTTTGTGTCATCAATGCCTGGCACATAGTAGGTACATAATAAATGCTTGTTGACTTGGTGATTTCATCAGGTTTCATGGGTTCAATTATAATCACTTTGCAAATGATTTCTAAATCTATAGATGCAACCATAGTCTTTCTCCTAGGTATCTTTCTCTTCCTGTATCACTAACTACCTTTCAATATTTTAAACAAAATGTCCTGTAGGCATCTCAAACTCAGCATATCCAAAATGGTACTTATTTTTTCCTCCCAAACCCACCTCCCTTCTGAACTTTCCACTCATTGTCAGGAGCATGACCATTCTCCCAGTCACCAAGTCCAACAACTTTGGTGTCATCCTCTGATCTTCACTATTATTCACCCTATATGTCTAATCCTTTTTTAATTTAGATCCTGCCATTTCTATTTTTAAAACATCATTCATTTCAGCCATATACTTTCCCTGCTCTCCACTCACACAGTCACCATCCTAGTTCCAGTTCTCATCACTGCTCACCTGGGCTATTGCAATGATCTTCTAACTGGTCTCCCTGACATGTCTTTCCCCACATTAGCACATCCTTTGTTCAGCTCCCAAGGTGATTTTTCTTAAGCTTAGTTCTAATCATTTTACCTTCCTACTCAACAAGTTCCAGTGGCTCTCAATCATCTTCAGAATCAAAAGAAACCTCTCTGTTATCTGTTTCAAGCTTTTTATAACCTGGCCCTTTCCTACCTTTCCAGTTTTCGTGTGCTTCGCTATGCTCAACACACCCCATGACCCAACCCGTACAGGTCTATTTGCTATTCCTCAGAGATGACAATTCATCTCTTGACTTCATTCCTTTTCAGGGCTGAATGCTCTCCTTTCTCACCTCTGCCTTCTATTTTTACTACTTTCTTTCAACAGAGATCAAATATTGCTCTCTTCAGGAAATCTTGCCTAGTCTCTGCAGCAGCTAATGCCTTCCCCTATCAGATTTCCTTCTACCTACTTATATGAACCTAGCTATTTACATGTCATAGCCCCTATTAGAATGTGAAACCCCTATGGGTAGGAATGGCAGAATTTTTTCTTTCTTTGTGTTTAAAGTGCCTGGCACATAGGAAATTATTCATAAATTCTTATTGACTGACCAACTCACCAAAACCAAACCTGAGACAGCTAGAAACCAGAAGGGGAACCATAATCACTGTTGTGCAGGGCTGATACCAAACACACCTGGTACAGCACAATTCTTGTGTTAGCCCAATAGAGAGCTCAAAGTTCCTGCATCACATTAACAGGAAGCTAAATCGGTTCTCATGCTTATTGAATAAAAACTGCTGGGTGACCACCTGCCTCACTTCCTTTCAAGTGACTGGAGAAAATTCAGTGTTTGAAGTTATAGCCTGAGTGTGTTGGGGGTTTAGGATTATTATGCACTAGGGAATATGAGTGCTGTGTCCATAAATGTTACTTGCATAGTCATATATGCATTTGGAGGTGTAAGGTGAAGGATTATTTATGAAGTATTCACTCTTCTGGTCTCCCCCTTTGAAATATAGGTGTTTCTGGCCAGGACCACCAGCATCTTTTTTCCTTCCACAGAAGGGAATCCCTTAGTCACCACCCTCATTTCTACCCCTGCAGAGAGCTTTTCTTGCACATGCATTGGGAGAAGGAGTAGTGGAAGAGAGAATTGAGTGAAACCACATGTTTTCCAACTGCCTGGCTTTGTCACAGACAGCAAAAATGACAATGACTCATTTTGAGCTTAGGGCAAAGAAAGAGGAGAGGGGAAAACCCTGGATTTAATTTAAATTTGCCTTTTAGAAAGTTTGTGTAAAATCAGTAATCCAAAACCATGATTTTTTCTCTGATTTTTTTTAACTTGAAGCTCCCATCTAGGATAAAACCTAGTATTTTAGGTAGAGGGGTGAAATTTCTGTCTTACTTTTTGTATACCAATAAACTATACTATTTTTTTCTTTCAATTCCTGTTTTCACAATATGCAAAAATCCCAAAGCATTAAGATCAATCTTATTTTGATCTAGTTAAAGCCAGTTTCAGTACTAAGTAAGACAAGAGGAATAAACATAACATTAAAGAATAGAAAACTTTGAGATATGAACTTGTGCTCTTGGAGGAAGAGAGAAAAAGGAGAGAAGAAAGGAGAATGTCAACATTTCTGTCTCAGTAGAATCAAGTGCCACAGTCTATTGTCCTAGATATGGGTGATACCCGAAAGGCTTAAACCTTTGAATGTCCTGGCAAAATCAACCAGTCTCCTACATCTCCTTGGCAACATGAAAGCAAAACTTCTCAACTCAAAGTCTTGGGGTTATTGCTCGGGTCAAAGTCCTGGTGTTGAGTTTCTCACTCTGAATTCAAGTAGAACTTGAGTTGGGAACCTATTTGGCTCCTATTCAAAGTTCTGAACAAGCTGCCAACCAGATTTCCAACTCAGTACCATTTTCTAGAGTCATGGTGTCATTCTTACAACTGTGATACCAGACAGTATGTTCTGACTTCAATTTTCATCACGCATTTCTCTCTGTCTTTGAAGTACTCAGGTTATACTTTCTTTTAGTCACTACTAACAGAATATCAGCATATAGATGTTCAGAATTGGGAGGGACTTTAGTAGCCATCTAGTTCCATCTATTCTGAAAAAAGTACCCTCACTACAAGACAGCCAATACATGCTGGTCACCCAGCCTTTTCTTGAAGATCGCCAATGGGAACCTGCAACTTCCTCAGCCACCCAATTCCAATTTATTTCTAGCCTAAATTTGCCTCTTTCTAGCTTCCACTTACTGCTTTTAGGTCTGCTCTCTTCAGGCACAGAACAGTTCCTCTTCTACTTGACAGACTTTCAATTAACTTGAAGAAAGTTACCATGTTTCCCATGAGTCTTTTCAAGGCTAACATTATTTAATGTTTCAACTAATCCTTATATGGCATGAGCCCAAAGACTTTTACCATATTGATAATCTTCCTATAGATTATAAGTTACTTGAAGGTAGGGACCGTGTCTCATCTGCCTTTTTTATCTCCCATAAAACCTAGCATAATCCATTTTCTCTGGCAATCCATAATGTTTAGGTTTTCCTCCTTGTCTTCACCAGTCTTCAGCAGGCTTCCTTGGATTGTTTTAGGTCTCAACTAAAATATCATCATCTCTAAGAAGTCTTTCATAATCCTCTAATCCTAATGCATTATCTCTGAGATGATTTCCAATTTATCACACACACACATATATTTGTGTGTGTGTGTTTACAAACCCACATATACCTATAAACATGCATGCGCATGTGTAGTTTGTACAGTTATTTTTGCATATTATCCCTCCTGATTGTGAGGTCATTGAAGTACAAACTGTTACTAAATTGTAAACTACTTGAAGGCAGACATTATGTCTCATTTGTTAAAAATTTCCTCAAGTGCCTAGCACAATTCATCTCCCAATTCTGGCTAATCCACATGCCTGTAATTTGTATTCTTCTTGTCTCCACATTTTGGTTTTCCTGTCTTCTTTCAAGTCTCAAATAAAAACTCACCTGTGTAAAAGCCTTTCCCAGTTCCCCCAAAGCCCTCCCTCTGAGATTAACTATACTTTATTATATGTATCTGTATACAATGTACACAAATATAGAAATGTACATACACACACACAAATCAGAGATGCATAGGTACACACACAAACTATATATAGGCATACATATATTGTTCCATATATGTATGTGTAGGTTGTACAGAGGTTTTCACATATCTCCTCCATTCCATGGTTTCTGATGCATTATAATGTAGACTCCTTTGGGATAGGGACTCTTTCATTTTTGATTTTGTACCTTCAGTGGTAGGAATGATGCTTAGCACCTAACAGATACTTAATATATATTGTTGAATCAAATTCACACACTCATACACACACACACACACACACACACACACACACACACACACACACACTACATGTGTAAGTGACCTCAAATAACTCTAAAAAATCATCTAAAAAACCAGTGGGGTGTGTGTGTGTGTGTGTGTGTGTGTGTGTGTGTGTGTGCGCGCGTATGTTTGTCTATCTCTCTATGTGACTTAGTGGCATTCTCCAAAGACAGTAGGAGATTCTTTTAGAACTTTCTCGAAAGACTCTCATCTCAATCTAGGTCAATTACTTGTTTTCCTGCCACTAGAAATTTCAGGTTCCATGTAATAGGACATAATATTTCATTAATGCCAGATCATCTAGGTAATATTTTAAGACATCTTTAGATTTTGGAGCAATCTGACATGAGGTTATGCCTGATGTCAGCCCAAACTGACTGGTATCAGTGAAGCATTCTTAGACTCTAAGAGCATGTCTGCTGTGAAGTTGGTGGAGTTTCTCTTCTCAGATAGCAATATGAAAGATTAATTTATAAAACAAACATTCCCTGTCATATCTTCTGTATGTGAAGTTTAAATATAAACTGGATGTGCAGTCCATTAAAAAAAGGAAATTATTTCAGACATTGTATATGTTTATATGGAGAGACAGACTATTTGAAATTATTTAAGATGTCCATTATTTATACCAAAACAGTTTTCTATGATTGTATTTGACCAGATCAACTCCTCTACCCTGCTCCACATATGTCTAAATGTTATTTTCCTGAATATCATTACTTATTTTTACAGTATTTTCATAAGGAATCAAGAAACAAAAAGAGAATTTTAGGCATGGATTGAGATTTGTCATTTTTGGACCCTATAAATTGTCACAAATAAAAGTTTGTGATATTAGAAGTATTCTTTGAAATGTATCAGGGAAAAAAAAAAACAGATTTGGTCCCTGGAGTCCATTATGAATTCTATTGTCTCAGAGAACCTTGACATAAATCAATAAAATATAATGACAGCATACATGTGCTGTCAGCATTATATGTAATATATATGCAATGTCAGCATATACATATGTATGTATACATAGTCTTAATTCCTTTAATAATAAATTTAAGCAATGCATTTGATAGACAACTATAGTAACAATGATTCCTTCTCTCATTATTAGCCTAAACCCTATCACATGGAAAATGAAGCCTTTTGTAATGTTGGTAAAAACAATACTTTTGTATGAAGCTCATTAATTTTAAGTCATGGGGAAGAGGAACCCCTTCACATGAATTGCATTATTTATGGAACACTGAAGAACTTGGAAAATACACAATGGTAAAACCATCATTTCTATCCATATATATATGTAATCACATTTTATAGATTTTAAAATTTTAATCATCCACATCATTTATCAGGATTTGGGCTTTGGCTTTTGCCTCTCTTTTTATGTACTTCTTGTGGTGCTTGACAAACATTTGACCTTGGTGGTGTTTTACAGAACTGTAAAAAATGCTCTCAGAACATTCTCTGCCCCATCTCTCCCCATGTAAAAATATGCAGAAAAAGCAAAATTGAGCAAAACAATTATTCAAAAATATTTGTCATTTTTTTTTTCTAGAAACACTGGCAGTTTCTTACCACCAAACGGGAAATCTTAAGTCCCTCGAGGTTTCTTTTTATGATAAAAATCATGATGTACTCTGTTGCATTTAAGAGAATGGGACTTGGTATACAATTCCAGAGGGTATGATTTATCATTTAACTTTCCTGAGATTCAACATTTTGTGTGCAAACAATGACTAGCAGATGCAGCATATCATTCCTTTAGGAGAAAAAAAAACTCACAAAAACTTCAAACCAAGCACATCATGTGGACAAAAATAATGAATTTAAACATGATAATATCCTGCACTTTTTCCATATAGTACTAAACTTAAAACTCTTTGCAAAGTTATAGCAAGATTAAGGAAAGACAGTGGGAAATAATTGCTGTCTACTAACCTGAGAATAACCCCAAGAATGAGTGTTTCATGAATTCCATGTCCATATTCCAGTCACAGTGAGTTCTTATCTCATTCTATTAGAAAAAATAATAAAAACAGTAATACCTATTTACTAATCCAAGTCATGTTTACTGAAGCACAAAGTTGTGATGATAAAAATTCTAATTTCTATATCATGTTGAGGTTTACAAAGCACTTTTCTCACAATTATATGAGTTACATTATTCCCATTTTAAAGAATATGAAACAGAATCACAGAGGGTAAGAGATTTGTCCATGGCCACATGACTTAAAAGTAGTGAAGGTAGGACTTGTTTTGAGGGGCTCCTATAGAAAATTTAGTGACCTTCAAATAGTGCCATGCTGTGTACTGAAGTAGAGAACTTAGGCAATTATCTGCATAATTCAGAAAAATCAAATAACTATTTTCCTTGCCCCTGTGTACATGTATGTGTATACATGTATAAATGGATAATGAAAGGACATTAGATTATATTTTGCTGTAAAGAAAAGGGGACAGAGGCAACAGTGACATGAAGGGTTTCTACATTGCTAGGTGGGAACTAAAAGTTTCTTCTCAGAAAAGGAAAAAAACTTCTCTCCTTGCCTCTACTATTTTCATCTGAACAGTTTTAGGCTTATGGAAAGGGTCCTTATTTTGCCACTGCTGCTAACTAGCCATTTTTCTTTTCTTATTCTGAAAGGATGTAACAAACTTGATATTGGGTATATGGCTAACCTATAGTATGACCAGGGAAAGTGTCAGAAGCTCATGCTGATTACCTTGTCTCTCTTATCTCCATTTTAGAATTGTCAACCCGGAAAGACCTGAGCAGATTAGCTTTGCTTGTTTATAACTGTGTGTCTAGGAGGAGCATGAAAGGAAGAGATGTATATGCGTTCAATGCCTTCAAATCATTACGATTACTCTGTGGGTTAAGCCTTTTAATTAGTTCTGAATCTTCTTAATTTAGGCTATATCTGTCCATCTTTCCCCTCAAGAATAGCATGAAATACTTCACCTAATGCTAAAGTCTAACAATTTCCCTTGACCTACAAAGTTTTTTTAAATTTTAATATTCTTTTTTTATTTAATATTTTAATTTTTGACATTGATTTCCACAAGATTTTGAGCTATAAATTTTCTCCCCATTTCTACCCTCTTCCCCCACTCCAAGATGGCATATATTCTGATTGCCCCATTCCCCAGTCATCCTTCCCCTGTCACCCCACTTCCCCCCATCCCCTTTCCCCTTATTTTCTTGTAGGGCAAGATAGATTTCTATGCCCCATTCCCTATATATCTTATTTCTCAGCTGCATGCAAAAAGAACTTTTTCTTTTGAGTATCTGATTTTAAGACTTTGAATTCCAAATTCTCTCCCCTCTTCCCTTCCTACCCACCCTCCCTAAGAAGGCAAGCAATTCAACAGAGGCCACACACATATCATTGCATAAAACACTTCAACAATACTCATGTCAAGAAAGACTAACTATATTTTCCTCCATCCTATCCTGTCCCCCTTTATTCAATTTTCTCCCTTGACCCTGTCCCTTTTCAAAAGTGTGTGCTTTTGATTACCTCCTCCCTCTATGTGCCCTCCCTTCTATCTTCCCTCCTTTTTTATCTCATTCCCCCTACTTTCCTGAGGGGTAAGATACCCAATTGAATGTGTATGTTATTCCCTCCTCAAGCCAAATCTGATGAGAGCAAGATTCACTCATTCCCCCTCACCTGCCCCCTTTTCCCTTCCAACAGAACTGCTTTTTCTTGCCATTTTTGTATAGGATAATTTACCCCATTCTGTTTCTCCCTTTCTCCCTCTCTCAATAGATTCCTCTCTCATCCCTTAATTTAATTTAATTTTTTTAGATATCATCCCTTCATATTCAACTCACCTCTATATATATGCATATTCCCTTCAAGTACACTAATACTGAGAAAGGTCTCATGAATTACACACATTCATGTAGGAATGTAAACAAATCAGTTCAACTTTAGTAAGTCCCTTATGATTTTTCTTTCTTGTTTACCTTTTCATGATTCTCTTGATTCTTGTGGTTGAAAGTCAATTTTTCTATTCAGCTCTGGTTTTTTCACTGAGAAAGCTTGAAAGTCTTCTATTTTATTGAAAATCCATATTTTGCCTTGGAGAATTATACTCACTTTTGCTGGTTAGGTGATTCTTGGTTTTAATCCTAGCTCCACTGACCTCTGGAATATCATATACCAAGCCGTTCAATCCCTTACTGTGGAAGCTGCTAGATCTTGTGTTATCCTGATTGTGTCTCCACAATACTGAAATTGTTTCTTTTTGGCTACTTGCAATATTTTCTCCTTGATCTGAGAGCTCTGGAATTTGGCCACAATATTCCTAGGAGTTTTCTTTTTGGGATCTTTTTCAAGAGGTGATCGATGGATTCTTTCAATTTCTATTTTATCCTCTGGCTCTAGAATATCAAAGCAATTTTCCTCGATAATTTCTTGAAAGATGATGTTTAGGCTCTTTTTTTGATCATGGCTTTCAGGTAGTCCGATAATTTTTAAATTATTTCTCCTGGATCTATTCTCCAGGTCAGTGGTTTTCCCAATAAGATATTTCACATTGTCTTCCATTTTTTCATTCCTTTGGTTCTGTTTTATAATATCTTGATTTCTCATAAAGTCCCTAGCTTCTATTTGTTCCAATCTAATTTTTAAGGTAGTATCTTCTTCAGTGGTCTTTTGGACCTGCTTTTCCATTTGGCTAATTCTGCCTTTCAAGGCATTCTTCTCCTCCTTGGCTTTTTGGAGCTCTTTTGCCATTTGAGTTAGTCTATTTTTTAAGGTGTTGTTTACTTCAGTATTTTTTTGGGTCTCCTTTAGCAAGCTGTTGACTTGTTTTTCATGATTTTCTTGCATCACTCTCATTTCCCTTCCCAGTTTTTCCTCTACTTCTCTTACTTGCTTTTCCAAATCCTTTTTGAGCTCTTTCATGGCCTGGGACCAATTCATATTTTTTCTTGGAGTCTTTTGATGTAAGCTTCTGGCTGTAGGTTTTTCTTTGTCACCAAAAAAAGATTCTTGAGTCTGAGTCTGAGTCTGAGTCTGCATCCTTTTTCACTGCCTGGCCATGTTCCCACCCAACTACCTGACCTTTGAGCTTTTTGTCAGGGTATGACTGCTTGTAGAGTAGAGAGTGCTTTGTCCCAAGCTTTTGGGGCTACACTGCTGTTTTTAGAGCTACTTCTACTCCACTGTCACAGCAAGCTCTGTTTGCCACAGCAGCACTCCTCTACCACCAGGAACCACTAACCAGGATTGTGACCCAGATCCAAGCAGAGCAAAGCAAGCCCTGTACTCCCACTCTGGTCTGCCGCTTGGTTCCTCCCACCGAGTGAACCAGGGACTTGGGAAGCAGCTGACACTGGAGCTCCACTGCTGCACCACCTCTGGCACCCCCAGGGCTGGTGGCTGGACCACTCTCTAATCCAATCTAGCAGTTCACCCACTAACCTGCTCCACGGTCTTTGGCATTTGTGGATTGAGAAGTCTGGTAACTGCCACAACTCAATAATGCATCACCCTAAGGCCTGCTCTTGGCTGACTCCAGGTCTGGTCTGTCCTGGCTCAGCCCACGCTGGGCTGTGCTTGACTCCCAGCATTGTGCTATAGACCCTTCCCAGCTATCTTACACGCTGTCCTGGGCTGGAGACCTGCTTCCCTCTCCTGTTTAGTGGCTTCCACAGCCCTAGAATTTGTGCAGAGCCATTTTAACAGGTGTTTGCCGGGATTTGGGGGAGAGCTTAAGCAAGTCCCTGCTTTCCAGCCCCCGTCTTGGCTCCACCCCAACCTACCAGTTTAATAAGTATCATAGAAAGAAATAAGGTTTGTCTCATAGGTCTATTCTTAGTAAAGCTATGTTGGATATTATCTAGAATGCCATTAACCACCTTTTAAAAGTAGATTCTAAAATTTTGTTAGTAATTGAAGTCAAACTCACTGACTTTTAGTTTGTTGACCTTTTAGGTTACAGTCTCTTCTACCTGTCAAGTTAATATTTATCCTCCAGTCTTCTACCATTTCTTATGCTCCCCGTTAACTTTCAGATTTCAGTGACAGTGACTCAGCAATAAGATCTGTCACATCTTTTGTACCCAAGGTTGAGTTTAGTACCATAAAATGGATATTATACAATGGTATATTAAACTCATCAAGGGAAGCTTGGTGTTCTCTTACCAGCCTACTGCTTATCTTTGGTAACTGCTCCCAATTACTATTTTTGTTTTGCCCTACAGGTCCAAAGATGATTGTGAGTGACAGAAAAAAAGCCATATGGAGATACCTAAGCTAAAGTTTAACAGATTTCCTTGACCTGCCAGTTTAAAAGTATCAAGAAAAGAAATAAGGTTTGTCTGATAGATCTATTCTTAGTGATTTGCTTCATTAGATAGGTACAAATAGTTGCATAAGAAAAAATGGTGAGTTTGCAATCAGAGGGCTTTGGTTCCAATATTGGTTTTGTTATTTCTTGGGGAAGTCATCTTACTTCTCTGGGCTTCAATTTCTTATCCATAAAAATTAAGTTTTTGATTAGATGACTTCTAATATTAACTTTTAGTTCCCAGTCTATTATCCTTTGATGATGGTATGGAGGTAACCCCGAGTCCATACCACCACTACACAATTCTAGACAGAACAAATCAGAAAGTCTTTGAATATAGGAATGGTGACAGATTCTCCACTGTCTGAGAAACAGGTTAATTAAATGTGAAATGGTTTATCACAAGAAATTTGGACATTGGATGATAAATCTTTCAGTCAAAGTGAATTATGGATATAAATTTAAAAATAAGAAATAACCACCAGGATTGTGTAGTTCTTCATTCTTTAATGGAAACACTGGTTAAGTGGTAAAAAGAGGGGCAGATGGTTTTTAAAAATCAGTTCTTTGACCATCTACAACCTAATTATTGATCTTCTTAATATTTGTCCAATGGGTAATGAATCAATGTATTACTAGAAGAAATGAATTATACTAACTTAATAAAGTAAGTATATAAAATAAGTCAGAAGATATAGAAGACATAGTTATTGAAGAATGGTCTGTTGTAGGCATAACTCTAAAGCTAGCATCCTCTTGGTTCAGGATCGATGTTGGTGTGAAATGAGGCCCTCACAAATCACTGAATATTTAACAAAGAAGAAGTTTGCTTTGCTCTAACACAGCAAGGTTATACAACAAAGGTACAGTAGCATTTAACTTCTTCAGACACTGCCCCCCTCTTCTGTATCTAGAAATGCATCTCATTAGTCAGTTATCAGGGTGTGACCACTCATGTGGTGTTGGGAGCACCCAAAGTCTGAAAAGATCAGCTGATTCATGGCTGGCATCTTTTATACTCCCAGATCAGGAATTGAATCTATGAAGCCAGCGCCAATTAGGTTGAATCATAGGGGTGGGTAAAGTTATATTTGGTTCAGGGAAGGAACATCAAGAAACTACTGGTCCTGTCTCCAGTTACCTTCAGAAAGACAAAAACCAAACAACCATAAATGAAATGATCTGGCTGATTTGTATTCATCAGCAGATCTGGATATATCTAAAGAGAAGAATCATCATCAATTCATAGGTGGTAATGTACAAAAAGAATGGAAAGGTAGGAAGGGACTAGATTATGAAGGGCTTTGTATAATGTATATAGGATTTTGTTATAGGGAGTCACTGAAGAATATTGAGTTGTGGCTGCGGTGGGGGGGTGGGGAGAGGGGAGGACAGGACTGATGTGATTTAACCTGTACTTTAGGAAAATCTCTTTAGTAGCTAAATGGAGAATGGATTGGGGTAGGGAAAGACTTGAGGTAGGTGGACCCACCAGTTATTGCAATAATCTAGGTGTGAGGTGATGAGAGCATGCTCTAGAGTGGTAGTATGATCAGAAAAGATAAAGGGGCATATTTAAGGGATGTTGCAAAAGTGAAATCAATAGGTACTAACTTTTATTGCAGATTAAGAAGCAGGGAAGATTTATGAAAACTCTAAAATTCTTTGTAGGAAAGAAGTTCTGATTTACTGATGTGGGAGATTGCCTTGTTAATTTCCTTTTTATATGTTCTAGTTAAGGATTGTTGAAAGAACAAGACGTAAGGAGTCAAATCATGGTTGGATATTATCATTAATATCATAAAATAAGATGCCTCTATAATTTCCCCATTGATTGTTAGATGTTTTCCCATAAAGGTACTATTTTCAGAATTGTCTACCTACAGTTCAATTATTTATTGGTTAGAGCCAAGAAAATGCTAAATTAGGAGAAAGATAACAATGAGAAGATACTACATTCAATTACAACATTTTCTATCTGACCTATTTGAACAGTGATTTTTTGAACACTTGTCTGATGTCATAGATCTATCTGCATGCATATATATACACATATTTACACACATACACATTTATGCATATGTATACACACACATGAAATTATATAAGCATGGGTAGATCTGGGCTTACTGAAAATCACTTTAGCTCTACTATGGTGGAAGATGGACTGGAATAGGGAAATATATACACATGCTGTATATGTATATGCATATGTATATGTATATGCATATGTATATGTATGTATATGTGTAACTGTATATGTATATACACACTGTATATACATACAATATGTATGTATATTTATGTATATATACATATGTGCATATAATTATATAGATATATAAATGTAGCTATGTATATCTATCCTATAGCTAAGTATATCTAAGCATAGATAAAGAATTAGTGCTCACAGTGAGCAGAAAAATGTTTCTCAAGTTCTTATGTTGGCTTACTTCTTCTAGATTCCAGATTGGTTTTTATCCTTCTGTCATGACATTTACTCTGAGTACTATATCCCAGCTTATTTTATATTAAGCAAGTTTTATTCTCCTTAATACATTGTGGGAGCCTGTCATTTCTCCCTCTATGTTTGGGAGATGTTTCATTCCTTAATTACTTGTGGTTATGACCACTATTCTCACCTTTTATAAAATTTGGGAAGTCCTATGTTCTCAGTGCCAAAAATTATAAATCATCTCTTGTGCTAATTCTATAATTGATGGTTATTCATTCATTGAAAGAGAAATCACTAAGTTCCTTGTATGTGCCTTTAGAAACTATATTAAATATTGGAGATAAGACAATAAAATATTATCTTCTCTGAAGCAGCCTAAATTAAGTGAAAATGCTTGGCTCATAAAGTACTTAGAGGAAGGAAACAAAAAATAAATCAGAAAAGGTTTTGAGGGGTTTTTAATGCCAAAAACAAATTTGTATTTTGTTGCAGAATTAATAAGAAACCCCTGGAATTTTTTGATCAGGGAAGGATCATGGTAAAAAATATGCTTTAGGAATCTCAGTTTGTGGGTGACGTATTGGAGAGGACAGAAGCTGGAGCTCAGGTAGGAAGCTATTAAAATTGTCCATTTTATATTGAATTGCTAGTTCCAATTTTAGAGAATGACATTTTCTGACCTAATCTCCAAGTTCTGAGGAAGCATCTAATTTTAATTTTAGTCCCATAGAGCATTCCTCCCCCTAATACCAAAGCCCAATAGTCATAGCCTAAACACATGTTTTCTAATACCATGTTGCCATTTTCCATACTTCAACAGAGAGAAAATAGGGAACTAATGGAGTTGATTGAGCCAGAAAATGATGTAAGCACAGGCAGATCTGGGTTTACAAAGAATCTCTTTAGTTACACTACTGTGGAAGATGGATTGGAGTGAGGAAAGGTGAGGGAAAGAGAAATATTTGAAAGCTGTTGCAATAGTTCAGGTGAGAGGTGATGAGGGTCTGGGATAAATGGAGGCTACCTGAGTAGAGAAAATGGGTCGGTCACATGTGAAAGTTGTTGTGGGGGCAGAAATGGTGAAGATTCGGAAATTAATTGTAACAATATGGGGTGAGGGAAAGTGAACCAGATCCAATTAAGCATAATATGGAATTTATCAATCTGGGAGACTGGAAGCATGGTGGTGATCTCAACAGCAATAGGGAAATTTGGAAGAGGGGAGAGTTTGCTCTAGTCATTGTGCATATTGTTTTCCTGTTTTTGTTTACTTCATTTAGCTTTATTCCATATGTCTTTTTATGCTTGTCTGTACTCATAATCTTGCTCATTTTTTTATAGTGGAGGAATATTCATTACGTTCATATAGCACAACTTGTTTAGTCATTTTTAATTAGTGTACATCTACTTTGGGTCCAATTCTTTGCTACTGCAAGAAGTGTTGCTATAAATATTTTGTTGTGTATTGAATCATTCTTTTGTTGTTACTATTGACCTCCTTGAAGGCATATGCCTAGAAGTGGTATCTCTCTCAAAGGGTATGAACATCTTGGTCACTTTCATAGCATAATTCTAATTTTTTTTTTTCCCAGCTCATCTGGCAGAGCATTACAGTTGCTTAAAAATAATCTAATTGGATTGTGTGTGTAAAGATAGAGCTTAAGTCAAAATATCAGCAAGTGGTTCATTTATGTAAATGAATACAAATTAGAATATTTCTAGAATTTAATTATATCATAAATCTCTAAATAATTGTTTAAAATTCCTGATGCAGTCTGTTTGCCAGCATCTCTTCAGTTAGGGTTGGTAAAAAAAAAATCTCTCCAACTCATTTACTTAATCAGATTATACTAAACCCTACAATGGAGGAACTGGTTTCAGAGATTACGAGCTTAAAGTGGAAATAGACACGATTTCAGATGGAAGAAATGCAGAGTCTGACCTTCTTCAAATGGTATTTAAAAGAATAAGAACATTTGTAATTTAAATCCATTGAGACTACTATAGGATTTTCTAATCATTCAGCATATAACAGGAGATTGAGGACTGACCTCTTAATCATGGATGAATTTAAAATTTATGAGTACATTGTACCTTGCCAATAAAGTATCTATATTTTAAGTCAACTAAATTAATTCAGCCTACTCAATTTTTCCCTGCCTGACATATTTACCTTTATTTTTGACATCTTTTGTTTTTGCCATTTTGATAAGCTTCTCCCCCCCCCAACTTAATGAACCTTCCTTAATAACAAAGAAGAAAAAAAACCAAGCAGTTAAAATCAGCTAAAATATCAGTAGCATCTGACAATGAATGCAGCATTTCACAACTTTTGTCCCCCACTTCTTCAATGAAATGAAGGTTCTTTACCCTCCCTCATCTTTTCTTTGGAACCAGGATTGGTCATTACAACTACGCAGTATTTTATTTAATATTGATGTGCTTTTCCTTAACATTGTTATATTGATTATGCATATTTTCTCCAGTTCTACTCATCTCTATCTCATTTCATAGGAATGTAACCCCAGTCCCAATGTCCATTTTTAGAGGATTCTGTCCTTATTGGTGGAGATCAATACCCCAGATCCATCTGAGGGAAAAGGTGGAATTGGTGGCAATGGGAGAGAGAACTTTTAAGTCTTTGGATCTGTTTCAAGTCGTTTCAGGTCTATTCAATTTCTTCAGATTCTATAGCTGTTTCAGGGACTTCTGGCTTCCAGTTTCAAGATGCCATTCCTACTTCAGTTTGCTAAAGGAAAAGTCTTTGGAAAGCAGCCAATATAAGAGGAGCTAGTAGTTTCCACCATGTCCCTATCTCCAGTTTTCTATATTAGAGACTTTAGGGAACTTCTTCAGCGAGGCCTAGGACTCTTTCTGTCTCTCTGACTCTGTCTCTTTGTCTCTCTCTGTCTCTCTGAGTTTCCTTGTTTCCGGGAGGAGGGTGCTTTCACTTATATTATGTGGTATATATTCTCCTATGTATATTTTCCTCTGATTTCTGCTTTATTACTACTTTGGATAAATGGGTTTCTTTGATAATTACTATGTGTCTTCATTGTGGAATGGTATTTGATAGGAATTTAATGATCATATCCAAATAGATGTATGGAAAAAGTCATGTAAAACAAATAGAGTAAAAGGAAAACAGTTAATTTGAAGATGGTGCTTTCATCAGTCTCAGAGGTGAAATCTCTAGCATGAAGTGGATAGTACAGAGAAGTCAGCATATAAGGGCAAAGGCACATTGTAACAGGGAATGTAGAAAACTTTTTAGGTCTTCCTGTGGCACTGTAAAAAGTTAGTATTTTATTTGAAGTGCAGAAAATTCTTACAACATGAAAAAAAACCATGTACAAATGTAAACATATACTTCAAACTCAATATAAATGAATTTTTGATTATTTGATATTTGGGATCATTCACGTTATTTTTTTTCTTTGTAGGGTGGAAAAAGATTTGGTATTATTATAGATCTTTTAAAAAGTGTTCTGTTTCTAAAGCACAAATAGACCAGTCACATTAATATATGCAAATAAGAAATTTAAATTATCTCCTTAAATATATGAAATATAATACATACATATAGGTACATATATGTATATGTATATATATACAGACATAAGTGTATATGTATACATACACACACATATATATACACACATATGTGTGCATATATATATATACATAATAGAGAAACTGAAAAAGGAATTTGTATGTATATACATATGTACACAATAGAGATACTGAAAAACGGAATTTAATAAGAGAATACATCTCTTTTATCTATTATGGGGAATTAAACCAGTATAAAGAATATAGATTTATTTTCATAAGTCTTGATTTTACCACTATGATATGCCTTTAGGTGTGGTTTGTAGGCTGATCTCATTGAAAGCTGCAAGGGAAATGAATTTAAATTCAAGAAGTCCTCACCATTCATTAAATGTGACTTGTTAGCTTAACATTCTTGGCTGTGGTGAATAAATGCTATAAGACCAAAGAGCCAGGTGCTTCTCCTTCTCTTTTTCCCTTGCTTCCACTCGAAATGACAAGACTAGAAGGTCAAATGTGTTAGCATTACCTTGCAACCCTAACATCCTGATAGTGAGATTCAATAAACAAATGTGAACTTGGAACCAATTTCTGGCAAAGAGTTTGTCTCTGAAAGGAAATAGCAAATGTTTGTATCATAAAAGAAGATCTAGGAAAGGTCATGCATGTCTGATATTGAAAGAAGATGATATGTTTGTGATGATTACACTAGAGATATTATCCAGAGAAAATGCTTCAAATTTTGCCAAGGTTGATGTTGCTGCTGTTACTTGTCTCTCATTAAATTACTCATTTTTATGCATTTTTTTATTACTTGCTGTTAGTTCAGGATTGTTTTTTTCTTTCCTTCTGTACATACCCCACCTTCAAAAATGAGATTATAGTTGAACAGAATTCCTTTGGCAATTAGATTATAAATTCCTCAAGTACGGGAGTCATATGACAATAGCAACTAATAGAATCTTCCATACGTAAATGTTTGGTCTGGACCCCAAAATTTGTTGGTGTAAGGAATTCCCAATATGGAAATTGTCTTTAACTTGATGGTGATTGGCAACCTGTCTTTAATCTATAAATTGTCTGAGGCACTGAAAGATATAGTAACTTCTACCTAGTTAAAGTTAGTTTGTGTCAGAGGCTCACCTTGAACCTAGCCATTCTAGACATCCTAATTTACCCCTCTGTCCATAATTCCATGTTGCCTTTTAAACATAATTAATGAATAGTGAGAACTTCTTAAATTTAAATCCAATATCCCTGAAGCTTCCAATGATAGAAAGACAACTAGACTTAATAATAAATGTTTGTTGGCAATGGGGATGATTTGGGAGAACTTTGACCAGGACATTCTTAACCAGTTTTCTGTTAAAACTGTATTAGAAATATCAGTTCAACATATGTCCACCTCTGCCACAATATACCTTTATAAACTAGGTGAGATGTGTTGGGATACAATAAATTATCTGTTATTTTATTTGTGAGCCTGGCATTAAAGGAGGGGAAATTTGAGAGGCAAAATACAATAGCTCTTTGATTTGATTTTTCACTCAGAAGTCTGAATTACTTGACTAACTAGCCTAATTATTTAAGGTTTTGCTTCAGATGAATTAGGAGCAAAAGAATTTGCCATTTATGATGTGTAATTTATCCAGAGGCTATGCAAACAATTCATTAAGAAAGAAAAAGGCAAAATTACAAATGGTTGTCTTCATCATGTACAATGTATTACCCATAGTAATAAATGGCTGTTCAGCATGGCATAAAGAGGATCATTAAATGTTTCTTCTGTTCCATTTGCAAGAAATGTGAATTTAGATAAGGCATAAGTAGCTCATAAAAAAATCTCTCAATGTAAAACTGCTTAGTTTTAATGCGCAATTAATGTTCACTGAGCTGTTAATGCTTTGTCCTAACTGTGTTAGAATGAATTCTTCATCTTCTCTCTTACTTCCCAATTACTTTCTTGCTTTCCTTAAGCCTGCTTTCATTTCTCACTATAGTGCTTTAATAAGCACACAACTGTAACTTATAACTCTTTTGGTGTTGTTTTCTTTTACCAGACTGGTTTAGTGCAATATTCTGGATTGAATAACTTATTATTTCAGTAGCCTATAAGATATTACCTATCGAATAGGAGACTGAGTTACTCCTAAGTAATATACATGTCAACCACTGCCAGCAACAAGAGAACCCTACTCTTTAACTCTGATCTTTGATATAGGAAAGAGGGTGGGGAGTCATTGGCAAGGATCTTTCCATGGTGGAGAGCAGAGATACAGGTTTCCTTGCTTTTGTGTAATGGAAGCATACAGTAATTGACACAAGAAGTTGCAACCTATCAGTTACTGCTACCTGTTTCTTTTCACCTGTGGACACAAGGACTGCCTGGGCATTGTAAGGGATTCTCCTTGAAAGTGCAGATTGTGGGTAGCTGGTACTTGCTACTTAAGTAGAATTTTCATTTACATAATGATAAATCAAGTTATGTGCCCAAAGATAGAGCTGAAATTGATCTGCTTTCATATAGTAGGGGTAAGCAATAAGTTGGACAGATTAGTTTAAACACATTTTAATCAATAGATTAGTTTCTAAAATTTGTATTTTTCATCATCCAAACAAAAATCTGTTCTCAGGTATTTTTCTTGGGAAGGTTGACCTGGACATGACTTTTAGTAACTTATTTGAAGTGAATATATCCATTTGTTTTGGAAAAAGGAAAAAAAGTAAAGTCTGTGACCCGACATATGAAGACAAAGATAGTTTTTCCTCTCTTTCAACAATGTCCTCTACTTTTTTCTAGTTAATCATATTTTTTCTTTTAAAAATTTAATATTTTAAAATAACAATATGTGCTGAATATTTCTTTGTGCAGCCTAAGTGAAATCTGAAAGGTTTTTTTAATTCCTGAAGCTTCTGAAAATTGGTTAAATAAGAGGTTCTTCAAGTATCTTTTCCACAAAGTTAAATTATCAGAACTGTTCCTTCCTTTAGTTACCCTCTTCCAATTGACTTAGCTGATATGGGGAGTTGATTTTAATAGAAAAATGATTGTGAGTGAGTGTTACAAAACGATGATAGGGGAAAAGAAAGGATTGTTTCTCACTATTTGACTATGAGTGTTTTCAATTGAATAAGCAAAGTATGAAGATTTAAGATATGATTTCAGTTTTTCCTTCTACCAAACCCAACATATATCTATTTTCTCCTATTTTGAAAGATACAATAAACCATATCTTCTGTAACGTGTTTTTGCTAGACCATAGCTTATGATACCAAAATGATGGACTCTTTGCAAGAGATGGAATGCATTTCATCTAACAAGTTTGGCAGTGGACTTACTAACATAATCAAGGGGATTTTTGGTTGAAATTTGAGGGCGAGAAAGATAAATGGCCAGATAAAATTGTAAAACTAGGCACTGTTGAGAATCATAGGCATAACAAAGAAAGAACAAACTTAGTGGAGGAGTAATCCACTAATATTCAAGAAGCAAAAATACGGGTTAGGTTTAAGGATAGCAGATGTAATATACAAACTTGAATAGCAAAACAAGGTAAACTTGAAATTTTAAAACAAAGAATTAAATACAATTACATAGGTATTATTGTGTTACCTGTGGTAATTTCTAGTAATAATACCTGTATACCTATCCACTTATAGGTTTTATAAGTGGAATGAAGAAATGGAGAGGAACAACTTGATCATAACTACAAAAGGGTCAGAGAAATAATATTGTGTATAAGGAACGTGTATAGTTTAGGGAAAATCAATTAAGTTATGGATGCAAACACAGCACACATTTTTGGTTCTGTCTAAGAGAGGAATTATATGAATTGTTATTATGAGAATCTAGCTAGATGGAAGATATGGATAAAAGTAAAAGATACAAAATTGACCCAAGAAGAATATAATAATGATGTGGGCATTAATTGCTTTGACATCTAATGCAAATCTCATTCTGCTAAAAAGGTAAAAATATTGATTGATTAGCTTTTCTTCCTAACCAGTTGATTTCTCAGAAGGTGATTTCTCAGTAATGGAAACTGGTACTCAGCATTTTTTTTATCATTTAATCTTAAAGGAAGAATTGATTGTAAATGACAGGAACATTGAAAGAAAGTAGTATGGTTTATTATAAAGAAAAAGAAGAAAGACTTCTGAACTTGAAAGCACCTGAAATCTGGGTCCAAATCTTGCCTCTGGCATTGATTAGTTTTGTAACTTTGGCCAATTCACTCATCCTCTCAGAGTCTTTGTCTCCTCATCTGTACTTATTCCAGTTCTTTGATGGATCTCATCAAAATGGATAGTCTCTCCAATGATGGTACTCAATCCATTCATACTCTTTTTTCTGGGGCAAACTTTGACTTGGTCCTTCCATAAATCCTCTACATGAGGTTTCAATAACTCTTGGGACTTCTTTCAGTTTTCTTAACATTGCATGGACACCAATGGAGCACATAGCCTGTCCATCAGTTAGCTTCACTCTTCTATATGACCAGACCATGTCTTTTTTTCCCCAAACATGACCCTGAAGAGATGTTTTCTGTGGTTGTCATGTAATAGCTTAAGTCAGAGGTGTCAGATGTGGCAGCCTCCAACTTTCCTAAGTATGGCTTAAACCAGATTAAGATGTAATTGGGAAATATTTCACATAACAAATAAAAATAACATAAAACATAGGTAATGTTGATATGAGGTTTCAAAGTCAATATATGCTCATAGGAATACAGTACAGTTTAGTTTCCTCATTTCTGTAGGAGTTTGACAATGCTACCTAGTTGACCAGTTTTTATGGTTTTTTTTTATGTTTTTTTAGTGACTTTCAATTTTTAATTCTCAGATACTTTGATGCTGAGGCAATCCATGACTCACAACCATTAAACAATACTAGAAGAATATTGATATTATAGACTATTATTTTAACTATTATTTTAGGGACTGCCTTAGGGTCATTAAAAGTACTGTGCAGCTTTTCCCCTATGCATTTATCCTTTTCTAAGTCTGTCATATGAGTATATCAGTATATCAAATACACACAAGGTATATAATTATGAATCCATTCTATCTATGTCTTGTCTATTTGGATACATGTTATCAAAAACAGAATAAGATATTTTTTCATCTGTTTGGATTTTTCTACATGGATATTTAAGGTAAACTCTTGAATGCTTACAAAGTTAACTGAGGAATCTATAATATTTCATGGTTTGATAATGAATATAATTGCTTTTACAAAACAGGATCAAAATCTCTCTTCCATTATGATTCTGGGCTAAATATCCTTCATGACAGTGAAAAATATCTTTGGAGAGGTCTCCCTGTTTTATGCTCAACTTGATATTAACAGTCAGAGACTTCTTTTTTGGTGGAAGGAAGGGGAGAAGGCAGGGTAATTTGGGTTAAGTGACTTGCCTGCGGTCACATAGTTAGTCAGTGTATCAAATGTCTGAGGCTGTATTTGAACTCAGGTCCTCCTGACTCCAGAGCCAGTGATCTGCTTACTGCTCCTCCTAACTGCCCCTCAGGGACTTTTTAAATGAAGTTCCAATATATCTTTTAAGGAAACTTGTATGATTTTGACATATATTTGGAAGGCAACTTATTGGAAAAGAGTATATAAGGTAAAATTGTGTTGTATTGTAGCAAATTATTTTATAGTCAACAGATTATTGCCATAGTGGGATCTTGTATTTTACTCCCCCCACCACCCAAGATTTTATCGGCATTTTTAAAATGTCCCTCTGCCAGGAGGTGAAGCAAGGTGTTGGGGCTGAAGACCACTCTGTTCATTTCAGACAGAGAGGTTCTAGGCTAGAAGTACATCTATATGTACCCTTAAATATTGTTAATCTAAGGGATGGAATTTTCAAATTCAACATAACCTGATTGCTGTTCATTACTGGGGGTTGGGGAAGCAGGACCACAAGTTTTATATCTAACAACTGACTCCCTTCCCACCAAATAGCAGTTACACAATGAATCCACATAGGATTTAGCAGAGAAACCCATTTATCCAATTTGATAGCAAAATAGAAATCAGAGAAAATCTGCATAGGAGAATGTATACTAAACAATGAAAGAGCTCTCTCACTGGGACTAAGGTAACTTAGCTCAATCAAGAGAGAGTCCTAGATTTCAATCAAGCTAGGGGTAGAGATGGACACTGCCACCTCCTCTCAGCTCTTCTCAGACTCTTTTCTTTCAGCAACTTGAAGTAGGCTTGGCCTCATTCATCTTCTCTCTTGAAGCTAGAATCCAGTACCATTAATGACAACTGCCAGGCCTGAAGCAACTCAAAGTAGAACATGATCTCCATAAATAAGAAGAGAATCACATGCCAATGGGCTTTGGGGCTAGGGTTATACTAGATATGGTAGTTCAGTGCAATAGCAGGGAAATGGGAGATAGAATATTGTGTATGAAATATCTAGTAGACAAGTATAGCTAAACCACAGGGTACTTAAACCACTTATAGATCCTTTCTGTTTCCTCATCATACCTTCCAAAGAGAAGAGTGCTGGAGCCAACCCTAACTGACATGTGAGAGCCATTGTTAAATTTTTAGTGTGAATATTTATACCTCAGAAATGGGCAAATAGCCACAAATCAGGGCTTGATTTATTGTTTTGTTGATTTCTAGACTTAAAAAGTGTCGATAATGCAGATTAAATTTATGTATTTGCATATATATGTATGTGTGCATATGTGAATGTATGTATACACACACACATATATATATACACCTCTCTCTCTCTCTCTCTCTCTCTCTCTCTCTCTCTCTCTCTCTCTCTCTGTTTGTAGAGCCATATAAGGGTGTGTTAGTAAATGTTTAACAACCAGACTCTCATACATATCTATATCCATATGTGACTATAAGATAATTTGCTGTAATAGAACAAAATCTCACCTTATATTCTCTTTTCCAGCAAGTCACCTTCCAAGTATGTGTAAAATCATACAAGTTTCCTTGAAAGGTATCACTAGTAATAACTTCATTTAATAAGTCTCTTGTCTTTAATATCAAGTTGAGCATAAAACAGGGAGACCTCTCCACCGTTATGAAGGATTTTTAGCCCAGAGCCATAGTGGAAGAGAGATTTTGATCCTGTTTGCGAATGGAATTATATTAATTATCAAACCATGATATAAATCTAGATACATACATGCATACATATATCTATATCTATATAAACATTTGCCAGCATGCCCTTGTATGGCTCTATAAACATTGCTTGAGTTAACCAAGAGTACAGTAGAAGGCTCAAGGAATTACATCATCACCAGACTAGAGGCCTGGTAACTGGAGATTAATAATAATAATACTAGACATTTATATAACATTGTAAAGTTTGCAATGTGCTTTTACATTCATAATCTCATTTGATCCTCACTACACTCCTGCTTCCAAGCCTTTAATATCCTAGAAAATTAACCCCTCAATATCTCCCCTCCAGAAGTGATATATCACTTCCAGCATTGACTCTGTAGACTTGATTTATTCCAGTAGCTCTTAGAATCTTTGTTTTCTTTAGTGCCATTCTCAGGTCCCAATGCAGCGTGTTAATTGCTGTGATGCTTGCATATGAACATGTTAGCTCGACTACAACTTTTGGGAAAAAAGGAATTTCTAACAAGAAATGTGAAGGATCTTTTCTATTTTTCATCTGTTCATTGTCCTTTCAGTTTCATGATTAAATACTATGTAAAATGGAGATAATACCTACAATACTTCTTTGAGTTATAGAGATGGTCAAATGAGATAAAATATATAAAGCACTTAGCCAAATTTAGAGCAATAAATAAATGCAGATAGTCTTTATTAATATTGTAATGGCCCATAACAGAAGAGTAGACATAGTCTGAGAAATACCTTAGGTTATAAGTTTTAAACAATTCAGACTATAAAGGAATGAGTCTGTTGATAGAGATGGTAAAAGGAAATATGACTCAAATGGAATGAGAGTTTCAAAAACTGATTTTTTTTTACTGTAAATTACAAACAATCTCTACGAGGAACAAAATGAGGTAGGCATCTAAAAAGAACAAGTATGACTTTTCAGGAAGCTTTAGGAATGAGCTCAGATTTTAAAGAAGTACTATAAAAGATGAAAGTAAGCATATGTAAGTGAGGATAAATAGAATGGAGTGTCAAGAACTTGGAAGAGCAGTGCCAGGAAGACTAAAGCCTAAGATGAATTGTGGCATACAAAAGAAAAATGCTGAAGGGTAGGGATTTTGTTTTGTCATGACTGGGACAAGGCCTTGAAAATTTAAAAATAAAAATGAAAAAATACTGCTATGGAAGATTGTGAATTGCTAAAAGATGACCAAAAAAATACGAATTTACTTAATTTTCTTTTATCTTCTCTAATATAGAGAATATAATCTTCACAAAAGAAAAAGGTAGAATCAATAGTGTAACAAAATTCCAGGCAGATGATCCAAAGGGTATTTGACTAGGAAATTAGAAATAGGAAAAAAATGAAATGGGAACAGTTCTACCCAGAATTTTCTATAGAGATTTCTTTTCACAGACACATTGCTACATTTACATTTTAAAAGCTCATTACCTAGTCTACTATCCTACAATTTGGTATTATATAGAGGTGTCAAACACCAGGCCCAGGGATTGTTGTAGGCAAGTTCACCTTAACCAAATCACTAGGAAATTGTGAAAAATTTAACAAAATAAATAAAAATACAATAGAATAAAGATAATATTAATATATAGTTTTCTAAGTTACTGTGTGGCCGTAAGGATCCTTAGGTTTGATTTAGTAGCCCTTGTTTCTTTTTGAGTTTGACCTGACTGGTGTAATAGAAAGACCCCTGTACTCGCCATCAGAAGACGACTGCAGCAACAACAAATAAATGTTAATTTGAATCTATTGCAATATTAATTAGTTATGTGACCCTAAACAAGACTATTCACTTACTGTCTCCTAAACTGATCATTTGTAAATTAAGGATAATGAAACTTTTGTAACATATTTCCCATAGTTCCTTACATAGTAGATAATCAATACAAATGTTGGATTGAATTGTACCCCACAGGATTGTGAGAAAAGTGCTTTTTAGGTATCTAAAGTGCTATACAAATCTGAACCATCATCATGTTGTCATCCTCATCAGCATCACCATCAGTAACACAGTAACAGTGACACATAAGAAGATGAATTAGAAAGAGCAACAGGACCCCAACAACATCAAAAAAAAAGCCCAACCATTTTATACTTGAGCAGCAGCATGGAGATAGAGATAAAGACTATACTGTATACATATACAAACTATATTGATGGTGACACACTTCTCCATAAGACTTGAAAAGATTATAAATGTTCCTTTAAAAATATCTAGGAAGATAACAATTATATAATTTCTTTTCTCCCCTATAGAATCTTCATTTGGAGGCTCTTTCAAGAGTATCCATTCTTAATTTTTATTCCCTTGATTAAACAGGCAGGTTTTTAAGATGAATTTTTCAGGACATCACACATCCTTTAGTCACATACATGATTGAGAGGTATAGAATGTGAGATTTCCAAACAACATTTAAATTGGTAGAACAAAATGCTGTTTTTAACAGTTTCATTCAATTATTTTCTCTTGAACATATTATCATGATAACTGTTAAAATGACAGATTAACAATGCAGATACATTTATTGAATGGTCTCTTGAGTTGTAATTAAAGCAGGGAGCTGTATTCTTATCTAAGGTCTTTACCAGTGTCTTTGAGGACACAATGATCAAAGTTCAACAAAATGAGATTCCCTGTCAATAGCAAAATTCTCTTACAGTTAAAATTCACAGATAATATTGTTTTATTTTTATTGTGTTTCCAAAAACCATAGTAATTCTTGAATGACTTTTTTTTGGCAGGGCAATTGGGGTTAAGTGACTTACCCAAGGTCACACAGCTAGTAAATGTGTCAAGTGTCTGAGGCCGGATTTGAACTCAGGTGGTCCTGACTCCAGGGCCGGTGCTCTACTCACTATGTCACCTAGCTGCCCCAAGTATTTGAAAATTGGTTTAAATATCCAAACTTGAAAACAGCAGATGAATATTGTATTTTGCCTAGATCATAGCACGAAGCTAGAGAAATAGCTTGCTGCATTATACTATCTTTTTATCCTCCTTTATCAAACTTTTATATGCATCTTTATACCACACATGTACATACACACATTCCATATGATGTCCTCTTTTTATAGAAATGGTTTCTTATAGATCATAAAGTCTTTGAAAATTCATTATTTGCCAATCTCATTTTACTGATCACATCATATACCAGAAACACCATATATTCTCCTAAATGAGATCCAAAAAGATCTACTTAACAATGTCAAAAAATTCCCAACCATTTTATATTTGAGCAGCAGCATGGAGATAGATATAAAGAGCTAATCTTGAAGAAGTTCAAGTATTTCCTTTGACCAATGAAGCTCTGTCATGAACAAGAAAACCTGGGCAAGTGACTTTTAAGAGTGTAAGTTTCAGATGAATTGCCATCCTTCATTGGTTGAGGAAATTTCTACATTGGAAGGTCCCTAGAGTGTTGAAATCACTGACATAGACCATATTTAAAAAGCTAGCAATGGTGAAAAATTAGAAATGAATAAAAGAAGTAACACCAATATTGACTAATGCACATTCTGAGTAGTTTATAAGCCTTTAGAGTGACTTTTTATTTCTTAGTCCTGAACTATATGTGAAAATGTATTTTCATCACCTTTACATTTTTTTGCATTGAATTAATAATTTATTAATGTATAGATTAACATTGTTTGGAGAATCATGCAAACTTTTTCATAGATTTCTTTGTCTCTTCATCTGCAATAGATGATATCATATAATGACAAATTATATTTGCAGTGCTCCTTTTGTTTATGTTCACCAAAAGCAACAGAAGGAAAAAAAAGTACTGTTCTATGAAATGACATTTGCCTTAGGTCACAATATGAAACCAATGCCCTAATTCTTTTCAATCTGTCACTGGAGGTCACCATGAGCCATTCTTCCATTTAGTCACAGCTCCCTAATCTTCAGGTTTCATTCATAGTGAGAATACTAATATTGACATGGTTTAGATTTTCCAATAGTGTGTTGACTCACTCATCATTGGAGAAAGAGCTTATATTTGGAATTCCAATGCCTAAGTTAATGTTTATATATATATACATATATATATTATATATATATATTCTATGTATACATAGTATTGTGAATAATTGTGCATAAACACATTTCCATGGGCATGTTGGAGTAATATATACATACACATATCTTTAGGTACATTTGAGTAGGACTTACATATGTATTCATGTACAAACATATTTCTACAGAAGTCCTTCTCCAATGCTTCATGCTTATTGTATATATCTATAATAAATGCATATATGAAGATCATATATACACAAATATAGTTCATGTAAAATATTTATACAATACATTTACTTGTTTATAGTTTTCTTGGCCTATGATTGCATTAGAATAAGTAAATCCTTGATAAATAAACTAAATTATTGCTATATACCAGTAAGCAGTCTGAAATTTAAAGAGCTGGAAAGCTGGGAACTGAGTGGTTAAATAACTTGTCCAGACTCACAAAACCAGTCTGTATCAGAGGCAGAACTTAAACTCAAATCTTCCTGATGCCAAAGTTATTTCTCTCTCTCCTACTGTATGCTACAAATTGGTACCCCCAAAATATGTTAGAACAAGCAAAAAAACCTGAGTTTGGCCTACAGTGTAGTGATGGTTTCTTTAAGAAAGATTATGGAAGGCAGGGACCTAAAATGCAGAAGATGAGAAGGCATGAGGAGATTACATTCTGCCCCAGGAAAAGTAATACCCTTACTGATGAGATCATAAATCCATCAAAGCAAACCACAAATATTTCTATTTTTTGCTTGGGGATAGTTGGTCTTTAATTGTTTGTTTTAGCTTTTCCTTACAATAAAATAAACATGGTTAGTATCATTCAAGTTTGTTTATTTTCAATTTTGCATTTAAGAAATTGTAGCTGAGAATTTAAAACTTACACAAGTTCATATGAGTAAGCCTGTATCTTACTCATAGCTAAAAGTGAAAAGTGCAGTCAATCAATTAGTTGCTTTTGGCTCTCTAATAACTATTTTTTTCATAGGAAAATGAAGAAAATTCTTTCCCTCCCCCAACTTTTTTTTTTACTTAGGTTCAGGTTAGGAGTTTATCTGACTTCTCTATCCAAATTTAAATCAAATGTGATACCGAGCTATATCATCCTAGGGAATAAAGATTAGGAAAATAGAAATGTGTTAAATGGTCCATACAGTAAACATGTAACAAGTCTGGTCCAGAATACCTTGCATCACCAGTGAATCGCAGAGCAACTTACCTTAACCAGAAACACACCTAATAATATTTAGGTTTTTCAAGCTGTTTGGGATTTAACCAGTCATGCCTGCACAATATCTGGGAATGCTTGAACTTGCTAACAGCAAATGCAAAATGTCTATGGTATAAGGTCAGATGCATAACCTGGAACATGTCACTTTATTTCAGATTATAACTTTAATAATAGATTTGCCAAAGTGATTATTATCTCACACTAAGGACCCACTTCTGGACCCACTCTTTTTTTCCCTAAGGGGCCCCTACAGTCGTATAGTCTGACCAGGTTCAGTCGTGAATGGGGAGGGCAGTTGGGTCTTTGTTGTGGGGTGGGGTTGGGAGTTGGCTCCTTTTTCTTACAGTATTTGGCTCATTAAATTCCTACCCAAGGACCCTGAGGAAAATATTATTTTAAAATCAGATCTTGCCTTATTTTTAGGTGTCCCTAAAGGTAGAGCAAAAAGGTTCTCCATGTCTAATATAAATCAGGTATGGGGCAGGTATTTGTCTCCTGCATAGAGAAGAAATGCTAACAGACAAAAGACTCACAATGCTCATTAACTTAAACAGGAACAACTTAAAAAAAGATTCAGTAACAACATATAACCATAATTATATGCTGTTGGGAAGTTTGATACTTAAACCTCATTTGAAAACAAAGCAGTTTGTAGGATTGCTGATTACATGTTTTGTAATTCACATCTTTGCTTCACTCTCCAAATAATTCATGGTTCATATCTTCTAGTAAATAGTTCAGGCTTGGATCAGTCCTCTTGGTAGAAGCTAACTTCTCCCATAGCATCTGTGATGTTTAAAAAGTTTGAGAGACATAATTTCTTGGCAATTAGTCATTTTACTAATAATACTATCATTTTAATAAAAAGAAGTCATTGGCATTCTTGAATGCCAATGACCATCATGGCAGTGGCCTTGGGACTTACGTGGCCTTGGAAAATGGGTGTTCCAGAGGAGTGGCAATCAACTCCGATTGGTTAACAAATAATGAGAGAATGAATGGCCTTGAGGTATAAGACACTGAGCACCCAAATCTTAATCAAAGAGACTTATCAATTTCCATATCACCTGTCTGACCAAAGGGAGAACCTACATTTTCTGAGACCTGAGTAAACACAAAGAACAGAAATCCACCCATTTGCCTAAACTCGCAATTTCTTTTACTGTCTTTGATTAAATCTTAGCTTGGGTTTCTTTGCCCAAGATTTCCCAAACTGGTTGATTTCTGGATGAAAAAGTAGAAAAGGGGGAAAATGTTGGTCCCATTAAAATAGTTATTAAATACAAGGGAGAAATAATTATTTGTCTCACATTAGAGTAGGTCCTCCTTCTTTTGTCACTAGTCAATTCTTATGTGATAGGACTCATAAATGCTGAACCTCTTGAACTCGCAATGTCATCACCACATTTAGGCATATCCATCTCTGAATTGATATTCCTTCACCAAAGATTATTAAAAAAGAAACATAAAAAAGAATCATGCAAAACTCAGGCTCAGTTTTATCTAAGAAAGACATGTGCTTACAGCCACATGGTAACCTTGGTTGAATTAAGGAAAGATGCTTTATACACTTTTCACAGGAAGCAGTTCATAATAGTCCTGATACAATGTACAGGTGGAAAGGAAGATATTTCTGAGGGTAAGGGTCAATGCTTACATAAATATATGGTTGGTCATTTGTTCTTCCGACTCAATAGACTTTCTTATTTTTAAAGCACAAACTCTTCAATATTAATCACATGTGACCAGAAGTAGCCTCCAAAGTTTCCATGTGGTTAACCAGAGCTAGAAAGAGTGAGCATGCTCCACAGCATGGCCTTTGCTACAATTATGTACTATGAACTATAATATGATTGTATAGGCTTGTTCAAGCTCATGTGGGTGGTACTCAGTCTTCGTGGCTTTTATGCCTTGCCTTGTGTTCCACCAAAGAATCATCTTGTAAGCACTGAAATTTGCCTTGCTCTAGGTCTTCACAAGAAGGAACCTCAGTTCTCATGTAAGCAATCAGGCTCTCAAACATCAAATATAATACAGAAAGCATGAGAGTCTTATGCTAAAGCGTATAAGCATTTTCTGGTGTTTCTCTGCCTCTCAGAGATGTACACACTATGCCATATTTATAATTTTACCCTTGGTAATGGCCTTTTCACCTCACATTTTTCTATAAGATGCAAAAACTCAGGATTGCTGGAGTCAAGCAACCCTTATGACTAGTAAGCATGTGTTTCCCAGAGACCTATAAAGTCCTCCAGACTTATAAGACTATAGTGCTATCACTTCTTCTGACTTTGGAAGATTAAGTCAGTATGTGGCTTTTTGTCCAATCTATTTCTTGGGCTATAAAGTCTGTTTTAGGACTGTGAACTGACTAAAAGACAACACTTGCCGAGGAGATTGGTCAAAGCTAGGGTAATTGTAGTAGAAATCTCTTTAGTTTCCTTAGCCCAATGCAGGACCATTCTTTAATATTAAAAATAAATACCTTAAGTGGGCTTATTCTAATTGGTTGTTGTGGCAGGTAAGTAGTTTTCCTGATGCAGACAAACAGGGTAACATACATTACATTTTAATATGTAAATTTTATTTAAAAAATAAGTCATACTTACAAGTGAGGATATTTTCAGTTCAAAAAAACAAATCTTATGGTATGAATGGATAGGAAATTTGTTGTCACAAATATGGCTCCTATGAAAGAATATTCCTTGTTCTTGATGCAAAATACTCCATATAAGAATGCTTCATACTCTTCCTTGACATAAAGGATTACCAAATTCCAAGTGGTAATATTTTAATTTTGTGCTTGCTATTTAGGGTACAAATCCCTTAAAATATTTTTTTTTGTATCCAGGTTTTCTTTCCTGTATTATTCCAAACAAATATTATGAATTTGTTGTGAAAAACAATTCCTAGGTGATTTTTCAGTGCTTACCACTTAGGAAGTACTGACCACTTTTAAGGACCTCAAGGTTCTGTATCCATTTGGTGCCTGGTTACACCAAGGAGATGGATTATTTGGTATTGTTTTACAGAAGTAGCAAGAGTAAAAAGACTTGTATTGCTGTCTTTGACTTCATGAAGCAATAAATCTTGAACAATCTTAAAATACTTGTGTGAAGATTTCATGAGAGTCCAGTTCTCCTGTGGTATGTTAAATTCATCACACATCTGTATGTAATATGTAACCAAGAACTTCTGGGGCATAAGGGGACTCATAATACCATTTTCCTGCCTTGATAGCTAGGTAAAAATAACATTTTTTTCATGCTGTCCCATTCACCTTCATGTTAAACTGACTGAAACTTCTTTAATGTGAATGCAACCACACATATAATTATCCTTTAAAATTTTAAATAAGCAACACTATTTTCATTTACTATAACTTTATGAAAATAAAAGCCTTTCAAGATGAAATGTTCTTTTCTGAACCAACACTAGCATAAAGAGGGGGTGAGGTTGTGTATGTCTTCTGCGATTTACATAAAATACATTCACCCAGTTTGGCATAAGAAAGGATATGATCACTTTTCATTTTTTTTTAATTTGAAGATTTTAATTTCCTTTACTGAAAGTCCTACTCAGATGCTTTATTGTGGTACAGAGGTGACCCCAGCTTTGGAAAAAGGGCTAGTGGAGAAAATACTTTGAGTTTGAACCAAGTGATAGATTGTATATCTTTTGTCTTATTAGTAGCAAGGTTTAGACTTGCCCACATTTTCAGATTGGTTACAGGGTGAATATGGCTGCAGGTAGGATCAAAGACCTTCTCCTAAGTTATGGACACATTGTGACTTGCAGCAATGGAAAGCATACTCACATCAATGAAATAGATCCTCAACAAATTAAAATAAATGTTTTCTTTTTTCAGGACCCCTATGGTGTAATAAAAAACACAGGAAGGACAAAATAAAAATGATTACAATTTGGCAATTATTTTTTGTTCATGATTGGAAGTTTTCTTTTTTTTTTTTTTGACTTAATGAGTAAATGACAGAAATTGTGCTAGGCATTGGAGACATAAGGGCAAAGATGATACAATACTTACCTGAAAGGGTTTTTATTCTATCAGCAAAATAATCAGGATTATTATGGCAACAGTTTCATTGAAATTTAAAAATTTAAATTTAAATTCATTCAAATTTAACAATTTTTAAAAGAATTTGGAGAGCTTCTTTGGACTGGGTCAAGATGGCAGAGTAGAGAAAATATTTAGCTGAGCTCTCCCAACATTCCCTTTCAAAACAACTTTAAAATAATGCCTCAAATCAAACTCCAGAGTGGCAGAAAACAAAAGGTCAGAGTAAGACATTCTTCTAGCCCAAGACAACCTGAAGGCTGGAGGCAGAGATTTGTGGTACAGGGGTGGAGTCTGGCACAAAGCCCATGTGGATGAAACACCAGTAGTGAGACTAAGGAGTAAGGGCAGAAGCAGCAGCAGCTTAACAATTGCTTACCTTTCCATATAGGATGATATTACATGGCACTTCTATGAACCTTACTAAGGCAGTTTGAGGCATTCTACATAGAAAGAGGATGCAGGAGTGAGGCAATTATGTTGGGATGATGTAAAAAAACCAGATAGATATACACACATATTTAATTGACTATAGAAATCTATTTTATCCAACAGGGAAGTAGGAGCTGGAAGGGAAAAGGGGAAAATATGGGGGAGTGATAAGGAGGGCAAATAAAAGAAGGTAGTGGTCAGAAGCAAAATGGGCTTTGGAGGAGGGACAAGATAAAAAGAAAATGAAAAGGATAATCAGAAGAAAACAGGATGGAGGGAAATGCATAGTTTGTAATCATAACTGTGAATTTGAAGGGGTAAACCCACCCATAAAACAGAAGCAAGTAGTAAAATGGATCAGAAATCAGTATGTAACCAGTTGTTTACAAGACACACACTTGAAAGAGAGGGACACACAGAGTTAAAATAAGGGGCTGAAGCAAATTCTATTATGCTTCAGCTGATGTAAAAAAAAGACAGGGATAACAATGATCATAGAGAAAGCAAAAGCAAAAAAAGACTCAATTAAAAGGATACACAGGGAAACTACGTTTTGCTAAAAGGAATCATAGACAATGATGTATTATTAATA
This sequence comes from Trichosurus vulpecula, assembly GCF_011100635.1. Classification (NCBI taxonomy): domain Eukaryota; kingdom Metazoa; phylum Chordata; class Mammalia; order Diprotodontia; family Phalangeridae; genus Trichosurus; species Trichosurus vulpecula. The sequence continues at coordinate 410,185,785 of NC_050574.1, read as the reverse complement.
ATACACATATATGTACCAAACTGCATAGTATCAAATATCTTAAAGGAAAAGTTAAATTAATTACAGAATGAAATAGTAAAACTATACTACTACAGGATCTTGACTTTCCCCTCTCAAAACTAGATGAGTCTAACCATAAAATAAATAAGAAAGAAATCAGGGAGATGGATAGGACCTTATAAAAGTTGGATATGATAGACATCTGGGGAAAGTAAATGGAACTAGAAAGGAGTACACCTTTTTTTCTCATCTGTATATGGCACCTTCACAAAAACTGAACAAGTATCAGAGAGTTATGGTAATTAGGGTGGGACATTTTTTGCTGTTCTCTTTTGGAATGCTAAGGCCATCAAGTGCCTTTAAGGAGTCTTGTCTTTGTATGGGGCAGGTAAAGTGGGATGCTTTTGTCTTTTGTTTTGGAGTGCTTCTCAGCACTAAGGGATCTTTGTTTGGGAGCATTTGATGACCTGCTTATGTCAAGAGAGGGCCTAGTGCATATGGGTTTGAGTCTCAAGGTTGTGATGCCCTCAGACCCTGAGCAAGCTTTTAAGTCACAAGAAAGCTTAGGTCATTTGGGTTTGAGTCACATGGTTGTAATACCCTTTGACACTAAAGAAGTGTGTCTATATACTCAGAGGTTAGTGTTTCACCTTTGGGGGCACACTCACTGGAAGGGTGTTGGTGATTTGGCCAGAGGAGAATCTGAGTAGCCATTGGAGCCTCCCTGGTGTTGAAAACCCAGATGTTGGTGCTTCTCTCTGGTAACTGTATGTATTGCTATGGACAGATAGAAGCCTGTCTACTGATTTGTGTTTGTTCTGTTTGTATAATGTATGCTTGTAATTTCTGTTTTTATTCTCTGTGAAGTTCAGGGTGCTGGCTTTTCCCCCTGAACTAAGTGAATGGTACAAGTATATTTAATTAAAGTAAGATTGTTAACCCCCTAAAGTTGCTTTCCTTAGAAAAGGAGATCAAAGAACCCATGCTAGCAGCCCTTCTGTGTGCTCTGGTTATTGGTCTTTCACCCCCACAACAGCTGCTAACAACATTGTTGTTACACAGGGCGTAACAACCACAAAACCAAGTAAACAAAAGCAGAAATATTAAACTCATTGTTTTCAGACCATAATGCAATAAAATTGTATTTAATAAAGGGCCACAGAATGATAGATTAAAATGAATTGGAGACTAAATAAACTAATACTAAAGAATAAGTAGGTCAAAGAACAAATCAATAATTTCATTAATGAGAATGAAAATAATGAGACAACATTTTAAAATTTGTAGGATGCAGCTAAAGCAATACTTATGGGAAATTTTATATCTCTAAATTTGTATAACAATAAAAGAGAGAAAGAACAGATTAATCAATTGGGAAGGCAACTAAAAACACTAGAAAAAGAACTAATTGAATTCCCCCAATAAAACACCGAAATAGGAATCTTTATAATCAAAGGAGAGATTAATAAAATTGAAAGTAAAAACACCCCAACAACACCCAGCAACATTGAACTAATAAATAAAACTAATAGCTGGTTTTGTGAATGAACCAATAAAACAAATAAAATGGTTAATTTGATTTAAAAAAAGAATGAAAATCAAATTACTAGTATCAAAAATGAAAAAGATGAATGCAGAACCCAGGAAAATAGCATTAAAACAATTATTAGGAACTAGTTGCCCAATTATATGCCAATAAATCTGACAATCTAAATGAAATGGATGAATATTTACAAAAATATAAATAGCCCAGAAGAACAGAAGAGGAAATAGAATGGAATTATTTAACCCATTTTAGAGAAAAAATTGAATAAACCATCATTGAACTCCCTAAGAAAACATCCTCATGGCCAGATAGATTGACAAATGAATTCTACCAAACATTTAAAACAATTAATCCTAATACTATATCAATTATTTGGAAAAAATAGTTGAAGAAGGAGTCCTACCAAATTTCTTTTATGACACAAATATGATGTTGATACCTAAATCCAGAAGAGTGAAAACTGAGAAAAAACTATAGGAATATGGATGCAGACATTAAAAAAAATACTAGCAAGGATATTGCAGCAATTTATCATGAAGATTATACACTATGATCATGTGAGATTTATACCAGGAATTGAGGGTCAGTTTTATCTTTGGAAAACTACCAACATTATTGACCATATAAATAACAAAAGCAACAAAATCATAGGTTCACATCAATAGATGCAGAAAAAGCTTTTGACAAAATACCACACCCATTTATATTAAAAGCATTAGGAAGCATAGAAATAAATACAGTCTTTCTTAAATTGATAAGTACTATCCATTTAAATCAAACAGCAAGCATCATCTGTAATGGGGAAAAACTTGAAATCATCCCAATAAGATCAGGGGTGAAGCAAGGATGTTCATTATGACTGCTATTATTCCATATTGTAATAGAAAGTCTAGTTATAGCAATAAGAAAAGAAAAAGAGATTGAAAGAATAAAAATAGTGTAATAACAATCCAGCTAGCAGCTTCTGTGGGGCCATAAGTTCCCCCCACAGCCAGCACCCAGGAGGCTGTTGGGCACACCAGAAAAGCACAGGTTCTTTTTATCTGCTTAAGCAAGGAAATCACGGTGAAGGGGTTGACTGGCTTTCTTTAATCCAGCATTCAGTTAGCATACAGACAACATTGATCTAGTTCAGGGGAAAACGCCAGCATTCAGTTAGCATTCAATTAGTTCAGGGCAGCAAAGAGACAAACATCAAGAGACAGGCCAAATACAGATTACAGTTAGCTAGTTCAGGGGAATAAACAACCACCACCCCGAACTTCAGAACTAAATACAAACAAATTACAAATATCAACAGACAGACCCAATACAATTCATAGCTACCAACATCTGGGCTCGGCCCAAGAGCAAGGGCTGGCCCCAAGTCATGCTCCCCACTGCTGCTGCGCCAACCGGAAAAGGAAAGAGAGCTCCTCAAGCTGTCCTCTCCCCTCTTATAGAGTACTTGACATCATCAAGTGCCACCTGAATGACCAGGGCCGATTGGTTCTTGAGTTGGCCTCTCCCCCTAGTGTAGACTAGGTTAACACACAATAGGGCATGGCTCTGGAGTCAACACCTCCCCTCAGCCAGCCCCATGACTCATCACACAGGGAGTTCTCTGATCCCAGGCATGGTCTGGGCTTCCTGCCCTGGAAGAGGTCACACAGGAAGTTCTCTGCTCCCAGGTATGGCCCAGCGAGGCTCAATGAGATAAACTGAGTCACTCAAAGAAAACAAAGGCCACTCTGGCTACACATAGGCAATGAGCAAAACTATAACTCTTTGCAGACGACATTATGTACACTTAGAGAAGTCTAGAGAATCTCATAAAAAATGTTGAAAAAACTTCAGCAAGGTTGCTGGATATAAAATACACTCACATAATCATCAGCATTTCTATATATTACCAAGAAAACAGAGTTGCAAGAGCTAGAAAGAAAAATTCAATTTAAAATAACTGCAGACAATATAAAATTCTTGGGAGTCTACCTCGCAACATAAGCAAAGAATCTAAATGAATACAATTACAAAACACTTTTCCATAAATAAAGACAGATACAAACAATTGGAGAAACATTAATTTTTCATGGGTAGGTTAAGTCAATATAACAAAAATGACAATTCCACCTGTTAATTTATTTATTCACTGAGATACCAATCAAACAACCAAAGAATTATTTTATAGAGCTAGAAAAAATCATCACAAAATTCATCTGGAAGAACAAAACAACAAGAATATCAAGGGAATCAATGAAAAAATGTGAAGGAAAGTGATAGTTCTAGTAGTTTTAGATTTAAAACTATGTTACAAAATAGTAATTATCATACCAATCTGGTACTGTCTCAGAAATAAAATACACAGTAATAAATCACCATAATAATCTAGTGTTTTCTAAACCCAAAGATCTAAACTTTTGGGGTAAGAATTAAAAATTTGACAAAAATTGCTGGGAAAACTGGAAAGCTGTGTGGCAAAAAGTAGTTATAGACTAACATCTTACAGCATATGCCAAGAGAAGTTCCAAATAGATAAATGATAGACATAAAGGATGCTATCATAAGTAAATTAGGGGAGCGTGGAAAAATGTACCTGTCAGATCTATGGAAAAGATAGGTTTTTTTTTTTTTGACAAAACAAGAGATAGAGAGAATCATAGGAAGTAAAATGGATAATTTTGCAGAAACAAAACTAATGCAGCCTACATTAGAAAGAAAGTAGGAAGCTGGGAAAAAAAATGTTTACAGCAAGTTTCTCTGATAAGGGCCTCATTGGGAACCAAAACAAGTTTATAACAATAACAGACACTCCCCAGTTGATAGATAGTCAAAAGATATAAACTGGTAGTTTTCAGAAGAAAAAAATCAAAGCTGTTAATAGTCATATGAAAGAATGTCCTAAATAACTACTGATTAGAGAAATACAAATTAAAACACCTCTGAGGTATCACCTCACACTTATCAGATTGGCTAATGTGACAGAAAAAGGAAATGACAAATGCTGCTCTCTATATATCTGAGAAATGAGGCCTTTATCAGAGACACTAGTTGTAAAAATTGTTTCCCAGCTTTCTGCTTCCCTTCTAATCTTGGTTGCATTGGCTTTGTTTATAGAAAAACTTTTCAATTTAATGTAATCAAAATTATCTCTTTCGTATTTCATAATTTTTTTTATTTCTTGTTTGGTCATAAATTCTTCTATTCTCCATAAATCTGAGAGGTAAACCATTCCTTGCTTTCCTAATTTGCTTATTGTATCACCATTTGTGTCTAAATTGTTCACCAATTTTGACTTTATCTTGGTGTATGGTGTAAGATGTTGGTCTATGCCTAGTTTCTGTCATACTCTTTTCCAGTTTTCACAGGAGTATTTGTTAAATAGTGAGTTCTTATCCCAGAAGCTTGAGTCATTAAGTTTATCAAACAGTCGATTACTATAGTCATTAAATACACCGTCTTGTGTACCTAACCTATTCCACTGATCCTCCACTCTATTTGTTAGCCAGTTCCAATTATTTTTTGATGATTGCTGTTTCATTATACCATTTAAGATCTGGTATGGATAAGTCACCTTCCCTGGCATTTCTTTTCATTAATTCCTTTGATATTGTGGACCTTTTGTTCTTCCAGATGATTTTTGTTATTATTTTTTTCTAGCTCTATAAATTAATTTTTTGGTAGCTTGGTATGGTACTAAGTACATTAATTTAGGTAAAATTGTCATTTTTATTTTCTTGCATTTTTGGGGTCTCCTTTAGTAAGTCATTGACTTGTTTTTCATGGTTTTCTGACATCATTCTCATTTCTCCTCCCAATTTTTCCTCTACTTCTCTTACTTGCTTTTCCAATTCCTTTTTGAGCTCTTCCGCAGCCTGAGACCAATTCATGTTTTTCTTGGAGGCTTTTGATGTATGCTCTGACTTTGTTGACTTCTGGCTGTATGTTTTGGTCTTCTTTGTCACCAAAGAAAGATTCCAATGTCTGAGCCTGAATCGGAGACAATTTTTGCTGCCTTCTCATGTTCCCAGCCAACTACTTGACCTTTGAGCTTTTTGTTGGGGTATGACTGCTTGTAGAGTAGAGAGTACTTTGTCCGAAGCTTGAGGGGCTGCACTGCTGTTTTCAGAGCTATTTCTACACAGCAAACTCTGCCACAGCAGTGCTCCTCCTCCCCCAAGAACCACCAACCTGGACCTGACTCAGATCTAAGCAGGTTCTGCACTCCCTCTCTGATCAGCTGCTTAATTCCTCCCACCAGGTGGGCCTGGGGCCAGGAGCACCTGCAGCTTTAGCTCTGGAAGCAGCTTCAGAACTGCGCCACCTCCACCACCTCCAGGACGGTGGCTGACTGCGAAACTCCTTTCACTCTGTCCCAGCAGTTTTTTTTTTTTTCCCACTAACCTGCTCTGTTGTCTTTGGTGTTTGTGGGTTAGAAGTCTGGTAACTGCCACAGCTCACTGATTCAGGGTGCTACAGCCTGTTCTGCACAGCTCCCAGTCTGGTTGGTACAGCCCACGCTGGTCTCTGCTTCATTCTGCTGTGTAATAGTAATTAAAGTGGGACTTTTTGCTGTTGACCTTTAATGATTCTGGCCTTTGTTTTTTTTTTTTTGAGGGGGAAGGCAGGGCTATTGGGGTTAAGTGAGTTGCCCAAGGTCACACAGCTAGTAAGGGCGTCAAATGTCTGAGGCCGCATTTGAACTCAGGTCCCCCTGACTCCAGGGCTGGTGCACCCTCACTGCGCCACCTAGCTGCCCCCTGGCCTTTGTTTGAATGGGGCAGATAAAGTGGGCTGGCTTTGTATTTCTCAGCACTGAGACAATTGGGAGTTGTCATTGATTGATTTGTATCTGATGTGATATTGGGGGTGGGGAACTTTTGCATGCCCAACCTGGGTTAGTTCAGGGCCATTGGGGCCCTGAACAGGATATATAAGTGAAGAGATTAGCATTCTCTCTTGGAGCTCTGTGCCACAGCAGGAGTGGTGTGTGTCTCTAGGCCAGCCATTGTAATGAGCTCCCTGGTTGAACACTCAGATGTTAACTACAAATTGTATTTGATCTGTAATTCGGGTTGCTGCTTTTTCCCCTGAACTAAGTAAATGATATTTGTATGCTGGATTAAAGCAAGATTGTTAACCCTTTAACATTGCTTTCCTTAAATAAAGCAGATCAAAAGGACCTGGGCTTGCAGCATTTTGTGAGCTAGTTGTTGGTTTTATACCCTCACAACAGCTGCTAGCTGCATTGATGATACACTCTCCCAGCTCCCTGTGATAGACCTTACCCAGTGACCATCCAGGCTATAATGGGCTGGAGCCCTGCTTCCCTCTGCTATTTCATGGGTTCTGCAGTTCTAGAATTTGTTCAGAGCCATTTTTATAAGTGTTTGGAGGGACCTGGGGGAGAGCTTTAGGCAAGTCCCTGCTTTTCAGCCGACATCTTGGCTCCACCCCCAAAATTGTCATTTTTATTGTATTAGCCTGGCCTACCTATGAGCCACTGATGTTTTTTCAATTATTTAGATCTGACTTTATTTGTGCGAAAAGTGTTTTGTAATTGTGTTCTTATAGTTCCTGGGTTTGTCATGGCAGGTAGACTCCCAAATATTTTATATTATCTACAGTAACTTTAAATAGAATTTCTCTTTCTATCTCTTGCTGTTGTGCTTTGTTAGTAATACATAGAAATGCTGATGACTTATGTGGGTTTATTTTATGTCCTATAACTTTTCTAAAGTTGTTTATTATTTCAAGTAGTTTTTTAAATTGATTTTCTAAGATTCTCTAAGCATACCATCATATCATCTGCAAAGAGTGATAGCTTTGTTTCTTCTTTGCCTATTCTAATTCCTTCAATTTCTTTTTCTTCTCTTATTGCTAAAGCTAACATTTCTAGTACCATATTGAATAACAGGGGTGATAATGGACATGCTTGTTAGATCTTATTGGACATGCTTCTAGCTTATCTCCATTACATATAATGTTTGCTGATGGTTTTAGTTAGATACTACTTATCATTTTAAGAAAGACTCCATTTATTCCTTTGTTCTGTAGTGTTTTTAATACGGATGGGTGTTTATTTTGTCAAAAGCTTCTTCTGTATCTATTGAGATAATCTTGTAATTTCTGTTAGTTTTCTTGTTGATGTGGTCAGTTTTGCTGATAGTTTTTAAATCTATATTCATTAAGGAAATAGGTCAATAATTTTTTTTTCTCTGTTTTGGTTCTTCCAGCTTTAGGTATCAGTAACATATTTATATCAAAAAACAATTTGGTAGGACTTCTCCAATTTACCAAAATAGTTTATATAATATTGAAATTATTTGTTATTTAAATATTTGATAGAACTCACTTGTAAATCCATCTGGCCCTGGAGATTTTTTCTTGGGGAGTTCATTGATGGGTTTGTTCAATTTCTATTTTGAGACAGGGTTATTTAAGTATTTTATTTCCTGTTCTGTGAATCTGTTCATTTTATATTTTTGTAAATATTCATCTATTTCACTAAGACTGTGAAATTTATTGGCATACAGTTGGGCAAAATAGCTCCTCATTATTGTTTTAATTTCCTCTTCATTGCTGGGGAATCCACCCCTTTCATTTTTGATATTGGTAGTTTAGTTTTCTTCTTTCTTTTATTAAAATCCAATTAACCCAAGGTTTATCTATTTTATTGGTTTTACTATCTTCTTTTTAATCATACTAACTGCGTATATAAAATTTATTATTTTCCCCAAAAGAACTAGGTTTTACTTTTATTTATCATTTCTGTTTTTTTTTTTGTTTCCAGTTTATTTAATGTCATCTCTTTCTTTGCTTATTTTCTTTATTATTTTTAAAATGTATATTCAGTTCATTAGTGATCTTTTTTCCATATTGTTAATGTCAATTTGTAAGGATATGATTTCCCCCTGAAGACTGCTTTAACTGAATCCTAGAATTTGGGGTACAAAGTTTAATTATTATAATTGTCTTTTATATGGCTATTTGTTTCTATGATTTGTTCTTTGATTTAACTCATTATTTAAGATTTCATTATTAAGTCTCCCATTGAGTCTGTTTCTTTTGTTTTTGGTCCTTGCTCCAATTACTACTTTCATTGTGTTATGGCCTACAATGACTGTATTAATTATTTTTGCCTTTTTACATTTGTTTGCAATATCTTGTGCCCCAGTGCACTGTCAGTTTTTATAAAAATTCCATGTGGTGTTGAGAAATCTGTGATTTCTTTTGCTTTCCAATTTAGAAAATGCCATATCTTTTAACCCTTGTTCCCTCACTAATTTGCTCAGTTCCACACCTTCCCTTTTATCTTTCTGTTAGACATTTCTAAAACAGAGGGAGACAGAAAGAGAGAGTGAGTGAGAGAGAGAGAGAGAGAGAGAGAGAGAGAGGGTAAGAGAGAGAGGGAGAAAGAGGGAGAGAGAGAGAGAGAGGGAGAGAGAGAGAGAGAGAGAGAGAGAGAGAGAGAGAGAGAGAGAGAGGGAGAGAGAGACACACAGAGAGATTTATTTGGTATATCTTTGTTGTTTAAATGAGTTTCTTGTAAGCAAACGATTACATGGTTTTGTTTTCTCATCCACTTTGTCACTCTTTTTCACTTTATAGGATTGTTTAATCCATTAAAATTTAAAGTTAAGTGTTAGATTTACATTTTTCTTCATCTGTCTCTAATATACATAATATGTAAAATCCACAACTTTTTTCAAGTTATTATTTTTCCTCTTCTTGTGTAAACATAGTACCATCTCCCTTCACTTACATTACCTTAATCTTTTTTTTTTAGGTGGCTCTGCTCTCACTGGTTCTCTTTCCCTCATTCCTATTCTTCACTTCTTTTTTGTTACTTCTTTTCCTTTTTCTTACTATTTCCTTTTTCTCTCCTGCTTTTACCTGGTTATTTCATTCTTTCCCCACTTTTCTCCTCTCAGTCAAGTAGATTTCCCTTTCTTCTTGTTTAGTTTTCTTTATCTTATGTCACTCTCTTCTTACTGAGAGTTTGTATCTATAAAAGAGAATAAATTTTGAGATGAATTTTTGTACACAACTTTATGTTTATTTATTTATTTTTATTTTTTTGCCAAGGAAAAAGACAAAGTTTATTAAAGATACAACTTAATTTTAAAACATATGAATCTGTTTAGCTGACAGAAAACAGCCCAGGACTCCTAATTGGTTATACTTCCTGATTGCTTTGATTGCTCTTGCTAAGCTATACTATTCTTCTATGTTCTCTGAACTTATCTCACCTTATCCACCTCTATTCCTTTTCCTATTCTGTCTCATTTCCCTTGAATGTGAGACTCCCCATATTTCAGAGACCAGCTCAGGTATTACCTATTCCTTGAAAACTTTCCTTAATTTCAACTCTTCACTATGATCCAAAGAACAAGGATTTCTCCCTCTTTGGATATCTAAGCACCTTTGACCTCTCCTATGTCTAGATTCTAATTTGTATTATTTGTAATTTTGTCTAGTCTTTTGCTAACTAGAATAGCAGATCATTAAGACTACAAACTGTGTTTATTCATCTATGTATTTACAGTGTCATGGTGTCTTGCTTGTAGTAGGTATTTAATAAATATCTGCCAGAATGAAGTGAACCATGTTAATGATGAAAATGTTCTAAATGGCCAGAATTAACTATACAGTCATGATGAATCACATCTATGTTCAAAGAAGGGGATTTCTTTTTGTTCTTTTTGTATTTAGGGATCTCTTGGCTATTAATATTCTAGGATTGTATAGACTGAAGGCTATAAGTGAAAGATGTGAAAGTTCTTGAAGAGAGGATATGAACATTTTCTGAAATTCCTCTTCTGTCAAGTAAATATTAAATTTGTAGACAATAAATTTTAGTTTCACTAGAAATTCAGACATTGCCTTCAGCTAGCTGAAATATATAAACACTCACTAATAAAAAAGTTTTTTTGGCTTTCTCTGAGTAGTTTTCAACCTAGTTATATATTATGAGAATCTTTTTCTCACCATGTATCGTAGTCATTGTTGACTTAAAATGGTTCTAGCAGGGTGTTTATTTCAAAACCCTTCAAGTGGTTCCCAAATACACAACAGGATCATTGATAAGGTAATAGTAAGATCATAAAATCATATAGAACAATCTAGAAGAGACCATAGAGGCCACCTCATTTTATAGATGAGAAAAATGAGGCACAAAGTGGTTAAATGATTGCCCAAGATGGCTTAGGTATTCAGAGGCAGAACTAGGATTTAAACTCAGGTCTTTGACTCTGAATTGTATCATGCCATGAGCTAGTTTGGTGTTTGCTGCAATCCCTAACATATCAATAAGTTTATAATTGTCCTGCCTTACCTCAAAACATCAGGCCAGATGTTTGAAGGATGTGGAGCCATTACTATTCATATCCAATTTGCTCTTCATTAGCAACTTTGTGACAGCAGTCCTACTTAGATTGCAAATTCAGTGGACCTGGACCACACATAGTTTATTGATTGTTCTGTTAGGGGCACTCCAAGTTAATAAAACATACACTCAACGTAAGTGAGGCAACCTAGGTGATGTAGTGGATAGAGTTCTGGGCCTAAAGTCAGGCAGACTCACCTTCCTGAGTTCAAAGCTGATCTCAGACACTTGCTAGCTGTGTGATCCTGGGCAAGTCACTTAACTCTGTTTACCTCAGTTGCTCAGTTGTCAAATGAGCTAGAGAAGGACGCGGCAAACCACTCCACTGTCTTTACCAAGAAAACCACATCATGAAGATTCAGACACAACTGAAACAACTAAACTACAACAACAACAAACAAACCTAAGTGAATTTCAGATTAATATGTATATTTTTTCAAATGTGTTCTTTTAATTAAGCAATGGATTTCCCACTTTCCTTCCTTTTCCTATTTCATGATCTATACCTACTGCTATTTTGGAGATTCTTTCTTTCAACATCTCATGTCACTTTAAGGTTAATGTTTACAAAATTCTCCTTCATACGTGAAAACCTTTATTATTTTACATACAAGTGAATGATTATATTTCCCTGCCTTAATCTGTTTCTAAGTAGAAAAAGAAGATTCAGATGCAGTGAGTCTAAGTTCATGTGTCATTACAACGAAAGGAGACCTAAATTGAAAAGTCTGAAGAGACACATACTTTCTTCTGAAAGCATAATTCAAATAGGCTAGCCCCACCTCTATAGTCTTAAATAGGAACAAAATGAAGACTTTGAAGTATTCTCTTTGAACTGAACTGGCTTAACTTAAGTTTCCCAGCAGCTAAAAAACTCCAACAAAAATTCCTGTCCCTGTGGCCAATTTTTGCACAGAGAATGATATACACTTATGTACTTTAAAAGCTGAATACATAACATGCCAGAGCAATTTATTGATTTTAGGAAATTTAGTCACCTAACCAGTAAGTAAATGAAAAACATTAAACACTTGTTTGCCCAAGTGAACAGGGATACTATTACACTCATCAGGTAAGACAGCAAAATGTCCAGGTTTGGATGCCATCTACATGATGTGTCTTCACAGCTATAATTTCTAGAAGCATTGAAGTAATACAAGAAACATTGTTGTGAAGGATATAAAAACCGGCTGAACACCGAATCAAAGCTAGCATATTTTAGAAGACAATACTTTTTACTACCTTAACCTTGGCTCACATTAACCTTGGCTATATAGGGGGTAATTCCACCATTATAAAATAATGGAAACACAATCTCAGAGCTTGAAGGGACCTCAAAAGCCATTTAGTCTCACCCATCCTTGTGCAAGAATTTCTTTTGCGACATGCTCAACAAGCAGTCACCTGGTCTTTGCTTGAAAAACTCCAGTAATGAAAAACTGCACTCTCTGTTGCCATAGCCCATTTCATTTCAGATAGCTCTAATCATTAACAGGTTTTGCTTTGTAGTATACTTATACTTGCCTCTGTAGCTTTCCCCAACTTCTCCTAGTTCTGCATTATATGGACAAGCAAAAGAATTTGATTCCCTCTTCTAGTCAACAGTGCTTTGAATACTTTGAAAATTTTGAATACTTCAAAGCATTGACAATTCTTTGAATGCTTTGAAGATGACTATACTGTCTCCTAATAAATCTTCTCTTTTTCATACTAAACATATCCAGTTACTTCAAGTCCCTTCACCATCCTGTTTGTACAACTGAATGCTCTCCTGTTTATTAATGCCCTTCTTAAAATTTGGTGCTCAAAATTGAATGCAATCATCTAGATGTGGTTTGACCAGGGTAGAATAGAGCAGCCACATCACCTTCATAATCCTAAACACAATGCCTTTTTAAAAAAAATGAACTGTAATATTGCACTGTTGTTTAGTTGTTCGATCATGTGCCACTCTTTTTTTACCCCATGAACCATAGCACACTACACCTTTCTATCCTACACTATCTCTACAAGTTTGTCCAGGTTCATATTCATTGTTTCCATGACAGTATCTATCCATCCCATTCTCTGCCTCCTTCTTTTCCTTTTGTCTTCTTTTCCCAACTTCAGTCTTTTCCAATGAGTCTTATCTTCTCATGATGTGGTGAAAGTATTTAAACTTCAGCTTCAATATTTGACCTTCCAGTGAATAGACTGAATTAATTTAAGTATTGACTGATTTGGTCTCCTTGCTGTAGACTTCTCCAGAAACACAATTTTTGGTGTTGATTCTGAGGCACACATCTTTCCTTATAGTCCTCTCTCACAGCCATACATTGCTACTGAAAAAACTATAGCTTAAATTAGCTTTTGAAACTGACTTGTCATTCTATTGATACATATTAGGTATGGCAGTCTGCTAAAGCACCCAGATGGTTTTCAGATGAACCGTTTTATTCAGATGCTGTCCATCTCAATCTTTTAAGCTTAACTTTTGGAAACTAAGTATGAGCCTTTGACTTGTGTTGTTGTTCAGTCATTTCAGCCATATCCAACTGTCTCATGACCCCATTTGGGGGTTTTCTTAGTAATGATACTAGACTGTCATTTCCTTCTCCACCACATTTTGCAGGTGAGGAATTGAAGCAAATAGGATTATGTGACTCATCCAAGGTCACACAGCTAGTAAGTGTCTGAGCCCAGATCTGGACTCATGAAGATGAGTCTTCCTGATTTCAAGCCCAGTGCTTTATCCACTTTACCACTTAGCTTTGAATTTTGTTATTAAATTTCATCTTATTATATTCATATCACTGCTTTAGCTTATTCTCTTTAGAGCCTGATCCTGCCATCACATGTGTTAGCTATCTTTTCAAGCTATTTGCTGTTATTTCTTTAAATTTAATAAATGTGCCATCTACTTCTTCAATTAAATCATTGATAAATATAGATTATGGTCTAGCACCTGAAGAGCTGAACTTATAGATCAGAACCAATTTGGATAGTTTCTAAAAGAATAATAACTTTTTTCCCATTTTTGTTATCATGTACATTTGTCCCTGGGAGATCTCAGAGTATAGGTCAAACAAGTTATGTTTAGCTCTTCAGTAACGTGAGCAAAAGTGTCTTCAGTACAAACAACACCCCCCTCCCCGAACACATACATGTAAGCAATCAAGGCGATAATGTATATATAATATATAGAAGTCTTTATTTTACCCCACAGAAAATACATAATAAATTTCCACTAGACCATAAGCAATCCACAGAATTCTATTTTTTCTATAGTGTCATCTTTCCCCTATCACCTATACAGTTCTTCAGACCTATAGTACCACCCTAGTGTTTGGACTCAACCTTGGAAGAAAAATGAACTTGGGTTTGTTAGAGATCATAAGGAACAAGTACAGTCCTACAATGTCAAATTACTATTCTAAATGCTTGAGATAACCCCCAGAAGGAAAGCTGATATAGGGCTGCTGAAAAGGCAATTCCCTTCAGACTGACCTGCATTATCCAAATAACTAGAAGGCAGAAGGCACAGACCAGGACTTTAAATCACCCCACACCTTTCCTGATTCTTTCAGTGATTAACTGTTTCCTATTCTTAAAAATTGTATTACTTTGTACTCCAAATATTTACATGTGTATATGTTTTACCTCCCTTTCAGTAAAAATAAAAGTAAGTTCTGGAAAGCTTCTCATTTGCCTTTGAATCCCCAGTGATCAGTACAGTGGCTCGAATATAGTATATCATTAATAAAATTCTTGTTGAACTGAATTTACCAATTAAATTGTCAAGAGACAAGAGAATCCTGTGATGATGAATAGCAAGAAGGCAAGCGTTTGATCATAAATCATCCTTTTGAACCTTTCTCTGAATATTTTAAAATCTGTTTTAAAATCTAGGCTACAGAGTCTTCCTGGCTTTTCTACCATTCTTATCACAAATTCTCAAATGTTGTGGTCATTTCTCTCCAAAATTTCCCCAGGGATTTACAACATAGAGAATTTGAGAAAGTATTTAGAGAAATGAGATTCATAAGTGCTATGTAATGGGTATAGATATTAAATGCCACAGCATTTATGCATAAGACACCCATTGTTACAGGGTTGCTTGAATAAGTTTTCATGAATGAAGTGAGTTTTTAAAAGTGAGCTATGTTTTCATAGGGGAAATGGGAGTGGCAGGGCTGCATTTCAGGTAGAGAGAGTTTAAAGCAAAGTTCCAGAGGTTGGAAAATGCAATTGATCTTTGCCTCATATATTCTGTACTCTCCTAGAGTTTGAGGGTTTGTGTTGTATATAAGATTATTGTAGGGATGTTGTATTTGTCAGTTGTTACCTAGTGAGTGAGTATGTGCATAGAATGGAGGAAACTGAGATTGTGTTAAAGGGGATATAGGATTTATCTTTTGTCTAGTTTTTGTCATTGTTGTCTTTAAGGGGGAGAGATTGTGTATTTAGAATGAAAATTTAATTTTCCCCTAGCGCATTTTCAAATCGACAGTTTCTTTTTTCTTCATCATGTTTGTGGTGTAATATCATAGCCACAGAAATCTGAAGAAATACAGATGGGCAGGTTGCCCATGTTCTTTCCACAATGCCCATGTGCTTTCCACATGATTGTGAGGTTTACAAAAAGGCAATGAAAAGTGACAGTTTTCAGTGTAGAAACGTTGAGCACAGGTGTTGACGGAAGTATGGGTCTTTCTCAGCAAGTTCTGACAGGTTATGCCAGGGCAGTGACTGGCTCCTAGTTCAATGATCTTTTTTGGGCTGGTGGTGGTGGTGGTAATTTTGAATTCCCTTCATCACATTCCTATATTGAATGTCACTTCAGAATCAAATTCTTCTATTTTCCCTCCTACCTTCCTCTCCATTTACGCACAACTGCCACACCTATCAAAACAGGCATAAAGTAGATTCCAAACATAGATTGCCTGATCTGGGTCCTCTTCTTGACTCTGATGCCCATACCAAAAGTATGTTGTATCTAGGTATACCACACTTATCCTTATGGTACTCAATGCTATTCATCTTTATTTAGAAAATTGACAATTTATTTAACTTTCAGTGTCCCCTTTCTTCTGAATATCCCATAGTTCTAAACTCAAGAGGACATTTGTTCTAGGATACCCAGAATTTTAAAAAATGAAGAAAGGGAGAAAATAGTAAAAATTGGAAGAGGTGAGAGAGGAGGAAAAGTAGAAAGATAAAAGGACAGTGAGCTCAGACCACAGACCATGGGTAGAAAATCTCAGGATGATAAAGGAGCACCATTCCTTTAGCTACTATAACTACAGTAGAGAGATTTCCTAGCACTGGTAGCTGAATCTTTTAATTCATTTTACCCCATCCTATTGGAAACCAGGCCCTGTACCACTGCCACTTCTTGCATTCTCCTTAAGGTACCCTTGGTAGGTCTTCTCTCCCTTTCTATTCCTCCCTTAAATTTCTTGAGGGCAGAGATTATTTTGTTGATTTTTATGTGCATTCCCAGCTCTTAATTAGTGCCTGACATTTAGGCAGTACTTAATAAATGCTTTATCTTTTGCTCTACCAGAACTCTGATTTCACTTCAACAGTGACTATAGTTGGTTTAAAGGACCAGTAAAAGACCACTTGAAAAATGTACCTCTTCACTCATGTGAAAAGTATGTACTTCAAGTATCTGATTTCATTGCCTAGTATCCTTTGCTTGGTTCCTCTCCATGGTCTTGTGGATTGTGGATGGTGCTTAAAAGATTCCATTTGCTCTTATATTCTAAGCAGCCCCATCTCTCTTGAATTTCCCAGTTTTGTGTTTAATCTTCTTTTCAGTATCTTACCAGGTAGGCAATCCAACTTGTAAGGATGTTTATTTTAGGTACTTGGGAGAATGCAAGGGAAAGGGATAGGTTGGGAGTAGAAAGTTTTTGGTTCTCTCTTAAAGTGCCAAATAGAGTATGCAGATCTTTTGAGGAGTTGTACCAGGCCTCACTCCTATCTGAGGGGGTCTTGAGTGAACAAACTGTGTTGGGCATGGCTGTTTACCTATTTTGTTCATATAGACATGTGATTTTGTATAACTCTATAAGTTTCCAACAGTAAGTTCTTTGTTCTTGTTCTTCGAGCAGAAATTTTTGAGCAGAAATTATTCCATGGAGGAATTTTCTGACCTATTCTACCATCTTCCCAGTATCCATGGAGGATACTGGGAAGATGGTAGAATAGGTCAGAAAATTCCAAGGTCTCAAGATTTTCCCCCACAAAAGAGTTAAAATAGCACTTTAGGGAGAACAAAGTAGGGTGGAGACAAAGGAGAATAGGGGCACAACCAGGATCTTCCAGGACAGTCTGAGAAGATCTGAAGAAGAACCCTAGGACTGGGTTTGGTCCCAGCAAAGAGTAAACACCTCCAGGCTAGGTTCTATTTTAACAACAAGCTGAAAGGCCTGGGGCTAGTTGGTTTGAGAGGCTGCCTCGGCCCCAGCCACTGGAACTTTTTACCCCAGGATAGTGAGGGGAGTTGTGTCTTTGAGCCCAGGAAGACTGTGGGAACCTCTCCTGATGAGGAACATCAGCTGTGCTGTGAAGAGCAGTGGGGGCAGAAAGCCCCTATCTGTGGGCACTTGTAGGAGGTTGGAGGTTTGGCTTTGGTTCCAGGCTAGAGGGAACTGAAGATCTGGGGCGAGAGGCACCATTTCCCATACCCCAGGGCTACAGGTGATTATAAAAAATCAAGTTATTACCACAAAAAATGCATAGGCGAAAGCTAAAGGATCCAACCACAGAAACCTATTATAGGAATAGAGATGACTGGGTTCATCTTCAGAGGAGCACATTGAAGTAAAGAAATTCCCAAAGAGTAATGTTAAATGGTCACTTGCCCAAAAAAGAGTTTATAGAAGATCTTAAAAAAGACTTTAAAAATCAAATGACAGAGATGGAGGAAAAACTAAAAAAAAAATAATCCAAGGAAAAGAAGAAGGTTATGAAAGGAAAGTCAACCAATTAGAAAAGGAGATCTAGAATCTCAAGGAGGAAAATGACACCTTGAAAATTAGAATTGGGCAAAGTGAAGCCACTGAAATTATAAGAGATCAAGAAATAATTAAACAAAATATGAATAATGAAAAAATAGAAGAGAAAGTAAAGCATCTTATAAGAAAAAACAACAGATTTGGGGAATAGATCAAGAAGAAACAATACAAAAATAATCAGAGTAACTGAAAGTCATGAACAGAAAAAGAATCTTGATACAATAATACAAGAAATAATTACAGAAAATTGTCCTGAAGCATTAGACAAGACAGGGAAGTAGAAATAGAAAAAATCCATCGAACACCACTTAAAAGAAATCCTATGAGAAAAACTCATAGGAATATCATAGTCAAATTCTGAAATCCCTAGATCAAGGATAAAATAATAAAAGCATCAAGACTAAAACAATTCAATTATGATGGTGCCGCAATTAGAATTACACAAGACCTAGCAGCAGAGACATTAAAGGACCACAGGTCTTGGAACACAATATATCGAAGAGCAAAAGAACTGGGGCTCTGACTGAAAATATTCAAATTTCAGTATTATTTTGAATGAAATAAAATGGACATTTGACAAACCCCCAGACTTTCAAGACTTTGTTAAAAAATCCTCAACTTAATGGAAGATTTGACATACAAGAACTAAGAGACACATAAGGTACATACCAAAGATTGACTATAAGGGATTTACAAGAACAGACTGCTTACCTTTTATGTAACATAAAATGTAAAATGTATGTTTAACATTCTCATTGATAATTGTTGAACTTATAAGAAAGAGGGGGATAAACTTGACTATGATATGAATTTAAAAAGTAAAACCATTTAGAAACAGCTAAAAAGAGTAACTATTTTATACAAGAGAGATACAATAAAAAGAAAGGATACAGAGGATTAAGATGGAGGAGGAGGGCTGGTAGTTCTGATGATCTACTTTCAACAGGAATGGGTTTAAGAGGGAACATTGCATATATATTTAGAAGAGTATAAAAGTCTTGTAAGTTTAGAAGAAATAAAATGGTAGGGGTTTAGTGAGGGGGGAGAGGACAAAGGAGGGATTAGGACAAGGGAGGGATTTTTTGAGGGGAGAATGAGGGAATAGGTAAAGGGAGTTTAGATTAATGGGAATAGGGGGATAGGGGAGGGATCCTGAGAGGGGGGAAGGCAAGTAATAGGAGGGTAAGGTGGTTGCTGGAGGAGGGGGATAGGCAAGTAATAGGAAGGTGATGTAGTGGGTAGAAGTAAAGTAGAGGAG
Organism: Trichosurus vulpecula; assembly: GCF_011100635.1. Taxonomy (NCBI): domain Eukaryota; kingdom Metazoa; phylum Chordata; class Mammalia; order Diprotodontia; family Phalangeridae; genus Trichosurus; species Trichosurus vulpecula. Next base: position 410,166,610 of record NC_050574.1, on the reverse strand, counting down.
GCAAGAAGGATAGGAAACAAAAGATATGTACAAACATAAGAAACAAAGATCAGGAATAGATTATGTTTGGGAAAGTATATGTCTATATACATATGTATATATGTATAAGTGTATGTATATATCTGTGTGTATGTATATATCAAGAAATACCTAAATTATATTGTAGCCTTCTGGTGGGTGGGGAGAGGTAAAAAAAAGAATAAAGTTAAAAAGTACACAATAGAAAACAAAAGAAAATATAAGGAAGCAAAGAAAAGATGGACAATTCTCAACACGAGGTGTCTTATTTATCATACAGACTTTCTTGAAATGAAAGTTTATTGTTAAATATTTTGAATCCTCTCCTATGTTCTGCTATGCACATGACATGCTTTTTTTCTTTTTTACTTTATATTTATGTTTCAGTATTTAAGCTTATGATACATTTTTGTTTCTTTTCTTTATTTTGTATTTGTGTTCTGGTTAAATAAAATTCAATTAAAAAAGAAATTGTTCCAGAGCCTGAAGGAGATTTGGGAAGATGATATTGGAATATAAGGAAACACTTGAGCTCCCATAGGCATACACAAACTACTTGAAAGTAAGTCATTTTCTAGTCAAAGATAAGTTCTTTGAAAAATAAAAAGAAATGATATTGGGAAATTTTAGAGGTTCAAGAGATCTTAGTCAAGAAATCTCAAAGTACACTGGGACCACACAGGCCATGTAGCTTATATCAGAATGTAAGCTCTCAAATAGAAGGTAAGGAATCATTTCCTTCTTTGTACTTTCCTCTCCACTGAATAGCATATAAATGGGCACATTGTATGTGGTTATTAAATTTGTGTTGATTGATTATTTGACAGGCAACTATGTGATACAGTGACTAGAATACTCGACTTGGAGACAGGAAGACCTAAGTTTGCATCCTCCCTTACAAACACTTGAGCTATGCGACCCTTGGCTAAGTCACTCCGCCTCCATTTAGTGATATTTTTCATTTCTGTTTTTGCTTTGATTGTGTAAATTGTATTCCTGGTTCTTCTTACTTCACTATTCATCAATTCATAAAGGCTTCTCATATGTCTCTGAATTATTCATATCAATCGTTTTTCATTACACAACAACCTCACGCAATCATTGGCCACAGTTTGTTCTGCATTTCTCCAACAGATGACACCCACTTGGTTTTCATACCGCTGTTACCAAAAAGCATTTTGCTAAGGCATAGTCTATTATTGAGTCTTGCTGGCATCTAAGTGGCACAGTGGATAAAGAAGTGAAACTGGAATTAGGAAAACCTTAGTTCAAATCTGGCCTCAGACACTTACTAACTCTTTGAGTTAGCTCACTCTTGCCACAGTAGACAAGTCACTTTATCTCTGTCTGCATCAGTTTCTTCAGTTGTCTAAAGAGGGCAATGATAGCACCTACCTCTCAAACTTGTCATGACAACAAAAGGAAATAATATTTGTAAAGCACCTTGTGAGCCTTAAAGTACTATATACATTCTATCTGTCACAACCATCTTTGCATCATCGCTTCCTTTGTTTAATGCTCACTGATAATTCCTTTAATCACATATCTCAGGATTAAAGCTCACTGGCCAATAGTTTGCAGACTCTGTACCCTTCTCATACTTCAAGACTGAGACATTTTCACTTCTTTCCTCCTGGATCATCTCTTCCTTTTTCCATTTTTCAACTATTACCAATAGTGGCTCAGCAGTCATATGTTTTGACTGGATGTGGGTCCAGTGACATGAGATCTTCAAGTTGCTCTCCTGTCATTTCCCTGCTGTCCATGGGTTTCAACTCCTCATTAAATATTTTTTGTTCTGTATTTTCAAATGTAAAGAACATTCTCCTTATCAGAAAAATGCAAATGTAAAATATGACTTGAACAGTACTTTTTACCCCTCTTCCTTTATCATCATCCCATTCATTGCAAGAGTAATTCTATCTCTTTTCTCCAATATACCTACTTTTCCCTTTTTATCTTTAGAATTCCTTTCCAAACTCAGTTCATATAGAGCTTTTGTGCTCCTTATAGGATCCTGCCATGCTTTCGTATTTATCTTTCATTACTTAACTTTGTTTCTGTCTTTCATACATATATGTGTGCATATCTATCTATCTATCTTCTATCAGCAGCTGCTATGACTATGCAAGTATATTTCCAGGTTTGAATTGCAAAATATAACAGACTCTCTTGCTCAAAGATGAAACCAAGACATTTATTCATATACCAGTAAGCCAAATACACCATGGTAGCAAAGAAATGTGTACACATCACCAATACAGGGAACACCGCCATCCCCAAGCCTTCCCTCCATTAGGGCCTCTCCACAAACAAGTTGCCTTAGGCAAAATCATTCCCTCTCTTACTCATGCTGGCTGCTGTGCCTCTGCTCTGCTTCTCTATCTTCCAGCTCTGCCTCATTGTCTCTTCTTGCTCCACCCGTTTGGCAAACTCCTCCCACCACAGGCTCCATGTGACTTAGGCTCATGTGACTTAGGTTTCCATGGGACTCAGGCTCAAAACAGGTCACATGGACCCATTAATGGGCAAGAAAGATCTTCCCATTGCATTAACATTACAATATATCATGAAAAAATTTAAGTTCTTTAAAGAAATCCTTGTGCATCCACATTTATATCTTTCACAATTCCCTTTTGTTCTTCTCACAATTGCTTCTCCCTCCCATCTTTAAACTTTCATTCTGAAAAGCCTCTTCTTTCCAGGCTGAGTTCTGCTTGGTAGCATTTATACTGTGGGATACTACCTATTTGTTTTCTTTGAATCATTTGAAATCCATGTTCCCCAAATCCAAGGAGCCTGCAACATCACACCTCATTTTCATCCTGTGTCACAAATTCTAATGTAGAATAGTCATTCTCCTGAAAAGGTTCACATCATTTCTACTTTAGAAACTAGCTTACAGTTTTTAGGTCAGAACCATTTCTAGAATAATAGTTATTCTTTTCCTTCCTTCACATTTTAGTAGACATAGATGCTTGGTTTACTAAGCACCTACAAAATGTCAGGTACTGTGCTAAGTTCTGGGAGTACAAATGCAAGGAGAAAAAACAGATGGTTCCTGCCCTCAAGGATCTTACTGTCTAAGGGGTGGTTAAAAATGAGTGAATGCATAGTGGCAGTCTTTAGAGCCACAACTAGGAGGACAATGAAGTACCGCTAGCCTGGGAGTAGCTTCAAAATAGAGGCCTTGAAAGGAACTCAACAATGGGAGAAGAAAGTAGGTGATAAAGGAAGTTCCAGGGTGAGATGGCAGTTCATTTGTGGCATCAAATTATGAAGAGTTATAAGCACAAGTTGGAAGAGAAAGAATTGCCAGCCTGGGCCTGTATCCAAAATGGAGGACCTCATAGGAACTCACTGACAGGGGAAGGGGGCCAGTATGGTAAAGGCATATTGCAGGGTTAGCACACCCCAGGTGAGAAGGGAACATTTAGAATGAGGGGGCACCTGAGTCAGAAGAGTCAGAAGAAGATCCAAGAAGGGGAAAAAAATCCCAAATTTCCTGCTAGTTCCAAACCATCTCATTTGCTGATGAAATCATGGTCCAGAGAAATAAAGAGACTTGCTTAAGGTCAAACAGATAGTTAATATCAGAGGTGACCTTACAGTTCATGTGTCCTCCCTGATCGTGTGGTCCTGTGCCCATTTTACCATATTACTAAGAAGAACAAAAATTACTTTTAACTCTGATATTTCATTTTCAGTATGTAAAAAAGCCAGATGACAGGAAAGGGGACTAACTTGCACTTAATTTAAAAACATATAACTGAGGTCAAGTTTATAATACACACAGGTGATGTCTAAGTTCCTGCTATACATATATCATCTTGGCACTGTTTGGGAATAGCATATTTCATAAAATTAGTTCATCTCCTAAGAAGCACATTTTCAGGCTTCAGTGAATTTTGTTACTTGCATGCAATGATCCAAATTTCCTTTTCACTTATCCCTCAGTATTTTCCTTCTTGATTTATCCTTCTGTCCTTTTTTGTATGTTTTTAAAAGTATTATGATTAAACCATATAGAACAAATAAGAATAAATTAACTCTTTTCTGGAGAAAGAGATGTTTCAAAATAGGATCAGATATCTGTAAAATTGGACCATTCTTGCATTCAGCTAATTATTAAAAGCTATGTTAACAGTTTAAAACTTATACATACATGCATATGTACATAAAACATACATACATATACACTGGCCTTGTTTTCCATCCTTGAAAATAACACTTTGGAGCTGTCAGATTTCTTCTTACATCATAACTCTGAAATGTGGGTAGGTGGGGAAAACATTTTGGCACTTAAAATGTTGTATTTCAAAACAGTTGCTACATTTCAAAACAAAAGAATAGCAGTGATTCTTCCCTAGAACATCATGTAAGAATTCCAGCTGATGAAATGATCCATGAGAGCATGTTTGGATCTTCTATATTTCCCTAGTATTGTAGCCAGTCAATAGTAACTATGAGGGAAAATTCCAGTTTAAACAGAGCAGGGCTATACCATTTTTTTCTGGTAGAGGGATCACAGAGCAACCTATGTAGCCACATCTGTCCAGTGCAAATTTCAATTCATGCTATAAAGAAAAATATTCAGTCTTCCAGATGGTTGTAGTGTACAGGTAACATCTGAGGAGAAACTTGGGCACTTCTCACCATTCCTGACCTCCCTAAGCACTTTATCTATACACACATTTTAGCACCAATTTATACCCTAATGTAAGTTATTTTTAAAATCATTTTCATGGCTTCAAATTTTTTTCTTAACTATATTAATAATAATAATAATAACTCATGTTTATACAATGCTTTAAAGTTTGAAAAGACATTTACAATATCCATATGTGGGAGGCATTACTAATTATTTTCACCTCTATTTTATAGATGAGGAAATAAGTTCTGAGAGGCAGGATGACTTATGCATGAGCATGTATCTTATAGGTATCTAAGGTTTCCAGATTCCCGGTGAATTTTTCTATGCTAAGTGGTCTGTCTATATTGGAAGTTCCCTGTGACCAAAGACACTCAATCACATTTCTTTTCCATCACTTTCAGGGTCTTGGAGAGTGATGACCACTTAAGTGCCCAACTGGTCAAATTTTGTGATCTTTAGAAGCTTCATGAATACATTCAGGATGCCATTCAGGCCCTGAAATAGCACTCTACTAAATATGATCCACAGACAGGGAGGTATTATGAAACTTTCATAAATTTTACTTTATTTTTTAAGTAAAAATGCTGCTTCATTCTGTCTATTGAGTAAAGGCCTGGCCCTACCACTCTACTCTCCACTGATTCATTCTGGTGTTTTCTTTCCTAGCAGCTGTTACAAACAGCTGTACTTCAAGCATTGCCACTTTATACAGAGAGTGAATAAATATTCCTCGGGCATCTGTGGCTGTGTGTGTGGCCCAGGAGACAGCTCAAGCCAGAGCTTGGGATTGCAAAAGTAAAATGATTTTTTTCCACTTAGAAGGGGAATTAATCCTTGTGGGACCTTAATCTACTTTAAAGGATATTCATGAGTCACAAAATTATTAGTCTACCAGACTAGGTCATCAGCATGTTAGTGTATGTTAATAGTGATGTTTGCTTTCTGCATTTACAAGCAGGATATAGAGGAAAACATTTCCTTTCGTCTTTCTTTACCTCTTTCCTTCCCTGATGAACTGGTTACACACTCCTAGTTTCCCACAATCCTTCAGGACTCTTAGACATTAGCCTGTACCATTTCCAATTCCTCTTTAACTCCCATACGGTCAGGTTTCTACCCTCAGCAGTCTACTGAAATTAAAAGGTTTCCTTGCCAAATATGACTGATTTTCTCAGTCCTAATTGTTTTTGCTTCCTTTATAGCATTTGATAATTTTGATAATCCTTTTGATTTCCTTCATATTTTTCCAGTTCTCTCACTCTCTGTTAGCTCCTTTGGTATCTGTTACTGGTTACTTTTGATTCCTATTCCTGTCACTAAGCTATAATTACATTCAAAAAGTGTAATATAATACAATATAATGTAAGTTATATCATATTTATATGTACTTATATATATTATGTCACATTATGGTATAGTATGGTATGGTATGGTATGGTATGGCATGGTATGGTATGGCATACAGGGCTTCTGTGTTTGGAGATCCGACAGTCATCTAAAACTCAACATGTCTAGAAATTAACTCATCTTCCCTATTGAATTTCAAGGTAATAAGGTGGTTTAGTAGAGAAATCCTGTGTAAGGGTCTCAGAAATTAATTATCTGTGTGACTCTGGGTAAATCACTTAATTTCTCTGTGACTTAGTTTCCTCATTTATAAAATGAGGGAATTTGCCTCTTAAGGCTCTTTTTGCTCTAAATCTGTGATCCTATTATGAGCTCTCTATTAAACTTTACCATTTTGATCAATAGCCTTAACATTCTCTAGCCTCAAAACATTGATCTTTAATTTATTTTTCCACCTGTACAACCTCTTTCATTTCTCTTCAATTTAAAAATTGTTTTCTTTATCCTCACATTTTCCTAAAGCACGTCAACCCTGTCTTGCTGTTTGTAGTTTTCTGATAATACGTTGAACATTCCAGGACTTCCATGATCACATCAACTGAATGGAAAGGGTGATCTGTCCCTTATACTATTATGAAAAGTGCCTATAAGAGATGTCCCTATTTCTTGATCCATGTGTATTGTGCCCTGTCTGGCCTGCTCCTTATTTTAGTCCAGAAAGCCATGTCTATGTTTGACATGTCATTTATCTCACCCTTATTTATCTATCCCAAGGCAAAGAACATATTTGTAGTAGTCAGTCAATGAATATTTGTTGACTCAATAATCTATTCACTCATAGGAGTTTTAATTTCTTGTTTGTGGTGACTCCTTCAGAAATCTAGTGAAGCCTATGGACACTTTCTTAGAATAATGTTTTTAAATTCATAAAACATATAGGATTACAAGGGAAACCAATTATAATGATAGGTTGTTAACATACATGCATACATACATGTGTCTGTGTGTGTATTTGTGTGTATGTGCGAGTGGCTGTGTCTGTGTCTGCAAATACCAAATTCATGCAACCCAGGTTAAGAATACTAAAGCTAAGAGTTTATATCTAATTCCTGATTCAAAATAAAGCAGTTCTCATGTAGTGGGGCTGAATTAGCCTACAGGGACCGTGCTTTAGAAAATTCACAAATATTCCCTGCCTGCTTCCACCTGACCTCAAAGGAATTCTGGGGCCAGCATCCAGTCATGTATGACTCAGAACTAAAATGCTGCTATTTAAGACAACAAAAAGCCTCTAATTAGCAGCAAAGCAGGAAGAATTGATACCCCAGTGGACTTTTTAAAAGAGGATACAGCTTCCACTTGGAGTTTTTCAGCTGTGGCTCTCCAGGTGGCATCATGTGATCCTAGTGAGGTGTGGGGAAGGATTGTTCTTCTCTACATTGGTATCATAGTGGCCTCACCAATACTTCCTGAATAGAATGTGAACTCAACCATGCAAGCTTGCCTTTGCCTTTTTATGTTTTTTCTTTCCTGATTATAGGAGAATGAGTCCCTTAAGAGTCACATGTTCCAAGGACCTGTGACTTTGAGAGATCCAGGCTTCCCATTCAGTTGGAACTGAATGATAGATGAGGGGGAGTTTCCAAATTGGTACTATTGTCCTTAATAGTATTATAAATAATTAAAAAAAACCTTTGTAGATCTTTTCTGATACTGCTTCCTGGTTCCTCTTTCTATTTCCTTGACCTGATTTTGCTTTATTAAACACCAGGTAGTATTAATAGGTACTCACCAGTAGTTTGGTTTACATATACCCTGCTGGACTGGTAATGGTGAATAACTGCAGAGTTTTCTATGGTTACCAGAGATTAAACCACATTTCTTTTGTCTTTGTCTAGTTCTAAAAGTTATCAAGGGCTATGTCAATTCTTACTTCTACTCAATAAAGATTAGCTCTGAGTCTCTACCCCTTGGTAAGACCTTGTGCCTTTTTTTTCTATAATTGACTGCAGTTCAGTGAACACATGACCCTGACATAATAGAGTTGATTCTCCATGGAAACAGGTGTGAATATGTTCAAATTCTACTTAAATTTGGAATTTACTCAGCATGGTATTGATAAATTTGTAACTTACAGTTAAATAAATAATATCTCATAACAAGAATACATGCTTCATAAAATAATAAAACATCTATCAATTGCCTTCCACCCTGTTTCTCACCTCAGAGTCTGAAGTTACTTCTACTACATGACACAGGATTGATCTGGACCCAGGCCTTTTAGAATAGTAATAGTTGGAGATAAAAAGATCTATTGTCTAAACAAAGAGTTCTTGACTTTTTTGTTTGTCACATATGCTTTTGGAAGTCTGGTAAAGTCCATAGACCCCCTACATGAATAATGTTTTTAAACGCATAAAATAAAATACATAGATTTAAAAAGAAACTAATTATCAAAATATATTTTTAAATCAACTTCATGAAGACAAATTTAAGACCCCTTGTTCTAAACTATGATACATATTTGGATTGCTAGTAATTCTTTGAGCTAATATATCAGTATTATATTTAGGACATATGCTGCAGATAAACAGTGGATTAGGCCCACAATTGAAAAGGAAGAAGAGATTGGGTTGGATCATGTTAAGGAAATTATTTGTGCTTTTAATGATCCTAAACTCTCCTCTTTTACCCTTCCATCTTCAAATAAAGCTCATTCTTTAAAATTAGCTTTCTCCCAGTAATGCTGAATGAAGAATCAAAGTTCCAGATCATCTGAATGGCAATGGAGAGAAACAGGATCAGCATAAGGAGCCTTAAGTGTATTTCCAAAATTGACCTAAAAGTCAAGCAGGCAATAAGCATTTAGTAAGCAGCTACCACATAAAAATAGGTGAACTAATCATGTGATGAGTATAAGACTACTTCTTCACAAATGCCCATGAAATGTAAAACAAAACAAAATAAACAAAAAACATAGTAAAGCTTTCAGACCATTTGTTGAATCATCTATGAAGGTTTTCTTGAGGGACGTAGAAAAGAATTACGAAGGATGAAAGGAAAAGGTGAGTTGTAATTTGAAGCAATTTAGGCAAGTGAGACCATAGATCCATTAAAGTATTTATTAGAATGAATACTTCCAATGAAAGCCTAAGAAAACAGTAATTTCAAATATTTTATTATATTGTGTGATAAACGCAATACTCTGAAATACTAGTCATATAATTCCAAACTTGAATATCATACATTAATATTGCTAGACACAATAGAAATAATAATTAAATACTCAAATAGATCTATAATTTCTATTCCCTTCAAAAAATGCCTGTTGTAATCTACTCATGTTTGCTGGACCTGAACAACTCCTGTTCATATCATTCCTTAAGTTCATCACAAAGGGTCCAACAAGTGTGATAGAGGTCTCAATCTATTCCATGTTATACATCTGATCTTCCTTATCATGCCCACTTTAGCACCCAATATTATTTTTCTATAGTACATTTGCCTGAAGACTTTTAATTTATTAAGAAAGCATTTAGAATTTGGCCCTGACAAGTCCCATATTCAATAACAACAAACAAAAAAAATCTCATCAAAAGTATGGATAGTTCAAATTTTCACACTGATTATGCCTAAAAATGTATGCTTCTGCATTTTAAGCTCATTAGCTCTCTCAGTGAAGATGACAAGAGAATTTATTGAGGTGATTCATCTTTGGTTATCTAGACTCATTGTTTATCCCAGAGTTGTCTTTCAAAGATTTTTTTAAATTTTGTTTTCTATATTGAAGTTCTCATTGCATAAAATGCTTTTCAAGTTCTTATCATTTCACTCACTGTCAATGTATACAGGCCTTTCCAGTTTCCTTGATACTATCCATTTTATTGGTATACAGAAATTCAAATAATTTGTGGAGATTTATTTTATATACTGCAATTTTGCTGAATCAATTGCTTCAATTGATGTTTTAGTTTACTCGTTGCGGTTTTCTAAGAAATCTTATATCATATGCAAAAAAACCAATAAATTTGTTTCCCCTTTGTTTATGCTTATTCTTGCAATTTCTTTTTCTTTTTATTATTGTGGCTAGCATTCCTAGCAATACGTTTAATAATAGTGATAGGGGCAGTTGGCATTCTTGATTTAATTCTGACCTCACTTGAAAGATCTTTAATTTTTCTCCATTATATATAATGGTCCTTGGATCTAGATAGATGTTATTTGGATGTAGATAGACATTATTTACTACATTAAGAAAATAAATGGGGGCAGAGCCAAGATGGTGGAGTAAAAGCAGGGACTTGCTTGAGTTCTCCCCCAAAACTCTCCCAATGCCTGAAAAATGATTCTAAATTCTAGAGTAGCAGACCCCACAAAATGACAGAGTGAAAAAAATTTCCAGCCCAGGATAACCTGGAAGGTCAACAGGAAGTGTCTGTTATACCAGTCTGTGAGAAGAGCATAGTCTAGCACAAAACTCACTGGCACAGACCAGGCCCCAAAAAACCTAGAGCAGGACTGAATGGACTGAATCACTGGCAGCTGTGGTGGTTTCCAGACTTCTTAACCCATAGACACCAAAGACAACTTAGAAGGTCAGTAGCAAAGGTCTTTTGGACCTGGCTGAGTGTGGTCCGGCTCCAGCCCTGGGGTGGTGGCAGCCTTTGATCATACTAACTTAGAAGAACCAAAAATTCACAGGTCTCTAGAAGTATCTCAGGAAAGAGTTGCACAAAAACCCAAAAGCTTGGGACAGAACACTCTCCAGGTTGGAAGCAGAGTTTAAACAGAGAGTTAAAAAGTCAAGAAATTGGTTGGGAAAATGAGCAAATAGCAGAAAAAAATCAGAATATAAAATCTTACTTTGGTGACAAAGAAGACCAAAACATGCAATCAGAAGAAGACAACAAAGTCAAAGTTCCTGCATCCAAAGCCTCCAAGAAAAATATGAATTGGTCTCAGGCCATGAAAGAACTCAAAAAGGATTTGGAAAATCAAGTAAGAGAAGTAGAGGAAAAATTAGGAGGAGAAATGAGTGTGATGCAAGAGAATCAAGAAAAACAAGTCAACGGCTTGCTAAAAGAGACCCAGAAAAAATAGACTAACCCAAATGTCAAAAAAGGTCCAAAAAGCAAATGAGGAGGTTGCCTAAAAAAGCAGAATTGGCCAACTGGAAAAGGAGGTCCACAAGACCACTGAAGAAAATACCACCTTAACAATTAGATTTGAATAAGTGGAAGCTAGTGACTTTAAGAGAAATCAAGAAACAATAAAACAAAACCAAAAGGATTAAAAAAATAGAAGACAATGTAAAATATCTCGTTGGAAAAACAACTGATTAGGAAAATACATCCAGGAGAGACAATTTAAAAATTATTGGACCGTCTGAAAGCCACGATAAAAAAAGGCCCTAGACATCAACTTTCAATAAATTATTAGGGGAAAACACACACACACACACACACACACACACACACACACACACAGGGCACAGGTGTGAGTTGAATATGAAGGGATGATGTCTAAAAATAAAATTAAGGGGTGAGACAAGATTTTACTGGGAGAAGGAGAAAGGGAGAGGTAGAATAAGGTAAATTATCTCACAATAAAGAAGCAAGAAAAAACTTTTACAGTGGAGGGAAGAGGGGAGAAGTGAAAGGGAATGAATGAATCTTACTTTCATCAGATTTGACAAAAGGAGAGAATAACATACACACTCAATTGGGTATGGAAAGCTATCTTACCCTACAGAAAAGTAGGGGGAAGGTGAAAAGAGAGGGGGAGATGATAGAAGGGAGAGCAAATTGGTGGAGGGTAATTAGAAGCAAACACTTCTGAGGAGGGATGAGTCAAAGAAGAGAACTGAATAAATGGCAATGGGATAGGATGGAGGGAAATATAGTAGTCTTTCACAACATGACTATTATGGAAGTGTTTTGTATGACTACACATATATAACCTATATCGAATTCCTTGCCTTTTTAGTGAAGGTGGGTGGGGATGGAGAAAGGGAGAGAATTTGGAACTTAAAGTTTTAAAAATTAATGTTGAAAATTGTTTTACATGCAAGTGAGAAATAAGATATACAGGCAATGGGGTATAGAGATCTATCTTGCCCTACAGGAAAATATAAAGGAAAGGGATAAGGGAAGGGGGGTAGTGATAGAAGGGAGGACAGATTGGGGGAACGGATAATCAGAATGCGTGTTGTCTTGGGGTGGGGAGGAAAGATGGGGAGAAAATTTGGAACTCAAAATCATGAGGAAGTGAATGTTGAAAGCCAAAAATAATTAATAAAAAGTTTACAACTTCCTAAAAAAATAAAGAAAAGGAGGTAGAGGGAAAAGTTCAAGAAAACTAGCAAAAACATCTCCCCTAAAATGTAAGTTTCTATATCCATAGACAACCGCTTCTGAAAAGTAGAGATTACTTCAGAAGTCTCTTCTCTGGCAACGTGACTAATATGGAGATATATTTTGCTTGAATGCACATGTATAACTTATATTGTTTGCCTTCTAAATGAGCAGAAAGGGGAGGGAGGTAATTTGGAACTCAAAATTTTAGCAAACCAATGTTAAAGTTATTTTTACATGTAATTGGGGGGAGGGAAGAACATTTTTTAGAAAGAAAAAGATATTTATTACCATTCCTTCAAGTAATTTAATAAAAATGGGTGCTGGATCTTGACAGAATTCACTATTAAATTTATTTTGTCCTAGATTTTTTTTTGCCTTTAAGAGTTCATTTATTGATTGTTCAATTCCTTTTTCTGATACTGGGTTATTTAAATTATCTATTTTTCCATTTATTACTCCAAGTATTTTAAATTTTGTTTTAAGTTTTGTTAGCATATAAGTAGGCAAAACAGTTTTTTCAATTTATTTTATTACTTACATGATTGTTATGAGTTTTCCTTTCTTTCATTTTTAAAATAAACAATTTAACTTCTATTTTTGAATTTAAGATTAGTTAACTTCTCATATCATCTCCATTCCTGTAAGCACTTCTTAATTCTGTTAATTTTCATACTTTAAATTTTACTAGTTTTTCTTTATTTTTCAGAATTAATCCATTATTACTTGAAAGTTTTTAATTTGTTGTTTGTTTTTTTTTAGTTGCATACTCAATTCAATGTTGTGTTCTTTCTCTTTTGGTATGTTTTCCTACTATTTTCATTTTCTTTGATGAAATTTTCTATTGTTCTTATAATTTCTTGTTTTGACCCACCAGTTCTTTAGAAAAATAATATTTAGTCACCAATTATCTTTAATTTTTATTTAATGGCCCTTTATTGAATGTAATTTTATTGAGTCATAATCAATAATTGATGTTTTTAGTATATATGTTGCCCTATATATTTTTAAAGTCTTTATGCACTGATAACTGGTCAGATTACTACTCTTCATTAATCACTAAGTATCATCTCTATTTTTTCTAAAGTTCTAATGAGATTCTTTCTTTCTGTTTTCCTAAGTGAATAATATCTATCAATAATCACATTACCCCTTCCTTCTTATTTCACATTTTAAGATTCCTTCCACTGCTATCTTCTCCTTCATCTCATCTCACACAAAGAAGTTTCTCCTCCAAATGCCAAGACAAACTTCTCTACATATACAAGTGATCCCATTCCATCTTGTCTTCTTCAGGAGACTGCCATCTTGATCATCTCCATTCTCTTGTTTATATTCAATGTCTCCCTGTCCATTGGCTATTTCTCAACTGCCTACAAATATAACCGTGTGCTCAACTCACTTCTTACTTTATCCACCCATCCCTACTAGCTATCATGCTATATTTCTGCTCTCTTTTCATGGTTAAACTCTTTGAAAAGGACATCTTAAATTGGTAGCTCTGTTTTCTTTCCTTTCTCCTCTTCTTATTCTCTTCAGCCTGGCTTCAACATCATCATTCAACTGAAACTACTATCTCCAAAGTCACCAAATGATTTCTTAATTTTTAAATGTGGTGGTTATTTCTCCATCCTTGTCCTTCTTGGTCTCTCTGGAGCCTTTGACAGAATCTATTAAACTCTTCTCCTTAATATTATCTTCTCTCTAGGTTTTTTGTGATACTACTTTACCCTTATTCTGTTCCTTATTGTAAGCCTGATGATCCTTCTTATTTTCCCTTTCTGGATCTTGATTCAGACTGTGCTCACTAGCAATGGGTGTCTGCAACATCCTGTCATTTCTTTCTTCATAACATCTCTCACTGCCTTTGCCCTGCTTCAGGCTTTTATCACCATCTACTTGGATTGTTGTGATAACATGCTGATTGGAACTTGAGTTCTTTATTCATGTCTCTCCCTACTCCCATCTATCCTTGTTTCAGCTATCAAATTGATTTTCCTTAAGCACAAATATGATCATTTCACTCCTCTCTTCAATTTAGTTAAACTCCAGTGCCTTTCTATGAACTCCAGCATCAAATATTAAATCCTCTCTTTGACTTTTAAAGCTTCTAATGACCTGGGCCTTTCTTACCTTTGTCTGGAAAACATAGGCAATTGACAGCAATGTGGAGTTATTGCATCGAGTTCACGTTAATCTTGCAAATCACATCAACCTTTGTATCACACATGAATTGAAGATGTTATGCTAATATTCCAATTAAATAAAATGTTGTTGAAAATTTCATTCATTTCATTTCTTGAAAATATGCATTTTGCCTATGTGTGCAGACTTTAGGAACACCCTGATGTATTACTATATCTTATTCTTATTGAAATTCTCTGCAATTTAATGAAGCCAGTTTCCTTAGTGTGTTTCAACAATCTGGCTAGCAGGTGCTGTGGGGGTGTAAAACCGACAACAACCAGAATGCTGCAAAAGCCCACATCCTTTTGATCTGCTTTACTAAGGAAAGCAATGTTAAGGGGTTAACAATCTTACTTCAATCCAGCATACAAATATCATTTACTTAGTTTAGAGGGAAAAACAAGCACCATGAATTACAGGACAAATACAATTTGTAGTTATCAACATCTGAGTGTTCAGCCGGGGAGCTCATTACAATGGTTAGCCCAGATCACGCGCCACTCCTGCTGTGGCTCAGAGCTCTCAGAAAGAACACCAACCTCTGCACTTATATATCCTGTTCAGGCCCTGACCTCACCCAGGCTGGGACTGGAAAAGTTCCCCACCCCCAGTATCACATCAGATACAAATCAATGACTCCCAATTGTCTCAGTGCTGAGAAATACAAAAACATCCCACTTTATCTGCCCTGTTCAAACAAAAGCCAGAATCATTAAAGGTCAACAGCAAAAAGTCCCACCTTAATTACTATTACAATTGTTCCTCCCACAGGATACTCTGTCTCTCCACAATGTATTTTCACTGGCTATTTCTAATGCCTATGATTCTCTCCCTCCTCATCTCTGCCTCTTGGATTTCTTCAGCTAATATCCTATTTTCTACAAGAAGCCTGTTCATAGTCATACTGTGCCCCTACATTCACTATGCTGGATACTTTTTTTTCAATTCTCCAGCAACTATTGTGTTCCTTGTCTCACAGGAATATAATAACACTATTAGAATATGGTTATGAAAAGATAAGTCTTTGTTTCTGAGACATGGTTAGGGTTATTCATTTAGGAATTTCTTGAAATATTGTGTGAAAAATCAGTATGGGAAAATTGAGTCATTATGCTGTAGTATAAAGATAATTCAGAGAGGATAGGATCAAATTTAGATGCTATGAAAATCGGTGTGAATTTTGGCAAGTTTTTCTCCTCTATGGACTTTAATTTCCTCATCAATAAGAGGATATGAGGAGACTGGATTAGATAAGTTGTCATCCCTAAATCCCATGATCCTCTGAAATGATACAACTTAAAAATTGCTTCATAAATTATTCACTAATTTTAAACTCTAATTTCAAAGATTAAAAAAAACTGGCAAAATTTTATTTCAAAATAGTCATCTTTAAACTAACAAAATAATTAATTTTAGTGATGTATACATTTTATAGATTAATATGTCTTACTAATAGTCAAAAATCAAATACATGATGCCTCAGTAAAAGTGTTTCTAAACATCAGTAAATGCTGTATGATAACTGGTACGTGAATATTCCACACATTTGGAATGCATTTTTGGCAAATGTATTTAGTTAATGTCATCATCAAACATATTTATTTATCATTTAATTATTTATGGAAGTGCTCTAGATGCCTTATCAAAAAAGTACAACTTATTAATGGAACTTCAAATATTTGTCAAGCATTTTAATGTCATTATCAATATTCTCATGATGAAGTTGGGATAATGATCTCTACCTTCTGAGAAAATGAAAGTCTGCAACATGTTTTTTCTTCAAATGAAAGAGGTTGTTTGAAAATAACACTAGATATTATTTGCCAAATATTTGCAATTATGAAGTCTGAAAATTTCAGTGTACATGATGTCCTGGAATTTAATTTCTTTTTTATAACAATATAAACAATTTACATATAATGCAATGGGAAGGAAAGATGTGACATATATAACCTGAAGAGGTGCTTCTGCAAAATTTGAGCTTTCAGCTTTATCCTTTCTGTAAGGACAACACAGTATGCTTTTACTAGTAGGGATATGGAGTGATCATGGTGCTGAGATCTTCCAGCATCCATTCCTATAACATTTCATTCATTTTCTGGCTCCTACAAGCAATAAATTATAGCTACTATATCCCTTTCAATACAACTCCCTCACCAGAATATATCATCCATTTAAAATGGGATTATGTGATAAAATAGAGTTTGACATACAGAATTTCACTTTATAGCAATTTTCTAATATATTGTTTTTATCTGTTGAGGCTTGGTGTTTGTATAATTCATTATTTTTTTTGGCAAAAATCTTTTGTTTGTATCACTTGAGAATCTCTGTAAAGTTCATGTCACTTAGATGTTCCTCTTCTTAATCCTACAGAAAAATAGCATGCCACTCTAATAATTATCTAGTGTGGTTGTGTAATATCTAAGTTGTCTCCTTTCTAGTGGATGTAGTGGCCCAGGGCCTTATCAATTTTTGTTTAGTGAATGATCTTCCACTCACCACAGTGGCTATTTCAGACTGCTTAATCTCTTTTCAAGGTTCCCATAGTAATCCCTCCGCTCACTGTGTCAGCTGAGAATTTCTTCTCATCATTCACTGAAAAATTTATGTCTTTTGAAAAGAGCTCTCTTTTCTTCTCTCACCTTCATCTGACATCCCTCAGATATCTTCTCCCTTGATCCTTTCTTTCATCCCCATTTCTCATGAAGAGGAAGCCCTTCTCCTTGTTAAAGCAAAACACTGGAAGCATAAAAGTGATCTCACTTCATTCTGTCTTCTCCATAAGACTTCTCCCTCTATCATCTTCATTCTTTAGATAATCTTCATTCCCTCCTTGTACTCCTTTCATGTTGACTATAAACACACATATATCTTCCCTATTCTTAAAAAACCCATCACTTCCAATCCACAGATTTAAAGAGAGCACAAGAGAACCAAGAAAACATTGTATACAGTAAGATCAATTTTTTAAAAGAACTACTCTGAGTAAATAAATTATTTTGACTATTATAAATACAAAATTAATTATAAAGGATATATCAAGAAAGATACTGTGTACATCCAGAGAAAGAACTGATAGATGTATAGAATAATTTTACACACACACACATATATACATATATACATATGTATACACATACATATATACATACACACATATACATACGCACATACACACTCTAGGGCAGGGGGGTAGAGAAGAAAAATAGAAATTTACATTATGATTTTGTTGTATATTTGAAAAGAATAGCAAATTGTGCAGAGTGGATTTGCAGTTTCATGTATAATCATCTTTTTATTGTACTGTGTTATAGAAATGCTTATTTTATTTTATACATTAAACATAAAATAAATTTTAAAATAATAATAATAATAAATAAACAGCATGCTGTTAATTCACACAAAGTTATTTGTAAATAGGGTAAAGTGCAAAGAAGCAGATCAAGGACCCCTATATAAAGAAATTTGCCTTTGTTTCCTAGATTGCATATAGATATCCCTCCCAGATCTTTGTGTATGGCTTGGGAAAATCCCACCAATACACCCACAGGTCTTGTGGAAAAGAAGAAGGGAAGATTATATTCACTGCCTACCTCAGGGTAATAGACTATAAACACAGGAAATTGGTAATGAAGTCAATATACCCCTTCTCACTCACTGACCCAACAGGATTCCCAGTAGCTGGCAGTCTTGGCAAGCTAGCATTCTCTTTTTCTTTGGACTTCTATTTTTGCTTCTGTTCCAGGATTTCTCCTGCAGTGCTGACTTCTTCTAACCAAAGACCCCCCACTTAAGGGTAAACATAGCTTGCTGAGAGGGAGCATTCCACATTTGGACAGTTCTAACTAGAATATTAAACTTGACCTTCTGGCGAGCCTAAATTTGTCTCTTCAACTTCCACTCATTGATACTAATTGATATTAGCAATAGAGCTAAATACAACAAATCTAATACCTCTTCCATATGACAATTCTTTGAATAATGAAAGACATATTATGGGCCTCCTAAATCTCCTATTCTCCAGACTCGACATGTCTATCTCCCTTACCTGATACTCATATATTATAGTCTACAAGTCCTGCACCATCATTGTTTGTCTTCCTCTGGCAAAATATGATGCTCAGAATAGGATGCAATGATCCAAATGTGGTCTAAACAGGACATAATGTAAGCAGACCTTTGTAGTCTTCACACTGTAACTCTCTGAATGCAACATAAGATGCACTTTTGTTTAACTATGCTTCCACTATCTTGGGTTTGTGAAAGTGACTTTTTGGAACCCAGGTGCAGGACTTTATTTTTCCATTAACTTTCATTTTCTTAGATCTGTTCCAATGTACTAATCTATCAAAATCTTTTTGGATTTTTTTCATAATTTAGTATGTAGGTTTTTTCTTTTAGCTTTGGTTTATTTATACCTTTAATAGACATGCTACTTTTATTACTGATAAACATCATATTTCATAAATGGCCAAGCATAAAGTGCAAAGACATTCCAGTTGATATCTCCTTCCAAATTACTATTGGAAGTGTTATTGATGAATGCTTCAAAATGTACTTACTTAATCATCTGAAAATTTGGAAAGAATTATAGTTGTACCTGTATCAAAATCATTGATAGGTATAAAACAGTGATAGGGTCAGTGTGAAATGTGATTGATGGACAACCATATACTCTGGAGTCCTGGGATCTTAGTTACTCCCTTTTTTTAAACTTACTACAACTTGCTAGTACAGAGCCAAGTATATACTCAAAAACAAACAAACCAACAAACAAAAACCCATAAACTCCTTCCAAGTACTCTGGTAAGAGGATTGTGATAACAAGATCAACTAATGCTCTCTGGGTATGGTTAGTCAACAGTTTTCAATTCCATCTAATTGTTTTGCTATCTAGCCTCATCTCTCCCTCTTTTCCCACAAGATTAGAAAGACATTGGAAAATGCTGTAATAAAAGCCAGATATATTTTCTGTATTATTCTTCTCATCTTCCAGTCTAGTTAGGAAATATTATTAGGACATGACCTATTCTTGAGTGTTGTCATGTTGAGTCTTTGTGATCCTTGCTTCTTTTTCTTATTCACTAACATTAATTATACATTCCCCCCTCCCCAGGAATTGAAAAGAAACTCATTGGTTATAGCTTACAAAGTTTTTTTTAAAAGAAATTTAAAAATTTGCCCTTTTCCAGTGCTGTGCTTAGATCATTTATAGTGACTCAGTAAAAAATTTCATTAGTTTCTTGAGGGTCTTGAGGATCTTGAGGATTTAGTTGCTCTGAACCTGATGACTTGAACTCATCAAGAGTCAATCTATTTAGCTTCTGTTAATTCATCCTTAGCCATTTCCATCTTTTCCTAATCAAAAACTATTTTTCCTAGGAAGGGAAAACAGAATGAAAATAACAGTCGAGCAGCTCTACCTTTTTTTCCATTTGTTTGTGATTATTATGCCACCCACCCTGAATAGTGGTACTATCATTTCTTTGATCTACTTTCCCCCAATATTACTTAAGACATCTTTTTTGTGCTTAATTTTCCTTACCAGTTTCCATTAATTCTGACAGTCACAACTCACAGCTTTAGCATTCTTGAACAGCTTTTTATTAATGTTATCTGCTTTTTGACATCATGATAACTTACCTCCTCTCTCTCTCTCTCTCTCTCTCTCTCTCAACTGCAAAACGGTGGGGTGATGCTATCTCTTCATGTTTCTTTTTTGGATCACATTTATTGTTTGTAATTTTGTAACAGTCAGATTGTGTGTGTATGTGTGTGTTTGGGCTTTCTGGGAGACTGATAATACTTAACTTGTCTCTAAGCATTCTGTCTTTGAGATTATTATGTTTATATGGAGATCATGTTTTCTTTTACTGTTAATGTCTTTTTATTCTATTCTTCCATATTTTCCTTTATTTCTGTGTATTTATATGCCCAACCAGCTACTATCTTTTTTTCTTTGATAAGACTTGCAACAATGAATTCACATCCCCTCCCCAATTTTATCTACATTGTATAGACCATAAATTATGGTTTCTTAATTCTTTTCTCTATCTGAAACCATTTAGAAATCCTGTTGCGGTTGCATACGTTCTTAAGAATCCACAGGGTTCTCTACCTCATTCAGTACTGATTAGTCTTCTTTTGTTATAATATTTATTGATAGCTGCTGGGCTTATTTAGCTTATCTGGAAGCCACATTCCCTTCTCTTATAGTATCTTCTGTACTGATTTATCTGCACCTGTTCAAGGTCTTTGGTAAGTTTTTTTGCTTCTAACACTTTGGTAATTTCCATATTTTTTCTGTGTGGTTCCCTTATGGTTCACTTTTTGACTCTTTTCCCTTTGATTGCAGTCTCCCTGTGGCCCCAACCTCAAAGTTGTTTCAGCCTCTTCCCACGCTGGGCAATTAATATTTCAATAGCTTCAGTCTCTGTCTTAAGTGGTTTTGAGGGAACAGAACTGAGCCTACCTGGATGTTGAGTTCTTTCCTGCAGGCGTAGTGGAATGTCATAAAAACAAACACGATATAGTGCTGCGCCAGTCTCCTCTCTGCATTGGATCTCTGGCCGAGATACGTTGTAACACAGAGCTTTGTTGTACTATTTCCCAAACACAGTAAGCTTCTTATTTTTGTTTTCCATGGTACTGGACTTGTAATTGAGATCTGTTACAATCCATTGGGTTGACTCACGCAGCCTTTCTGGAGCATGATGGGCAGTGGGTATCAGGGTGCTGAGTGACCCTTAGGGTTAAGGTTTTGCAGTCCTAGACCAGGAAAACAACTAAAATTGCTTTGTGTCTTACACGTAGTTTCTATTTTGGAGAGCTTGAAATTGTCGTGAGAGTTGGAAAAAATACCTAGTCCTCCATCTTATTAATCCTGTGAAGGGGCAATCTCTTCCTGAATCTAATTCCGAATAGGATTTCTGACCCATAAAGTAGTGCCATGTTTAGTCTGTAGCAACTATTAGTGTCGATTTTTCTCTGCATGACTTAAAAATTTAGCTGCTTGGTGAGTTCTTTGTGTCTCTAAAGAGATATAGTTAACAAAAAACAAGCAACAACAAGGTAAAGTGTTGTTTAGACAATAGCTTTCTTACTCATTGCAACTATTTAGCTTTGAATTGAATGCCTGCATTGTAGGCATTCTATGAGTAAAGCAGAATCACGGTAGCCCAAAATAAATATGACACACAGATTTAGAGACATCTCCATTCCAAATGTTCGTGCAGATTGTTTGTGTCCTACCTGTGGTAGAGCCTTCTAAGCTAGTGCTAGTCTGATCGGCCACAGTTGGACATACTGTACATTGACCCTGAAATAGCAATGTCATTTTGGTCCTCTTGAGCATGAAGGACAGCATCCATTTCTCTTGTAATTGTGAGAATTTTATTTCTGAGATCTCATTTTGCTTGGGATGATTTTCCTTTTGGAACTTTAGATCATGGGACCTATTTATCCTTTTTTTTTCTGAACGTTTGGAAATCTACTTTCTCGAAACCTAGGGTACATGTTAGATTATGGCCAACTTTCCTCTCCTTCCATATCAAACATTTTAGAAGGGAATGGTCATTTTCTCCCAAATTTTCTACTATATCTACTTCAGCAACCAAGTTCTACTTCTTACTAATTATGACATCCAGAAGAGTAATCCCCTCTCTTGTCCTAGTTCTCCCTATTATTGTTAATGACTTCTATGTCATATATCACATAGTGTTTTGTTTTGCAGTTCTCTAATGCACTAGAAAGTGAATTATTTATTGTATGTTATTTATGTATCTGTTATTTATCTGTCTCATTCCTGTAATAAAATATAGACTCTTTGAGGTCAGTGTGTTTGTTCTTGTTTAGTCATTTTCAATTGTGTCTGACTACAACATCTTTTGTAGTTTTCTTGGCAAAAATACTAGAGTGGTTTGCCACTTCCTTCTTCAAATTCTTTTTGCAGATGAGGAACTGAAGCAAACAGTGTTAAGTGATGTTTTCAGGGTCTCACAGCTATTAAGTGTCTAAGGTTGGATTTGAACCCAGGACTGGCATTCTATCCACTGTAACACCTAGTTGCCCCATGCACTTTGTACCTAAACTTTGCATATCACCAAAACCTTAGACAATTGCCTGCACATAATAATTTTTATTAAATATTTCCTTAATGAGTATTTAAATCATTCTTTGAAAAGTGAATCTTTCAACAAATAAGATAACTTATATATGGTGATAGACAAGCACTCTAAATTCCTTTTTGACTGGAGTAGCCACTTGTTTGGGTGACATCTAGATATAGCCTAAGACTAAATGTGGTTTTCTTTGAAGTAGCACAGAGGTTTTGGCCACAGCCAGTAGCAGTGGGTCGAATCAGTTGACATATGGCAGTATTGATGTGTTCACATTGAGAATTTCTGAGAAATAATAGGTCATAAATAAGCCCAAGATGACAGTAATCACTGTAACAAACCATTAAGGATCAGATGATATTAGGTTAATCAAAACAGGGTTTGACCCCAGTGCCCTGGCAATCTTAGCCAGTTGTTTGGTACCAAGGCAGAAATCTCCTACTGTCAATTTACCAATCATTGACCATGGGGAACATGTAGTTCTTTATTTTCTTAACTAAACCATAGCACATTATTTGCATTAGAAATCAATGTCAAACCAGCTGCTTAGTAATTAAGTAGAAACTTAATGGTCTATGTGATTGAAGTCAATGAATCATGTTGGACATAAATTAGTTATCATATTTTCAACGTTGCTACACTTCCCCCCTCAAACAAACAAACAAACAAAGCACTGACAAACTGGTTTTAGGGAAAATGGATTTACATAAACAATTAGTAATGAAACAAAATTAAAATACATGAACTTTGAATTTGTCTTTGGTGAAATGTGTTAACAAGCAAAATTATATAAACTGATTATAATTATAATAAGTATAATTAAAAATTGATTATAAGTCTAGATAATTTCTAAACCACAGTTCCATGGGCAGGAAATAGTATGTGGAAAATGTTTATAGATTCCACTAAATGTTTACTACCAAAGGTTCTCCTTGCATGGTAAGATGGAAAAAGCATCTGTTCTGGGGGCAGAAGACTTGGGGTGAAATTCTGCCTCTGTTATTACCTGTGTTACCTTAGACAAGTCAATTATCTTCCCTAGGCCTCATGTTCCTAAGTTGTAAAATGAGAGAATTAGACTTGACAATCTCTGAGGTCCTTTCCCACTCTAGAAATATGATTCTGTGATTCTTAAAATTTAAAAGCTTATTGAATTTTCTCCCTTGACCCTGTCCCCTTTCCAAAGTGTTTGTTTTGATTACCTCCACCCCCCTCTGCCCTCCCCTCTATCATCCCCCCCTTTTATTTTTTTTTAATCTTCCTCCCTCTTCTTTCCTGTGGGGTAAGATACAGGGACAGGGGTTACAGAGGGGAGGGCTGACTGGGGAACAGGGCAACCAGAATATATGCCATCTTGGAGTGGGGGGGAGGGTAGAAATGGGGAGAAAATTTGTAATTCAAACTGTTGTGAAAATCAATGCTGAAAACTAAATATGTTAAATAAATAAATTTAAATTAAAAAAAATTAAAAGCTTAAAAAATGATGTTTTCCTTGTGTATTGCTCCTTCTCCCAATATCTCATCCTCTCTCTCACCTCAACTCCCAATTCCCATACCGAGAGCTGGTGCTGAAGCTATACATTACCTTCAGATTTAGTTCTCTAGAGTGGTCTATAATCAGTCACATTAAATTTAAAGAGAAACTTTAAGAGTTTTGAAAAAAATAGTAAATAAAACATAATTCATTAAGGATAATACATTTACACATTATTTCATTTGATATTTCTTCTCCATATTAATCTCTCTCTTCCTCTGCCATACAAGTTGTATGTTTTTAACTTTCAGGTCATTATTATCTTTCTAGAATTCTTGAGTCCTTTGAAGTGAACTTCTAGATAATAACATGAATTCTATATTGGGCACTATTTTGTCACTTGCATGCCATTTGTCACCTGGATTTCAGGTTTCTAAAACTAGCTGCAAGACTTTTTGTAGTAGAAAGAAGACAATTGGCAGTTACTCTGTATATAGGGAGTAACCATATGCATACTTGCATAATTTGCTAAGGTTTTTTGTTTGTTTGTTTTGTTATTGTTGTTATCAAGTTAAGGTTATTCTACATGTAAATTAAAATAAAAATGATGATATCAATCATTATTCCAGTATAATTAATTATTAAAGATAATTTAATCATAATTGAATAAACAATTTAATCACTATTCTAGTTAAGTAGAACATGTATCACTTCTGTCATATGCTATGTGATATATGACATAGAAGTCATTAACAATAATGGGGAGAATTAGGAAAAGAGAGGAGATTACTCTTCTGGATGTTGTAATTAGTAAGAAGTAGAACTTGGTTGCTGGGATAGATAAAATAAAAAATTTGGGAGAAAATGACCGTTCCTTCTAAAATGCTTGATATGGAAAGAGAGGAAAGTTGGCCATAATCTAACATGTACCCTAGGTTTAGGGAAAGTAGATTTCCAAAAGTTCAGAAAAAAATGGATAAGTAGGTCATATGATCTAAAGATAAAGTGCATAATATGAATATTAAACTGTCTGAATTCTATTAATTCAATGAATCATTAAATATTTGTTCAATGTCAGTTATGTGACTAGCACTGTCCTAGGTACTCAGATTACAAAATAATTAACTGTCTTTTCCCTAAAGGAGCTTGCTTTCTTCTAGTGGAGACACCATGTATATATACATTTACACAATATATATGAGCACACACACATGCACAGACATGTGTGTGTGTGTATATATATATATATATATATACGTATATATATGTATATATATACGTATATATATGTATATATATGTATATATATACACACACACACACATATACATGCAAACACACATATACACACATAAATACAGGTACGGATATATCTATATCCTGATATTCAACAAGAATGTACTACGTGCTTACTATGCCAGGCACCATCCTAAGCACTAGTGATACAAATAAAATAATAAAAACAGTTTCTGCCCTCATTATATATTGTCATACAGGAAGACCTGCATAAAAGAAAGGTGGAAAGCAAGGGAAGGATTGGGGTGGAAGGCACCTTAGTGGAAGAAGAAAGAAGTTCAGAGTCAGTGCCTGGGTACTAAGAGGAATAAAAAAGCAAATACACACACAGTATATGTATTCACATGTATACACACATATGTACATACACACACTTATATATGATTATACATATGTGTGCATGTATACACACACAAACATTTTGTTGTTGTTGTTTCTCCATCATTTCAGTTATGTCCAACTCTTCACAACCCCATTTGGGGTTTTCTTGGCAAGGATACTGGAGTAGTTTTCCGTTTCCTTTTCCACTTCATTTTACAGATGAGGAAACTGAGGCAACAGGGTTAAGTGATTGCCCAAGGATCACACAGGCTGAATTTGACCTTAGGTATTTCTGACTCCAGGCCCAATGCTCAATCCACCACCTAGTTGCCCTGCACACAAACATACTAACATCTGGTGTGTGTGTGTGTGTGTGTGTGTGTGTGTGTGTGTGTGTACTCTATTATTTCAGGAAAAATTAGCCTTTACCAAATAGTGGCAAAAACCTCTCCAATTCTGTTTTAGCAGTTTTTCTTCCCTGCCCCTTAGCAACAACAGAATCCTGATACTCCTTATGTAGGTTACTCTAATTCAATTTTGAAGAAAAATAGGTATTCTAAGAGGCAGATGTCATGAGGGAGTAAATCCTAGTAACAGGGGGACCATCTGTGCAAAGGCATGGCAATGATCTCTAGAGTGTGCTGTGTGGAAATAGCAAGCTGACCAGTTTGTCTGGAATGTTGACAGTGGAGTAATATATAGAAATGCTGGAAAGGTAGGTCAAGACAAGTTATGAAAGGCTTTAAATGCCAAACAGGATTTTGTATTGATTATAGAAGTCATAGGTTCCTCCTAGAGTTTATTGCATAGGGTAGTGACATGGTAAAGTCTGTGCTTTAGGAAAATCACTTTGGAAGCCATGTATGCAGTATTGAAATACTGCTGGGAAGCCACAACAATAACCACAATGATATTTAAGAAAAATGTGATGTTTGGGATTATTCGTTCATAGAAAAATCTTTGCTTCATTTTTCCTTGTAAGAAAGCAGTCTCTGAGTTATTTTTATATAAATGGAATTGGCATTGTAACATGTTTTGTCGGAAGGTTTGGACCCTAGAAGCCTGGAGATGAGTTAGTGCTAAGAAGAAAGTGAATTTTTTATAAGAACATAGGTATATCAGTGAGGACATCTTATTATCATTAATTAACATTTGTTAAGTATAAAGTGCATAGCAAGGAGTCTCCATTAGCTTGGAAAAACTGCAGACTTCTAATTAAGAAGCTTAATGGACCAGAAATTTGAGTAAAAAGGAGAGCAAGATGATGATATCAGAAAGAATACATACAGGAAATTAATGAAAAGATTCACAATAGTTTTCTGAAAGAAAACTAGAAAAGTCCAAAGGAATATACAAAGCAAGGCAAAGGACAATTGCTGCTCTCAGAAACTTACTTTCTTCTGTTTGCCAACTCATTTCCACTAATGCAAGGTTGCATCCCATGTTGCAGAATGTATACATATATGTATGAATATGTATTTGTAGAACATAATACATATTATAGTATTGTATACCTGTACTCACATGTATATTCTGACATGCAAAATTGCATGTATTTATAGATATAACACAGGGTGACTGTGGATAGATGATATTTATATTAACTATATACCTATCTCGGCAATTTTTACACACATATGTATTTATGTACACACGTATAAATACTTACATGTGTGCTGATAATTCAGAGTATCTGCTATTTCATGAATATTGGCGTATTCTCCATCAGTTCAGATCACAATCAATGTAGATCTTCTTAGCTTTCATAATTCTTGCTCACATCCTCATAAATACGGAATGAACATATGGGAAGTCTTCTTCTGTGTCTTTTGATGTCGATGTATTGATGTAGCACTTGGCTTATTCACCTGTCATTCTTTGTCCTTACCATGTGACCAACCCAGCTATTTTCCAGTCAAACAGGTCCTTGATTGTGTTCTTTCCTTCACTTATCACATGCCGTTCATTTTAGGAAATGGGCTGCAACTTACTTACACTCAATTTGTATATCTCTATTTCCCTTTAGGTGACCTGCAAATTTGATCCTTTAGAGATTGTGGTGCTCCATTGTTTACAGACATTTAACATCACTGGAAAAAAATAACAAATCCAATATGTGAGTGAACCTATGCATGCTGGATTTATCATTTTCAATTCTCATACATGGATTGAAATCCATCCATTCAATTCATGTTCACAGCATCATTCCTTAATGCCTAAATCTTACTCTTTTAGAATCTCATAGAAAACCTTCATGAGTATTTTATTATCCTGTAGATTAGTGGCATTTTTGCTTAGGGGATAGAGAACTGGCCTCAGAATTAGGAAGGCCTAGGTTCGTCTATATGAGCTATGTAACCAATGGGCAAGTCCTTTGAGCTTTCAATGCCCTAGGCAACTCTTTAAGACTATAAATTGCAGAACAACTATGGGTCTGTCATGGTGAAGGTTTTTTTTTCTTTTCTGTCACTGGGAATTTCCAACACTGATGAAATCATGGGAATTCCCTACACTGATGAAATCATGAATATGTACCCCAAAAAGCACCCTTAAATGAAGAATAAAAAGTAAACAGTGAAGCAACACTCCCCCCATATTAATTTTCCTCATTTTTCATTGAAATAGCTAAAATTTTGGCAGAATTGATTAGAAATGTTGGCATTTAATTAGGAAAACCTTAGCTTTTCTTGTTGAGTTAGTTAGTATCTGTTGCAAATTATGGATATTGTAAGTAAAGGTAAGAAATGTACACATATACAACAAAAATATTTTAAAATAAACAATTAAAATATTTCCCTCCAAACGGTTCTCGTTGCTCTTCTGTGCATTTATTATTAGTTTATTATCAAACCTAATCTGTCCATAATTTTTTTGAAAACCAGTAACATTCCAAATTCAGGCAATCTTATGGATATCATAATACAGAATTCTAATGCACTGTATCAATGCTTGATGTCTATTTCCCTAGACTGACAAGTGCAGAGTCCTTGCTTTACATAAATACTAAGTGTTTGGAAATTTAATGGTTTGAAAAAAGTTAAAACTATCATCTCTGATGTTTTCTGATGGAAGGTACCTTGTGGTTTTTTTCCTAAGTTTTATAAACATTAATTAACCCCTTGGCCCAACACCAATTTAGCAGCACTCTCTACCAGCTGGACAAATAGAGAGCCGATAAGTGCTACCATTCTTAGAAATCTTGGCAAACCTTTCACAGAAAAATATTCTCTTTGTTCCCAACTCCCACTCACTACCACATAATGTGTAGGACTTTCCTAGCTTTCCACTTTAGGCTTATTTAATTAAACTCCCCTTCTTACTGGTCTCATAGATCTACCCTTTTCAGAACATGCTATTGCCTCAGTTATAACACAGTCATGCCATAGTCGAGCTAACATATCCTTAGTGTAAAAGGTTTTATCTATTGGCTAAAGTGAAATTTTTTAAAGTAGGTCCCTCTATTTTGTTCAGGCTGAAAGTGCAAGAGCTCTTCATGGCTTAATCCTATTCTGATCAGGCAGAGAGATCTTGTTCTGTTTCATTTCCAACCTGAACATTTTGCCCTTCCTTAGGCAATTTGGTGGCCCTCTGTATTAATGCCAAATTTAGTACAGTCATCCAATTGACTTAACCCACTGAAGCTCATTACTTCTGATCTCAAGATCTTCCAGGCTTAGCCCCCTCAGTAGCTAGGATTATAGGTGTGTATCATGATACTTGGCTCTAAAATGAAACATTTGAATTTTCTGTGCACTTTAATTTGCTTTGGTGCATTCTCCTTACATTAATCATTTATTTGTTCTTTGACTAAACCTGCATTTAGTGTACAGAGTACTGTGCTGGGTACTGGAAGAGTTACAAAGTTTAGTTATACCATTTACACAAGATACAATGGGTGCCTGTCTTTGATACTTTAAATTTTGTAGGGGGATAAGGTTCGAACAAAGACAGCTACGGTATACAATACTGCCTGCTCAGTATGTTAGAGTATCATAAAGCCAAGTGTTATGTGGATTCTAAGGAGTTAAAACAATAGCTACACCATAAAGATTTCAGCAAAAATCCCTTAGTTTGAAAGAATTCCAGGGTTATCTTGTTTATACTGGATCTGAGCAAGAATTCCAGCTATAACTTACCTGACATACAGTGACTCAGTATTTATGCTTTCGGTGAGATGGAACCTGCTACCAGCTGAGGAA
Source organism: Trichosurus vulpecula (assembly GCF_011100635.1). Taxonomy (NCBI): domain Eukaryota; kingdom Metazoa; phylum Chordata; class Mammalia; order Diprotodontia; family Phalangeridae; genus Trichosurus; species Trichosurus vulpecula. The sequence goes on along the minus strand of NC_050574.1, from coordinate 410,136,641 downwards.
GCCCAATCCACTCTTGGACAGCTCTAAATGTTGATAAAATTTTCCTTACATGAAGTTTTTTACACACATTAGTTTTCCAATTCAAATAAAAATATTATGTTTATTATTTCTTTTTGGTCCCTGGGCCCAGGACCATACCAGGTGTTTTGAGAAAAGTAAGAGAAATATAAAACATAGTTGTCACCCTCAAGGAGCTATCTTGTTGGCGAAAGTAAAGCATTCCCAGATGAAACAGTAAAATAATAACAGAATAAAACATTAAATCATTATAGGCTGAAATGAAGGCTTTAGATAAAGTTTCTCAAGAAGTGAGAGCCCAGTATGGAAAAGAGTACTTAGGAAAGCATTCTAGAGGGTGTGGGACTTAAACTAAGTCCTGTGAAATTGGTAGACTATGGATAGATTGGATGTGGTGTAATGATTCTTAACATTATTATTCCTTCCCAGATACTTAATTCCCATTTAAAGAACTCTCTCTCATAACAAACTCTCTCTTATTACACACATACAAATATACACACCTTTGGGGTGAGGGATGCTCATCCACCTTTCATGTCCACCTGGCACTCAACTATTACCTGTGGTTCCAAGAAGCTGTAGCATGCACATTGGCCACATCCTGATAAACCATCTTGGTAGATGGGCTAAACCAAGTTGAGGGTAATGGATGGGCATCAAACCTACCTGTGAGTTAGGAGGATCTATACCCCAAGCCTGTGAAGACCTCTCTTGGTGGAATGGGTAGAGGAGAACAATTTGTTCCAACAGTCATGAAGGCAGCTCAAGCAGGAGCTGTGAGTGCTTAGAGCTTGGTTAAACTTTGAAGACACCAAAGTTATCCACTGCATCCCAGACCATCTCCAGTCATCTTGACTTATGTCTTGTTGCTGGATTAGTATAACTCCAGAAAAGAGAGTGAGGCTGATGATTTTGCATAACTCTGCCTCAATTAAATAAAATTTATGCATGAGTAAATATATCACCCTGTGATATCATTGTTCCTCTTTGAAAAGGACAAATGACAAAAAATACAAACGCATACACACACACACACATATATAATATATATTCTATTGCTGTATATATAACATTGTTGAAATTCATTAGGATCACTACTGAACACTTGAGGTGTCTTCCCACTTCAAAAAAATCTTTCAAACTACTTTGGAACTTTTATATACATTTAACTTTAAATTTCATAGATGTTTCTAGATAAAGGATTTACATTGTGTTTCTAATACTGAAATTCTCTTTCACTAACATGTTGAGTGAGTAACTCATTTAATTTGTTTTCTTTATTTCATAATATAGTTCACACACACATGCATCCACACATATACATATGTATGTAAATTAGGTTTTTCATCACTAAGGTATGATGGTGGAATGTGCTCTTTTAATCCTGTCATTTTTATGGCTATGTGTGGTATATGATCTCAGAGGTATTGCATTTTGCTACAGAGCTGGTGGATTGAATCTGTAGTTCTTTTTATCCATGTCCAGATGAAGATATTCTGGTTAGGGAGACCTTTACAGAAAGGCAGAGATGGAAGTTATGGGGGCGTGCCTTCTCCCATGTGTACTGCTAGATCTCTGCCCTGTCACTAAAGTGTGTATAGATGTTTTCCAATGTCTTTCAAAAATCTTTTCAGTAGTCATTTTGCCCAAGCCTCCTAGGAGTCATTAAGCTAAGTTTTCTGAAACTCCACAGCCTGCTTAATCTCCATTCTCTAGCCTGTCACTAATTCATTTTATGTCAATTCATCATTTTTCTCCTTGAAACTAATCATTCTTAATACAATTTGAATAGACAGAGGGGAAAAGGGCACAGAATAAAACATTAGCTAGTATAATGAAAATAGGTTTAAAGTGCTCTACCATCAGGTATCTTTTTTGCTAAAACTTCCAAATGTCACTCTGTTGATAATTGTCATGCCTTACAAAGCAATTTCCTCAGCAAAATCTGTGAAACAGTTATTGTAAGTAGTATTAGCCTCATTTTTGCACATGAAGAGACTAGTTCAGTAAATTTATGACATTTAATCACAGATTCAATGTTAGAAATGACCTCACTGGTCATCTATTCCAATCTCCTCTTTAGAAAATTGTGGCCAAGGGAAAGTAAGTGACTTGTCCAAATTCATACAGGTGTTAAGAATCAGGGTGGGATTTGAACTCAAGTTCTTTGACTCCAGAATCAGGATATGTCATTGTACCAGTGAACAAGATGAAGTCAGTATCAGTAGTGGATCTAGGAAATGAATCTAGTTTTGCTAAAGTTAAATCTGGGACTCTTCCCAGTTCCCTAAACTGTCTTTCTCTAAAGACGTGAAAGATTGCTTGTAAAAGAAAACAAACAAAAAAACAAAAGAACCTTCAATAATGGACAATACACATAATCATTTTCTTGCTCTAGGATTCTATGCTAATGAAATTGGAGCTATGAGTCAAACAATTCCCTTGACAAGCTCCTTGTCTTTTCAATCTAGATATTGCTGGGAAAATATTTGAGATAAGAAACCCATTACAACATGGCTTGCTTTTGTACACACTTGGACAGGTAAGATCATATCATCTAAAATATCATTATATAAAAGTCTGATAGAACACAGTTCAAAAGACAAGTAGTGCTCTGTCCCTCAACTACAGCTGAAGAGGGGGTTCCCCAGAAATGGCAATCAACTATGAATAAATGGTTGGTTTAAAAATCAACATGGACAAAAGGATGTTGTCAGGCTCAGCAGAAAGTGTACTGTTAGATAATCTAGTCTTGGAAATTTTGCTTTAATATTTTCTAGAGAGTTAGATGCTAAAATAAAGTGAGTGTGACATTTCTCTTATAAAAATTAATGAAAGGAATATATTTTTCCTTTTCAAATTGAGAATATAAAGAGGAATATACTTTTACATTTGTTTCAATACATTTCTTGGCTTAAACAATAAATCAATTTTAATACACTTAAAATGCTCCCTCTGTAAGAATGGGAGCCAATGCATTTGTTTCAGGCAATACTTGCAGAGGAAGGATCTTTAACCAAAACAACCTCCTTTTTACGGAAAAAAATATAAAACTTTGTTTCTATGCAAAGTTTGTCTAATTGGTCTTTACTAATAATTATACATATTATCATGAAGATAGAACATGTATTATAAATGGTTTTAAACCAAAAATGTAAAAATTTGTGCCTATTGAGGTACTTATAATTCTTTTAGCATTTGGGCATAAGAACAAATGGGTTCACCATAGAATTCTCCTGAAATTCCAACATATTCAATTTTCTTTCACATTACCTCAGAGGATATGTGTGTCTCTGTAACCAGAATGGCCTTTGTTTTCTTTGAATGACTCAGCTTACCTCATTGAGCTTCCCTGGACGCTGGGGCTTGCTCTTCCGGGGCAGGACCAGAACTTCCTTTGTGATGAGTCATGGGGCTGGCTGAGGGGAGGTGTTAATGTCTATGCTAGGGGGAGGGGCCAACTCAGGAACCAATCGGCCCTGGTCATTCGGGCGGAGCTTGATGATGTCAAAAACCCTATAAGAGGGGAGAGGACAGCTTGAAGAGCCTCTTTTCCTTTTCCGGTTGGAGCCAGCGACAGTTACATCGTCAGTTACAGCGACCGTTACATCGTCAGTTTCAGTTGCAGCTTCAGTTATAGACTCAGACACAGCTGAGGCAGGAGCTGCCAGTAGCAGAGCTGATCTACGGGAGGAAGCTGAACAAAGACTTCAGTCCAGTGGGTAATCTTATTACCATAAAAGGGGGAAACATGATTTTGCTTTACGCAATCATGTTTCTCTGTAGCCTCCTGGTTACTCTTTCAAGGCGTACTTATTGGGCCTGGAAGATTATGATCAACATATCAAAATGGGGCTTCTGGTTCATGGGTTGGTTACTGTGGAGCCTAAATAAATGTTTTGATTCTTCTGCCTTCTACTTTGAGAGTTTCTTATATCCGGCGGTTCCGAACCTTTCAGACATGTTTATGATCCTCTTTGAGATTATAAACTCTGCCCTCCTGATACAGTCTCATGATACAGTACTTTAACCATCAACTGAATGGTATCAAACATCATAAATTTGAGTAAGCCACTCTAGGGTATAAATCAAGGATTTTGATAAAAAAAAAATCACAGTTGTTTGTTGAATGATATAATGAGGAAAAAGTCTTCAAATATATTTCTTGAGCTATATTCATATAGTCATAATGATCTGATCTAATGAAGAAAGCATATAGCTGCAGGCCAAAATTATCTGGCATGACCATCTACATCACTACCATATACTCAAAATATATCTTCCAGTTCTTCTTTAGAATTATATCTAGTTGGTATCTAAAGTATCAAATATTTTCCTTTTTAAAGGGCAATACACAATTTTATGTCATTTTTTAAATTTCAGAAACAGTCCTTTGATGAGTTTTCTTAGGTTTTACTAATAAAGTGCATTTAATGTCTTTGAAATTTCTGGAATCCAAATGAGTGGCAACATTTTAGAATGTCTGTTGGCTTTTTGTCATTCCACTAAGGAGGTTTGGCCTTTCATGTTGACTTCTGTGTAATTCAGTAAGCTTTGAATCACTTCCATTTTAAATTTTTCATTAACTCTCATTTCATTTTTTGTGGGAAAAAAATCACAGAGAAGATCTAAAAGCATATTGCCCCACCCATAGTCTGGTAATAACACATGATTCATTTTCTGTTCCCTATTTGAAGGCAAGGTAATAATAGATGCTACTTTGGAATTTTTAGAAAGATAATTGGCAAATCCTTTGCTTTTTTAATGGAACAATCATTTTCATAATGATTTATTTCAAATCACCCCACCAAAGGTACAATTTTTTTCATAGAACCATAGAATCTCAGAATTGCAAGAGATCTCAGAGGTCAACTGGCCCAACACGTCCCTGTATAAGAATGCCAATGAAGTGTGCAACCAAGCTTTGCTTGAAAGCCTTGAGGGAATAAGAACAAACTTCTTCTCAAGGTAGTCCATTCCAATTTTGGGAGGCATTTGCTTATGTTGCACTTAAATTAAATCTATTGCCTTGTGATGATAATATCACTTCTATTTTTATTTCCATTGATTTTTTTTCACCAGTATACTCTCTACCATGTTCCCTCACATTGTTTCCTATATTTCCACATATGAATTGACGTTCTTTATATGTACTACTTACTTCACACCACACTTAATATACACTACTTACTCCTCCACACACATTTTACTCTTTTGTCAGATTTTGTTGAGTTTTTCACTGTGTCTGGTTCTTTGCGACCCTGTTGACCATATTATGCCAATATTGTTCATCTCTTTCTTGGCAAAGACACTGGAGTGGTTTGTCATTTCCTTCTCCAGTGGATTAAAGTGAACATAGAAGTTAAGTGACTTGCTCAGGGTCACAGTGTCTGAGGCTAGATTTAAACATAGGTCTTCCTGATTCCAGGCCAATGCTCTATCCAGCTGCCTCCCATCACATAGACACTTAAAAATGAAATGACAAAATAAGACAGAGCATACCACACAGAAAATCAATTATCATGAATTACTTAAGTGCTACCTCCTTGTTGAATGGAGACTTCACTATCTTTCCAGAAAAGTTGAAACTACAGAGATACTATTAAAAGAATGTGCTCAGAGACCAAGTAATGCAGCAGAGAAGGGATTGGCTCTAGACTTAGAGCTCCTCTGATGCTTTAGTACCACCATGACCTTTGGCAAGTCATTTAAATTTCCTGGGTCTCAGTTTTCTCATTTGTTAAAAAAAAAAAGAGGGTAGACTAGATGGCCACTCAGGTTCCTTTTTTCTCTACATTTATTGTCCTATGTTCCAAAGTAGGGTGCAATAACTCTCCCATTTACATTGTACCTGAACAGGTGAAAGGCTGAATGGATGTGATCTTGGTTAAATGTATTAACATGTATATAAGCTTGAGAATTCTGGCTGTTTTTTTTCAAACTACAAGAACAAGAGGTGGAAATCAAGGAAATGGATGCAGGAGGACTTAGCAAAGAGGTGGCATATAGCAAAATACTCTTACTCCGTAGGACCTGGCACCCTGGTAAATGGATGGAGAGCATTTGAAACATGGCCTCAGGTGGCCATATATGGTGGTTTTGGGTGAATTCAGTCTCAAAGCTGAATAAATTAATGGGCAGAAGGGAGACATGGTTTTCCGGTGAGTGCCTCATTATGTTATATATTCCTCATAGGTGAAGGGGGTCAGTAGTAGGAAGTTAGGAAAATGAGTGAAAGGCATGTTAAGTATGGCAGAAGACCATGATGCAGTAGCAGGATCACTGAATGAGTAGTGTAAGGACCCAAATGGTGGCTCTGCTACTTCCTATACCTTTGGCAAGTCTTTGATTCTACAGGCTTCAGTTTTCGTACCTGAAAAATGATGGGTTTGGACCAAATGATTTCTGAAGTCCCTTCCTGTTCTATGTCTGTGAGATAATGATCACTATGGACATATTGCAGTCTGCTTTGCTGGAAGTAATGCCCATGGTACTGAAGTCTTAAAACATGTAACCTCACTTCACCTAGTACTTCTACCAAGCCCATAGCAATTTATTCCTCAGTTGAACTCCTGTTATCTACCATTGTTCAGTCATTTTTCAGCCTTGTCCAACTCCCTGTGACCCCTTTTGGGGTTTACTTGGCAAAGATACTGGAGTAGTTTGCTATTTTCTTCTCCAGCTCATTTTACAGATGAGGAAACTGAGGCAACAGAGTTCAATGACTTGCACAGGTTGATATAACAAATAAATGTCCAAGGCCAGTTTCGACGCAGGAGGATGTCTTCCTGACTTCAGACCCTGCATTCTATCCACTGTACCGCCTAGTTGCCCCATTGTACCTTGTTTAGTAAATAACATATTTAACTTTTGTCAAATATACACACGCGCACGCACACACACACAGACACAAATTGCAAAGGCACTAGAGTAACTACATGGCACAAAGGTTGCACCACACCTTGAGTCAGGAAGATCTGGATTCAAATCCAGCTTCACACACTTGCTAACAACATGGCCCAGGGCAAGTTACTTAACCTCTATCTGCCTCAGTTTTCTCCTCTGTAAAATGGGGATAATAATAGCACAGACCTCTCAGGATTATAATAATTTTAAAGTGTTAGCAAAGTACCTGATGTGTAGTAAGTTTTATACACACATATATTAAATATGTTAGGTAATATAATATCATCATCATTATTATTTTAATTTTGTTGAGGGAAGGGACTTACTGAGCATTTCTTCATATACCTAAATTACCTTGCAGGTGATTAATAAATGTTATCCGTTGATTGATATTAAAGATTTTCTCTACTTGTATGAGCTTTATAGTTTATAAACCTCTTTTACTTAATCATCTCACTTGATTCTCATAACACTACTGTAAAATATAAAGGACAGTTATTAAATTATCTCCATTTCACAACAAAAGAAACCTAGACTTGAGAGCTAAAAAGTCCTAGGAAGAATATTCAAACCTGGCCCTTCTAACTTCAAGCCCACATTTATTTTTATCACACTAGCCCCTGTTCAGGCATATATGTTTTCTTTTTTTGTCTTTTCTTCTATTCAGTAGCATACCATTTTTAAGAGAAAATGAGAAGACAGCATAGGATACTTCTTATAAATCTCATATAGTCTCTAAATGATCTTTAAAAATGCAAGTTTTCATAATCAGGCAAAATTTTGAAAGAAAATTGTTTTATACAAATTTTGCCCTGTTTCTTGTTTTTTAAATATTTTTATTCCCGAACTTAAGAAGTAAAACAAGTATTTCTATAGCATAGTAGTATAGAAAAAAAGATGGTTGTACACAAAACTTTAAATCTGTTATGTACAACTTGCTATTCATTTTAAATATATAATAAAGTTATGTAACTTTTTTTTTCCTTTTCTTTCTTCTCTCCTCCACCCCTGCCCTAGAGATGACTAATATTAGACACAAATATGTAAATATATGTAAATCTGCTCTATAAATCATTTTATTGGTCAGTTCTTTCTCTGGATGCAGATAGTATCTTCCTTCATGTGTCCTTTTAATTAATTTGAGCATTTATAATAGTCAAAATGATTTAGTCACAAAAAGTTGTTCTTAAAACAATATTGTTACTTTCTATATACAACATTCTCTTGATTCTGTTCATTTCCCTTTTCATTTTTTTCATGCAAGTCTATCTATGTTTTCATAAGAGAATCGAGTTCATAATTTCTTAAATCACAGTAGTATTCCATCACAATCGTACACCACAACTTGTTCAGCCATTCCCCAATTGATGGGTATCCCCACAATTTCTAGTTCTTTGCCACCACAAAGAGAGCTGCTACAAATATTTTAGAACATATAGGCTCTTTTCCCTAACCACCTTCGAAAACAGATCTAGTAGGATATTGCTGGGTCAACTTCTTAAAAAAATTTGATTCTCATGACAATACTGTGAAATATAAACAGTTATTTTGGTGTAGTTATTCCTGGTGTAGAAATTCCTTCAACTGTTCTAGATTAGCATTTTTTTAAACTGACGGTTGCACAGTTTTAACTTACAATTGTAATGGGTCACTGAGAAGTAAAATGATATATTCTGGGTCACACAACCTATGCATCAAAGGCAGGACTGGAACTCCTATCTTCCTGATTTCAGAGGTAGGGAGCTATTCACTGTGCTAAATTGGCTCCCTTCCTTTTAATTAGTCATAGATACATACCATATTAAAAAAAAGTTTGTTCTGAACACAGAAGATGAATTTGACAATCAAAAATCACATTTCCATTATGTTAGAAAAATCTACCCCAAATATAGCATCGCTGTTGCCTACTTGTGAAGGCTCAAACTAAGCTAAAACAATGTAGAACTTCTAATTTCAGATTTCAATTATAAACTTTAACAGGCTAGAGTAGAAGGCCTAGGAAGGACAGTTTATCTTTCTCCAGACAGAAAAACAGTGAAAGTGAGGCAAGGTGGAAACGATAAGCCCCAATATAGTCAGATAAGTAAGGGGAGTTAATGAACTAGAGAAGAATACCATAGATAAGCGCTGTGCTTTTAAAACATTAACAAAGGCAGTATAGAAAATTCTCATTGAAAAAAAGGTTCTGTTAATATGTTGAAAATAAGGAGGACAGTTTTCTTGTGTTTAACTGATTTGATGAAATTTGAATTTAGTAGGATGTCATTACAAGGGAATGGATATGAAAATGATTAGTTTCCTCATAAAATGACAAATGATCTTTAAGGGGACACTCTCCTACTCACTGTCCAATTTTTATCTGCAACTGTATTGAAAAGACACAAAAAATGAGCAAAGCTACCTTCTGCCTTCTCCAAACTTGTGAATACATTTGAAGGTGTGATGATTGATTTGAACTCTTACAGCAGAAAGTGAACAGATCCTCAAGTTGGGCTCTGCTCCCTGTAATTAATGATCTTAGAAAATATAATCAGCAAAGGTGACATTAACAAGGTTAGCCCATCGACCCTCCCCTGCAACCTTGTTTTTGGCCCCATGGAAACCTTCCTTCAGGAACTCCCTTTAGAAAGCTATAAAAATGGATCTGAATAATGTGGTATGTGAGTTAAAGTCATTAAGTAACCAAATTTGGACACTGCAGATGCTTCAGACAGGTGTGTTCAGTCATGGTGGTAACTTTCTTCTTGCTGTAGGTCAGAGGTTAGACCTCAACAGCAAAGTCCCATATGCAGAAGAATCTTTGTTATGGAAGGGGGAAAAAAAGAAAAGAATGCTGTCCCCATCAAAATTTATGTGCTGCAAAAGATAACTGCACCTGCATTTAGTTGTTCTTATTAAAAACAGGTGAGGGCTGTTGCTAGGAAAGGGAAAGTCAGCTCTCTAAGTTCTGAATGAGAAGCATGCAGGAGCCCCAAGGGATTTGTAATATATCAGAAGTGTGCTGCCTAAGCAGCTGATTGAAAGAAGGCTTCTCAATCTGCCTAGCACTTGGAAAACGATTTACTAATAGTTCCTCCTGCTGGGCTAGAGTTTTAACCCAAAACAAAGTTCCACTTTTTATTCTTCACCATTAGTATAATTATCACTACTAAAGAAAATGTGTACCACTACCGTTAACATTACTACTACCACCACCACTATCACTACCACTACCACTACTGCTACTTCTACTGCTACCACTGTCACTTCCACTACCACTACTATTATGGAGGCATGGAAAAACTCACAGTGTGGAAACTGCCATTATCAAAGCTGATTGGCAACTCATTTGTAATTTACTCTCTTATAGTGTGGCCAGGGACAGTGAATTTAAATGATGTGCTCATGGTAACTCAGCCATGAGTGTCAGGGGCTAACCTTGAACCAAAATCTTCAAGACTCCAAGGTTGACGCTCTATATACATACCCTGCTGTCTCTCTCCCTCTGTAGCAAAGGAGAATCTAAATGACTCAGGACAATATATGAGTTTATAAACATTATTCTATTTTTCCTAAGCTTTGGTTGACCAACTGTTATTTTTCTATGTTAATTTAAATTCAACTCAACAAAAACTATCTTAGAAGTTGCATTTTAAATAGCTAAATATGGAAAGAGATTTATTCTAATAAAAGTTTGTTTTAAAAAAAACAACCACCTTTACTTCATGCAAATCCACAATGATGTGAAAGGTGTGAATTAGCAAGAAGTATTAGCCCTGCTATTGACAAATCTGCCCCCAAATGAACATTTAAAGTGCTGTGCCATGTCAAGGGCCTCCAAAATTTAGAAGTTGCTTTTTCCCCCTTTAGAATTAGTTCTTGAGAGGAGTATATAGTTTTCTTTTGAGTTGTTCTTCTCCATATTTGCACAGTCAGCTTTTTTTGTTATTCATTCACTCAGCTGTGTCTGACTCTTTGTGACTTCATGGACTATAACATGTCAGACCCTTCTATCATCCATCTCCTGAAGTCTGTCTAAACTCATGTTCATTGCTTCTCTGACACTATCTACCCATCTCATCTGCTTTCATCCCCTTCTCCTTTTGCCTTCAAATTTTCCCAACATAATGGTCTTTTCCAATGAATCCTGTCTTCTCGTTATGTGGCCAAAGCAATTAAGTTTCAGCTACAGTATTTGTCCTTCCTATGAAGTGATTTTCTTAAGTATTGACTGATTTGATCTCCTTGCTGTCCAAGGAGCTCTCAATGATTTTCTCTAACACCTCAGATTAGGACTTTAAAATTATCTTTGAAAGTGTCAGACATCCTTTTTTCAGTCATCCTCAAATTTAGAGCAGACCACAGACTCTTTTCTTAGTACCTTAAAAATGTTGGTGTTTGCATCCATTAATAAAGGATTCTGTCATGAGGTGAATTTTGAACTTTTTGTTCCAATTGATAAATAAACACTGGAAACTCCTGGGAGAATATCAGAAACATAAGGCGTCCATTTCCCTTGCCTAGGTAGTATAGTCCTCTTACTGTGGCTTTGGCTACCAAGAAGGCAATTCAAAAGCATGTGCCTCATGAAAACATTTAAGGTAGAGACAAGAGTAGTGTTTCTAAAAATGATTGGAAACACAGCAGCATTGTTGGAATAATACATAATTTCTCAAATTGACAGCTTTGAAAGGTACAATAGTCATTTAGAGAGAGACATTTGGTTCACTTTCATTTAAAAATCATCTTCACTTCAAAATTAACTTTTCTATTCATTGCTAGTTGAATTCTTCACTCTTCAGACTTCTCCTTAGGAGCTTTCTCACTCTAAATATTTCCTCCCTACAACACTCTCTTCTACTTGGTGAATCTCTGGCCCTGACAAAGTCAGCAAATCAACAAGCATTCATTAAGTACCTACTATGTGCCAGACACTGTGCTAAGCCCTAGGGCAGCAAAGAAATGAGCCCACTCCTTATTCTCAATGAGTTTACAGTCTAGTGAGAGAGACAATGTGCAAAAAACAAAAACAAAAACAAAAAAACTAACTACGTCCAAATATAAAAGGAATCAGGAAAGCCAGGAAAGTCAGGAGACAAAAATGAAAAGAGAGAGAATTCCAGGGATAGGGAAAATTCAGAGTTGAGAGAGTGTCTTGTGCAATGAACCACAAGAAAGCATGTCAGGTATGAGAAGACTAGAAAGATCAGAAAGAGTTAGGTTGCTAATTCCTTTTAAAGCTAAAAGAAGGTTTTATATTTGATCCTGGAGGTAATAGGAAGTCACTGGAGCTTGTTTAATGGTGAGTGATGGAGAGAGTGACATGGTCAGACCTATGGTTTAGAAATCCATTTGATAACTGAGTGGAGGATAGACTGGTGTGGAGAAGAGACAAATTAGAGAGACCAATCAGAAGGCTGTTTTAATTGCCCAGCTCTGATGCAGAGTGTTTACACCAGGGTGGTGGCAGGATTAGAGGGGAGAGTAGGGTGCATATGAGAGATGTTAGAAAGGTAGATTGACTAGACTCATTAACTGATTGGATATGTGTGATAAGAGAGAATGAAGAGTTGAGGATAACAACTGGTTTAAGAGCCTAGGTGACGAGGAAAATTATGGTACCCTCAATAGTAACAGGAAAGATAGAAAGGGAAGGGCCTGGGGGATTTAGTTCATTAAGATGTCTATCCAATTTGAGATATTGAATAGGCAGTTGGAGATGGCAGTCTGGATGTCAGGAGACAGCTTAGGGATGGTAAGTAGATATGAGAATTATCAACATAGAAATGAAAATTGAATCCTTGAGAACTGATGAGATCACCAAATGAAATAGTAGTGAGGGAGAAGAAAAGAAGGTACAGATCCCTGGGGCACACCCATAGTTATCAAGACTGAACTGAATGAAGATCCAGCAAAGGGACTGAGAAGGAATAGTCTGAAATGTTGAAGGAGAAGCAGGAGCGAGTAGTATCCCAAATACTTAGACTGGAGGGAGTCTCAAAGATAAGAGGATGATTGCGACTGTCAAAGACAGCAGAGAGGTTAAGAAGGGCAAGGATTGAGGAAAGCTCATTAGAGCTGGCAATCCAAAGGTCACTGGTAACTTTTAATAGAAAGTTTTGGTTAAGGGATGAGGTCAGAAGCCAGAAAGCAAAGAGTTCAGGAAAGAATGAGAGAAAAGGAAATGAACACACTAGTTTACTTACAAAATGGAGGACAAATATAGTATGAGAGCAAGTGGAGATGGACAAATCAAGTGAGGTTTTATAGAGGATGGAGGAGATGTATATATGTTGGTAGTAGGGGATCATCTGGTAGATAGGGAGAGACTGACTATTAGTAAGAGAGTGAGAATGATGGAGGAGAATTTTTTTTTGCAGAAAATTGGATATAATGGGACCACTTATCTATTAGGGAGCTTTGCCTCAGTAAGGAAAAGGGTCACTTCTTCCTGTTAGATAGGGATGAAAAAGGGGATAGTGGGAGAAGGTCTCTGAGTGATGTGAGATGAGGAGGGGAAAGAGGAAGTTCTCATTGAATGGCCTCATTTTTCCCCAGTGAAATGAGGGTAGGTATACAGCTGAGAGAAAACAGGTGGAAGAGAGCCATCATTTCATGAGGTATACAGGCCATGCTTACTCCATTCCTGTCTCCATTTCTCACACTCTGAACTTTTCCCCCTCATCATCATCATTTTTGCCTCCTTCTGATTATCAGTTCCCTTTTACGTGTTATCTTCACTCTTTAAAATATAAGCTGTTTGAGGGTAGGGACAATTTTCCCCCTTATATTTGTATCCCCACCAATCAACTTAACACTGCCTGGAACAGAGGAATTACTTAATAATTTCTCTCTCTCTCTCTCTCTCTCTCTCTCTCTCTCTCTCTCTCTCTCTCTCTCTCTCTCTCTCTCTCCCCTCTCTCTCTCTCTCTCTTTCTCTCTCTCTGTCCTCTTTATTGTCTCTCTTTTCTCTGTCTCTGTCTTTTCCCTCCCCCCCTCCCAGTTACATGGAGTTTCAAACTCTACAAAGCCCTACTCATATTCCTTACAGAGGTGGCCCTGGGGTCTTCAGGGTTGTGACAACAGAACTCTTGCTTCAGCAGGTTGTATCATGCTGGAGAAACTTCAACTTTTGTCCTACCAACAGGTTGTGTCTACTTTCTGAGTATTAGCCTAGCTAAACATGGAGAGATTCCATGGTTAGCCTCATCATTAGTAGACTAGTTAGTTAAAAATCAATTATTTGACTATCATACTTAGATAGTACAGTGGATAGATTGCTGCACCCAGAGTCAGGAAGACCTGAGTTCTAATCAAGCCTCAGATACTTACTAGTTGTATGACCCTGGACAAGTCATATTTTTTGTTTGCCTCAGTTTTCTTACTTGTAAAATGGAGATAATAACAGTACCTACCTCCCAGGGTTATTATGAGGCTCAAATGAGATAACATTTATAAAGCACTTAGCATGGTGCCTGGCACATAGTAGGTATTTCATAAATGCCTATTTGCTTCCTTCATGAGATAAAGAAAAAGAAAACAAAATGACTCTCTGTCCCCCTTTGATTTGTTTTCAGTGAGGATATCGTAGTGATAATAGGAAATACTAAGAATTATAATTTTAGCTTTCCTGCAAATATTTTATGAATATTCAAATACCTGTTGGTACTGTAATTGTGAGATGTCCAGTGAGGACGCTTTGGAGAAACTGAATCATGTTGGTAGCTAGGTGGCACAGTAGATGGAATGCTAGACCTGGAGTCAGGAAGAATCTAATTCTGCCTCAGACACTTACTGGCTGTGTAACCCTGGACAAGTCATAACTTTTGTCTGCCTTAGTCTTCTCATGTGTAAAATAGGGATAATAAGAGCACTGACCTCAAATAGTTCACCTCAAATAGGATCAAAGGAGATAGTAAATGTAAAATGCTTTGCCCACCTTCAAATTTTAGACAAATGTTTGCTATTATGATTGTTATTAAATATATAATTGAAAAGGAAGATGAGATGGTCATGGGGTAAGAGTGAAGGATACCACTAATGATGCCCCCAACATGAACCATTGATATTTTAGGGATGTCTAGAAACCACTGTGCTGGGGGTATTCTTCTGATGAAATTACTTGAGGATATGAACAAGATTCATAGGTTAAGCAGGAATGAATGGGTTGCAGTCTCTACTGATGAAGTAAATTTTTAAATACATAGGGGGCACTGATCCATTTGAATATTTTGAAGATTGAACTATGGTAGCTCCACAATGTTTCAGAGCAACTTCTGTGATATCTTTAAAGACATACCTGAAAAAGACATTCTAGTATCTTTTTTAAAGAGATATTGAATAGGAAGGTATAGATTTTAAGATCAGAATATTTAAACATGTGTGATATAGATGTTAAGTTGAGAATATTTTTGCTATTGCTATGGAAGTCCCCTCAAAAAAAGGGAGAGGGGAGTTTGTTGTGTATGAAGTGAAAAAGGAACCTGCAGTCTGAAGAAGTTAGGCATGAGAGAGCTGTTCTCAGATTTTATTAAAATGGAATTCTTCTAAAATATATCTTTTCTAGAAAATATGTTTTCCCTTCTATATTTTAATAAGTTGTTATTATTTGTGTATGTGTGTTTGTGTAATGCTCCCTTCATTCCTTCTAAGTATACCCTTTGCCACACTTCCTGGTACCATATATGGTATTCTTGTATCCACCTTCATTTCTGTAGTTTGCTCAACATGTTTTTATAAAAGGGGCATAAATTGTATCTAAAGAGCCCATGTAATGACACTACCACCCATAACACACATAACACAATGACCTGAAAGGGACATGTTTTATAATGTATTAGGTGGGAAGATTGCTTCTCCTTGACTGCCAAAACCACATATCTTCAAGGTGGAATGGTGCTTTCAGCAAAAGAGATTGATCATGAATGTGTATGACAGGACCTGGATGTTGATCAGAGTGAAAGCAGTCAAGCCTTTTGTGAATTACTCCCTTTGGTTCTGCTAATGGAATTGTGGTTGGCAAGATCTATGCTGTTGTGGAGCTTAAATCAGACTCTGAACCTATAATCAGTCCACATGTGTAATATCAGTCATATACTGCTTAAAGCTTAAATATCCAAAAACCACAAATAAGGAAACAGGATGGTTGTTTTTTCACTATAGACAAGAAATGGAGAATAAAATATGATGTTCGCTTTTGCTTATTGACACTTCTTTGACAGGCACAAGCTTGTGCTGAAATGGAATATTTGTATTAATGAAGACCATTACCGTGGCTTTTGGATTTGTGGGCATAAAAGGGTTCTTTCAAAATAATTAGCTGCCTGGCAAAAGCTCTCCAACATTTAAGTCACTGTGGAATTTCTTTAAAGCCTGTTTAATCTGTTATAAATAGCCAGCAATAAATAACAAAGTATTGTTAAAATAAGCAAACATTTATTTTAGACATAAATGTTTTGCTCCCTACTAAAGACTTGGCTCTCAACTTTTACAGAAAAAAAATTTTTAATTGAAAGCATGAGAACTCTGCCCATTTGAACTCTTCCAATGTTCATGAAAATGTTTCATTTTAAACGGCTTTAGGCCATAACCCGAAGGTAAAATAAATTGGCTTTACATAATGTGTTAAGAAAAATCCCCCCACCTTGATTCCATTTAAGGCAACTGACACATTTCAACTCTAGGAATCATAGTAGGAGGATATGTGAAAAAAATTGATAATATAAATTGTGACTATTGCTTTCTTTTCTTACCAAAACAACTCATACTTTTAGCAAAACATATCCAACATCCATAATATTGCTCAAGAAAAAAAAAATCAAAAAAACAACTCAAAAATATAAAAAAATCCTATTTTTTTAACAAATTTAATAAATTCAACAATTTGATTTAAAAAATTCTAAAAAAAATTCTCCTGGGTTGTGATTTCTGTAAAGTGGTAGTCAATTGCCCAAAGGCCAGGACATAAACAGGAGAAAGAAGATTTTCACTGCTGAAATGTTGGATCCTGATCCTCAACTTAATAGTTCCTATAGAATATTGTAATGTTGGAAGAGAGAAAAATGTGAGTGAGATTTCACTGTAGTCAAACACTGCTTAGGCAATGATTGGGTGCTCCCAGGTAATTTTCTCAGTGCAGCTGTGGATGTGGTCTTCTGTGCTGTATCAGATTGATGGAGGACTCTTGTGTCTTAGACTTTGCTTTCATTGCTGCTCAAGGTCCAACACACAGGAAATATCCAAGTTATTTGGCTGTGATGAATCTGGAGTCACAAAATCTGTGACAGCTTTTCAGAATCACTTCCTCTTCTCTAGGATGTGTCTGTAACAGAATCAGGCAACTCTTGAGAGTAAGGGTCATGGGAGCCTTACAAAATATTTATGATGAATCCATTCTGTTCAAGTGCTATGCTAGGCTCTAAGGGAGATAAAAACACATAAAATAGGTTTCTTTCCCTCAAGGAGTTTACAGTCAAATAAGGAGGACAGAACACATGTATATGTAACTACAATAAAAATAAAGTATGACAAGGCGGGGTATACATACATAGCTATAACTTCAGAGCAACAAGAAATAATTTTTGGCAGGGGAGATAAGGGAAAACATTGGCTTACTTGCCCTTTTCCCCCCAATTTTTTAAAGAAGCTGTTAAAAGGATATGATACAGACTTAAAGCTGTGGATAAAACTGAGAGAGGTTTTTTGTTTGTTTACACCAGGGGTGAGGAATGTGTGGCCTCCAGGCCTCATTGACCTTTTAGGTCTTTGGGTGTGGCTTTTTGACTGAGTCCAAGTTTCAATTTGTGTTCAGTCAAAGGGCCACACTTGAGGATCTGGAGGCCCCAGGTTCCCTACCCATGGTTTACACAGCCTTAGGTTGTAAGCTCCTTAAAAGTTGAAATGATTTCTTATTTCTCTTAGTATCTTCCCCAGAACCTAATACGTTTTTTCTGTAAGTAATAGAAACTTATATTTTTTCCTATATGAATCAATATTTCAAGAAGCATAAAGCAAAGGATTTTATATTTTACTCTTCCAAGCATATGCTCGCATTGAGTAATACCACATCGATTCCTCTCTGCACTCTGCCCTCTTCCCTCTCTCCAAAAAAAAGTATAAGTGCTTAATGGTTAATCTAGTGAAATTTTAAATGTTAGATTTGAAAGAACATTTGTTGTACTTCTAAATAGGAGATGTTTTCCCTTTCCATCAGGCATTTTCTTTATTATTGCTATTATTTCTGATTCTAGTACCAAGAGTTTTCTCAAAAACATTAAGTGTTTTCTTAATAGAGGAGGGAAAAGTATGGTTTAGTTATTATGTAGGCCACCAACTTTTAAAATTCAGCCAGCAATGTTCACTGCATATAGTCCTGCTGATATGCTTATCCATCTATTTGACTGACACAATTATAGAGGTCCTTGATCACTGCTACTGCAGTTAAAGACTCTCAATAGCTTCCAGCATGGTTTCAGGCCATGGTGTGATTGATTCAATTTGGATTGAACTAAACAGAACAACCAAACTCATAAGGCATTAAGGCATTCTACTTTTCCAATTTCCTTGAGGATTGAACAACAGAAAAGCCCCAAACAAACAGAAATGTTGATTTAATGCATTACATTAGGTCCATGCTGTTGCTCCCTCCAAAGATCAATGCAGAGATGGAGAAAAATAATAAAACAAGTCAACCACCTCTTATTAAAGTTAACTTTTAATCACTTCATGGAGCCAGCGTTGTTAGTTCAGAATCTGGGGCTGAATTTCCCTGAATAAAGAGTATTCGGTGGAAGAGATGTTTTTCTTTAAAAAAAAATCCCAGGCTTTAAAAAATACAGAAAAGATTACTCATAAAACAGCAACAAATGACTTAGTAAATATAGCCTTTGTATGCTGTATTTCCAAGCACCAAAGCTTTTCCATCGTACTGTGTTATTTGCCCCCAATTGTTTCAAACCGTATTTACAGTGACACTGAGGACTAAAAAAGCATTTTGAAGACTGATCTTCCAACTGCTCAGGAAATGGCCACCCATGGACTTCAGTTTCTGCTTTGAGAATCTAATGTGTACTATGCTGAAAACAGAAGGCTTCTTTCTGATAACATTTCCCAGACCTGTCTTTTGTTGTTGTATCTTACAACCAGTCCTTACTTCCTCCAGACTAGGTCTCACATATCCCTCCTGGATCACTGTCTTGTGTCAGAGGGGCTTGTGTAGCTCAAAGAAACTATGAACTATGCAGGGTTACCCAAAACAAATAGGTAATAATGGAGAGTTCTGGACAAAGAAATGGCAAACCACTCCAGTATCTTTGCCATGAAAACTCCATGAACAGTACTGCCTCGCAACCATGGAGTCATAAAGCATTGGATATGACTGAACAACAATAAAAAGGTCTATATAATATTAAAAGCATATCAAAGTTTAAACTGTTTTCTGGATAGATTGAGACAAGAGGATAAGGTCAAGATAGTTTATTAAAGGTTGGAGCAGCTGAGCGGTGTAGTGGATAGAACAAGGGCCCTGGATTTAGGAGGACCTGTGTTCAATTCCAGCCTTTGACATATGCTAGTTGTGTGACCCTGGGTAAATCACTTAACCCCAATTACCTCCAAAAGAAAGAAAAAAAGGGCAAGGCAGATTTCACTCTTGCCTTCTTATTTTCTATATTGAATTCGTTACTAGGCCGGGAAGAACATTTACATACTTGATTCTTTTATATTTAATCCCCTTCACGCTTAACAGAAAGTCCATAAAGCATAAAGTTGAGGAGGTTGGGCTCAAAACCTGATTCTGATGCTTCTTAATAAATTACAGTGGCTAGTTACTCAGTTCTCTCTAAATCTCAACTTCTTTATCTGTAAGACTGAAATAAAAGTTACATTAAATACTTCATGGGGTTGTGAAGGAAGCAGTTTGTGAATTTTAAAGTTTCTTAAAAGTTCCATTTATCATTTTTTAACATCCTCTCCCTAGCTACTCTCTCAAAAACTCTGAAAATAGCCTGAAAAATGTCCTGTAAGGTATCAAGACATGAGAAGGCCTTCTCACTGAAAGTAGGATTGGACGATGATTGTCACTTTTTTTTCCTTTTTTGAGACTGGCTCTCCCAGCAATTTGATCCACTTTGTTTCTGACCTGGGCCAGGTCATTTTTCCTCAGGCAGACTCTCTGCTCCTGCAGGTTCACCATATTAGTGCCTTATTTAGTGAGGACACCCTAATTATTAGGGTATTATATTAGGACCTAATACTTTTAGCCCTATTTCAGCTCAGAATTCAAAACTCAGGTTATCCACCAGATTCAGCTTTCCCTAGGACCTGGGATTACAGCTGTGCACCGCATCTGGCTTGTCATCTGTCAATTAGTTAAACCTCAGTTTCTGCAGCTATAAAATAAGTTTTATTTCAGATTGCCTTCTATCTATTCTCTCTATATTTTATATGAACCAAGTTATTTACACCTGCTCTCCTCCATTACATTATGAGCTTCTTAAGGGCAGAAACATTTTCTCTTCTTTATATCCACACTGCTTTCTTAGCATAGGCATTTTTAACAGTGTGTGTGTGTGTGTGTGTGTGTGTGTGTGCATGTGTGTTGGAACTTGTATTCTGGTGAAGTCTATGGGTCCGTTCTCAGAATGATATATATATAATATTTCTAAATGCATAACAATTATGTATAGGACCACAAAGGATCCCAATTACTTTGAAATAAAGATGCAACGTCCTCATCCCAGTTCATTAACCCCCTGAAATTTATAGGTGCCAGGTTAGGAATCCCTGTTTAGCACAATGGCTGGCACATAATAGGAGCTTAATCAATGTTTGTTGACTGACTAACTTATCAATAAGATTTTCACTATCTACCTCTTAGGATGGTTGTTAGGATCCTTCATAGCAAATTTGAAAACTATATGAACGCTACCATTTTATTTCCCATATCATTCAGATTATCAGAATGTAGAAAGAGGCAAATTCTTCTGAATTAAGTATGGCATATTGCAGTTTTCAAAGGAGATAAAAAGAATTATTTCATCATCATAGTCAACTATTTTGTACCCGTATGAAATATTACTTCCCTACCACAAAGGACCAGGATATTGGCTATTGCTTTGTCTTTTATCATTATGGAAATTAAATCCTTATATTCTCTATAAAAATAGGAATTTTGCAAACTTTCTGTGAAGTGAAAAGGATATGATATAACATTCTGTACTAGAATCTCTAACTAACTTAGCCCCGAAGAGAGAAAATTCATGGCCAATTTTTCATAACTAATTTTTGGCCTTTGATTCAGCCTAAATGAGGTGAGGTAACGTCCAAATCCAGATACTTGGGACTCTGTGAATTATCTGGTAAAGATGGAAGAAGAAATGCCTAAAAGGCATAGTTCTACTCACAGAGCAAGTGCCATATGTTCAAATACCACATCATTATCTATCTATCAGTCTAGCAACTAGCATTTATTAAATGCCTACAATATGCCAGGAACTATGTTAAGCTCTGGGGCTGTAAAGAAAGGCAACAGATAATACCTTCTTTCAAGAGTTCACAGTCTAAGGGAATCAGAATAAACCACAGAATTTTACTGTTGGAAAGGTCTTTGGAGATTATCTAGTCCAACCTCCCTTTGTTATTGAGGTTCAGGGACATGAAGTGAATTGTTCAAAGTTACAAAATCACTTGCTGGTAGAAATGGGGTTTGAACTCAGATCTCAACTCCCAGTTGCAAGGTTGCCCCTGTGCCATTCTATCTAATTTCTCTGGGGGAGGAGGTGACATAGAGGCATTGATGGGAATTGCTACAAGCCTGTTAAGAGCAAGTTCCATGCTGAACAAACACCATTCTAACTCCCGAATCTGAATAATCCCACCTTTTTTTTTCCAAGCTCCTTGCCATCTCATCCTTCTATAGATATGAAATTGCCACAACATGCTACTTATTGGCTATATAAGATCAATAGAAAGGTAGAAACTAGCTCCAGCAGCTCTATCAAGTGGACTAGGCTGATTGTAGATAGGATTTCCCAGGCTAGCTTGAAAAACTGTGGTTTATTTTATTTCAAGATTGTCGCTCTTTGTCCGACATCCAGTCAGTCCAATCCAGCTGGAGGGGTAATCTTTTCCTTTTAAACCCCTTTGGGGTTTCCAGTTTGAGAAAATTTCCCAATGCTAGGAAAATGCATTTGGTAAAAGAATGGGATGAATGAGTTAATACTCAAGGGAACCAATGATAAACTCCAAACTCTCAGCCCTACCTTTTTGTCAGTAGAGACCTTTTTTTTCCATATGAAAAGTCTAACACAAAACAGCTGCTATCAACATGAATAATTTACCTTTAACCACAAATTGTCCAGTCAGTAATTCAAAATGCCCCATTTCCCAGTGTGGGCTATTTGGACAAATAGCCTGCTGGCTTTGATTAATCTCAGCTATATGGGGAATTGTATTATGAAGAAGTAAGTCTCAAAGGCTGACTTAGACACATGATTTAAAGGTACCCTCACAAGACTTTGCCACTAGGATAACTATCCACGTAAGAAGGCTTTCTGGAAGCTTTCAACACGTTTCTTACATATGTTGTACCTGGACCCTTTACAATGGTAGGGAATGGATTCGTTTGGAATAATAGAGCCAGAGATGGATCAGAGGAAGCAAAGCTGGATCTTCAGGTATGGTGACTCTAAGCAAAGGAAGCTCTTAACATGATCAGGGGTTCATTTTTGTAGTGAATTAATTAATTGTAGTCAGAAACCTACATTATTTGTGGAAGAGGTTAGATAATCTAACCAAGTGTGATTACCTTTGTTCTAAGTATCATCCATAAAATGAGGATTCAATTAAATTCAGCAAACATTTATTAAGCATCTATAATGTGTTCGATGCTAGGAATATTAAGTACTACCAGCCTAGAATGGCCTCTCAATAAGCTGAACCTCTAACAAGAGGAGAAAGCATACACAAACAGCTATGATATTGGACAGGGGGAGATAAGCTAAAGAATATACAGATAAAAACCAATGAGGGAGAAAACAGTATCACCTGGAACAGGTGATCGGAAGGACAAGCTTCAAATTTGGAAAGAAGTCATGGAGGAGGAGGCGGCACTTGGAATGAACTTTGACAAAAGGGAGGGAATCTACAAAACCTAAGTGGAAGTGGAGCTTATTTCATGCATGAGGATTCTGGATGAGAAACAGTGGAGGCAAGAGAGAGGTGGTATCAGTTAGGACCTGATGCTTCTCTCCCATATGGCCTGTGTTCTAGGTACTCATTCTTCCCTTGCAAAGCCTATGGGCAATTCAACAACTTGCCATTCAGATATGTTATGTAGGAACAACCCTGCTGATATGTGAACAGGGTCCTCATCATGCTTCTCCAATACCAGTATCACTGCATGGTAGGTGGATGTATTTGTAATTAAGGTGGGACTTTATTTTTTACTGTTTTGTCTTTTAGAATGCTAGAATAATCTAGTGCCTTTGATTAAGCCTTACTAGGCATAAAGCCCCAGGCCCACATCCTTTTGCTGATTAGGTATAAAGCCTTCAGACCATAAGAAGGGTATATAAACTCAGAGGTTAGCATTTTGTTTAGGGCTCTCGCTCACTGGAAGAGTGTTGATGTGGACTCTGGGTAGCTACCGGAGCCCCTCAGCTTTGAAGAAAACCCAGATGTTGGTGCTTCTCTTTTTGGTAACTATGTATGTGATGTCTTGATCAGACAAAGCTTGTCTTTTTGAATTGTGTTATTGGATTTGTTGATATTATCTGTTTGTAATTTCTATTTCTATTTGCTCTGAAGTTCAGAGTGCTGGCTTTTCCCCCTGAACTAAGTAAATGAGACATGTATGTGTGATTAAAGTGAGATTGTTAACCCCTTAAAGTTACTTTCCTTAGAAAAACAGATCAAAGAACCTGTGTTAGCAGCTCTTCTTGCTGGTCTTGTTGGGTCTTACATATCAGCAGCAACTGCTAGCCACATTGTTGTTACAGTGGATATGAATAGGATGGAGAACAATGTACAATCCCCTCACCTCATGAATTCATAACTGTACCAAATCCTAGTATAACCACTTTGAGTATGAATTAATAATAAAAATACCAATGTTAATAATAATAATAATAATAACTTCCATTCATATAGCACTTAAAAAGTTTGAAAAGTGCCTACAAGTATCTCATTTAATCCCCCTAACAACTATGGGAGTTAGATGCAATTATTATCCTCATTTTACAGATCAGGCCCATATATATTAAGTTACTTGCCCAAGGTCACACAGTTAGTTAAGTGCCTGAGTCCAAATTTGATCTCAGGTCTTCCTGACACCATATCCAGTTCTCTATCCACTAAACAAGTTCCTTACACTCCCTCAGATCTCCTACTGCTCCTGAATATACTTTTTTTTTCTTGATTCCTCTCTGAATGTAATAACTTTATCCCTTTGCTAAATCTTCTATTAACAACCACATGTTAAACCTCATTCTCCCTATCCCAAGGTCAGTTTCTTCTAGCAAAATGGACATAAATAGGACAGAGATCAGGACTGATGTTAACAAGGACTGAAAAAAGGGAGTAGAGTCAAATTACATAGGTGTCCTTAATCACTCAACAAGCATTTAAGCACTTACTTTATGCCAAGCATTGTAGGCACAGGGGATACAAATATAAAGAATTAAATAATCACTTCTCTCAAATAAGAATTTGTTGAGTTCTGCAGGCAGACCAAGGATCTGGAAGTGGCAGTGCTAATGAAAGGAATGGACTGTGGACAGTATCAAAGAGGATGACTAGTGATATGGAGCCTCAGAAGAAAGTCATGTTTCAGTTACTAAGAGAATCATTGTAGGAGAAAGACCTAGGATTAAGGGAGGTGGGGTAGATGGGAGAGTTGTTTATATATGTAATAAGAATTCCAAAAGATAGAGTGGAAGTAAGCAGCAGGACTGGAGGCCAGGGAGAAAAAATTTAATTTTAAGAGGCATGAGAATTTTTTTAGGAAGGAAACAGAAAAACATTTAGGTATAAAAGGGTACCTCTGGGTAGTAAGTACAAGGTGAGCATCATTGAGTTGGTTCATTAATTATCCCATCAAATTTAAACACAATTGCAGGATCCCACTCCCTAATGCCTTGTACAAGTAAGAATACTCCTTTGTTCAAGCAATTAATCATCAGCCATGGACCAAGTCCAAAAAAGTTCTTAATAAATGTGGATAACTTTGAAAGTCATGAGATAAACTGGAGTGATGTTACACAATTAATTCATTCAAATTTGTTAAGGATACTTAGTTGGCATTCAAAGCTCTTTATGAGCTAACCCTCTTCTACCCTTCCAGACCTCTTATGCCTTACTCCCAGACATGTACTGTTCAACCCAATGACACTGGCCTCCTGGCTATTCCACAAACAAGACATTCCATCTCTTGGCTCTGGGCATTTTCTCTTGCTCTTCCTCATGACTGGAATTCCTTCCCTCCTCTTCTCTACCTATCCCAATGAAAATCTCTTCATTTACTGGAAGCCTCCTCCAACCCCTCTTAATTGTAATGCCTTCTTTTTGTTAATTATTTCCTATTTATTTGGTAGGTATTTTGCTTTGTATATATTTATTTCCCTCCATCACTGGATTGGAAGATCCTTGAGGGCAGGGATTGTCTTCTTCCTCTTTCTGTATATCTAGGACTTAGCACAGGTCATGAAATATAGGCCATTCTATAAAATAGTGAGCCAATTATGTACAAGGAAATTCAAGTGAGTAGTGAGCCAGCCAGGAAAGAGATTCTGGTGAGGCCCTTGACAAGATGCCACTTGGAAGGGAGGAAAATGCCTCAGTCTACATCTCCCTTGGCATTACAAATACCTCACAAACTGCAGAAGACAAGAGAATTTGAACTTTTTCATTGGCCCCTTAATCCTAGGAATGGTCCCAGAGCAGCTGATGTGCTGCCTGTACTGGGAACTGAGAACCCACTGGACCCAGTAAGTAAAGAAAGCTTCAGCACCCTACAAAGAGTCCAGCAAAGAAGCTACAGTATGCCCGAGGGTAAATTCTTGAGTACGCAACAAAGTAGAAAAAAAGAATTCCAACAACCAAGTGCTGTCAATTACACCTTTGCCACAGGAAATCTCTAAGCTAGACGCTACTTTCTCTTGGACTGTATATGTATTTGTGGGAGAGAATGTCACAGACTTTAGGGGAGGATGTTTTTCTATGAGCAATTCTTACTATATTAACATAATAAATGCTCCTTTCCAAAAAGCAATCCAGATGGCTAGGTGGCACAGTAGATAGAGTGCCAGGCTTGGAATTAGGAAGATGAGTTCAAAGTCAGCTTCAAACATTTCTTAAGTGTTTGACACTTAAGTCACTTAACTCTGTTTACCTTGGTTTCCTCATCTGTAAAATGGCCAAAGAAGGAAATGGCAAACCACTCCCATATCTTTTCCAAGAAAACCCTAAATGGGGTCATGAAGATTCAGACACAACTGAAATAACTGAACAACAACAACAAAAGCTAATGAAATAAAGTTTATTGAATAATGTTCAACTTTTGGGGGAAATAACAGTAGTGAAAGCTTATTATGTATAGTACCAGAAAGATACTGTGTATACCATCAGAGATCCCTGAGGGAACATAGCAACCTTGCTTCAGGTTTCCATCCTTTCAGTGTGTTTGAGCACTGTTCAGAACAGTTCCAGAGCATTTGTTAGGCACTGGTTAGAAGAGCAGGAAGTTTGGAGGTTAGTATGAGGGACCTAATGGTATAGTAGTAAGGCAAAATTCATGACCTCAGAGAGGGCCATGGACATGCCTGAGTGGTTCAGAATCTAGAAGTATAAGTAATTCTAGGTAGAAGACAAAGGAAGTATAACATTTATTTAGACTCCAGAGGGTCAAATCCAAGGACCAATGCCCCCAGTTTGATATAGTAGCAAAAATATTCCAAAACCGGTAAGCTAACCTCACTGTAATAATAAGGAAATTATAACAAAATATTATAGCAAGGAACAAAGCCATACTGTAGCCTCCCCCCTCTCTCCTCCCCACCACTGCTAGGGCCTTCCTATAAAAGATAACTCACAAACTCTAACTCTCCACTCAACACTCTCCTGCAGCTCTGCTGACTGAGTTCCTTGATCTCCACAACTCTCTTGTTCAGCACTCTACACTCTTCAGTCTCTCTGGATGCTGGCTCTCACTTTGTGGGCTGACTCAATGGCTTCTTGATGTCTGCTTCTGAATCCTGCCACTCTCCACTGGTCCCAGTTCTGTTGATCCCAATTTTGGGCTCTCTTTTCTTACAATACTAGCTGTCATCTGATTGACTAGAACTCAGTGCACATACCATTGGCTCTGGTCTTAACAACTCCCCTTAGGGCCCTGAGGACTTCATGCCTCTCACAAATAGAAACTAGTGAACTAGTTTGTTAACTAGCTTGGGGCCTCATATCTAATTGGTGAAAGGGTATGGGCCTGCCTCTAATAAGTCCCTCCTTTGTTGACCCCACCTGAGGCCTGATTGGCTTTACATAGGGAAAAGAAGGTGCTGGTCAGCAGAGATGACTGATGGAGATGGTCCAGATTCATTTTAGGACACTCATTTGATGCAGCTTCCATGTTAGGTCTCCATAGGTGATGTGCTGGAAGAATAATATTACTTCTATTAGCTACCTCACCATGTTGGTATGAGGCTCCAATGAGATTAAACATGAAAGTGCCATGTAAACATAAAGTACTTTTAAAATAAATTTAGGCTATCTTAATTAATATTATGACATAATTTGCTGTGCAGCTCTGAGATATGTTAGTATCAGAAAAGATCCTTAGTGATTACTGCTTTGTCTCCAGAAAAATGTCTAATCTAAGATGAATGGAAACATACCTGTGATTTCTTAGGTTTAGGGAACTATTGATGAAGAGTTGCTGGTCGTGCGGGTTGACACTTTCTTTGAAACTTAGTCATAGAGAGATGACTGGGGCACTGAGAGGTTAAGTGATTTGCTCAGGATCACACAGGCTGCATTTTTTTTTTCTGAGCAGGATTTGAACATGTCTTCCTGATACAGAAACAGCTAATCATTCCAGAACATGAGAGAAAAACAGGCATATAAAATGCTAATCCTCTTCTATAGGAAGGTTTCATTGCCTTTATTTTCTCCCCCCTTTCCTCATAGCCAACCAAAAGAAGTTTCCTCCCTCTAGGTTTACTGAATAAATTTAAATAATAGGACAATATTTTTCAATACTTTATGATTCTGACCTGAAGAAGAAACTGTTCAAGTTATTGCAATCATGCATTATATTGTCACGCTTTCCTTGGCTACTTTTCTCTAGTTGATGATATATCTCAAAGATGTAATTTTGAAAAACAGAAAAACATGTCTGAAGACATTCACTAAAAGCTCCAATCTTTCAAATAGTAGTGATCATATTTCTGTTCTTTCCCTGACTTCATCTATATAAATTGTATTTTGTTGAGTTGTTTCAAATTTCAAATCATTAAATATGGCCAATGAATTTT
The DNA here is from genome assembly GCF_011100635.1 of Trichosurus vulpecula. NCBI lineage: Eukaryota > Metazoa > Chordata > Mammalia > Diprotodontia > Phalangeridae > Trichosurus > Trichosurus vulpecula. Next base: position 410,108,211 of record NC_050574.1, on the reverse strand, counting down.
GCTTTGGCTTAGAATTCCTATTTTATTGTTTCCATGGTTTGTGGAGGGGCACATGTTTCAAAGTAGATTTTTAAAAACGTATTTGCAATTGTCTCTTTCAGCCTCTCTCTCTATGTCTGTATCTCATTCCAATTGTCTCATTGCAATAGCCTTTTGACTTGGTGGAATAGCTGTAAATTCTTGGAAGGAATCTTAGAAATTATTTTTCAGTTTACTAATATGTTTATTTTATAAGATCATAGGATAAAGACAGACCTGGGGACTCTAGAAATCCATTTTGTCTTACCTTGTTATTTACAAAAGAAGAAAATGGTCTCAAAGAGTGACCCAGGTCACATAGGGCAGTGGCAGTTAAGATTGGCACCTAAGTCTTCTCACTTTTGAGCAAGTGTTCTTAGTGTACCATGCCTCCTTCCAGTTATATTATTGGTAAATAACTATTTGATGAGGGTATCCGCTTGTTTTTTGGGGGCCGTGAGCTAGGTGACATAATGGATAGAATTCTAAGCCTGAAGTCAGGAAGAATCATCTTTCTGAGTTCAAATCTGGCCTTAGACACTTAGTAGCCATGTGACTCTGGGCAAGTCACTTAGGCCTCTTTACCTCAGTTTCCTCCTTATAAAATGAGCTGGGAAAGGAAATGGCAAACCACTCCAATATATCTCCCAAGAAAACCCCAGATGGCATCACAAAGAATCAGACACGACTGAAAAACAACTAAACAGCAACAACAAAATCCATTTTTATCTCCAAATATATTACTAATTAAACCATATTGATATGTAATAGACTACTATATCTTGTTGGAAGAAGCTTTTTGGGAAAACTCTTTTTTGGGGGAGGAAATGGTTTTGAAAGAGTATCAGCGGGAGGAAATGGTTTTGAAAGAGTATCAAGCCCTATAAAATGGATGCATATGATCCACTGAGATGAAGATAAACCCTTTCAGAGCCCCTCCCCAAATAAGATGCTCTGTTGTCTTGGTATGTTTACTTAACAGAGGGTTGGAAGATGGGCTCTGATTATTTGGGGCTTGGCTATGGCTGAGATGAAGTAGCACTCTAAATATTTTGGAAGCTGGAGGCAGTCAATGCGATTAAGCAAACATCCATTAAATACCTTATGTAAACCTTGTATTGGGCATTAGTGGTAAAAAAAAAAGAAAATAAAAGGAGAGGAGATGAGAGGAGAGGAGAGGAGAGGAGAGGAGAGGAAAAGAAAGGGAAGGGAAGGGAAGGGAAGGGAAGGGAAGGGAAGGGAAGGGAAGGGAAGGGAAGGGAAGGGAAGGGAAGGGAAGGGAAGGGAAGGGAAGGGAAGGGAAGGGAAGGGAAGGGAAGGGAAGGGAAGGGAAGGGAAGGGAAGGGAAGGGAAGGGAAGGGAAGAATAAAAACAGCTAGTCTAGTGCTTTATAGTTTATTATAGAGTTTTCAATTTCAGGGATAGAAGTAGGGAGAAGCCTGAGTGAACTCCCACAATGAGAACTCTGGATTAATGTAGAGATTCGTGGCTTAATTAAAATAAAACAAAATATAAAATAAGATGATTGTGCTCCCTTTGAAAGCTTCATTGTCTCCAGACTTTTATTTCAGCTGATGGGCCCTGATCAATATGTCATCAGTGGTTTGTGTCAGTAATCAGTGAACCTTACAAGGTTGAATTGAAATGACTTTTTTCCTCTTTCTCTACCTTCCCTCCATCCACTTTTCCATGTTTAGATCCAAAGAACCTACGGCTTAGATAGAAACAAAGGGTTGAATTTACAGACTGGCAAATTTGGTTTCAACAGGAGGTGAGGGGAGATGGATTTCTTAACAGTTAGTGGTATTCAGGAAGGGAAATGGACTCTCTTGTTAGATAGCAATTCCTGGTCCTGTAAACCCTTCCATCCTTTACATCTAAGAAGGATATTGTCAAAGGCACTGAGGCTTTGAGTAGGGGTGAGACTAATGACCTAAAAAATCCTTCACCACTGAAAGATTGCCGTCCTTTTTTCATTAAGTGAAGAGTCACCACAATAAATAGACTCTGTGGTTGGTAAGTTCAGCTCTTATTCACTTGTGAAGACGGCTAAAAATACAAGCTAAAATGAATATACACACTATATGTACATATATGCTTTTCACTTTTACAAAAGGACTACTTACTGAGAAAATATAGCAAGAACAGAAGTAGAAACTATTTCCCTGAACTAGGGTGTACTTTATAACCTACCATTCTCCCACCTTGGTTTCTAGGGGAAGTGGATTCACACAATGGAAGGAAGGAAACAAACATTTATTAAGTGCCCACTATATGCCAGGCACTATGTGTAATGTTAATGGGATGTAAGATCTTCCTGCCCATTAATAGGCTTCACATGGAGCCCATTAAAGGAAGCTTGCTTAGGGGAAGCTTGCTTGTAGGAAGGCTTTCACACTTTTTGCTAATTTCCAGTTACATGTTGAGTCAAGAGGGTCGTAATGCCTTCTGGATTTGAGAAGTGTATGTATACTCTGAGTTGGTATTTTGCTTTGGGGGATTGCTCATGAGCAGGAACTTTTGATTCCGTAGCTGAGACTCTGAGTAACCATATAATTCAGAATTCCCTGATTGCTCAGATATAAAGGCTCTCTCAATCCAGTGGTGTATGTAAAGTGTATAGCAGCATTGCTTTGATTCAGGCAGTCAGAGCCCTGTCTGTTGCTCTAATTTCTCTGTATTTTCTCTGCTTATATTTTCTCTGACATTCAGAGTACAGACTTTTCCCCTGAACTAATGAATGTAATTAAAGAAGATTGTTGACCCCTTAAAAGCTATCTTTCTAGAAGCAGATTAAAAAACCTGTTCTAGCAGGCCATGGGTATGCTGGGGTGTTTGCTGTTACACTGTGTTAAGTGCTTCATAAACATTATCTTAATTGATCCTCAAAACAACCCTGGGAGGTAAATTATCATTATTCTCCATTTACAGTTGAGGGAAATGAGGCAGATAGAGGTTAAGTGATTTTCCCAGGGTCACACAACTAGTAAGTATCTGAGGTCACAGTTGAAATCAGACCCTCCTGACTCCAGGCCCAATGCTCTATGCATTGAACTGCCTAGCTGCCTCTACTAAGGTTGCTACAAGCATTCACCCTACCAAGTTCATTTCCCAATCTGGTGTACCTAATGGATGATGATGTTATAGAAAACAGTCTTGCTACCTGGTTTGAATCCTAGGTTGAATTCCTCAGGTCACTGCAAAGGACACTGAAGATATTTTCACTAAATCCCATAAGGTCAAGGCATGGTTTATTCTGTCTCCAATACTCCGTCTAAGATCTGGAAAGAATAGACTCAATAGAGATAGAAAACAGCTGTGCTCTGTGCATAGACACATGTTGACGGCCAAAGTGGAAAGATAAAGCCTGAGTCTTCGTCTCCCCACCAGGAGGTTTACAGCACTTCTCACTCAAAGCAGCCAGGAAACAGATCAATTGAATCATCTCATTGGTACTTTTGTGAACCTTCTTACTTCTGGCTCATCAGTAATAAGGCATGTCTTTTCACATTGTAGTAAGACAGGAAATAATATCTCCATATGCTCCACATGGAGACTGCTTAAATTATTTTCAACCAATTATGTTTACAACCTGTTTCCAGCATCTAGAACAGCGGTATTAAATTCAAATAGAAATGGTGCCACTAATCTGTATGTAAAGATACCTGCAGGATACATTAAAATATAATATCTGTTTTTTTGTATTTTTTCATTTTGTTAAATATTTTCCAATTATATTTTAATCTGATTTCGGCCATGCTGAGGAGTGCTGTGGGCCACACGTGGCCCTTGGTCTGCACTGCACATTTGATACTTCTGAAAAGATCCCCTAACTAACGGGCCATAGATTGAAAAGTAGGTTGAACAATAATGTGTTCCTGTGATCTCTTGCAATGGTATTTCCACAGTGCCTTGCACATAATAGGTATTTAATGAATGTTTATTGAATAAATATCCATTCTTCCTTTATCTAGCCTGAATGATCTCCTTTGGGAATTCATAGATTCTATGTTTTTTGCCTTTCCTCATTAAAAAAGGCCAACAAGGAAGGTAAAGGATTTGTGAATTGAGAAGCTACTACAGTATTTAAAATCATTGTCATCATAACATTTGTTGTCTATCTAACACCTGACACTTTGAAATTTATCAAGCGATTTATTTTATCTGAATTTCAAAACAAAAATATGAATTAGGTTCCATAGATATTATTATCTCCATTTTGCAGATGAGGAACCTAAATTTCAAAGACTTTAAATAATTTAACCTTGTTTATAAGCTGATAAGTGAGTATATGAAATAGAATTTTGGCTTCCTTTGTCCTGACAGTAAGTGTAATACTTTATCCACTATGTGCTGCCTTTCACTGCTATATTTAAATCTGCATCTTTTCTTATTTCTTGGCATAAGCCTGCTTGTGCTTGTGCCTAAGTAGGGTAAGTCTAATTGCCATTTTGACATGTTTCACTTTCTCCTGTTTTTTGAGACACAGAACATGTCATTTTCTTCCCAAAACCACCTTCTTCTCCAGGTCACATCTCACTTTTCTCCCCCAAATTGTATCCCAATTCTCCTTTAAAACCGTCTTCACGATATTAAAATAATCCTCATTTTGAGGCTATCTTTGTCTGATTGTGATCACTGTGTTCCCTCTGGCCCAGATGTTTAGCATCTGTGCATGTGTGTATAGCTAGAGTTTGCAGGGTATGTATTTTTGTCACTTCTAGTTATACAAATTTGTGTTTGTCCCTCTTTTTGCTGAAGATCTTGAGATGATAGATTTAGAGTTGGAAGGAGGACATCTAGTCCAATTACCACATTTTACAAATGAAAGAAACAAGGTTCAGAGAAGTTGTCATCTTTCTGAGGTCATACAGGTGGTAAGAGGTAGAGCCCTGTTTGATATTAGGGTCTATACCTACAAGTTTAGTACTTTTCCCATTGGACTACACTTTCTTCTACCAAGACTAGGAGGTCTTTGAGGGCTGGTAGCTTACTTAATTTATCTTTTACATCTCCTCAGGAAAATGTTTAAAAAATCAATGGATTGTCAACAAATGATGTAAGAAATTGTTTAAAAAGAAAGCATAGGAATAAAAATTCCTTAAAATTAAAAATAGCATCTACCTAAAACCATCAACAAGCATTATTTGCAATGGGGATAAGCTAGATGCATTCCCAATAAGATCAGGGGCAAAACAAGGTTGTCCATTTTCACCCCTATCATTCAATTTAGTACTAGAAATGTTAGTTGTAGCAATAAGAGAAGAAAAAGAAATTGAAGGAATTAGAATAGGCAGAGAAGAAACTAAATTATCACTTTTTGCAGATAAGAATGCTAGAGAATCAAGTAAAAAACTACTTGAAATAATAAACAACTTTAGCAAAGTTGCAGGATATAAAATAAACCCATGTAAATCCTTGGCGTTCGGGGGGCGGAGCCAAGATGGCGGCTGGTAAGCAGGGACTAGAGTGAGCTCCGTACACAGTCCCTCCAAAAACCTATAAAAAATGGCTCTGAACCAATTCTAGAATGGCAGAACCCACATGACAGCAGAGGGAAGCAGGGCTCCAGCCCGGGACAGCCTGGATGGTCTCTGGGTGAGGTCTATTCCACATGAAGATGGGAGCTGGGAGCTGGGTACCAAGTGGAGCAGAGCCCAGCCTGAGCGGCGTGGAACAACCAAACTTGGAGTCGGGCGGATGGGGCCCCTAGCGCCCTGAATATGTGAGCTGCGGCAGTTACCAAGACCCCTCAACCCACAAACACCAAAGAGTGCGGAGAAGGTTAGTGGGAAAAGCTGCGGGAGTGGAAGGAGTTCGTGGTTTGGCTTCCAGCCCCAGGGGCAGCAGAGGTGGGGCAGCTACAGTTGCTGCTGCTTCTGGCCCCAGGCCCACCTGGTGGGAGGAATTAAGTGGAGGATCAGAGCAGGAGTGCAACAGCCTGCTGAAGATCTAAGCCCAGCCCAGGCTGGGGGTTCTTGGGGAAGGAGTAGTGCGGGTCTGACAGAGCTGGCACCTCCCCCCCAAGTAGAACATAGATCTCGTTAGTCTACAAGCAGTCATACCCCACTGAAAAACTCAAGGGTCAAGTTAGTTGGTTGGGAATATGGCCAGGCAGCGAAAATGCGCCCAGATTCAGTCTCAGACTTTGGATTCTTTCTTTGGTGACAAAGAAGACCAAAACATACAGCCTAAAGAAGACAACAAAGTCATAGAGCCTACAACAAAAGCCTCCAAGAAAAACATGAACTGGCCCCAGGCCATAGAAGAACTCAAAAAGGATTTGGAAAAGCAAGTTAGAGAAGTAGAGGAAAAATTGGGAAGAGAAATGAGAAGGATGCGAGAAAACCATGAAAAACAAGTCAATGACTTGCTAAAGGAGACCCAAAAAAATACTGAAAAATACACTGAAGAAAACAACACCTTAAAAAACAGACTAACTCAAATGGCAAAAGAGCCCCAAAAAGCCAATGAGGAGAAGAATGCCTTGAAAGGCAGAATTAGCCAAATGGAAAAGGAGGTCCAAAAGACCACTGAAGAAAATACTACTTTAAAAATTAGATTGGAGCAAGTGGAAGCTAGTGACTTGATGAGAAATCAGGATATTATAAAACAGAACCAAAGGAATGAAAAAATGGAAGACAATGTGAAATATCTCATTGGAAAAACCACTGACCTGGAAAATAGATCCAGGAGAGAGAATTTAAAAATTATTGGACTACCTGAAAGCCATGATCAAAAAAAGAGCCTAGATACCATCTTTCAAGAAATTATCAAGGAGAACTGCCCTGATATTCTAGAGCCACAGGGCAAAATAGAAATTGAAAGAATCCATCAATCGCCTCCTCAAATAGATCCAAAAAAGAAATCTCCTAGGAATATTGTCGCCAAATTCCAGAGCTCCCAGATCAAGGAGAAAATACTGCAAGCAGCCAGAAAGAAACAATTTGAATATTGTGGAAACCCAATCAGAATAACCCAAGATCTGGCAGCTTCTACATTAAGAGATCGAAGGGCATGGAATGCGATGTTCCGGAGGTCAATGGAGCTAGGATTAAAACCTAGAATCACCTACCCAGCAAAACTGAGTATCATGTTCCAAGGCAAAATATGGATTTTCAATAAAACAGAGGACTTTCAAGCTTTTTCAGTGAAAAGACCAGAACTGAATAGAAAATTTGACTTTCAAACACAAGAATCAAGAGAAGCATGAAAAGGTAATCAAGAAACGGAAATTGCAAGGGACTTACTAAAGTTGAACTGTTTTGTTTACATTCCTACATGGAAAGATGATGTGTATGATTCATGAGACCTCAGTATTAGGGTAGTTGAAGGGAATATGCATATATATATATATATATATATGTGTGTGTGTGTGTGTGTGTGTGTTTATGTATATATATAAGTGAATGTTTATGTATATATCTATGTGTATATGTATGTATGTGTATGTATGTGTATATAAGTTTTTGCATGCAACTAAAAAATAAGATACACAGGCAATGGGTCGTAGAAATTTATCTTGCCCTACAAGAAAGGAAGGGAAAAGGGGATGAGAGGGGAGGGGAGTCATAGAGGGGAGGGCTGACTGGGGAACAGGGCAACCAGAATATATGCCATCTTGGAGTGGGGGGGAGGGTAGAAATGGGGAGAAAATTTGTAATTCAAACTGTTGTGAAAATCAATGCTGAAAACCAAATATGTTAAATAAATAAATTTAAATTAAAAAAAAAGAATTACAAAAGAAGAGATCTTAAAGATTTTAGGAGAAATATATATATATATATATATATAATTTTTACAAAGCTGATAAAATCAAGTTGTTTTTCAAAGACTAATGAAATCAATAAAACATTTTGCAACTTGAAAAAAAAAATCCTTGGCGTTCCTATACATTACTAACAAAGCCCAACTGCAAGAGATAGAAAGAGAAATTCCATTTAAAGTTATTGTAGACACTATAAAATATTTGGGAGGCTACCTGCCAAGACAAACCCAGGGCCTATATGAACATAATTACAAAGCACTTCACACAAATAAAGTCAGATCTAAACAAATGGAAAAATATCATTTGCTCATGGTTAGGCCAAGCTAATATAATAAAAATGATGAATTTACCTAAATTAATTTATTTATTCAGCACCCTACCAATTGAACTACCAAAAAATTATTTTACAGAGATGGACAAAATAATAACAACATTCATCTAGAAGAACAAGAGGTCTAGAATATCTAGGGAATTAATGAAAAGAAATGCTAGGGAAGGGGGCCTAGCCATACCAGATATTAAACTGTACTATAAAGCAGCAGTCATCAAAACTACTTGGTACTGGCTAAGAAACAGAGTTTTGGATCAGTGGAATAGATTAGGTACACAAGATGTAGCAGCCAATGACTATAGCAATCCATTCTTTGATAAACCCAAAGAATCTAGCTTCTGGGCTAAGAATTCACTATTTCACAAAAACTGCTGGGAAAATTAGAAAATGTTAGGGCAGAACCTGGGCATAGACCAGATCTTATACCATATACCAAAATAAAGTCAAAATGGGTTCATGACTTAGGAATAAAGTCTGATCCTATAAGAAATTTGGGAGAGCAAGGAATGGTTTATGTATCATATTTATGGGAAAGCAAAGAATTCATGACACAACAAGAGATTATGGCATTACAAAATGCAAAATGGATAATTTTGATTACGCTAAACTGAAAAGTTTTTGTATAAACAAAGCCAATGCAACAAAGATTAGGAGGGAAGCAGAAAAGTGGGAGAAAATCTTTACAACTAGTGTGTCTGATAAATGCCTCATCTCTAAAACGTACAGGGAACTGAGCCAAATTTATAGGAATACACGTCATTCCCCAAATGAGAAATGGTCAAAGCATATGAACAGGCAGTTTTCAGAGAAAGAAATTAAAGATATCTATAGGCATACGAAAAAATGCTCAAAATCACTACTGATTAAAGAAATGCAAATCAAAACAACTCTTAGGTACCACATCTCTCCTGTCAGATTGGCTAAAATGACAAAACAGGAAAATGATAAATGCTGGAGAGGATGTGGGAAAATTGGAACAACATTGCTGGTGGGGTTGTGAACTGATCCAGTCATTCTGGAGAGCTATTTGGAACTATGCCTAAAGGGCTATAGAAATGTTCATATCCTTTGACCCAGCAATAACACTTCTAGGACTGTATCCCAAAGAGATCACACAAGTGCGAAAATGTACAAAAATATTTATAGTGGCTCTTTTGTAGTAGCAAAGAACTGGAAATCAAGGGGATGCCCATCAATTGGGGAATGGCTGAACAAGTTGTGGTATATGAATGTAATGAAATACTATTGTGCTATAAGAAATGGGGATGATACGGACTTCATAATAACCTGGAAAAACATACATGATATGATGCTGAGTGAGTGGAGCAGAAGCAGGAGAACATTATACACAACCACAGATGTATTGTTTCTGTGATGACTAATCCTGATAGACTTGGTTCTTTGCAGTAATAGAAGGTTTAAAGACAACTCCAAAAGATTCATGATGGAGAGAGCTATCTACATCCAGAGAAAGAACTGTGGAGTCTGAATGCAGATTGAGGCAAACTGCTTGTTTTCCTTTTCTTTCTTTTGTTTTTTTTTTCTCTTTTGTTTTTGGTTTTGGATTTTTCTGGTTTTGTCTCTTCTTTCTCATGATTCATTCCATTGGTCATAATTCTCTTCTTCACAAGTTGACTATTGTGTAGATAAGTATAATGTGAAGCTATATGTAAAAGACATATCAGATTCCATGTCATCTTGGGGAGGGAGGGAGGGATAGAGGGAGGGGGGGAAGAAAATCTGGAACTCAAAATCATGGGGAACTGAGTGTTGTAAACTAAAAATAAAAAATCTCAATTTAAAAAAAATTGTTAAAATGAAAATCTTTATTTTGTCCTTTGCCTTAATTAAAGAGGCAAAACTCCAATAGAGAAAATTAAAAGGATTCTATTAAAAACACACCAAGGCAGAAACACATTGATGGACTGGTCTCAAGGGACCAGACCTGAGGATTCAAACCAGACCACTTTTAAACACACCTTTTCTTAATGAGAGCAAGACAATTCTGATACATACATGTCTGCAAAATAGGATGGGAAATTACATCTCAGTTCCCCTCTCATTGTAGCATCATAGGGAAATGAGATTAGAGATAAGGAGGATGGTGTACCATTTGCTGGCTAGCAGGTAATACAGAAGACAAAGGGGACTGGATCAAAGTTTGTGCCACAGACTGAGTGATGCCATTCCCAGTAGACTGCTTAAAAATACATGCTGACTAGCTTGAAATATAAGCCAGACTAGAAACAATGGGGTCAGTTACGGCACAAATTTTAACAATCCCCCCCGTGGTACTAACCATACACATGGTACAGCACCACAATTAGACTTGTATTGGTTCTCCATCCTAAACTGCAATAACCTAATCCCTGTTGCTTACAAATGTGGGAGCTGGTTTGGGGATCAGTTCTTTGCACCAAGGAAGGTACTGTAAGCTTAAATAGCACACAGTCCCCATGAGGCCTCACAAGAGAAAACCACAAATATATACTTTAGCCAATGAAAATTCTGTACCCCAAAACATATCTATAGCCCACATACTTTGCACTTCGATAAAGTTATTCTGCAGGTGTTCAAATGGTAGGGCACTCACTTTCACCACTGTTTTTATCACAGTTTCCTTTCATGAGGAGGTAGACTCTTGATGAGAAAGGCATCTAGAGACAGCATGAAGGGTCTGTACACAGACAGCGTGGGCTATAAGTATTACAAACTATAATCCCATGTTCCCTTCAATATCATAAAGGTTGAACAAACTCAAAGAGGCACAATCTGATACATCCTATAAGGAGACAAACCATGTTAAATAGGCTCACATTACAGAGTAAACCACTATGAAGACTCACCATGTATTAAGTTGAAAGGGGAAAATTACATGCCACCAAAGTCACCATGAAAACTCAGTAAACGTAATACAGTAATGATCCTCAGTATTAAATAACATTGAGTCTCTCTGAAACCTGGTGACTCCTCCCCCTGCCCCATTCCCACAATGTTCATTTAATCAGCACATTTTATCTTTGGTCCCAGATGCTCCACACAGTCATCCAGCTAGAAATATCTCCCCTTGCACATTCTGGAATAGGTCTTGTCCTCAGGGCAGGTCTGAAGGGAGTTCTCCTAGAATATCTGCTTCTCTGGTTCCAAGTCACTTGCAGAGATTCCAGGTAATTCTTACTAGTAAGTGAAAAGACTTTGCATCATTTGGTAAATCTTGACAAAATCTAATTACATTGGCTTTCCAGCAATTAGTTAATATGATGAGAAAACTAACTTAAATTGCATGCATAAGGCATTTTAAATTATTCACAGTTATTATTGCAATTTTTATATGTAAAAATCCTAATCAAATTTTGAGAGCTTATTAGGAAAACATACTCAAGGTCTGTATATCCCATTAGAAACATTTGCAACCCATACACACACACACACACACACACACACATACACACACACAAATACACACACATATATACACACATCTATGTATATGACATTTACGTGTGCATATCTATCATTCTGATAGACATTCTAGTTTTTAGAGAAAAGTTTAATCTTTTGGCTTTCCCAAAATTCACTACTCTGCTAAATTAAAAACAAACAAACAATTTCTTTCACATCTCTGTCTTATCCCCTCTTTTGGAGGAATCTATCTATCTATCTGTCTATCTACATGCATATATAATGCATGCATATATATATATACATATATATATATATATGTATATATATATATACAGAGATGGGTGGAGAGAAAGAGGGAGGAGAGAGAGAGAGAGAGAGAGAGAGAGAGAGGAAAGAGAGAGAGGAGACAGACAGAGACAAATACAGAGATAGAGAGAGACAGAGATCCAGAGATCTTTTATCTTATATCATTACATCATTTTATAGGAATGAGTCAATTTAAGGACCTAATCTTATACAGGAATATATACCAGCAAGGAGATGACTGTTCCTTCAAAGTCACATAGTGATTTCAGAAGAGTCATAACAGGGGAAAAAACTCCTTTAAGTCTGTTTGATTCCAGACAAGAGTCATAGTTAGCAGCCAATCTCACAGCAAAATTACACATTATTCACAGAGTGTCCAAAGCCAGGCTCAGAATTAACCATGTGGGAAAAATTTCCTCTTCAGAAAGGAAATAGCCCAATGGTGAAACTGAATTAAGAAGATGATACGTTTGCCCATGCAAAGTCATCCCCTCAACTTTCTAGACACAGACATCTGCCTGTAGCAATTCTGAGACTGCACACCCTTTGAGAAGCACAGGTCATTCCCATTGAATGGTGGACTATTAGCTTAATGACAATCCAAACACTTATACTTAAAAATCAAAATTTAGAAACATCGAATTATAGCCTCATGATATTTTCCCTTGAATATCAAAATTTCACTAATCATAGATTAAGGTTGAGATATTATTAGTTGTCTTATATTTCCAAAACAGTTATCTCTGAGAAAATATAAGTACATTTCATTTATCCTTTGTGTATTAAAGAAGAATAATAATATTCTGGAGTTTCACACTTACAGTGAATATACAATAATTAAAATCCCCCCAGAAAAATGTATCTTCTTTGATGTTATTGGTCTTCTTCAAAATGATGGATGAACAACAAGTTGTTCCCTGAGTTAAATGAGCTTCTCTAGTTTTGTATCAGTAAAGCAAGTGTCACAATATTGATAGTGACCATGAATAAGCCTGTATAGTTCTGTGACCCAGAATATAAGAGACTCTCCATATAGAAGGCAGGAGAAGTAAAATATTTTATTCAGACACCAGAGGATCAGATCCCAAAACCAATAACTCCAATTCAACATAGCGGCAATTATATCCCCAAACCAGAAAGTCCACTTCATTATAACAACAAGGAAATTAAAACACAATATCAGAGCCAAGTCATCCTGTAACCTTCCCCTCTGCTAGTGCCTTCCCGTAAACACTCCCTCACAAATCCTAGTTGTCTGCTTGTTTGCGTACTCTTTTCCTGCAGTTCTGAGAGCTTGCAGTTTGGGAACTGCATAAGAGCATAATGGCTATCCTCAGATATATGCCCTTTTTAGGGCCCAAGGGTTTCATATCTCTCATGACCTAATTAGCAAAAGGGTGTGGGCCTTCCTATAAACAAGCCTCCCCTAATCAAGCTTCCCTCAACTAGATCCACCTGAGACCTAATAATGGGATTAATGGGTGAAGATCTTTAATCACATTAATGCCACAAGTTTTCATGGTAAAAAAAAAATGTTAATGATAGGCAGTTCTTTTTTTTTTAATGTTTTTTCCCAAATTTTATTGAATATGAAACATATCTCTACAGTTCCTATTGAGGAGGTTGACCACGTCCACGACCAAATCCACCTCTAAATTGGAATTCTGTTGCTGACCCAGCCCCGGCCTCAGCCTTCTTGTCAGCACCAGGAGGAGCAGCACTTCGTCTCTATGTGTCTCTGTCAGCTTCACCCCAAGTAAGCTGGGCAGGTCACTTGCCCTCCAGACCTTTGGGCCTTGGCCTTCCTGTCTCAGAGTGTGGCAGGCACAATCTCAGGGGGCAGGTGAAGGTAATCCTGGAGGTACTGAATGCCCTCATTGGGGAGGTACCAGTAGAAATGCCTCCATGCAAACTGCTCCTTAACATAGCCACGAGACTTTAGAGACTGCATGGCCTTCATGACATGGAGATTGGGCACATTCTTGTCTGCCAGCTCTGGGTGCTTTGGCATGTGGACATCCTTCTTGGCTACCATCACTCCCTCCTTAAAAAGGAGTTCATAGATGGCAATTCGGTTCTTCTTGGGCATCAACATCTCGGCGGTGCAGCGGGTGCTGCTCTAATGATAGGCAGTTCTTATTTAAAATATAAAACCCCCTTTTTATTTTTACTTTGGAATTTTACTAATACTACTTTCAAACTAGCTTCAGTTCACTTCTCTAATCAGTGAAATCACCTTCCTCCCTTGCACTAAAAATCTGTCGCTCTCCAGAAAAAGAATGATAAAAGGTCTAAGAGGTGTTTCATGTAACTTTTGTGGTTTTATTTTTATTTGTCCTTAAAACAAAGTCTACAGAGCAGTACTCTAAAACTCACTAAAACATTTCAGCATTTGTAACCACAGTTTGGAAATTCACAGTAGATAAATTATTTTTGAGTCAAAAAGTTAGTCTGTAATTAGTTGACAATACCATATATTCCTGCAGACTGTGGAAAAGAATTACCCTCTCTTATCTGTGTTGTCTCTTGTTTGCCTCTCAACTTCACCATAGTTAGCAAGGCAGACAGAGTTTCTTTTTCTTTTTTTGAAGGGTTTGAAAGTTCTGCAGAAAAAAATTTCACTATTTATACCCTTTTTCCTTGGCTGATTAGAACACTAAGATTTACTAGTTGGACTTACCAAGATACAAAACACAGACAATGCTAAGAACACACTGGATGTTAAAGAAATACAATAACTTAAACCCAAACAAAGACAAGACAGAGAGATAGGATTACTTGCTAGTAAAATAGTTCTTCTTATCTCCCACTGTAAATTTAATCAAAAACTCTGTGAGAGTAAATCCGGGCTTGATATTGTCCACTGTATGGAGAGCTGTTTTGAAACTCCATCCCTCTAAACTCTTTTTCTATACTGTTTCCTTTTTTTTTTCTTAACCCCTTAAATTTAGTCTCTTCCCTCTAGGATATTCTGGTTTTAGTTGTACTGATAATGCGGGCAGTTTCAGTTTCAAAATCTCCTTTCAGCTTCACTAAAACCATATTTTGCTTAGTCTATTTATCTTTAAGTATTGTTTAGAATGTGCATCTGATAGGCTATAATTTCCTAGTTCTCATCTTTAACCTGGCCAAATTTTCTTTTTTCCCTTATATATTTTTTTTCACAACTTTCTCAGTCCCTACAGACCTGTGAAGCTCAGTACACAAAACTTGGCAGGGTTTCCTTTTTCCAAAGCTTTTAGCACTCATCATCTCCCCACTTGCCTCCCTGAGGGTGGGGAGAGACTGTCTCATCCTGATCCCCTACAAATTTGAATACCAGTATGGCCTGCAATCAAGGACACTCACCTGCTCACTCTGCCAGCATCTCATTTACCTCACCTGTCCCTTGTGCACAAATGAGATGGTAAGAACAAAACAAAACAAAATTTGGATTTTGGAACCTATTTCTCCTCTATCCTACCTGAGTTTGGGGAGTTAAATTCTCTGATCATTGCATTGTTGACTGACTGTCCAAGAAGCCTGTTCCCACCTGCAATGGGACAAAAGACTCAATTTGCCAGCTGAGGTTCAAAATAGGAGTCTCCAATGTTCATCCCTGGGTGAAATGTCCTCTTGTGTGTGCTCATCAAAATTGTTAAAAGAAAATCTTTGTTTGGGCCTCTGTAGCAACAATCTGCATTTGCTGTAACAATTCAGCTAGCAGCTGCTGTGGTGGTGAAAGACCAACATAAGCCCAACAACAAGAAAGCTGCCAACACAGGTTCTTCGATCTGCTTTACCAAGGAAAGTAACTTTAAGGGGTTAACAACCTCAGTGTAGTCAAACATACAAATATCATCCACAGTTCAGGGGGAAAAGATCAGCCCTCTGAATTTCAGGGCAAATACAAACAGAAATTAGAAACATCAACAGACAGACCTTGTCTGATTCAAATAACAATTCATAGTTACCAGAGAAACACCAATATCTGGGTTGCAAAGCTGGATGGCGGTTTGCAGCTTGCCCAGAGTCTCAACACTCCTTCCATAAGTGTGCCCCAAAAGTCAAACACCAAAATCTTCTCAATTGTATCCTGTTCAGAGCCCTGAGCACTCTGACCTTACCCAGGCTGGGTGTGGGAAAGTTCCTCATCCCCAGTATCACATCATATACAATTCAATGACTCTCTGATTGTCTTAATGCTGAGAAACATTCCAAGGCAAAATCCCACTTTGACTGTCCCATTCAAACAAAGACCAGAATCCTTAAAGAGAAGAACAGAAGAAAGTCCCACCTTTATTACTATTACAGCTTCCACCCCTGATTAAAGAGGCAAAACTCTGGTAGACAAAATTAAAAGGAGTTTATTAAAAGCATAAGGCAGAAATGCATTGGCAGACTGGTCATGAGGAACTAGCCCCAGGAATTCAAATAAGAATTTTTAAAGACAACTTTTTGTAATAAGAGCAAGACAATTCTGATAGGTATACATTGCCAAAGGGAATGGACCATTTTATCCTGTTCCTCCACCATGGCTGCATCATAAGGACATCAGATTAGAGGTAAGAGGAATGGGCTGCTAAGTGACGGCTAGCAGGCAACATGAAAGACAAAGGGGATGAGTTCAAAGCCAATGTCACCTACTGACTGAAGCATTTTCCTCCAGACTGACTACAAATTGAATAGCCAGAAGGAAAAGCCAGAGTAGAAACAATGGAGTCATTAGGCATAAATCTCAATAACATGAACTAAGACAACACTAAGTGTTGTTTTTGAAATAATTTTTAATGACTAGGTAAACTATTATTCTGGTGAAAATTTTACTGTTCACTTCACTGAAACAGATGCTTATTAAGTTTCTACTATATGGAACTCTTTTTGCTAGGGCTAGAGAACTAAACTAAGACTAATTAAAACTAATTAAGTGGGGTTCTATTTCCAGATTTACCATTGGCTAGCTGGATGACTTTAAACAAATTACTTTCCTTCTAAGAGTTTTAGTTTCCTCCCCTGTAAACAGAAGCATGTGGGACAACATATCTAAAGTCTAATTCTATGTTCCAGTCAATCCAAGATTCTAGACTGATTGTTTTCACCATATATGTCAATACACCATATTTTGTATGTGGCTAAGTCTCTGTCTAAGTCTTCATAAGATGAGTATTTCATTTGCATTATATTGAGCCTGAAGTGCTTTTCTGCTTTTTTTGTTTTAATTCTCTATGTTGCAAATAAAATTATTGTTTTTAAAATAATTAGTCCCAACTGGATAAAATTTAAAAGAAAAATGTTATATATCCACTCTACAGCATTCTTCTAGGATTGGAGAGTCAAAGACAGAAATGAAACACTCCTTGCTCTAAGAGGGCATACATTCAATCTACTGGGAAAAGCTTCCAGGGGAACCAATTTGTCCAAGTGTGGAAGTCTATTCCTTTTTTTTTTTAATATCTTCCCTCAAACTCCATCCTTTTTATTCTACAATGACAAGGAGGTGGCAATGTATCTGGCTTAATTTGTGGTTGTCATTGAGTTGTTTCACTCTTATCTGACTTTTTATGACCCCATTTGGGGTTTTCTTGGCAAAGATACTGGTATAGTTTGACATTTCATTTTCCAGCCCATTTTACAGATGAGGAACAGAGGCAAACAGGGTGAAAGTGACCTCCCCAGTATCACACAGCTAGTGTGTGAAGCCTGTCTGAGGCCTGATATGAACTCATGAAGTTCTAATTCCAAACCCAGTGCTCTTTCTCCTGCAACACTTAGCTGCCCATCAGCTCAGAATTTTATGTCATTTTATCAATTTTACAAAATGTTTTGATAGTCAAGCATCTTGAGCCCTTTGCTCAATATCATATGATACACTGGTTAGAAGTAAATGTTTGAATGAAAAATTATATAGGGGGAATTAATTTTTCCTCTTCCTATTAGAAGATGTTTTTCCCATGTTTCCAACGCTTATCCTCATGGCATGGCCGTGTACAGAAAAACAACCCATCAGTCTATTTAAAAATTGTGCATTATTATGGATGCATCAATGAGGTGTTTGAGTAGCAGACATAGGTCATCCACCAAAAACATTTGTCATCAACTTCGTCCATTCCATTATGCCATGTAGGTACACACAGCCAATACTTAGAGCCAAAGAATTTAGTTCATCTGAAGAAGGAGAGAAAAACTTGCTTTGTGTAGACCTGATTTTGTTCCAGCGTTGTGCATGTGAAGGGTATAAACGCTTCCCTGGTCTTATTCCTTGTGGTTTTGGCATCCTATTGTAAGATTTTGGAGAAGGGAAAGAAACTACATTTGTAATGAAATCATACTGTAGATATTCTCCTGGAATGCAGTTATATTTCCTGGCAATTTCATTTGCCAGTCCTTGGAGCACACACTTTTTCCAGAGGATAAGGGCATGAATGTTTAGTGTTTGCTTTAGTCTTCACTAAAAATGTTTTTCATCCTTAAGAAAAATCTTAAAAATTTATTCTACCCAAGCTAAGTATTTGTTTTAGAAAATATTTAAGCCTCCATCAGTCATCTTGTGTAGGTGGCAAAATATCTAAGATAACATATTGCTTGCAAACTTTCCAGATATCATTACAGAATAATACTGACTGAATGTATACACCTGGGACTCTTTTAATGGATTTTCTTACTTTCAATTGCTATCTCCAAATTTAAAAAAAAACCCATCAGACTATAGTTTTAGTGTGACAGAAGCAAAAACTAGTCAGAATAATACTACTTATGCCTCATGAAGTTTTTACAATGCCGATAGAACGAATGAGGGTTTCTGTATGAGTTGAAGCAAGGCATTAATACTGTTTTATAACCATAAATGATAGAAATTTTAGAGCACATGAAATTTGATGATATTTTAAAAAAATGTTTTTTACATAGAGATAATAGATTTATAAAACTAACAGAGCTGAGATCAGAGCAGAATGTAGGGATTTTGTACTAATGAGACCTTCATAGATAGTTTGGGTCGACGCAAAAATGTAGGAATAGAGGGCTATTTCTTATCTCCTTTTAGGAACTGTGAAGTGGAAACAGTACCATATTGGGAGTCTGAGGAGCTGAGTTCAAATCTTGACTCTGACTCAAACTATTTGACTTGTGTCTCAGGGTCTGTTTACTACTTTTTGAAATGAAGAGATTTAGATAGAGAATCTATGATCTTATAATCTATGTGGCCCTGTAAATCCTCAGCAGACTAGGCAACAATGGTTTTAATTAGTTATTCTATCGTGTTGTCTGTCATGAGGCTAACAGCTCAAATGGCTTGTGAGAAGCCTTTGAAGTTACTTCCAACTTTTGAATTATGTGTTGTTAGAACACTAGATACTGTTTGTTCTTCTTCTCCCCCCCCCCATGACAGAATATGGCCCCAGGCACTTGATGCTTCAGAAGAGAGAGAACAACAGTGGAATAGAACTAAATTCTCACATTGCTGCTTTGTGTCTTCCTTGTAGCCTCATACGTGATTGGGAGGGAAGAAAAAATTTCCAGCTCTTGCCTGGGCGTCACAAAGGTAGCAATGTCTCCCAGTGACCCTGTATAATGAAAGTTCTGTCACCAAGAGGTTTAGATGTCACTGAATTCCATCCCCTGAGGCTCTGTAAGGTAAGGCTGATTGCATAGTGCAGAAAATTTTATTTTAATTTATTTTATGAAAATAATTATTAAATTACTTTAATTTGATAAATATGCATTTATCAATTAAGGTCTACACAAATATCAAGCCGAAGAATTTAACAAGGCCCTTCCCTTAAATTGTTTGCAATTTTTTTTTACCCCCAAGAAAATCACAAAGAGAGGTCACACAAGGGTACAACTATGGTCATAATTATGAAACATTTATTGTTTTCATGTTTGCAAAGCACCAGCATTATAATCTTGGCTACACTTCTTCTATGCACAAGAATCCAAGGAACTCAAAGTATGTTGCAAATATTAATTAAATGTAGGTATGAAAAGCACTTATGATAGCATAACATTAGGAAGATAAATATTATCCTCACTTGCCCCAGAAGTCAAATAAGGTAGAGAGTGTTGCTTAAACCTTCATAGCAGGTCTAAGGACAAATGGTTTAGAGATTCCCTTCTTTAACTTAGACCATATTAATTCCTGGTTTTCCTCAAAGTCTTACTTTTAAGCTCTGAAAATGTTTCATGTGAGGACTGTATAAAGTACTAGTAAATCCATTGAAAAGTTATTTGGAGATATGCTGTCAAGGAACCATCAAGCCTCTAGGTCATGTCTGGGTTAAATTCAGCCTTAATGTGAACCTGTCTATCTTTAATTGAACTTAGTCAAAGGTACACTGAAAAATAAAAACGAAGATGGGATAGCTCAAAGTATTTTAAACACACAAATGCTGATTCTATTCTTTTGTTTTGACATGGAGACATCCTTGAGTTCTTTGTTTCTTAAATTATCAAACATTCAAGTTTTTTCCCCTCCCACTCCCTACTGGAAGTTGGGGGAAAAAAAAGGAAAACAAAACAAAACAAAGCCTTGAGATTCTTGAAGCTTTTCTCAGCGAAAAAGTAAATTCTCTTAGTTTCTACAAATCTATAAAGCCTTTGAAGGTGGTGATGTGTGTGTGTGTGTGTGTGTGTGTGTGTGTGTGTGTCTTCTAAATTAGCCTAGCTTAGTTTAGAAAAGCTCATCTCCCCAGGAATGGACAGCAGAAGGTGGAGAATTCTTGTGGCTACAAGCAGTATGTGATGTCTAAAAACATGTTGGTATCTGCTTTGGTGAAAAGAATACAGTACTCACTATGATCAATGTCATTTTCAAGGTGCCAAAATATGTAAATATAACTTTTGTAAACTTCCTTGAAAGGAGACAATATCAATTCACCTTAATTCAACAAAACTTCAGTAGGTGCCACTTGTGTTCAAGGAACCCTGCCAGGATGCTGGTTAAACAGAAGTTAAACGACAGCAACAACAAACAAACAAAAAAAGCAAACAAACAACAACAAACAAGAGATTTAGAATGAAAGGAAATTTAAACCTGGGAGAGAGGTGGCTAGGTGGCACAGTGGATAGAATGTCAGGACTGGAGTCAGGAGGACTCATCTCCTAGAGTTCAAATCTGGCCTCACTCATTCACTAGCTGGCTGTGTGGAACTGGGTAAGTCATTTAACCCTTTTTGCCTCAGTTTCCTCATCTATAAAATGAACTGGAGAAGGAAATGGCAAACCTCTTCAATGTCTTTGTCAAGGAAACCCCTGATGGAGTCACAGTCAGACATGACTCAACAAGAAAAACCTAGGCAAGTTAACTACATTACAAGATAGAATGCACGCTAATGTGATCTCCTGGAACCATTCCAAGCACATTACATATTTATTGAACATTATCATAGACAAAGCCATAAACTCATTATTATGAGAGATACAGAGATGTGAAAGGGAAGGGTCTATGCATGGTTCTATAAATAATATAATTAAAAAACCTACAACTTAGGTTGGAGCCAGGGAAGTATTGAATTCAATTTGGGAGCTCAATAATGTGGAAAATACACATGAAAAGATAAATAACAATACAAAGTAAAATAAAAAATACAAAAATAGTGAAAACACAAAAATTTAATCAGTTGCTAAATATATGATATAAAACATTGATAACAAATCCTTTGCCCTTCGAAATTCTGCTCTGGGTTCTAGCATTTTTAAGAGTAATTATTCATGATATTTTTAGTTGTTGTGATAGTTAAGTATGAAATGTGCAAAATTATTGAGTATTCAAATTAGATAATATATGGAAAGCATTTTGTAGTGTTTAAAGTCCCATATCAAATCTGTTATTATTCTTTCTGTTGCTGTTGCTATTATTCTAATAATCTAGTGAATATGTGATCTAATCAATGTAGATGTCTCCAACTACAGACTGTTGCCCTTATATATTTGTCTGCTTATTCTGTGTGACTTACTTCTGTGTCTTTTAGAAAATTCACCATGTGTTGGATGACATTTGCCTCCTCTTGAAATTGTGTGCATAGCAATAGAACACAAAGCTCTTTTTTGATTAGCCTATGCTTTTGCTAAAGACCTGTCCATGTTGTCCTCCATCATATCTTTGATTAACAATAACTTTTATAGAACTTTTGCACTTGTTCTTAATCTGCTGTACCTATTCATTCAGACAATACAACTTTTCAATGTCCTTTAGGTGATCTTCAGTTAAATTATTTGGAAACTGAAGTATAATATTCCATGATTTTTAATCATATTTGATTTGGAAGAATATTGGTACTATAAAGATGGGACTTTTTTTCCAAGGAGAAATTTGCGATCACTAAAATCAAAGCAGTGTCTCATAGATAATCAAGCTTTCTCTCTCCTTTCTATTCAGTTATGAATAAGCTACCTGTAATTTGCAGGGTATTCACAAGATATACATGCTGGTAGAAGACTTCTATAGGCTGCCATACAATTTCACTGAGGAATGATCTGATAATAGTAATAAAAGCATAGTGAATTTTTTTTGTCTTAAAAAATATGTTCAGACTATGATGGTATAAACAATAGCCACTCTTCATTCATTTGCTTTTTCTCATGTACATAACTCATACACTTTTGAGGGACAATATATATCCTTAAGAATGCTTTACAGCATTCCAACACAATGTCATCTGCAAACTACAACATCTGAAGGACTTCACCATCAACAGGGAATCCTTTTTCCATCTGGCCCTTGTGTTGGATGTCCTTCATAATGATGTTGAGCACCTTCACTGAGCATAAATATCTATGTTTTATGCAATGTTTGATACACATAATCAGAGGGTCAATGAACAAATGTATCTCTTTGTTTTATCTTTTAGGGAATATTGTTTAATTTTGACATATGTATTAGAGATACCTTGTTGGAGAAAAGGCTATAAAGCAGCATTTTGTCCTATCAAATAAATGCATTTTTCTAGTCAACAGGAGATAATAACATTGAAATCCTGTATTCTATCTACATTTCCATCAATTGCATACATTTAAGCTGTGGTCTATAATAAAATATAGTTTTTTGAAAGTTTTCCTGTTCTTTTTCATCAAGGATGTCTAACTTATTCTATTTTTTAAATAAATGGGAAAGCAGTTATATGTGCCAGTTAGTTACTGGCATTTTCCTTTTGCCTTTTGAAATCTGCTCAATGAAATTTGATTTTTTTTGAATATCTTTGGTATCTTGCCCTCTTTTAGATGCCTTAATATTTGCTCTCTTAAAACCAACTGAATTTTGTTGCAGCCAGTATGGATTTCCTCCATGAACACTGGATCTATTCTAATTGCTTTTCCCATTTCTACTACTTCAGGTTGCATGTATGGGACTGTGACACCAACGTCCAAATGTGGTGGCTCCATTTTCCCTGATGGTACAAAGAGTTCAAGATAAAATGTTTACAGAACGTTACTATTTTTATCTCTTTTCCTTCTTTTATTTCCCATGCCCTGGTGATGACTGTGTTGATATAGGTTTCTCACTAACTTATCCTTAAACTCATGTTTTTTTTTTTTCCTCCCTCTAGTCTTTCTTGCTATTTTGTGTGGTGATACTTTTTATAATACCTACAATCATCCTCCACAAGTTTATAAAATGACATTTTTTTATTCTAAAGTGATGTTGTTCCTCAACATGATATTTGTCTGCTTAACACTAGGGCAGTGTCTAGGTACTTTGGACCGGTTAACAGTGATTGACTCCCATTCTTTAAATTTCTGTACAGAGTATCATTGATAATGACAATGTTCATTCTCCTCTTCATTTTCTATTTTTAAGGATCAATAAGCAATGAATTGTCTTAAATAAGTGTCATAAATTTTCTTATTTTTATTCTACACGCTCTATATAAGCAGCTAAGTGGCACAATGGATATAGCACCAGACTAGGAGTTAAGAGGACCTGACTTTAAATTCCACCTAAAACATTTAACTAGTTGTATGACCCTGGGCAAGTCACTTAGCCTCTGTTTGCCTCAGTTTTCTCAGCTATAAAATGGGTATAATAATGACATTTACCTCCCAGGATCATTGTGTGGATCAAATGTGATAATTGCAATGTGCTTGTCATAGTGCCTGGAACATAGTAAGCACTATATAAATGCTGGTTATTACTATTCTAATTCTAACAAGTTCATGGACAAATTGCGCATACTAGCTGATTTGAGAATGATTTCATCTCAGCAGTGAGCCATTTCCTGTACACTAAAATATAATCAATTTTAATTTTTTTGTTATTAAGTTGCCCAGTATGTCCAGTACCTCACAATTCTTTTCACCAAGTTGTTTTGGAATAAGACTTCTGTCTATTCCAAAATTTTTGTCATATTACATTTTTATTCCTAAACCATATTTACAATCTATATTTTTCCATCCTCACCTATTCCTATCTTTTCATCAAAATCACTGAATATCAAAGTACATATGTTGCTTTAATTTGTTGGATATAATCACATATTTTCCTAGAATTTATCTACTTCCTGAATATTTATAAGCAATTTTGGCGAATAGGCTGTGATTATGTTCATGGTGGTCTTTTGAAAGTGCTTATGAAATGTTCCATGATATGATGGTTAGTTTTTCCTTTGGATATACAAAAACCACTTCTGCCAACTCCTTTATTTAACTTTCCAAAGAGAACCTTTGTACCAACCTTCTATTTTCTCCAATTTCCTTTTGTCTTCTGGTTTCATTTATAGCAAAGTTGTCAAGATTGGTTTGATTCAGTTCTTTCAACCTGTAAGTCTATTCAGTCATCATTAAAACAGTGTTTTGGCAAGTAAAATAACAACAGCTGAATAAATGAGTACAAATTGTTTAAAAATATAGGATTCTTAACACTCTCTATCCCTTTTCTATTCCTTTTCCTTCCTCACTACAAAAGTTGAGGAGATCTATTTGTTTCATGGGCTGCCACAACCAGAGACTTTTTCACCAGGAGTCTGGCCTACTGGCTATGAGTCTCCCAATACTTAGCTTGGCAAATCCTAGGAAATCATGGATAGTTTTAGCCTATTGACAGTACTTTGATGAATTTCCAGCAACATAAAATATACCAGAATTTATAACCTTCTGGTACAGCCTTTAAGAATCCCAGGTAAATTTTATGCCATGGTGAGACACAAAGTTTGGGCTTTGTGAAAGATTGTCATTTGTTCTTGTTACTGCTGCTGCTGAAGTCATTGCTGTCTTTGTTGTTTCAACCCTTTGGCCAAGTGGCGTGTTTTCCTCCCTGAATTTTTTTTTTGTTGGAAAGAATCAGAAATGTGGGGCTGGGATGATCTCTACATGATTAATGTAAATAGAATGGCCTAAGATGGTTCTAATTTCCTAATAATGGTTGAATTTTTAAAAAGAGAATAGCTATACTTGACAAGAGATGCCAGATACCATAGGAGCCAAAGATGTGAGAGGCAACCAAGAAAATTAAGTAGAGCTAAAGTAAAGGACTTGTAGGATTGCTTGTTTCAGTGACAGTGAGAGTCAGAGTCCCAAGGTAGGTGAAAAGAAGTTGGAAATTTCAGATTCTAATATAGGTGGCTATGTCTTAATTAAGTCATGGAAAATTGTAATTCTGTACTTTTAAATTTTTATTTAAGTAAAGTCTATTAAATATTTATTTGAGTAAAAAAGTTCTTTTGGGGTCATATGGAAGTGGGAAAGTCACTAGGAGTCTATGGTAGAAAGCCAAGATGACAGTGTAGAGGAAGCACTCAGTCAAGCTATCCCAAAATTCCTGTCCAAACAGTTTTAAAATAATGCCTCAAATAAAAATCTGGAATGGTAGAGCCAATAAAATTTTAAGGTGACATATTCTTCCAGCTCCAGACAACTTAGAAGGTCCCAAGGAGAGATCTGTGACACTAGGTAGAAGCTTACCCAGAGCCCATGTGGATGTGAAATCAGTGCTGGGCTTAGGCGGTAAAGAAGCTAAAGCAGCTTTGGGATCTCTCAAGTCAGAGGCAGAAAGGGGACCTTACTGGCTAGAAAGATATTACAAGCTCTGTATAGTACCAGATAGAGGATTGGATGCTGTTTAGAAAAATTATTGCCTTTGACCACTTCTGGTTCACAGTTCAAGAGAGGAAAGGGACACTTCCAGTCTAGAGAAAGCAGTATCCCTGAAGAGCAATATCACTTCTGGTACCAAGGGAAGAGGGCCTGTGAGGAGCAGGGAACCTGAAGAGCACCATTGATTGCAATTTCAAGAGACCAGGGCCTTTCATGGATAAGAACCATAGCCCTGACAGGGAGAGCAGTGACCACAGGTCTTCCTGGATCACATCAACTTAAAAGCACCAAAAATTCCAAAACCCAAACTAGCCCTGAAAACAGTAGTATGAAAAAGTCTGAAGCTTAAGACAGTGCCCTTCCACAACCCCACACTGGAAACAGAGCCCAACTTAACATAAATTCAAAGTCAAGAAATTGGCTGGGAAAATGAGCAAACAAACCAACAACAAAAGAACTTCACCATAAAATGCTATTATGGTAACAGGGAAGATCAAGACACAAACTCAAAAGAAGATGATGAAGTCAAAACAGCTGCAAAAGGACCCTCAAAGAGAATTGTGAATTAAATATAAGCCTAACAATAATTCTTTGTAGAGCTAAAAAAGGATTTTCAAAATCAAAGTGGGGTAGAGGAAAAATTAACAAAGAATTGAGAGTGAGGGAAGAAAATTATGAAAGGACAATTAAGGACTTGGTAAAAGAGGCACAAAAAATAATGAAGAAAATAACATCTTAGAAAAACAAGATCGACCAAATGGAAAAGAGGTACAAAAATTCACTAAAGTTCTCCTTAAAAAGGAGAATTGGCCAAATTAGAAAAGAGTTACAAAAACTCACTGAAGAAAATAATTCCTTAAAAATTAGAATTTGATAAATGGAAGCTAATGACACCATGAGACATCAAGAAACAATAAAACAAAATCAAAATAATTTTAAAAAGTAGAGTGAAATGTGAGATAGCTTATTGGAAAAAAAACAGCTGCCCTGGAAAATGGAAAAAGGACAGAAAATTTAAGAATTATTAGATTATTTGAAAACCATGATCGAAAAAGAAACAAAGAGCCTACCCATCATATTTCAAGAAATTATCAGGGAAATCTACTCTGATATCCTAGAACCAGAGGGTAAAAAAGAAATTTAAGAAGCCATCAACAACCACCTGAGATTCCCAAATGAAAACTCCAAGGAATATTATAGTACTCTATTTCAGTCCTTAAGCAGCTAGAAAGAAACCATTAAAATATCATGGAGTTACAGCGAGGAGCACAGAAGACATATTAGCTACCAGGTTAAAGGAAAGGAGGACTTAGAATATGATATTACAGAAGGCAAAAGAGCTAGAAGTGCTACCAAGAATAATCTACTCAGCAAAATTGAGTATAATCCTTCAAGGTAAAAAAGCCAAAAAACCAAAAACATGTATTCAATGAAATAGAAGACTTTGAAGCATTCTTGATGAAAAGACCAGAGTTGAATAGAACATTCTCCTTTCAAATACAAGTCCCAAGAGAAGGAAAAAAAAAATAAACATCAAAGAGAAATCATAAGGAACTCATTAAGTTGAAATTTTTTACATTTCTGTATGGAAATTTGATACATATAACTTCTAAGAACTTAATCATTATTAAGGCAGTTAGAAGGTTTATATATAGAAAAAGGGTACAGGAGTTAAGACTTTTATGTTGAGATGATGTAAAAAAATAGATGTGAAAGAAGGAGGGATAAAGGAGTAGTAGAATGGAGAAAATTATCTAAGACAAAAGAGGACTGCAAGAGACAGCTTTTACGGTGGAAGGGTTGGAAGGGTTGGAAGGTTGGTGGAAATGGGTTGGGGGAAACAATGTTGGAACCTCCCTTTTAATCTAAATTGGGTCAAAGGGAGAATACATACACATACACTCACATATATGCATATATATGTATGTATATATGTATAGAAATATATATATACATATATGCATATATATGTATGCATATATGTATAGAAATATATCTTACCTAATTGGGAAGTAGGAGGGGAAGGGGATAAGAGAAAAGAGAAGGGTTGGTTAATAGGGGGAGGCAGATAAAAGAAGGCACTAGTCAGAAGGAAATTTTAGAGGAGGAAAAGGGTAAAAGAGAGATAGAGAAGGATAAACAGAAGAAAACGGGATTAAGGGAAATGTATAGTTAGCTATGATAACTGTGAATGTGAATGGGATGAACTCAGAATAAAACTAGAATCCAACAATATATTCTGAAATACCACACTTGAAACAGAGAAACACACAAAGAGTTAAAATAAGAGGCTGGAGGAGAATCTGTCAAGACAATGAAGTAAATTAATTATTTATTATAATTATATACTAATTATAATTATTAATTATAAATGGCATAGTGTCCAAATTCTTAAAGAAAAAGTTAAATGAATTACAGGAAGAAAATGAGAGTTAACTTATAGTTCTGGGGACCTAAACTTTCCCCTCTCAGAGGTAGATAAATCTAACCATAAAACAAACAAGAAAGAAGGAGATGAAGAGAATTTTGGAAAGTTAGACTTGATAGACCTCTGGAGAAAATTCAATAGGAATACAAAAGAATATACTTTTTTGCAGCTGTATGTAACACCTTCACAAAAATTAGCAATATATTAAGGAGTGAAAACTTCATAAACAAATTCAGGAAAGCAGAAATATTAAATACACTGCATACTTTTCAGACAATTATGCAATAAAATTAGGTTTAACAAAAGGCCATGAAAGCACAGAATAAAAATTAATCTGAAATGAAATAATTTAATACTAAAGAATGAATGAGTAAAAGAATAAATCATATAAACATTGAGTAAATACACTACAGAGAATGACAATAATGAAACAAAATGCCAAAATTTGTGAGATATAGGCAAAGCAGTACTTAGAGGAAAATTTATATCTCAAAAGGCACATAACAATAAAAGAGAGAAAGAGTAGATCAATGAATTAGGCAAATGTAATAGCAAGCACCCTGGAACACCCAGGATAGCATGCTAGCCCAGGTTCTTTGATCTGCTTTTCTAAGGCAAGCAATTTTAAAAGGGCCAGCAATCCTTAATCATATTCAGTAGTTCAGTGGAAAAGACAGCACCCTGAACATGGAGAAAATACAAGCATAAAAATGCAAACAGAGAAAATACAAGCAGAGAAATTAGCACAAAGACCCAACAGACAGGGTTCTAACTGCCTGATCAAAGCAATATTGCTATGCACTTTACACACATCACTGGATTGAGAGAGCCTTTCCATCTGAGTCGTTGGGGAGCACTGAACATAAGGCTACTCAGAGTCTTGACCAGGAAATCAAAGATACCTCTCATAATTGAACCCCCAAAATAAAATACCAACTCAGAGACTATATACATTTTTGACTAACAGGCTCAGAGCCAGAAGGAATCACAACTTTTGTGACTCAGTGCCTAATTAGCAAAGTACCAAAAGGTGTGAAAGCCTTCCTACAAGCAAGTCTCCCATAAGCAAGCTTCCCCTTTAAGCAAGTTCCTCCCCCAATAGGCTCTGTGACTCAGGTTGTATCACAGCTGGGCACATAGGCCTATTAATGGGTGGGGAAGATCTTATATCCCATTAACATTACAGCACAACAACAATAAACAAAAAAAAACAGGAAATAAAAAGTCCCCAATTAAGCACTTAAATCAAAATTTTGAAAATCAAAGGAGAGATTAATGAAAGGGGAAAAAACCCTTTAAACTAATAAAGAAAAGTAAGAACTTGTTTTATGAAAAAAAATAATAAACAAAATATTGGTAAATTTGACTTGAAAAAGAAAAAAAACATAATGCTAATGTCAAAAATAAAAAGGGTGAATGTATAATCAATGAAAATGAAATTAAATCAATGATTAGAAGTAGTTTTACTCAATTATTTGCCAGTTAAACTGACAATCTAAGTGAAATGGATGAATAATTATAAATATATAAACTGTCTACATTTATAAAAGAGGAAATAGAATAATTAAATAACACTATATTAGAAAAATGAATTTAATAAGCTATAAATTAGTTCATTAAGAAACAATTCCCATGACCAGATGAATTTACAAGTCAATTTTGCCAAACATTTAAGGAACAATTATTCCCAATACTATATAAACTATTTGACAAAATAGATCTAGATTCAATTTAATTCAATCTATATGTCACACCCTTTGCCATAATTCTACCAAACATTTAAGGAACAATTATTCCCAACATGATATAAAGTATTTGAAAAAATGGATCTAGATTCAATTTAGTTCAATCTCTATATCACACCTTTTGGTATAATAATAGTTTAGGAAGCTTCTTCCATTCCCCCTTCAAACCTCCACTGAGAGATAGTTGGAAATGATAGCCTATTATGTTTCTGGAAGTTTCATTTTACATGTATCATAGACATAGAGTATATCTACATGTTCCAAATCACTGAAAAGAAACAATCATATCAAGAATTTCATTTTATAGTTAATCATTTAAAATTTTCAATAATAAAAATTGTGCCTGCCCTTAAAAAATAGATCTAGAAAGAGTCTTACAAAATTCCTTTCATGAAACAAATATGGTTTTGATACCTAAGCCAGAGAGAGCAAAAAGAGAGAAAGAAAATTATAGATCATTATCTTCAATAAATTTTAATGCAAAAAATTTTAATTTCTAAAATATTCTGTTTTCCCCCAATTACATGTAAAAACAATTTTTAACATTCACTCATAATTCACTATAATTTTGAGTTCCCTATTCTCACCCTTACTTACTTTTATTATTCCTCATTAAGGAGCAAGCAATTTGATATAGGTTATACATGTGCAGTTATACAAAACATAATTCCCGATTAAAAAACAGTCTTCAAAAATAAGAAAAATAAAGAAAATTTTTAAAAAGCATGCACCAATCTGCATTCAAACTCCATCAGTTCTGTGTTTGGACAGGGATAGCACTTTTTTTTCATGATAAGTCCTTTGGAATTGTCTTGGATCATTGCATTGCTGAGATTAACTGTCATTTGCACTTGATCATTGTACACTATTGCTGTTACTGTGTATAATGTTTCCTACTTCTCTTCATTTCACTTCATGCAAAAATTTTAAATAAAATACTAGCAAATAGATTGCAGCAATATATCAAAAAGATCATACACACTATGCCCAAGTGGAATTTATACTAGGAATGCAGAACTGGAGAAAAACTATCAGAATAATTGGCCATATCAATAACAAAAACAACAAAAATCTTATGATTTTATCAATAAATGCAGAAAAAAGCTTTGTGCAAAATTTAAAAAATCATTCCTATTTAAAAAACAACTACTAGAAAGCGTAGGAATAAATGACAATTTTTAAAAAAAAATGAATAGTATCTAGCATTATCTGTAATGAGCATAAGCTAGAAGCCTTTCCATGAAGATCAGGGCTGAAGCTAGAATTATCACCACAGTTACTCAATATTGTACTAGAAATGCTAGCTATAGCAAGAAGACAAGAAAAAAGAAAGGAAGGAATTAAAATAAGCATCAAGTAAACAAAACTATGACTTTTGTAGATGATATGATGATATACTAAAAAAAACTAGTTGAAATGATTAACAACTTTAACAAAGTTGCAGGATATAAAATAAGCTCACAGAAATCATCAGCATTTCTATATATTAACAACAAAGTTCAGCAAAAAGAGAACAAAAGAGAAATTTCATTAAGAATAACTGCAGGGTCAGCTGGGTGGCACAGTGAGTAGAGCACTGGCCCTGGAGTCAGGAGGACCTGAGTTCAAATCCAGCCTCAGACACTTGACACACTTACCAGCTGTGTGACCTTGGGCAAGTCACTTAACTCTGCCTTCCCACCTCCCAAAAAAAAAAAGAATAACTGCAGATGATATAAAATGCTTGGGAGTCTATGTGCCTGGACAAACCCAGGTATTCTATGAACATAATAACAAAACTCTTTTAACACAAATAAAAACATATCTAAACAACTGGAAAAATATCAGTTGCTCATAGGTAGGCTAACTCAATATAATAAAGATGAAAATTATGACAATTCTACCTAAATTAATTTATCTATTCAGTGTAATATGAAATAATCAATTATTTTTATAGAGCTATTAAAAATAACAAAACTCATACGAAGGAAGAAAATGTCAAGAATATCAAGGGAATTGATGAATAAAAAATATGTGAAGGAAGTTACTCTAGTAGTACCAGATTTCCAACTATGTAACAAAAACAGCAATCATGAAGATAATCTGGTATTGGCTAAGATATAGAGTGGTAGATCAGTAGAATCCATTAGGTACAAAACATACATTAGTAAATAGCCACAGTAATATAGTGTTTGATAAATTCAGAGATCCAAGCTTTGGGGGTAAGAACTTATTATTTGACAAAAATTGCTGAGATAGCCAGAAAATAGGCATAGATCAACATCTCCCACTGTATCAAAATTAGGTCAAAATGAGTACATGCTTTAGACATAAATAAATAGGGAATCATGGAGAATTTTACATGATAGATCTCTGGATAAGAGAAGAATTTATGCCCAAATAAGAGATAGAGAGGATCATGGGAAGTAAAATGGATAATTTGGATGACATTTAATTTTTAATCTAACATATTTTTGCATAAAGAAAACTACTGCAGCCAAAATTAGCAGGAAAACAGGGCACTGGGTGAAAATTTTATAGAAAACTTCTCTGATGAAGGCCTGATTTCTCAAATATGTAGGAAACTAAGCCAAATTTTATAAAAATATGAGACATTTCCCAATTGATAGTCAAAGGATATAAACAGAAGAAAAAAACAAAGAAATAAAAGCATGATAAATGATCTAAATCACAAGAGATTTAAGAAATGCAAATTAAAACAATTCTGAAGTACCACTGTATACCTATCAAATTGAGTAATGTGACCAAAAGAAAATGACAATGTTGGTGGGTATGTGGAAAAATTGGGACACTAATGCACTTTTAGGAGAGTTGTGAACTATTCCAAGCATTCTGGAGAACAATTTGCAACTAATTCCAAAGGGCTATATAACTGTACATGTCCTTTCCACCCAGCAATACCACTACTACATCTGTATCCTAAAGAGATAAAAGAAAAGGGAAAAGGATCTATTTGTATGAAAATATTTATAACAGCTGTTTTTGTGGTGGCAAAGAATTGTTGTTGCTCTTCATCCTTCATATTCAGAGGACCAAAATGACATTATAACGTTGGGGTCAAGACACAGTGTGTTCAGCTATGGCTGATTAGAATGGTATAAGCTCAGAAGACTCTACCACATGTCAGGCACAAATAATCTATTTGAACATTTGGGATGTAGATGTCTCTAGATTTTCACATCTCACATTTCTTTTGAGCTACTTCAATTCTGCTTTGTTCATAGAGTACAATTTCTTCTTTGATGCAGGCACACAATGATGGCTGGTCCTGTACTTCTGTCTGCCATGCTGTATCAGTAATTAAGGTGGGACTTTCTTTTACTGTTTTTTCTTTTAGCAGTTATTTAATCAAGTGCCCTCGAAGAGTCTGGCCTTTGTTTCTTTGATTGGATCAGGAGTCTTTGATGACTTGCTTGCCTCAAAGGAAAGCCTAGTTTACATGGGTTTGAGTCACATGTTTCTGATGCCAGAAGCTTTTGGGCCACATGGGTTTGAGTCTCATGTTTGTGATGCTTTTAGGTCACGTGGGTTTGAGTAGCACATTGTGATGCCCTTTGACCTTGAATAAGATATAGAAGCACAGAGGTTGGTGTTTTTCCTTTGGGGCTCTCACTCACTGGAAGAGTGGCCCATGACTCTGGGCAAACCATTGTAACTGTCCCCAAGCTTTGCTAACCCATATGTTGATTTGTATTTGGTCTGTTTATAATGTATGTTTATAATTTGTTTGTATTTTCTCTGAAGTTCATGTTGTTGGCTTTTCCTCCTGAACTAAGTGAATGATATTTGTATGTTAATTAAAGTGAGATTGTTAACCCCTTAAAGTTACTTTACTTAGTAAAGCAGATCGAAGAACCTCTGTTAGCAGCCCTTCTGTATGCTGGTTGTTGTTGGTTTTACACAGCTACAG
Organism: Trichosurus vulpecula; assembly: GCF_011100635.1. Classification (NCBI taxonomy): domain Eukaryota; kingdom Metazoa; phylum Chordata; class Mammalia; order Diprotodontia; family Phalangeridae; genus Trichosurus; species Trichosurus vulpecula. The sequence continues at coordinate 410,074,296 of NC_050574.1, read as the reverse complement.
TAGCTGCCAGCAAAATTGTTATTACACATGTCTCACAATCAATACTAAGTTCTTCAGAGAGACCTTGAGAGTGTCCTTGTATGCTTACCTTACATGAGTTCTCCTTAAAGTAGTCTTGTAGATAAACAAATGTTTGGCATTCACACTACATGGCTAGCCCACTAGAGCTGTGCTCTCTGCAGTAGAGTTTGAATGCTTGGCAGTCCAGATTGAGAGAGGACCTCAATGTCCTGCAACTTATCTTGTCAGGTAATCTTCAAAACTTCCTAAGAAAATTCAAATGGAAGAAGTTCAATTTTCTAGAGTGGTGCTGTTGGATGGTTCAGATTTGACAGCCAGTGATTCACACTGTGCGTAAGACCAATATAAACGAGTGGGCAAAATTATCTATATGTGCCAAGGACTTAATTATGGCTTAACTTATGGGAAGAATGGTCAGAGAGGAGAACTGGAGTATTTCTATTCTGCGAATAGATGAAGGTAGTCATGAGGATGAGCAGTAACTCCAGATACCATGTCCCACAAGCAACAGAACTCCATCCATTTTAATTTTAACATTCATTTTCTTAAACTCTTCAGTTCTAAATTCTCTCCATTCATCCACCCCTCCCCCACCCACTGAGAAGGCAAACAACATGCTATCAACTATACATGTGAAATCATGCAAAATATTGATTTATTTATTTTTAACATCCATTGAAATTCAATTTAATAAACATTTATTAAGTGCCAACTTTTTCCAAGCACTGTGCTGTGTGCTGGAGATACAAAAAGAGTTAAAAGATAGTGGGGGAGAAAACATTCAAATAAGTACAGAGCGAGCTATATACAAGATAAATAGGTACAGGAATTGAGAAGGATTGATGAAGGCTTGTCAAAGAAAAATGGTTTTAGTTGGGACTTCAAAGTGGCCAGGGTGATCAGTAGGCCCTGTGAAGGAGGGATAGCATTACAGGAATGGGGGACAGCCAGAGAGAATGCCCAGAGCCAAGGGACGGAACGTCTTATTCACACAGAGCTAGGCCAGCGTTGCTGGATCCAAGAGTGCATATCAGGGAGTCAAGTGTAAGAAGACCAGAGAGGTTGGAGGCATTTAGGTTATGAAGGACTTTGAATGCCAGAGCATTTTGCATTTGTACCTGGAGGCAATAGGAAGCCATTGAAGTTTATTGATTTAGGGGAGTGACAAGATCAGACTTGTGTTTTAGGAAAATCAGTTTAGTGGCTAGGCTAAATGGAGAATAAATTGGAGTGGGGAGAATACTGAGGCAGCTGGACCCACTAGCAGGCTATTACAGTACTTCAGGCACGAGGTGATGAGGACTTTCACTAGAGTGGAGGCAGTGTCAGAGGAGAAGAGTATTTAAAAGATTTTGAAAGGTGAAATCAACAAGTCTTGGCAAAATTGTACATGGAAGGTGAGAGAGAATAAGGAATATAGGATAACCCCTAGGTTGCCTGCCTGTGGGAAAGGAAGTATGTTATTGCCCTTTATAGCAATAAGGAAGGTAGGATGGGGGAAGTGCTTAGAGGGAAAGATAATAAGTTCTGTTTCAGAAAATATTGAGTTTAAGATGTCTACTGGACATCTAGTTCAAGATATCTGAAAGGCATTTGGTGATGTGGGTTAGCAGAGAAATTGGAGTAGAATAGGTTGATTTGATATTTGGAGAGAACACAGTGGAATTTGCACTTGAGGTTAGAGAAGAAAATCCCCAATCCCTGAATGGTACCCTGAGGACCCTAAGAGGGAATTGTAGCCTTATCCTAGGAGTCATATAAGATGATACATTGGTAGAGTAGTTTCAGAGTTTTGCTATGTACAGAAGAGCAAACAGGTATAGAGAAGTGAAGTGAATTTTCCAAGGTGATACAGGTGACAGAAGCAGGATTGAAACCTACGACCTCTGGCTCCAAATCTTCTCCTCTTTCTGCTATAGCATGTTGCCTCTTCTATTGAATGATGGCAATCCTAGAGCACTGTTGTCAGCTCAACACTTCCTAGGCTTTTAAAATGAGTTCCCTCAATATGTTTTAATACATTTCTAAGTCTGTGTGCCAATGTGGACTTTGGAACCAGGAAGATCTGAGTTCAAATCCTGTCTCCACATATACCATCTGTATCACTCTAAGGCCTAGACAAATTATTTAACTTCTCAGTATTTTAGGCAATTCTCTAAGACAATAAATTTCAGAGAAGTCAACAAACTCATTTTGTAGATGCAATTTCCACATCTAGAAGTTCCCTATGCTAAGGAAATCCCAGGTCCAGTTGCTATCCATAATAACTAAGGACATTTACAGACAGTGTTTCATCTGTATGAAATTGCCTACATTTACCCTTGACTGCAGAAAAGTATTTCACAACCAGAAAAGTCCCAAGTGTTAGTCATCTTCCAAATAGTAAGTGTTTGTCTGTCATGAGAGTTCCTCAAAGACAGGGACTATCCCTCATCTTTTATTTTTCATGTTCCCAGCACTTAGCACAGTGCCTGGCACAGAGTAGGTGCTTAATAACTACTTATTAACTCACTCGTCGACTTATGCCCAGTAAGAAATTGAGATGTTTATTTGGTGTTTGGGAGTGCTGGAGATTTACCTAAAACCATGGCTCTTTCTGTTATTTTTACATTAAAAAATGATGTCAAGTTTGTGCATGCTTTGGACTTGTTATTGAGTGACTGACTAGGTGTGGAAGAATCTGAAATTAACCGTTCATGTCTGTCAAAGTTAGAAGCTATTCTTGACTCTGCATTGCAAATTTTGAGGCAGAATTCTGTCTCATGTCAAGATTGAGTCAAATTATTTTCCACTTTGGTAGTAAAAATATGTGGCATAGTCTAGACCTGTTCTGTTTATTTTCATTTTTTCCCCTCTTACACAAAAGTTTAAAGTTATTCCCTCCCCCCTTCACAGGTAAAAGATATTGAGTTGGCATGCTTATCAAAGCAATTTACTGGGTTCTTCTTTGACAGATTACATGAAGAAGGTTGACCTGTTGAAAAGAAAAGGTTGGTTTCTAATGTATATAAATTGTGTGATTTTAAAATTCTTTACTATGAAAAAAATTCATAATTATATAAAAAGTAACATGAGATCTTGTGCTGTGTCTACTTTCATTAAAATATGTTTTAAAAATCATGCAGTCTATTTTTCTCTGAGTTTGAAAAACACTAATAATATTTCATCTCCAGTAAGTCAATGAGTTTCTGTTTTCAGATTAGAGAAACTGAGGGGCAGGAAAAGAATTTCTGAGGTCTAAAATGATCCAAAGAGTCAGTGGTAGTTCATGTTAAGGTGAATACTGATGGACAATAAATTTTTATTGATTCAGTCTGGCAGGGTATTTCTGAAAGAGTGTGCAACAGGAGTCATTTGCATAGTAGGACTTCACTTGATTAGTCCTATTTTGGTAATATTAAGGTAAATATTTTGGTAAAATTATGAATTGGGTCTGTATGTCAAATACTTCATGAACCTTAGAGTGCTATTTATTATTATTATCATTATTTTTATGTTTTATAGATGAAAGAGGCATGGAAACAAATAAACATTTATATAGTATCCAGTATGTGCTAGGTACTGGACTAAGTTCTGGGGATTCAGAAAAGAGCCCTGGTTTGGGAGGACAGTTAACCTGGTTCAAATGGTGGTTCTTTCACTTACTGTCTGACTGACCTTGGCTAAGGGATCTTGGATTTATACTCAAAGGCCCTGATCTCGTGTCCCTTCTTCATCGAGCTACATGTATGACATTTGACAAACCATCTGCCGTCTACGGCCTTCTTTTTCCTCATTTGTTAAATGAACAAGTTGTCCTATAGGACACTTAAGGTACCTTTTAGCTCTTAGTATATGATGCTAAACCATTTAAATCTTTCAGAGCCTTACTTTCCTTATATGTAAAATGAGAAACTTAGACTAGATTATTTCTAAGGTCAATTAGTTACCAATCTTTCAATAAGCATTTACTATATGCCATACACTATAGGAAGGGATGGAGATACAAAGAAAGATACATGACTGTCCCTGCTCTCAAGTAGCTAATAGTCTAATGCAGAGGTTCCCAAACATATTTGTTCTACTGCACCCTTTTGAAAAGAAAATTACTCAATGCCACCCTGGAAATCTACTTTCTTTAGCCTTTTAACATTTAAAAAAATCACATCATTTCAAATATATATATATACATACATACTTATATACATATATGATATATCTTAAATTTAATATTAATTTGCTGTAAATTTGTGGTTTTATTCTTGCAGTGAAATTTTGATGATGCAATATTGAGTCATGTAACCATATAGCAACATACTGTAAACAAGTCATAACACGCAAATATTCCTGCTGATACATGCTGGACTTCCCAGCAATGTGTGACACGCTAACTGCCAACACTTGCTTATTAAGACCTGGCAGCAGACTTGACCGTTGATTTATTATAACTTGCATTTTTTTTGTGTTTATTTGGAAAATAATGTAATCACTATGACTTTTACTCTGTTACACAACAGATGAAACATGTATGAACAGCTTTTTCAAAATTTTCTTCTCTTCTTTCCTTATGCTTCCACCACTCCTTTACTTTTATTCACCCAGGGTTACTACAGCACCCTCTCCTGGATCATTCCAGCACCCCTCCCAGGCAATATCACACAGTTTGGGAACTCTGGATGATTCCTTCCATCTCTAAATCTAATATCTTATGAACTAGAGTTTGCATTCTATTTCAGTGAAGCAGAGTGGCACTATAAACATCATTGAAAACAGTGAGGAGATTGTATCATTTATTCCCTCTCATAACTAGCTCATAGTTACAAACTATATTTCAATGGATGTGATATCGGAGACATACCTGTACTTTAGATTAGAGAGAAATAGAGAACAGAAAAAACCCTGAGTCTATCGAGAGGCACAGCAGGTGATAGACAAGCACAAAACTTCAACTATTGTAGTATACAAGTAAGTTTATATAGATATAGATATATGCACACATATGTTTGGATATATGTGTATGTGTACACACATGTATATACATGCCTATAAATGATTGCCTTGCTTGCTTCAATTTCATTATAATTAGCCTTATAGGTATTTTAGAGCAATATGTTCCAGTAGACTCATGTTTTTCTCAAATATTTAATTTCCAATTTTTATTCTCATTATAAAAAAATAAATTTTTGGTAACATACCTTACACTTGTATGCTGAA